>NC_071402.1:46080014-46817514 GCF_017976375.1 Cuculus canorus
GTCAATAATCAGTGGATCATGACTACAATCCTGCACAGTTCCATTTCCAAATGCATGCTTTTACATTGAATGAAATTATTTAGATGACATCTTACTAACAATCCATTATATAAATGTTTTTAGCAATGTTAGCAATTCATTTCATATATGTGCACGTGTGCGGTAAATTCTAATGAATTACATTGAAACTTTTTTCCTTTCCCATTTAATATTATAACTTTTGGTCTAATTGTTTAACAAGTAATCAGAATTTTAAAGCATCAAATTATTTCTTTGTGCGTTTACATCTTTGGATGCTCCTCTGCCACTTTTTGGTTTGATATTTCTGTGAATGTCCTTGGAATTTTGCATATATTGTAACAACATTCTGGAAAATAGTCTCTCTACCTTCTGAATATATGCAATAGCTGTAATTCTTCAGGGATTAAATATGTGGATGAAAGTACTTTTTTGATGAAATATGGAAAGAAGTACCTTAAAAGTTCTGGGTTTCATTCAATACGTCCTTTCCTTATTAATGTTTACCATACATCCAAACCTCTTGCAGAATTTATTATTTAACAGCTAACAGATTTGGGGACTTTTGCAGTGGAGACGGGTGAAAAGCAAGAAAGCAGCATCAGGAGACTATGACTATTTTTGCTTTCTGCACTGGCTTTTCCTAATGCACCATCATGGTTAGAATGTGCATCTGACCTTCAATGTTTCCCACTACAGCACGATGTCATATCCATGAATATACTCACGTTCCCTCCTTCAAGAGGAGGAGAGAGCATGGTATTTCCAACCACTGAGCATTGCACAAGAGCACTGCTCTGACCTGAAAATTTTTGCAGCTTTCCACTGTATGTCCTACATATTCGTCTGAGGAAATGCAGTGGCAAAGCTCGTGATTAGGACACCACTGTTCTTTATACACCAAGCAATGAGACACTACCTCAGTATTCATGAGGATGAAAAGAATGTTAAAAAGCTGTTCTGTAAGAAATAAAGGCTGGAAAGACCAGGAATCATCACCAAGAGTGAAAGAAACACAGAATAAAGCACTATAAGTGGGAATCAGGTGCAGCGACTTCACTGCCCTCCTAAAGTTTTATGAGTTTAACTGGGACCTGTTGGATAGCTCCATTATCTAGTTTCTTCCTCATTCTGTTCATGTTTCTTCCTCACTACCATGTTCATGACAGAAACTGCTAGCAAAGACTGAAGAAATAGGCAAGCAAGAGCTTTGAAAATGCAGAGATGTTTCTTCCTTTGATACATCCATTTTCCAATGCAGAAATAATTTTTGTAATTCTGAGCTTAAGTTTCCAGTCTGTATTAAGACCAAATGGAAATAGACACAACTTACTCTCAAGGACAGATTTTCAAATATAGAAAAAATTGTCTGAATTTTCCATGGATTTCTGAGAAAATCGTGGCAGAATTTTTGAAAGATTGATTTTTTTGTTACCAAGACTCAAGTTATTCTCAAATGATGATTATTAATTTAAATGAATATAGATCAGGTTCCTCAGTGATCTTCAGGAAACACAGTAAGCTCCTTTATTGCATTAAGTGATAGCTTAATTATTTAGGAAAGGACATAATTATCATGGGATGGAAGAATTACTTAGATAGCAGCTTGATCCCCTATTACAGTAATTTGGATCTAAATTCTATATTACACAGGGATTTTTGACAGAGAAGAGAATGAGATAAGAGAAGAACCAGTGTGATTCATAGTAAATAAAACAAGGCTCTATTTTGCTGTTGTGAGAACCCAGCTGGAGTGCCGCAGCCTGCTCTGGGGCTCTCAACATAAGAAGGACATGGACCTATTGGAGTGAGTCCAGAGGAGTGCACAAAGATGATCAGAGAACTGGAACACCTACAAAGACAGGCTGAGTGAGTTGAAGATGTTCATCCTGGAGAAGAGAAGGTCTGGGAAGACCTTATAGCAGCCTTCCAGTGCCTAAAGTAAGCCTACAAGGAAGCTGGAGAGGGACTTTTTACAAGAGCATGTAGCGATAGGACAAGCAGTAATGGCTTCAAACTGAAAGAAAGTAGATTTAGATATAGTAGTTAGATATAAGGAAGGAATTTTTCACTGTGAGGGTGGTGAGGCACTGAAACATGTTGCCCAGAGAAGTTGTGGAAGCTCCATCTCTGGAGGTGTTCAAGTCCAGGTTGGAGGTAGCTTTGAGCAGTCTGGTCTAGTGGAAGATGTACCTGCCCGTGGTAGGGAGATTAGAATTAAGTGATCTTTAAGATTCCTTCCAACCCAAACCGTTCAATGATTCTATGATTCATTCATTTCCTGGTTATGTTTATTAACAGTGGTATCATTGTACATAAGCATTGGGCCCATTCCTAATGCACATTGCTAGAGGCTGACTAAATTTTGCATCTGGATAGAAATAAAGACGCAAATGACATGAGTTGTGTTCACTGTTATGGCTATTGTAAGATAAACAAAGGGTATTCCTATTATATATATAAGGATGAGAAACTTGTTTTGTGTACACTGTGCTATCAGCAAAGGATTCAGTTATTAAGTAACTGCAAAAGGACATGGTCAGGCAGGTGACGGGTAAGGAAGCAGGCAAATATGTAAAAAGCACAGCAGTGCTGAGATACTGATAGGCATTTGTGGTTGTCCCTACTTGGGAAAACTGCAGTAATTCTCTCTGTATCACAACTTCTGAGTTTTAAAACAAAAAAGAGTGTTGTTTGTGGGGGAAACAGGGTTGAATGCCAAGCAGTCATTTTAGGATGAAGAATACAGAAAAGTCAGAGCAAAATGGATGATTTAATTTCTCATCATTATTCTACTGAAGAATTAAATTTGCAAGGTCATGTTGCGGCTTATTCAGTCAGAGGCATATCAGTGAAGGTAACTGGATTCAGATGAGTTCTCATCCAAGACATATTTAAGAATTGACTGTTCTCTAAAAATATGTACCAAACAGCATTGTCTAGACTCACATCGCATATTAAATGAAGGCTTGACTTCATGGAGCTAAAGGGCCTTGTTTCAGGCTCTTAACAAGACACTGACCCAAGTTCCAAGATGCACCTTCTCAGGTTTACTTTATGAGATAACACTATATTTCATTTGCTACAGCTGCCATGTACTGTATTACTTTGTTTCTCTTTAAATTTCTCTACCTGCACCTGTAACAGCAGAATTATGCTTCCCGTAATTCCCATGAGTCATTAATACATAATCATGGT
Source organism: Cuculus canorus (assembly GCF_017976375.1). Taxonomy (NCBI): domain Eukaryota; kingdom Metazoa; phylum Chordata; class Aves; order Cuculiformes; family Cuculidae; genus Cuculus; species Cuculus canorus. The sequence goes on from NC_071402.1 coordinate 46,083,231, forward strand.
AGAACAAATGAAAAAAACTTCTTTTACTGAGCATGTTAAGATGTATACTTTCATGTGTTTAACATATAGCTGTGTTTCAGATGTGTTTGCAATCAAATGTGGAAAAGAAAATTCAGAGCATGGAAGAAAGGCAAGAAGGAGAGTGGAATTACTTTAGGAAAATCCTTGTGGGATAATATTTGAAAAATCTATGATGTAAATTATTTCAGGTGATAATAAATTTTCCCTATTAGCAGTCACTTTTTATTTTATTAGTTTTCTTGACTCCTTCACTGAATTGCAGAGAAAGATATCATTTTAGATCTTTTGAACTACTTGAGAAATGTCTGTCAGGTAGTTTTGATTGAATTTGTTATTAACAGCTGACAGCCTTAGCTTTAGGAATCCAACTGTGATATGTAAAAATGACACCTCAGGCTTTTCTTTTAGCCAAACATCCAATTTGCAGAGTCTTAAATGATTCAGTTTTTCCTTTTTTCTTTTTTTCACCAAAATCTATCTAGAACAGCTGGTAGAGCAGTCTGGTCAGTAGCAATATGTAGATTTTTTTTATCTTCTTTTGCAGGGACAAGTGTTTCAAACCCAAATTCAGATTAGCCTCTGAATGAAAATCAGAATCTATGTACCATTGAAATAGGTAGGAGGGAAGTATCCACCAACTTCACTCCTCTGTAACATCTCCTACTATGACCTCATATGGTTAAAACAACGTGCAGCTTGGGGGCAGTTTGTGGAAATCATATCCAAATAGACACGGCAGGAAAAATGTGGTTACTCTCGTAACGGGGCAGAAAAGATCCCACTTTTTCTTAACTAACACACCTGTCATTCAGCAATACAAATGCTCGTAAACCTCAGGATTGATTCTTTAGGAAACATCTGGGATAGAACTGCATTCCCAAGCATAAACTCCCTCTCATCCTGTAAGCTTCAAGTGCTTATTAATTTTTCATTTAGAATAGGTAAACTTCTGCCCCATCCCTCACGTAACTCGCTCTCTCCTAAAACCATGTCACTACATCAATGCGCAGAAATAGTCTGCTCCGTTTGGAAAGTGGTGTTTGATCAAATAGACAATTTGAAATATTTGCAGGAAACACACTGGGTGATACACCTAAGTTTTCATATCTCAGAGTGGCTTGAGAAGCCATCGTTAGAGAATTCCCTTCCCTTTCTCTTAAACCCTTTCCTTAAACCCTGTTTGCCTCAGTTCTGAGAATCCCTTATGGCTTGGCTGGTCTACGTGTGCACTGTATTTCACCTACTGCATCTGTACACACTGATCTCTTCAGGATGTAGCCTCAGACCTTTGCTGTATCCCTCCTTTTGTATGTTGTAACACATGTGAAAGATGTACTGCAAATTATAAAATCTAAGAAGCATACTGGACAAAGTTAGGACCCTGCAAAAGCCATAAACGATTGGAATACAGGCCAGCTCAGTATGTAAAATGCATTTTAATAGAAAAGCTTTAACAACCTCCTGGTACTGTTTTTATGGACTGGATCCATTTTTTTTTTTCTGAAAAATACCACTTTTAGGAAGTCAAGAGAAAACAGATGGGAAAGGAAAATTCTTTTTTGCTACAGAAGTTGAACTTCGAGCACCTGAGAAATAATTATGACCCTAAAATGCAGGCAAAAAGTCTTTTTTTTTTTTTTGTGAGAAAAGACTGTTTGACAGCAGTATCCCAGCTTAAAGTAGTTCAGGGGTTTTTATTGTCAAGGTAAGACAAAGACTTAGCAAACAGCTTTGAAAAACAAGCAGTTCTGAAGGATATGCAAAACAGAATGATACCACTTCTTCAGACGACTCGTGTATTGTGAAATTTAGCTTGCAAATGATGAGGTGTCAATTTTATAAGATTACTTGGTATAATAATTTTAATTTTAAAAATGTTATATCCCATTTGGTCTCATAGATACAACATCTGGCTTTCTGGGTTTTTTTAAAGAAAAATGAAAACATTGAAGTAGGGTCATAGCAGCTTCTTTAATTTTTTTTCTGTATTCTAAATTATGCTTATTCACCCATACATTCTCTCTCAGAGTATTCATTTAGAAGGAAGATTTTGCAATAGTCACATTTAATTTATCAGGGTGCAATAATTTGTGTTTCCCAATCATCTTGCAGACTTTGGTTCATTATACTATTGTTTCACATGAGTAAGTTAGCAAAGTTTGGATTGATTGACTCTAATTAACTAAAACTGGTTCCAGGCTGTGCATCTATTGTCATGGTAGCTAGCCACAAAGCCCCAAACTGTTCAGTAATGGCAATATAACATACTATCGATATGAAAACTCCAGCAAATGTTTAATGTTAAGCTTGTCAGGAAATGAAAATAGTAATAGTGGAGGAGGGAAAAAAAGGGACATTAGGATAAGCATGTCTCAGAAGGCTTGGGGGAAAAACAGTCTTCCAGAGCTGCTAGTGCCCTGATATTTTCACTTATTGTCATCTGGACCTCCAACATGGAAAGAAATGCAAGCAAAGCTTGCACACTGTTCTGTAAATGAAAAATGCACAATTTTTTTGTTGCTGTTGGTCAAAAAAACTCAAAATGGAACCAAAACTCTAGGCTGAACTATGACCATCTTGAATAATGTGTGGACTTCTCCCTCTGTATATTTTCAAGGCAAAAGTATTACAACTTTAGTTTGTTAGTCCACTTGCACGAAGTCTCAATCTGTTTATTGTCATCGGAGAGAATCTAACCGCTATTAACAGCATCACCTTACACACGGCAGTGGAGAACCAGCTGCATTGAAAACTTAGGATAACAAACAAATATTCCTCTCTTGACATCTTCTTCAGAGCCTTTCTGAAATTAAGCAAAAGCAAGAAAGACCTTAGAAGATGAACTCCCTACGCTGGCAGTGATGTGCACACCTTGGCACATAACAGAACACTCACTGTAGTGCCAATGGCAAACAGAAAATCCTGGAAGTGCCAGAACTGGTTTCCTTTGCTTGATCTAAGTGTGTGACTTTATTGCTGCAGCCTTCAATGTCTTGCTCAGGTGCTATTTCTAAGACGAGGCCTATGGCAGTCAGTGTTATTGCTCCCAAGGAGCAATCCCTTAGTGTGGTGATTAGTCCTTACTGAGCAATATGGGGCTTTTTTTTAAAGCACGTGATTCAAACCATGGTCAAGTACAGATACACCATTAATTTCAAATTTTGCTGTGTCCTGTAATTGCAGGATGTATCGTAACTCCACACATCATCGTGAAGAGTGCAGTCTTCCTTTCGCAGACTCTTTGTCCCAACCTCACAGTATTTGCAGCACCCGCAGCCTGCACCTAAGGGGAGCCAGTTGCACCCCATGGTACCTGGCTGCTCCCAGGGCCGTGCAGGAGGGTCACCGCAGCGCCTGTTGGGTGCCAGACCCTCGGAAGACTCTGGCAGGCTCTACCTTAGCCCCAGCAGTTTGGAAGCCAAGTCCCCTGCGCAAGCAGCTTGGCTGCCTCTCGTATCTAGTCTTTTTTTCCCAGTAAGTATCTCTGCATTCCCATTTGCCAGAGTAAGGACTTAGATTTTTATGGCACAACCGCTCTCAATCTTTAACACAAACAGGCACTAGGGCAAGCAGCACCTGTAATTTTTCCGAAGTAACAAACTCATCAGAAGCTGTTTTCAAAAAGGTCTTTGCAGTTTTATTTCTTCCCCAGTCTGGACGGAGGGATTGAGAGCAAGACACGCAGGTAGGAGCTGCAGGGGGCCCTTCGGTCCCATCGGGCTTACAAATGCAGCTCCTATTGACTTCAGTGCAATTTATGTCCCTGGGAGTGATGGAATTGGGTCCTGGAGCCTCGTGCCAGCCCCACTCTGACTCGCTGAGTGCCTCTGGGCAAGTCATTTAACACCAGGCTGTGATACCTCTCATTGAACTACACATTACACCAAAAAGGGTCTCGAGGAAGTCAATGGAGTTACTTGTGGAGTGCTTGTACTTAGTAAGTGTGTCACAATCTGGCCTTCGTTTAAGTTTTCCCCTTTTATAGGAAATTACAGACTCATTTCCAAGGTTGTGGGGCTTAATTAGTTTATGTTTGCAAAACACATCTTATTGCTGATGAAAGGGAATAACCATTATGATGATGATGATGTGTTCAGTGCATGGCAAGGTCTTGGGTCTGTCTGGGCTCTGCTTCATTTATTCTGTATAAAATTAAAAAAAAAAAAAAAAAAAGGTCCTTCCTTTACAATCGTTTGAAAACCTGTTTCTAGGAATGGTGCACTCATTCTCCTGTCAGAAGCGACAGGGGGGAAAAAAAGCAAACTCTTCTTGGGCAAGGTTCCCTGGAGGCTGAGCCCAGGGCACAAAACCCAGTTACCGCTGCAGGGCAGTGGGGACTGACCAGCCATAGCAAAGCTGTGATGTAAGCGTGGTTCAGACAGACTTGTTGGATGATGCTTTCACAAACACAAATGCCATTCACTTTCCCAGACTCAGGATATATTCTTTTTTTTAACCATACTAAGTATCATACCTTTAAAATGTGGCATTAGCAAACAGTTTGTTTTTTCATCAGCTGTAATCAGGTTTTTTTGAATTCTGTTTTTTGTTGTTTTTTTTTGTTTTTTTAATCCAAGTATGGTTCTCATGGTGTAGTAAATGACATTAGGCTTTTGTAAATTCTTGCAGAATATAACAGATCATTGGTTTTATAACACAGTCACTGCTTTTGCATTCTGATGAGATTATTAGTAGCAGCCTAGAATACAACATCCCTGCATACTGTTAGTTAAAAAAAATAAAAGTTTACTAAATGGTCTCTTGTCAACTGTATCTGAAAATCATTATAGGTTCTCTGGTTTCCTTTACATGGAGGGCCTCTTCTGTGTGCTGGTGGGTTTCATCAGTATTAAGTTACAGAGTTATTGTAGAGATGCTGTTTATTTCTCTGTAGCTCTGTTTGTTTTTCTACAGAAAACCAGTTTTTTAAGTATTTATAAATTGGTTGTAAAATTTTTTCACATGCCCAAGACATGCAATATAGTATCTGATCTCAGTAAATATATTTTTCCTTTCATATTTTAACTGCAATTACATTAGACATTTTTATCTCCTGTCAAAGCAAATACAAATCAAGCCGTTTTCCGATCTTTTCACACATTCTGTCTTGCAGCCCTAAGGCAGTCTCATTTGCCAATGAAGACACGAAACATCTGATCTTTTCAGGCCAAATTCCTTCTCTTCCACCCTGCATTGCAGCTTCTTGTACGTCCAGCATGTGCCCCTCCTCCATTGCAAACTGGTGACCCACATGCAGCACCAACCCAGGGCCACGCTTCAAACCCTGCTCACCGGGCAGAAAGGAAGGGAGAATTTAAGCCTGAATATATTTTTGAAAGGCAAAATATGCTGGAATTAAAAGGTGGCTACATTTTAATGACATGCAGCATTTTCTCTGCTTCCATACTGTTATTAACATACATCTATATTAACACCATGACAGTCCACCCTACAAATTGATACAATACCAAATAAAGAGCCTGCACTGTGCACCATAATGACTCTACAGGAGCCATTACATCTGATATAGTCAATATTACACATTTTTTAAAAATGTATGAATGCATATTTAACTGAGAGATCTGATCTGCTCCAGCAGTTCTGGTCTATCAGAAGCATAATATGCATTTAAAAAAACTACTTGCATACATTTTACATTTTCACCTGAGAAGCTGAACATAGAGTCATATATAAACATTTTATTTCCTAAGCCTGCCCATGACATGTTTGTTTCAAAACAAAACAATAATAAGTGGGTAAGCTGATGAAGCCCTGGCTCCATTGCTTCACCATGCCACCACCAGGGCCACCATTATATTTGTACCTCTCTCAAGCAGCTTTTGCTCCACAGAGCAGCGTATGGGTATGTTTGTTTTTCATACAGATGTGAGGAACCTTAGCAGAAGGAGAATCACAAGGCCTCTGCTGATTTACATCACTGCAGCTCACAGCCATGTTACCAGCCATACATTCTTGGAGTGAGCAACATGCACCCATGACCATATAAGAAGAAAGCGGGGGATGCTGGGATGTCATCAGCATGCCCAGATTACCTGGGCTGCACAGGGAGAGGGTGAGAGAGAAGGGAACTCAGCCGTGAAGTACTGGCAGATGCATTTCTCTTGCAAATAAAATTATACCTTGTGGTTTGCCAACAGAATGAATGGCACTGTGGCCCTATACTCATGAGGTGCATTGGGGTGGGAGCAGCTAATCTGGGGAGCAGATTTTGGAATCCCACAAATGGCATCACCAACGTAGAGGCTTTCTGACCAACCTAGTGGCCTTCTACAGTGGGATGACCACATCAGTGGACATGGGAAAAGAAAAGGATGTCATCTGTCTAGACTTCTGTAAAGCCTTTGACACCGTTCCCCACAACATCCTTCTCTCTAAATTGGAGAGTTACGGATTTGATGGGTGGACTGTTTGGTAGATAAGGAATTGGTTGACTGGTCACATTCAGAAAGTAGTGGTTAACAGCTCAATGTCCAGATGGAGATCTGTGGCAAATTTTGTCTGTCAGGGGTCCGTACTGGGTCCAGTGCTTTTTAATATTCCCATCAATGACACAGAGAACATCATCAGCAAGTTTGCAGATGACACCAAGCTGACTGGTGCAGTTATCACACTGGAAGGGTGGGAAGTCATCCAGAGGGATCTGGACAATCTGGAGAAGTGACCCTGTGTGAACCTCATGAAGTTCAACAAGGCCAAGTGCAAGGTCCTACACCTGGGTCAGAGCAATCTGTAGTTTCAATACAGGACAAGGGACAACGTGATTGAGAGCAGCCCTGCAGAGAAGGACTTGGGAGTTCTGATTGATGAGAAGCTCGACAATGTGCACTCACAACCCAGAAGACCAACCATATCCTGGGCTGCATCAGAGGAAGCGTGGCCAGCAGGTCAAGGGAGGTGACCCTCTCTACTCTGCTCTCGTGAGACCTCGCCTGGAGTATTGTGTCAAATTCTGGGATTCCCAACATAAGAAGGTTATGAAACTGTTGGAAGGGTCCAGAAGAGGGCTACAAAGATGATCAGAGGACTACAGCACCTCTTCTATGAGGACAGGCTGAAAGAGTTGGTTTTTTTCAGACTGGAGAAGAGAAGGCTCCAGGGTGACCTTATAGCATCCTTCCAGCATGTGAAGGGGGCCTACAGGAAATCTGAGTGGGGGCATTTTACAAAGGCTTGTAGTGATAGGATAAAGGGGAATGGCTTTAAACCGGAGAAGGGAAGATTTAGACTGGACATTAGGAAGAAATTCTTCATGACAGGGGTAGTGAGACACAGGAACAGGTTGCCCAGGGAAGTTGTGGCTGCCCCCTCCCTAGAAATGTTCAAGACCAGGTTGGATGAGGCCTTCAGCAGCCTGGTCTAGTGGGAGGTGTCCCTGCTCATGGCAGAGGAGGTGGAATTAGATGATCTTTAAGGTCCCTTCCAACCCAAACCATTCTATGATCACGAGAGTCAGGATAAAAAGAAGGGGTATAGAGAAAAGGCATCTACATGCTTATATTTTTAAAAGCAACCTTTGCTTTTTGTTACCATGCAAATGTTTATATGTTAAAAATACATCCGAGCAGTCTCACTCCCTCTTCCACCTATATTTGCATGCACAAGTGTCCCCATACTCTCACCAAGCTAATGCAGAAATTACTTAACTCTGCAACTTTTTGTGGACTTGCAGCCACTTCTTGTCCTCAGGAAGCATTACTCCTTCTTACCCACTACAGTCCTCTTTGACTTCCTCTTTTATAACTCTATGGAGCTTTTCCATTCTCACAAATGTACAAAAGGATTAAATAGCACAATCAGTAGAATAGCATACTTTATTTACTCCTATGCATCCAGGGATTTGCACAGTAGTTTTCAGGCTGCCTGTAGCTTGCCTGCATAGAGAGGAACTGGACTGCGATGTTCCTAGTTCTCTGGCAAATCTTATTCATGGATTTTCCCTTGAACATTCATCTCTCAAGTCAGATGATTATATATAAGCAGTTTGGGTTTCTAACCAAAAGTTGGTTTCTGTCACATTCAGCTGCGGTTTAAAAAAGTGTAGCTGAAAGGTTCTAGCATCACGAGTCAGATAGACTTAGTTGTGTCTGTATTTGTGATTCTTCTATGAGACATCTTATGGAGGGGTGCACACGCACACTTTAAAGGGTGTGTGAAGGCAACATGCATACTGTGGGCCAAGTAGGCTGCTCTTAGGCATGCCGCATCAGCTCTTCAAGCATATACAAAGCCATGTTTCAGAATAGCCTGGCTATTCTGGCCTGGTGATGGCACTTGAAACTGTTTCAGGGACTATGGGTAAATGTGGATTTCAGAAAAGTGATTAGTGACGATAGGGGATTTGGAGGCAGTTTTGAGTGGAGGTGCAGCTTCTTGAAGCCTGCACTTCCCCTGCTTCCTTGGTGAGAGGATCAGGGTGTCAGTGCACATGCTGTTGGGGTGTGTCCTAATTTAATTCTATAATGAGAAAGGTACTAACGTAAGTGCTGTGTAAGACTGAAAGATGACTGTCCTTCACTGATAGACTTTCAGTCCAGAGGTGGCCACCAGTTTACACCAGTGAACTATTCAGGGCAGCACAGAAGAAAAATATTTTACGAAGAGTCCCTGATCTTACAGTTATCTCCCATTCTTTTATCAGAAGAATAATTCATTGTGCAAATATTATTAAAGAAGAAATGTATGAAATAATGAGGAATCATTTCTGTCAAATGGATATAAGATGCTAATTGGTGATGCACTGAATCCCAGAGATGCTTGACATTCAAAAAGTGAGTGAAGTACGGCAGAGCATTTGTATAGGCCATCTGGAGATGTACGCCATACTCTTACACTTGATGAGAAAGTGGCATTAAACTGAAATTTCTGATTCCAAGACCTAAATATGCATCACTCCAGGCTTCAAATTTCATAGATTGTTGGAAAGAACACAGATAAACAGCAATCTGGCACATCTCTGACTAGAGGGAGAGAAATACTTAACCCTCCGTTCCTTACAAAATTATCAATTATTTGAAGAACTTCCATGAACTTAAGAAGCAAAAACTTTAGAGCTCAGATTCATATTTGCACACAATTCTGGCTCCTGGAGTAATTTGTCTGTGAAATCTCTGTGCAGACATGGATATCCAAAACTAGTACATTAAGATCAAGTAGATATTAGACCAGCTGATATGTTCTGATTAAATAGTCTCCAAGATAAAGAAGCCATTCTTCAGCTCATTCTCAGTAGCTTTTCCTGGGACAAAATATGGTGCCAAGCAGCTTCTCATGCAGTCTATGGTACGTTGTAAAGAATCATTGTCAGAAGACTGAGAGCTATTTCACTTCTCCAAAGTGTTATGCTGTTTATTTGTCCTGAAGATGCAGCTTCACATCTGATTCCAAAGTATTTGGAACTGTATAACACTCACCATGATATAAATTACTGAGCCAGCACAAGTTCATTTGATTGCTTCTGATTTTTTCACAAATATTGAAGGCAGTTCAATATAATCTAGATCCTGATGGATCAGGTGCTTACATACTGCTCAGATATTGTCTCTCCTTCTGCACAAAGATGGCATAAACATTGTGTTTTTCTTTCAGACCAGGTCTACAGGAGTGCAGCTGTGTGCTTTGCTTGCTTCACACCTGACCTTTACAGTCTGGGGCTCTGCTCCTGAACAGATCCAGGGTTAATTAATGTAAAACTGTGCTCTGACATACTAGTAACTCACCAGCATGCCAGGTGGAAGACCTCCAGAGGTCACCTGGTCCGCTCCTCTGTCACAAGATGAAGGGGTGAAACCAGAAAAAAACCCGGAAAATTTGCCCTACCTCTTCTTTAGAAGAGTGGTGGCAACTCCATAATTTCCTTGAACAATTTGTGACTATGCTTCACTGCTCTTGTTTCCAGAAAGGTTTTCCCAGTGTCTAAATATAGTCTTCATTAATACCTATTGAATTTATCACTTCCTGTCTTACCAATTAGGCTATGCTCTTAGTACTAGGCTTTGATCATTTATTGTTAACACAGATTTCAATGGATTTATAGAGTTGTCAGACATAGCATTTGTGAGAAAATTTCAATTGGGTGATCAATCATTACATTTGTTTTCTGTTACTGCGATTCCAGTTCTGTATGGGTATACATGATTGATTTTTAGGCACACAAATTGTCCCATTAAAGACAAAGACAATTGTGGATTTACAACTGAGTACATATTTACAGGTTTGCAGAGCTTCAGAATTACAGTAGCAATCACATTGCTGCATAAAACTCCTCTAATTTCAGTCCTAGACTTCAGTTATCTCAGATCAGAGGTAAACCTTCAAACCAGAAGTGCTGAAAAGTCATTATTGACATTCAGTAACTTTAAAAGTCACTAACTGGATTATGGCTACTCCAAAATTGTCATGGTACCTGTACTGTCACAGGGTACTGTGACAGACCGGATCATCATTAGCAGGACGATATATGTAAGAATAACTTATAAAGTATTTGCACCCTTACTATAACTTTTATAAAGATCATCTACTGGAGATACTCAATGTTCCTCCATAATAAATGCAAATTACATTGAAAATTTTGGAAAATTATTACAGACTGATTTATCCAAGACACAAAAAAAATCAGGTTATGACCTCAAATTAACGCTTTAAAGTGACTAACTTAGGAAACTTGCTGAGAGAAATTACTAAAACCCATTTTACTACAATCTGACTGAAGAATACAGTTCTATAATAAAATTGGTCTAACTGAACTTTTTATTCATCATACTTTTTTAAACTCTGATCATAAATTTTGAATTTCCTGAGTATCTTAGGTTCTAAATGCTGGTAGAATTTGTCCAGTTAATAAATCTGTAGCAGATGCTACAGATGATTACGAGCTTAGATAATATGCAGATCCCTTGCTCCCAGCATAACAATGTAAGAGTTTAATTGTACAAGGAAAAATAAAATCCTAGGGTATAGAAGGGATGCACCTGAGAGTAACCATGATTATCCTTGGGGAGGGCTCAATGGTTCCTCAGAAAATGCACACCCTTGGACCGGAAAATTGCTGGAAAGGTTGACTTATTCGAGGCTTAGGGTCTAACTCAGAGGTTCAATGCATTGGAGGTATCTGCCAGCACACACAAGAAAAGCTGCAAGAACTTATGTTTCATCTACTTTTCACTTCTGTTTCAGATGCAGGCTGAACCCTTGCCAACAGGGAGGGACAATATCACAGTATGCAGCAAGGAGCCAAGTCTTTCCTAACCACCACCAGTGAAGTATTTGGGAGGAGAGAGCACATAGACACTGTTGTTTTCTGCACATTAAGGAGGCACAGCTGCAGGGAGTATTGCCCTGAAGAGCTGCCCCACTTCCCAACGTCAGCTCCCAGCCTGCTTAAGGGCACCAGGCAAAAGACAATATGCATTTTCCTGAATTTCAGGACGTATCTCTGCCTGTGCACCAAGATGTGTGTGCCTGTGCCTCTGGTGAGCTTTGGAAGGCACAAGAACAGCCTACACTATTTGTCTCTCAGCACCCCAGTGCACAGCAGCAGCATGCCACCAAAGCATTTTGATCCTCTCCCATAGCTCCAGGACAATCCCACCAAGCACCAGTGCTATTTGCTATGGATGAGGTGAAGGATATTAGAGGGTAAAGAATTAGTAGAACTAGCTACTGCACTGGGCAGCATTGATGGTGGCAGCAGGACACATGGAACCTGGTGTAGTGGAGCTTGGACTGAGCTTTTCACTTTCCTGACAATTAGCCTGGAAACCATCCTATGCTGATCATCTGCTCCCCTTATTAACTCACTGTAGGAAAAAAAGAAAAGGAGAGAGGGAGAAAAAAAAATTGTCATTTATCTGTGGGTCTTCCCTGTCCTATGGAAATCCTGGGACTTTCCTTTTCCTCAGGAAAGTCCTTTTCCTGACTTTTAACCATTGGCAGAGAGGAGGGAAATATACTGCTATGCCAAGCTGATCCACCAATGCAAAATATCTTAGAAATTTTACATTTGCTTTGGACCATCTCAGCAGCAAATGCTCTCATTCTGGTCATGTATTACTTCACTCTCATAAGTCTCAGGTGATACTTGGAGGCTGCAGTTCCTGGAGTTTCTCTCTGGGCTCAGCAGAACCACGGGAAGAGGCTCTTAATGCACTTACAAGGTTGAAAGAGGAAAACACCACATCATGTCTCACAGGGCTTGGAAGAGACTAGGTATTTCCACGGGATGGCTGGGACAAGGTCTACCAGCATCTCTGCCAGCCTCTTCTCACAAGTCATGGCAGACAGTTGGAGTCCTCATGGGACCCACTGCTGGGAGACATACACACATAGCCAGAAGCACCACACGGCATGTCCTTGTCCTGACTCTTTATCTCTTGTTGGAGACCTTGCAGCTCTGCAGGACTCTGCCTTTCTGCCACAATTGCTACACAAAGACGCACCAGAGGGACAAATGCCATGAGGTCCACTAAGTGCAACAGGAGCCCCACTACTCTCATCCTCCAGGAAAGCACTGCCCCCAGCAGCACTGAGGGTGCTAGTCTTTGCAGTGATCTCCTAGCCAGCCCCATTGGCATGTCCCCCACTGCACTTACTGGAGTGAAATCCTATCACCTTCTCACACTTACTATCTTGCTCTTAGCCATGGTTTTCATTGCTGAGATGGCTATGATCGTTGCATCCAGCTACCACAGCAACATGCCATCTCACCTTTCCATAATCTACTACTGAGCTAACATTTCTGCATGGCAAGAGGGAAGAGTTTGAGAAATGAGGGATGAAACAGAGGAAGAAAAATGGTGTTTCCAATTAAAAAAGTCAACATACAAAACTATGTGAATGTGACATTGAAGGTGTGAATGTAGAAAGTCAGGTAATATAGAATTAAGTCCCTCACTTTTAAACAAGCTATAATGTTTTATATGGCAAAGTGGCAATACAAAATACTCTGTCTGAAATAACTTCTGTTTGCAGGCTACGTTGGTACAGGCAGTTGACTCAAAGAGGAAAATCTCTTGGAGTTTTCTGTTGAAATTACCTTCTTCTCTCACCATAACTCTTTCCGCTTTTATTCTGAAATTTTTTATACTTGTTTTTTTTTTTCTTGGCAATACTGGTATGGCATCCATACAAGGTGCAAATGCAAGCAATTCATAGAATCATAGAATCATAGAATGGTTTGAGTTGGAAGGGACCTTAAAGATCATCTAATTCCACCTCCTCTGCCATGGGCAGGGACACCTCCCACTAGATCAAGCTGCTCAAGGCCCCATCCAGCCTGGCCTTGAACACCTCCAGGGATGGGGCATCCACAGCTTCCCTGGGCAACCTGTGCCATTGCCTCAGCAATCTCATTGTGAAGAATTTCCTCCGTATTTCTAGTCTAAATCTGCCTCCCTCCAATTTATACCCATTCCTTCCATTCCTGTCACTGCATGCCTTTATAAACAGTCCCTCCCCAGCTTTCTTGTAGCCCCCTTCAGGTACTGGAAGGACACTGAAAGGCCTCCTTGGAGCCTTCTCTTCTTCAGGCTGAACCCCAACTCTCTCAGCCTGTCCTCATATGGGAGAAGCTCCAGCCCTCTTCTAACTTTAGATACTAGAGTTCACTAATAAACATCTGAGGGGTTTTTAGCGAGTTGCACGGTGTTGTATGTTTCATTTGAATATGCTGGATTCAACCTTGCTTTAGTTAAAGAACTGTTTAATTGAAAGGACAAAATGTCAGCAATTCAGTAAATATCACATTAATTTCAAAGAGTGTAATTACTAAACATGCATTAATGAAAGAATCATAAATTATACTCATAGCTGTTATTTTAAAAATTGCTTAGGTTTTAAGAAAGATTATACAGCAGTTACAGTTTGTCTTGTTACAGACATATTTCAAGGATTTTACAGTGGCTTCCCTGTTCATCACCAACCTTCATATCACAGCATCTGGCATACAGTAGTCCCTTCACTCTAGTCACCATTTAAACCTTTGCCATAACAAACGCTGCCGAGATGCCTGCAGTATCCCCCAGGCTGCCTGCCTGCCTGCAGGACCCTTCCTAGCATATCAGACACGCTCCCTGTGTTCCCAGCAGTGCAGCATGGAGTGGTGTTGTGAGCAGTGGTAATGATTGCTGGTGAGGAGAGGATCGTGAAGGTGTTAACAGTGGCATCATAATGAGTATAAGGTAGTTATGTATGGGTTTCTTAATGCTGCTCTTCTGGAAAAATCTGACATAGTGATGCCTCTTTCCACAGAGCGTTTACATCACCCTATATCATACTAGAAGAAGTGTGCAATTTAAATGCTGCTTGGTTCAATAGGTTAGCTCTTCAGTTCTCTAGAATTTAAATAATTCTCTAGTAAATAGCATCTGTTATTCAGAGTAATTTCTATTGAATCTCATTGGTTTTACTCCTATTATCTTCTGCAAGTTCCACTGCTCATGGTGAGTCAGCATGGTCTAAAAGGCTGAGTGTGAAAAGCCAGAAATGAGACATTTTTCCAGGAGGAGAAGTATATAAGCAGGATGTCCTTTCCAGATGCTGAGTTAGGGAATTTCATTTCACTTAGCTAAATTCCCCTTGCACATTCTGGTAGGTGCAAAATTTTTCTTTATGTTCAGTCGTAAAATCCTCTTCTTTTGTGCACTGCTGAATACTTACCTCCAGCTCCAGGCTGAATTGCAATGGTAAGCAGAGTCATATTTGTTTCTATTTGTTTATGTTTTTAAATGCTCTGAAGCCCTTCTCCACAAAAGGTGCTGTATAAAGTGTAAGCTATATTTTACTATTACAAGCTCATCGTAGTATATCAAGTTAATATAATGATGGACATAAAGGCTTTTTATAAATCAGTTGAAGGATGTAAATATTATTTTTCTTCAAATCATTTAGAATCAAATAAACCCAAGGGCAGAGAGAGTTCAAAAAGCCCTATCTTAGTCTCTTTAAGACCTCTCTCTAGGATTTTTGTTGCTTTTGTTCTTTTTCTTGGAAAACTACAAAAAGACAGGCAGCAGTAGTAGGTTTACAGTGCACCCAGGTAGATGGCAGAAACACTCATCTTTCGAATTCTTCAGTGCAATCCTCAAAAAAAGGAAGACATGGGCTTGAGATTTTTGTTTTGGATTGTTGTTGGGTGGTTTTTATAAATAAGGTGCATTCAATTTGATATAATCTGGAGAGAAACACTCATGACCCACACATCACAGAATCACAGAATCACAGAATCACAAGGTTTGAAAGGACCCACTGGATCATCGAGTCCAACCATTCATAACACTCCCTAAACCATGTCCCTAAGCACTTCATCCACCCGTTCCTTAAACACCTCCAGGGAAGGCGACTCGACCACCTCCCTGGGCAGCCTGTTCCAGTGCCTAATGACCCTACTGTGAAGAATTTTTTTCTGATATCCAACCTGAACCTCCCCTGACGGAGCTTCAGGCCATTCCCTCTTGTCCTGTCCCCTATCACTTGGGAGAAGAGGCCAGCTCCCTCCTCTCCACAACCTCTTTTCAGGTAGTTGTAGAGAGTAATAAGGTCTCCCCTCAGCCTCCTCTTCTCCAGGCTAAACAACCCCAGCTCTCTCAGCCGCTCCTCGTAAGACTTGTTCTCCAGCCCCCTCACCAGCTTTGTTGCTCTTCTCTGGACACGCTCCAGAGCCTCAACATCCTTCTTGTGGTGAGGGGTCCAGAACTGAACACAGTATTCAAGGTGCGGTCTCACCAGTGCTGAGTACAGAGGGAGAATAACCTCCCTGGACCTGCTGGTGACCCCATTTCTGATACAAGCCAAGATGCCGTTGGCCTTCTTGGCCACCTGGGCACACTGCTGGCTCATGTTCAGTTGGCTGTCAACCAGCACCCCCAGGTCCTTCTCTTCCGTGCAGCTCTCCAGCCATTCTTCCCCCAGTCTGTAGCACTGCATAGGGTTGTTATGCCCCAAGTGCAGGACCCGGCATTTGGCCTTGTTAAACCTCATGCCATTGGTCTCGGCCCAGCAGTCCAGCCTGTTCAGATCCCTTTGCAGAGCCTCCCTACCCTCCAGCAGATCGACACTTCCTCCCAGCTTAGTGTCATCTGCAAACTTGCTGAGGGTGCACTCAATGCCTTCATCCAGGTCATTGATAAAGACATTGAACCTCATCTCTTAGGCCCCCTGAGAATGCAGGAGCATGACCTTGTGCTCTAGCAAGTTTCCTGTTCTGCCAAATGTCCTGTAAGGAGGAAGGAGTGGCCCTGTGCCTAGAGATTGTTAGAGATTGTGGAGATCTTACAGGTGGCAGAGATTACACTTCACTTGGTGAATGGCCTCAGAGTGTTAGAGAAAGCCATGTAATAGCTATCCTGTCCTCCTGAAGCTCAACTACATTATTGAGTCAGGTCACATTTCTTTCTACTGTATTTGAAGCAAGTGAGGGATAGGGTTGGTTTGTGACAATAAGAGGCCAAAGAAAACTTGAAGAACTGTGTAGGATGACGTGAAGGCTGCTAGGACTCACAACAAATGCAACATCTGTATTCTAAACAGAACAGACCATGGAGTATTATTTAGTCCCACAGCCACATAGCATGGCACTGCTTGCGTCTACACACCTGGGCTCTCTCCACTCTCTTCTCCATCCCAGACAGCATGGCTGCACCTAAGAGTGGTCCCTGGCTCATGGTGCCACTTCAGCTGCGCTGAGGGACTGCCTGGAAGAGCACTTGCTGGCATTGCCCTCACGAGAGAGAGCAATGAATCAAAATGGACAGGAGTGCGTAGTACTTGAGCGAACAACCTTGCTCTCATTTAATTACCAGTAGAGACACAGCTGAAGTGGTACTGTGGAGACTTCCTTAGTCCCTCCACTGTGGCAACAGATGGTTTAGATTAGTGAAACTAATGGTGTCTGAGTGTATGGCTAGAGATTGGTAATGGGGTAGACCAAGGAAGCAGCAAACCTCCGGCAAGACTTGAGGGAAAAGGGATCATAGCATCATGGTGCATTGCTGCTCTTCTACCTCCTGGTCCAAAGCAGTTAAAGAGCAGCTGCCCAGCTGTGCAGCAGGTCAGTGTGTTATACCAGTGCTTGTCATTCTTGAAATCTGTCAGCTTTTTCATGTTCTAGAGAGAACATCCACCCTGTACTTGTCTATTCACTGATATTTCTCCCCACACACACCTCCTACTACAGGAAAGACTTCATCAAATTGGAGAAAGTTCAGCAGAGGCTGCCAGGATGGTTAGGGCTGGAGCACTTGCCCTGGAAGGAGATGCTGCAGGACCAACCTTGAGATGATACAGCTTCAGTGGTACCTAACAGCAACCCTCTGGTGCCTGTGAGGAAGTCATTAAGAAGATGGAGCTAGTCTCTTTATAATGGTTCATGGTGAGAAGACAAGAAAAAGCAGGCAGGAGTTAAAAGTATGACACCTTCACATTGATATGAGGAGAAAAATTTCCCCAGGAACAGAGTAAGACAGTACCACAGGCTGCCAAGGGAGGTTATGCAGCTACCATCCTTAGAAATTATCAAGAGTTGACCAGAGAAATCCCCAAGCAACGGCTCCGAGCTCATGGCTGAGTGTGGTTGAAGAAGAGGTCAGACTAGAGACCTGCTGAGGTCCCTTCTGACTGAATTATCCTGTGACTCTACAGAAAAATTCTTCTTGGTAGAAGCAGTAATACAACTGTGGTAATAATTATAGCTAAACATGCTGCCATATCATGTTTACAAGAAACTGTTTTCCAGGATTGGGAAGATTTCAGAATAATTTTCTGCCTAAACCCCCTTTTTGTGACTTCTCCAAACTTTCTGAAAAAGGTTTTCCTGTGGGATGACGTGAGGACTGTTAGAAAATTGATTTGCTTAGAAAGAGGGGGGCAGTTAGAAGAAAATCAAACATCGGGTGTTCAGCAGGTACTAATTGGGTGGTTAGTTGTGAAGAAACTGCTTCCCCCGGGTACTGGTATAAGGCAGCACAGAAATGACTTGAAATATGGATGTGACCCAACACCTCCCCTTTAATTCAATCTTTTTCCAGCCCATCGCTGGAATTTACACAACGTTTTATTGACTATGGTATCAGAAGCTATCAATTTGCCTCAGCCTCATAAAAATAAAATAATGATACAGAAGAGAAACTGCTGTATCAGACACACTTCAGCTATTCCCAGCTTTCCTCAACCTCTTCATCTACCCTCTCATCATAAACACAACTATTCCATTTGCCTTTTGCTTCTCCTAATCATTAAAACAGGGAAACAAAAACATAGCCCAGAAGCTGTTAACAGAAGACCCAGAAATATGTCAAATATTCAGTGTCTGAAATATTTGTGAGCATCAACTAGTAGGAAGAAACAAGCAAGCCAGCAAGCAAACAGCATAAAATCAGGTGTGTCTGTGGGTAAGAGAGAGATAAAAGCAGGGCTATATATTTAAAATGGAGCAAGACTGTTGTCTCATACCATGATTGCTGTGGTAATTACCCATTTTAATGCATATTACTGCAAACGACTGTAGAAAATTTGTATAAATGGTGGAACATAAGTAGTACTCTTTAATTAAAAAAATTACAAGGGTTTTTTTGAAGGAATTAAATGTATTTTGCTGGTCAGGCTTAATCCCTTATGACATGAATATCTCCCAAGGAACAGTAACAGGGGAACACACTAACCATTTACCTCTTGGTTTAATACCACACGGATAAAGAAAAACTTGGTTTGAAGAATTCAGTACTATTGTTTGGAACACTACCTTCATTTTGCCCCTGAAAATCACAGACCTTCTGCAATACCAATACTGTTTACCATACTTTATGCACAGCCAGACATCAAAGACATAGCATTTAAGAAAAAAATATAATATTTTGGGTTTGAAGGAGTTATAACACTTCTGTTGTGACTGTGCAAAGTGGCTCTGGTGAAATATATTTAGTAGTGGGAGCTGAAAGTATTTGCACAAAAACTCTGGCCCTGAGTGACTTGAAACTCTGATGAACCACAGCATGAAGAGACAAAAATATTTAGGACAAAACATAAGACGAGATCCTAATATGGTATTTTAGGATCCATGCTTAATAATGCTAAAGAAGAGGAAGCCCTGGAGTGTGCAGCCCCTGTTAAATTCATTGCTTATACACTGGGGCTTGCAAAGTTCCTCAGGAAGTTTCAAATCCTTTTGCAAATGCATTCGCTGATGAGAATTGTTCCCTTAAATACATGCCCAAAGAGATAAACTTTATGCTGTATGCCACTTTATGGTGTGATAAAAGTTTGTGTTTGAGGTACCTTACTGATTATCTATTAGGTGGAAGAAAAAGAATAAAACAACCAATTAAACAGTACCTCTCGTACCTGTATCTTAGGTAACCTGCTAATTGAAAAATGGCCCCCATTTTTCACTCTCACATTCATTTCTAAGTAGCATTTCAAGAACTCTGTCCAAGAATATCACTATGTGAAAAAAAAAAAACATCATCTCAAAATTATTAAAATCTCTGTGGGAATTCATGATTAATTTTAAGGCCTGGCAGATTAAAATACATTATTATGTACACTCTAGTGCATCCTTTCAGATATTTTCAGAATCTGATTTTGCTCTCTTGATACACACCAATGATTCTACATGTATCTAGTAGATTGCAAGGAATAGATTAGCATTAAAGAGGCAGTATTGTGTTGTTAGGTTGTTATGTGTAACTTGTGCTCATACATTAAGAAAAATGTAGCTGGCATTCCCTTGGACATGACCAGACCCCTTAAAAAAAGAATTATTAATAGTTGGTTGTAATGCATTTGTAGAGCACTTCTGAAATTTTGACCTTTAGTGCATTAACTGGCTGTTTTTATCCAGCTCCCAGGCAGAGTAAGATCTACGATAGCCTGGTTAGGAAATGGAAATAATGGGCTTATTAGTAAGACAAGTTAAGCCTTCAATTCCTGAACGTTCTACCTTTAGCTCTGAGCCTAGCTTTGCAATGAATCTATGGCTCTGAACAGCAAAATCAACAGCATTCAACACTAAGAAGACAGGGAAAAATAGAAGTTTTTTATTTGGGACAGGCTGTTGAAATTGATCAGTACTGCAAACTCATTCATTCACAATTTAGCTTTATAAAAGATTCAGCTTCAGCCCCGGCAGTTGTGGTATTTCTGACTAGAAGTCTGAGATCCCTGCTTAGGGTCTGCTTAGGGAGATGGTTTAGTAGTGGACAGGGATGATCTCAAAGGTCTTTTCCAGCATAGTGATTCTATGATTCTGTTAACCCACCTAGCATCAATTTTCCATCATTCAGAAACATCTTTGTCCTTCATCCTGATGAGGTATGTAGATAAAGTTCCTTAAGTCTTTTTTTTTTTTAATTAAAGCACTTTTTCTTATGTAGTTCTAGTGTAATTATCTTTGTCACTCTTTCATACTCCACCTATCACTCGGTATCAACCTGTCTGAGCTATGGGCACATAAATAGGACAAAGGACTTTGGCAGCATTATGGTTGACATAACCAAATCTCTCTGTCACTACACAGTGTCCTGTTTATACACACAGAGACCCTACTACATGCAGGACCAGGAACTCCTTCAGTCAGGACTTGCTGCTTTCCTCCACACCTGGCCTGGTTCTCCACTGACTGGGATCAGTTTTGGTTCCATCTACAAAGGTACCTACCACCCCCCTCTTTCAAGTGTTTTTCCCCCAGGTGCTGCACACACAGCTTTACTGGATTTGTACTGCTTTTTTTTTTTTGCATTCATCCTAGCAATCAGACCTTCCTGCAGCAGAGGTCATTATTTAATATGGCCCCAAATGCCATGTCATCTGCAAACTTTATCGTAATGATTTTATATTTTCTTCTATGTCACTGATAATGTTAAATGATATACAGCCAAGAACCAGTCCCTGCAGAACTCCACTAGCAACAAACACTTTCTGTACTGGTTGTTCCTTACAATTAAATTTTGAAGCATCTCTTTTAACCAATTTTAATGCATTTAATGTGTACCATCTTGGATTTGTATTGCTGTAGTGTGTTAAACAAAATACATGGAAGTACCAGGTAAAATACCTTACAAAAATTGAAGTATACTACATCAATGTGATTACCAACTACATTAATAATCTCATAAAAAATGTTAGGAAGTTAGATTTACAAGAACTGTTTTCTATAAAACCATGCTAATTGTCATCAATTACACTACATTATGTACTAATCACATCCTCTGTCGATGACTCCATTTCAAAACTCCAGACTGACATCAGACTGAGAGGCCGGGAGCTAATGGGGTCATAGTACTTACTCTTTTTTAACTTGCACAACGCTGCCTTTCTGTTACTCCTCTGCCACATCTGAATTGTTTTAAAAATTATTGACAATCAATGGTAACAATCTAAAGAGGTCCTTGGCTAGCTTTAAGTAAAACATCTGATGATTTTCAACATCTAACCTTCATAATGGCTGCCTACAATCAGCCTTACATATTATTAGGAATGCTGGTAAATAGTTCAGCAGCAGTTTCTTATGATATGAGTATAGATCTACCTTTTTTCCCCCCAGGTGAAAGAGATTTCTTGAATGCTTCCACCCTTTTATATTATATTTATTCTAACATTTCCATCTTCTTTAAAAACACCCTTCAGTTCAGACCTTTTCAGTTCTTCTAAGTCTAAAAAGAGTGATCTTTTATTTTTCTTTTATCTTCCTTATCTGTAAATTTCCTGTGTGTCCACTAGTTTTATTATACAGTTTTCTGTATTTTTCTGCTCTTAATGGATGTTCATTGCTATTGGCATCTAAGGTTTTTTAACTTTTCCTTTTTTGGAAGGAGGCTATTTATAGCTGATATTTATATTTATTTCCACATTTTCAGACACCACACATCTTTTCTTATGGACTTATATGAATTTGGTGAGGTAAGTATTTCTCAAACAGTTCACAGTTATAATTCATATCTTTTGCTTAAATTACATGGCTCAGATATTTTAGGCTGTGTAAGTACACCTTTACTAAACCACGAAGCAAATGAATTGGGGTTCAGGATGTATTCTGTTTTACATAACAAACATAGCCCATTTACAATCCTGAGCAGCTGTCAGATTTTATTTCAGATACAAATTTCTCTTATTCTGTTAGATGAACTCCAGTATAACTTTCACCATGTTGAATACAACCAGTGTAAGGTTTTTATTTTTCCAAAAGTTACAAAGTTGTCATCCATGCTTTTAAAAATTCCAAGGACATTTTAGTTCTGCCAGCCAAATACTCCCTCACATGTCAATTAGGCTGAAATCAGTTCTTCTTATACAGCTTTTTCCTCCCTACATCTCATATATACAAAGATGTTTAAACGACTGGCAATTCTATTCTCTTGTGTGACTTGGTAGCCCAGGATAGTTGTCAATTGTCATTTTATCTTGTTCCTTATTTGTTGTTCCTTGGATCATAAGTATTTAAGATCACTTCCTTTAGGGCTGCCGATGACTCAGAATCAACTACTGGTGTAGTTGGTGCAGAGTACTTTTCTTTCTATTCCTTTGCTCATCCAGTTCTTCCTTGATTGACAGAAACATTTTCTACATAGCTTGACTTGTAGACTCAGGACTTTCCAAAACAAGAGAGACTGGAGAGGGGCAGATTTAGACTAGACATAAGGAGAAATTTCTTCACACTGAGGGTGGTGAGACAACTGGAGTTGCTCAGGGAAGTTGTGGATGCCCCATCCGTGGAGGTGTTCAAGGACAGGTTTGATGGGGCCTTGGGCAGCCTGATTTAGTGGAACGTGTCCCTGACCATGGCAGGGTGGTTGGAACTAGATGATTTTTAAGATCCCTTCCAACCCAAACTGTTGATTCTATGATTCTATGATTCTATGTGCTTTGGTCTCATTGCACAAAGACATAAGTAATAGCAAAGTGCAAAAAAAAATGCAGAATCAGGATAAAGAGGTTATAGCAGTAGTATAGAAAACAACAGTGTTAGTTTCAAAGGTGGCTTCCTCTCTGACTGCCTCAGTCCCTGGCGTCTGAGAAGAATGCAGGTATTGTGGCCAGTAGGTTGAGGGAGATGATTCTGCCTCTCTATTATGCTCTTATGAGACCCCACCTGGAGTATTGTGTCCAGTTCTGGAACCCCCAGCATGAGAAAGATATGTAACTGTTGGAACAGGTCCAGAGGAGGGCTACAAAGATGATCAGAGGAGTGCAGCACCTCTTCCATGATGACAAGCTGAAAGAGTTGGTTTTTTTCAGACTGGAGAAGTCTCCAGGGAGACCTTATAGCCAGTACCTGAAGGGGGCTACAGGAAATCTGAGGAGGGACTTTATACAAGGGCAGGTAGTGATAGGACAAAGGGGAACAGCTTTAAATTGGAGAGGGGAAGATTTAAACTAGGCATTAGGAAGAAATTCTTTACAATGAAGGTGGTGAGACACTGGAAAACATTGCCTAGGGAAGCTGTGGGTGCCCCCTCCCTGGAGGTGTTCAAGGCCAGGCTGGATGGGGCCTTGGGCAGCCTGGTCTGGTGGGAGGTAACCTTGCCTGTGGCAGGGGTATTGGAACTAGATGATCTTTAAGTTCCCTTCCAACCCAAACTGTTGATTCTATGATTCCATGATTCTATGATTCTATGATTCATCTGCACTATCAGGGGCACTGTACAACCCATTTACACTGTAACTTACTAAGATCTCTGAATTTCAAACTCTTGGGCTGGACTTCATTCCCTCCTCTTTCAGCCTTAGGTGTCCTCAAGGTAGAAGTCCAACATAGGTCATGTGAACTCTATCTCCAATCCCTACTTATGAACCCAAACTAGAGACCACTTTTACTAGTGTGGTTGTTTTTCTTCTCACACTTCAATGCACATGCTTCTATGAAGCAGAAACGGTAATAATAGTTGGTGTGGATAGATAATAGTGACATCTGAAGGGACAAGCAATGTACAAGTATGATTATGGGATGTCCTCCTGCAGCTCCTTCTGAAAAATGTATAACGTCATCTGCTGTAAAGTTTAGTAGTGCTGATGACACTTAGCATCTTGCAGGAACTGACCTATTGTCACCCACTAATTCTTTTTTCTTTCCAGTACCTTGCAGATAAGTTGTGTCTGTGTCTTACCTGGTGAAGATCTGAAGAAAATCTCTCCCTCCTCTGTCTTTCTAGAGACTGAAACTTGGAGTCCAGTTGGGTATCTCCAGTGTTTTGGATGATCCCCACAGCTAAGCAGATAAAAGGAGAAAGGCAGCAGTATATCCCGTCACCCTCCTATAATGAGCAGATCGACTGTGCAGGCAAAAGAAGAATAACCTACACCTCTTTAATCAGAAAAATAATGTTTGTATCCCTAAATAGAGGTCAGAGAAGCTATTCTGCCTCACCAGCAACCACAGGACTATTGGAGAACAAGGAAAACAATGAAATGTTAGTGCAGTGGTACAAGGTCAACCTCGACACAGACAACAAAGCAAAATAAAATCAACAGATAGTTGTAGTTGTCACTTTCTGAGATGTGTCTGAAGGTTTGCTTTTGAGCTATACTGCAAATTAACTGAAAATCTCTTTTTATTTTTTTTTCTTTCTTTAGTTATGTGGGTCAGAGGCTGAAGAAATGTATGCAAGAAAGTAAAACAGAAAACTGAATACAATCAGACACAAAAAGGAAATGAAGATTTACAAAGGAATCACCTGAGAATCTGCCAATAATGCTTAAAATCACTTTTATTTATAAAAAAAAATTTCTAGTTTACGTTTGATGCTTTTGAAATATTTTTAATACTTTTTAATACCTTTCTTAACTGAAAAAATCCCTGCAAGAACTCGAACAGTTTGCAGTCTAAACTCTTTCTTCCACAATAAAAATGGCTGGTTTATTTGCATTTTTTTCTGTGTAGAAAAACCCAAAACAACATACTGCACCATCTGTCTGCTGTGTCTTTAAGACTCTCCACTTCAGATAGACCTTCCTCTTCCTGCAAAACATATGAGAACTCATCGTCTTCACCAACAGGTCCATGCCTGGGTGAGAGGTACTGCTATTTTGCGTTGCTGCGTTGCACCAAAACTGAACCTCAGATTCATCTGCCAGGTGGGAAGAAAGAAATTTAAATACACAGAATCTGCAGTGACTCAGTAGGTGCATTTAGTGCTTAGCAGTTTAAATATCTCCACAAGGAGTTTCATCTTGGGTACTTATCTGTCACTGACCCAAATGGTCCAGAGAAGAGGGATTTGGGCATGGAGGAGGTCAGGGTGTGGAAGTTATAGTACTCGTGTCAGGAGGTGATCAGAAAGCTGATGCTATGCACTTTCTTGCTCCTCAGTGAACTGATTCACTTTGAATGGTTCATTTATTTATGTGACCATCTAGGGGGAAAAAGTCTTTAATTGCAGGCTCCATAATGTGTTCTTCACATTAAATTCCAAAGTGCTGATTTCAGTTGATTCTGTTTAGAGGTTCATATAGTTTCGTTGGTAAGTCGTGCTCATTCTTTAACTCTCTTGGTTTTGGTGATGTTATATTCTTTGTAACAACATAAATCACCTTTGGAAGGCAGCTAAATATTATTAAACCCCTTGTGCAGTGGAAAAAGAAGTTGTAACATTAATAAAAGTAATGTAATCTTGCTCCAGTATGATCTATGAACAGATTAATTATAAATAAATACAGTAATGTGAAGTGAATTCTGTATTTTGGAGTAGAGATCGCTTTCTTAGGCCCTAGTGATCATGGTGGAAAATCCAGATTTTAGAAAATCTCTATATATTTTCTTCCCTTTCCTGAGCCAAACTTGGATGCAGCACACAAGACTTGTTTCTCAGAAGTGATCTGTGATTATTTGCTTTGAAATTCCAGGAGCCAGCTAGTGCTATTTCCTCATTCCTCTTCCCACGCTTCGACAAGTTGGGGATTTGGCCCCCAAAGACATTATTTTTCTATGTCTTTCCACTGCTCTTGTAGCTGTTCTTACAGTAACCAGGAACAACCGTGAAAAAAGGTCATCCAAATACTTACTGTCTTTTGCTGGAGCCAGAGATCAGTCTCCAGAGTGCAGAGAGATCCATATGTGGACTAAAAGGCAAAGATCAGTCTTTGAAGGTCAGCTTTTCCCAATGTTACAGATTAGTTCTTCAGGAAACAAAGTTCTGTCAGGAATTATTCTGACACAAGGGAGTTCATTAAACTTGTTCACATCCCCTTCCCAGAAACCCAAATGTTGTATATGACATGTAACTCTTCTTCTAGATATGAGAACTACACTCAACCCTCATTCAGAAGTGCTAAACTCAAAAGTGACAGAGAAAAACAACAGTAAGGTGATCTTGCTGGGCAGCTCAAGATTTTAAAAGCATAATAACTGTACTTTTTAGATAGTCAGAACTTAGTGAACCATTGAAAGTGACCCAGTTCATTGAGCGGAGCTGAACAGATGGAATTCCAGCCTTGCCATGCTTGGATGGCTCTCCGAACAATACAAAATCTTCCTTCAAAGCCGTCTCCACCAAGGTTCCTGCCTCAGACACATTTGGGGATGTTCTGGTCACTTCTCAGTTCAGCTCACAATGTTTTGGGAGAAAGTAGTCGACAGACTCTTTGCATTGGGCAATTGCTTGGGGTATTTCACCAGGGTTTTTAAACTTCTGCTGAAGTCTGATCTTTGTTTGTTGGAAAGGCTCTAGTCCCTATAATGCAAGGGCTGTTTTTCCCTTTTTCAACCATTGAAATGGCCATTCTTTCAATCAAATGCTGACAAACCATATTTACTGAATTTTTGTGATTTGCAGAAAGCCTCTCACTCAGCAACTCTGAGGGACATGATGGCCCCATGGCTGCTGAACAGAAGCCACCAGCACCACCTGTGAGCTGGCTGCTGCGGCACGGAGATGAGAAAGAAGATAAAGTAATTATGGGGAAAGTAAGAATAAGTAAGTTCAGAAAGCTGCCATCACTTCCTATGGGACAAGAGAAAAGAAAGATGATGGATGGAAGGCTTTGGGTAAGGTATTGATTGGCTAAATCAGAGCTGAGTGTGGCAGAGACCTGTAGTATTGCAGATTCTTCCAAGAACAAACTGTCCAGGGCTCTGGTGCTCATGGACTGACAGCAAGAAGCAAGCTTGGGTGAGACAGGCTTCAAGCTAAGTGCAAGAAGGTATCCACAGAAATACGGTTGGGCTTTTACCTTCCCACATGCCTAAAAACCTTAGAAAACCAGCCCTATTTCAGACTGATTTTGAAATGCTCATTGCAAGCTCTCCACTCCTCTTTGTTAGAAAAGTCTTAGGGTTTTAGTGGTTTTTTGTTTTATAATAAACTGGGAACTTATTGATTAGATGTGACTTGGGAAGAGAAAGGCCTGTATCGGTACATTAAAGGGTGACAACAAAAAACCAACATGCCAAAGCCATGCAACCTGGAATATATCAGATCAGATAACTGTGTCACAGACAGGGTAATACTCATCCACTGTGCAAGGCAAAGGCATCATCTGAAATAAGGAGGTGATTAAAATAAAAATAGAAGACGCATGGTCTGGGCAGGTACAGAGAAGGGCTGGGAGGCTGGTAAATGGAATGAAGATCCTTTTGTATGTGAGACCAGAAGATACTAAGTTGTGTAAAACTCAAAGGCTTTGAAGACATATTTTCCCTCTGGCTGCATGCACCACATGGGGACGGAGAAGAGCTGTTTCATGTAGAGGACAGTGCAGGCAGAAGCACACATGGGTATAAACTGCCTAGGAGGGTTTCTAGCCAACTGGAAGATGGCTCCAAACCACTGAAGAAAGCTTACTGCCTTCCTGCTAAACTGGGGAAAGCAAGACCAGGTAGAACTCAGTGGGTGTATCTGGCATGGCTTCACATGAAGAGGATCTCCCTGACACAGGAGACCTCCCATTATAGTCCTTGAATATCATAGCTACTACTTGGTATTTCTCCTAGTGGAGACAGCTGATAAAAGAGAGACTATATCTTCCCCCTTTTTCAGGTCAATATGAGATGCAATGCAGGCCAGGTTTTGTCACCACCTATCAGCCATTCAGCAGATAAAGGACTGTTACTCGAACGCTTTTCACCTGCACTTTGTTCCCTGACTTTTCTTTAAGAACAGGTCCCTGAAGTCTCTCTGTGTAGTAATGGAATACAGTAGAGATACGTATAAACTAATTAATCCCAGTACCAATAAGAGTATCTAATAACCTAAACTGGGTCCTTGGCATGTGCACAAGTTTCTACCTTCCTGGGAAGGTTTTAATCAACTTCACAGAATCACAGAATCACAGAATCACAGAATCACAAGGTTGGAAAGGACCCATTGGATCATCGAGTCCAACCATTCCTAACACTCCCTAAACCATGTCCCTAAGCACTTCATCCACCCGTTCCTTAAACACCTCCAGGGAAGGCGACTCGACCACCTCCCTGGGCAGTCTGTTCCAGTACCCAATGACTCTTACTGTGAAGAAAAAAAACTTGTACAAGTCTCTCCTTCTCCTGTACTATTTCACGTGTACAATAGTTAGGTTACAGATAGCTCTGCTGCATGCAAACAGCTGCAGCCACATCTGTAATGGCACTGTTCATCACAGAGCCTTGGTCAGCAGCTCCTCCTCCTCGGACAGGCAGCCAGTGCTGAGTCATGAGTACACATACTCTTTTCCAGGAACTGGCAGAGATACCTGCTTTGTTACCTCCTGGCTGTACCAAGAAGAGGAATTAAATGCCATGAAATTATTAATCGTCAAAACCAGTAACTCATACGAGAGGAGTTCTCCTCTGATAGATGTTGACTGAGACTATAAAACACTGGAGAATGCTCCACAGGCTGGGTGCGGTTTATATCCATCCCCTGAACTAACCAAGCACTCCTGTTTGGGGTACTCTGAGATATATAAACACTAGGTGAGCCACACTGTAGCCCTGTGGTAGGCAAGGATCGTAGAGGTTTGTTATTGTACACTACACTATGGCAAAACTGAGGGAAACATGGCCAAAGGGATGCTGGGGTAAACTGACTACTGCCTCACAGCTGCGTTTTCTGACCTGTCTGAGCTGAGACCGTTGACAACAGGCTATCCTGGCTATGCTGCTCCGTACCTTGCAGCAGGCACCCTGCAGCCTGGAGGGCAGCCAATACCTGCCTCCCAGCATCGGCACAGCCAGTGTTCAGCTCATCATCTCATAACCACTTGGATGTGGGTTTTCCCCACATCCTCACCAGGCAGAGGACAGGGGAGGAATTGCTGACTGCCCGTGTTCAGAGCACCTCCTGTCTTGGTAGGCTGCAAATTCTCTTCTGGAGGCAAATAATCTTTGCTGAGCCTCTGTCCCAGCCACAGTGGCATCCATTTAACCGATAGAGAGATGCAAAAAGCAATCATCTTGCTTGATCCAGCGGGAAGCTGGACAAGGAGAAACTATCCCCAGTATATTAATGTCTGGCATGAGCCTAGTAAGTGTTATAATTAGGCAACATTAATTAGTGCTGGAAAAGACTGTCATGTTTTATACCAAGCCTGTGGTTAAAAGATAGTAGCAGAATACTTTTCTTGAAAAAATTCCATGTATATTTTCTTGTTTTACTAGTAGGGATTTTTAATCAGTTGAATGAACTTGTATGTACTAGTTAACTTTGCTGGAGTTTAGTGGTTGTATTTAAAGCAGATTTTATCCTAGAATGATATTAATTTGATAGGATCCCTGATCTGTAAAACCATTGGTTATCTTGGTCTCTCCTGATAAGAAAAAAGAAGTGCCGAGGGTTTCCAGTTGGTGAGCACATTTGGGCAGAATCTTTCACACGTCACAAATTGCAGATGGGAGGCAGTGATCTCGAACATGCAGTCACATTGCGTGACCATCTGACACCTTCCATTTAGAAAAATAATACTTTCCTCACAGCATACGCTCCCTGCTGCAACCAGCACCAAAAATTATGCCTGGGAGAGCTGTTCCTCCTAGACTAAGGTCTTAAATATTTCTTAGGCTGCTTTTAAAAGATTCATGCAGCAGCACCACCTCACTCACATCCTGCTAAACCACAGAAAATACTGAAATTCTTCCCTAGACAGTGTTAATCACAAAATAGCTGAAAAGAACAAAAGAGGGGGAAAGACAGCAGGAAAATTATATACTCACACTAGCAAGATGAACAATGGAGAGCTCTTGTTGTATGTGTAATTCAAACATGCCCATGTAAAACACCGCATGGAGTTATTTCCTGTCGCTACCAGTTCCTCAGCTGCATAAAATTGTGCAACTGTGGGGAAGTTCAGCTTTCAAGTGCCCTGGTTTTATGCATAATTCCTTTTGACAATGTGGTGTACTGACATTCATTCATTTGAAATAGTAATGACCATTTCAGGGTGTCCTTTGCTATATATTGAGGTATCAGTAGTGATAAAAAAAATCTTTACTGTTTGAGGACAAAACCATGTGAACTTAAAGGCTGACATCTTGCACTAGCCAATCGTGTCCTCTTTGTTACTATATTGCAGTAAATAACAAGAATAAAAATTATTTTTTCTACCCAAATTACAAGACTGACTAGAAGCACATTTTTAACCCATGATATTATCAGCAGTAGGGCGGTGTGACCTGAAACAGGAGGCAGCACTTGGTAAGGTACCTGACCTTACCAAGTGTAGCTGTCTTAAACACTGGGACATGTTTTTCCATTTGTCTGCTGAGCAGATGTGCCCCAATAGCCACGTCAGCCAACCACTTAATTTCTGCAGAGTGTTTTCCTTCCTACATCATACTGTCAACATTTCATGTCTGCCACACCACCATGTTTGTTCAGTCTCTGTCTGCCCAAAGTGCCATTGATATCCGTGAATAAGAGGTGCTTGGGTAGATGTTGTATGTCTTCCTAAAGAGTGGGGCACTGATGGATTGATGATTGTACTGATGAAATTTAGTGCAATGAAGATAGGGCATGTAACTCTTCCCACTCTATACAAGGATACGCCCCTCTGGCTGCTGTGAGCATGATGTGAGCGACACAGCCCTGCAAGTCTCTCACACCCACTCAGAGGTCTACGTTAGGCTGCAGAACAAGCCTTCTCCCAACACCCTAGCAGGTGTTACTGACAGTTTTAATGATAGTTTTGTCTCATTGCAGAATTCTGGCCATTAGTGCTGGCTTGAGCCCACCAAGCAGTCTTAAAAACACCTGTCATGCAGAAATAGCAATTAGTGCCTGCCACAATGGGCCAAGTTTGAACTCATGGACCAGAGAAGAAAGGCTCTACCTTCTCTCCTGTCTTCTTACATAGCTTTTCAATGCCCTGAGCCCTGAACCATCTCTTTGAGACATTAAGTTTTCCAAGTTCCCATCTTGTACTTTCCAGATCAGGCCACCATAGTCCTCCTCCTTCCCACAGCATCCTCTTCTGAGAGGTTCTCCTTGCTAGGCAGGTGCATTGCTGCAGCTGTGTGAAGACTTTGTGCTGCTTTCACATGGCATGTGTGACATCTGGGCATGGTGTTGTTCTCTGCCCCACTCCTGGCTGAGGATGGTGAGCTCCCTCCCTGGCAAAGCACTGTGTGCTGCACCTCTACCATGAAGGTTACTTATGGTGTGTAGGTGGTATGTCTGCTCCAGGACCTACAGGTTACTGTGCACAAAAGCTGGGAGGACAGGGAAGCACTGGGTCAGGGCAGGCACTGGTTGAGGGCAGACAGCCAAGATCAAAGTGAGGGTGACGTGCAACTGCTTAACCCCTTCTCTAGCCCCCGCTGTGGGTGCGCATACCACTGTGGCTGCTGCCAGCATGTCTGTGTGCATCCTCACAGGTGGGTTTCACCTGCATGCAGACAGAGGCTGCTTCTGCCCTTTCCACCGACAGCCGTGTTATTTAAGCTGCTGTTTTGTAGCCCTACAATTAGCTTCTCCATCTACCTATGTGTTCATGGGACTGCCTCGTCCCGCCTTCTCACAGAGCAGGGGTTGCAGTCTTAGGATGCTGCAGGACTGATCAAAGGGTCTGCGTTGGACACCACGACAAAATTTCTGTCCTTGGAGCCAAAAATGTCAGATCATGATGTATCTCCTGGGACTATTTAAACAGAATAGGGGCTTCAGCATTTTTTTTAACAATTCATAGACACCTATTTAGATCACCACATGCAGTGACTCTTTCTTAGTGGGAACTGCTAGCTTCAAGTTTAGTTCCCAAAAGCAAAGATCAAGTGGTAGTCCTAATGCTCATCAGAGATTCAAAAAAAGACCTGATGACTTCCAAGAATGAGCCCTCTTTCCCCTCAGTGGTACTGACTGCAGGGGTAACCTGGGGGACTCACAATGACAGCTGAGTCCTCCCTGTGGCTCAGGACAGCCAATGTTACTTAGGGGCAGATAGCTGGAGACCCGAAATCCAGACATTTTTCTCTTGAATTTTCCCCCTTGAATATAAGTTGTGACCGGCTGCTTATATCTCATCCTTGTGCCTGCCAGGAGTCATTGCCGTGTCTGGACTTATTATCTCCTTGCCGAAAACTTACAAGCGTTACTTATTCTTGGATACTTGTAGTATTTATGCTTTTCCTACCCAGAAGATTAGCTCAGGCATAGCAGAGCTCAGAACACAAACCCATCTTTTGGCATTAACTTAAACTGGGCTGGCTGTCATTTTACAGTAGCTGCACAAAAAGAGTAACTAGCAACAGCACTTACAAATCATAGATTATATTGTATTGGTTTAGCTCATATTGTTTGCTTTAAATTTATATTGTGCTTTAAATGCCAGCCATTAAAACTATTAGGGCAAGGTTTGCCCTCAGTTTACAGCCCCTCTCCCCAGCAGCTCATAAGAGAAGCTGCTGTGCGGTTGTACTCATCTCTCTTTACTTGTGCAGTAGTAGTCGGAGAGTGTGTCCAGAGAGTCATAACACAGCCTGGAGCTGTTTCACTTCCAGACAAGATTTCAATTTGGAAATCCAGGTACAGATACAGGTAAAGTGAGTTAGAAAGCTACACTTCATTTGATCAACCCATTCACCCCACCTTGACCCCCACCCCAAATCCCTCATGTCTGTTTGGGTATAGTGATGCAAAAGGGAGTAAGGACTAAAAACTTCCACCTTGGCTTTGGCAACAGGTTATTTGAGTTGCCATCTAAGTCTAAGGAAGACCATTACATTTTCCAGGAGAGTACTTTACTAATGTATTCTTTTTGACTGTTATTATCCTCTCTCATGTGTTGCTTTGCATTTTCTAGTCTGTTCTTAAACAGCTTCAGCCGTGCATACAGAACTTTCTGTGGAGGTTCTTAATCCGTAGAAGAGAAACTAAAGCAGCCTTAAGTACATACGTGCCACTGACACTTCTCCAGGGCCTTTAATCTGAAGAACGTGCTCTTATTTTGGCTTGTGATAAATCTCGAAGATGAAATGTCAGCAGTGTTTATACAGAAGTCTCCCTAACAGGGACAGTGCAAAATTAACCCTGCTGCCAGGACAGAACAGGGCTGTTATGTTCTTTGAGGATTACGCTGGCAGAAAAGAAGGAAACAGGTGTGGAAATATTGCCAAATGCTGACCTGGAGGATAGAGACATTGTGAAGTTGACCACAGTGTGTGACAAACCGAACAAGATACGAGTTACTTGAGATTTGACGTGGGCAGAGATTTCCAGACACACCTGGTGAGGAAAACATCACTATTTTTCCACAATTCCTGAACGGACGTTTGAACCAAAATCACAGCTATCTTCTAGGCTGAGCTTTGCGATTACACACAATGCCTAGGTCTGTCAACTTCCATAAGATAGTTTAGGTGTGAGTCAAAGCTGAGCAAAGTTTCAGTGGGAAACTAAGTGTATTCTGCCATGCAATCCTCTGTGCATCAACATCATGCCTGGTCATCTAGGGACATGAAGACAGACACAACACATCTCAAGGAGCTGGCTATGGAAAAGTCCTGACTTCTGTTAAAAGTCCTGACTTTGTTGAGTATTAGGTCTACAATGTATATTATATCACTACAATGACTGAAAAAGTCCATGAGAGAAGCAGAGGATATGCAGGCACTGGGTGGCCAGAGCCAAAAAAGCTGGCAGTAGGCAGAACGAGAGAAACACAGAGCGGTAGAAAAGCACTAACACTTCCCCTGGGAAGAAGGATGTCAAAAAGGCCTAGGAGAGAACAGGACCTCAAGATCCACTTGTAAGAGAGCCAGTGGAGGTGTCCAGGTGAAAAGAGCTGAAGGTATCTCCACAGTGGGAAAAGAGCAAATGACAGTTACAATGGTGTCCTGTGTGAAGTTAAGGTAAAGAGGGAAGCAGGAGAGGGAAAAAGCAAAATGTTTTCCGGAGACGTGATACAGATAAGAACTTTTTGTAACTGCAACACCAGAAAAAAATGCAAGGAAAGCAGAGGACTTCAGGAGCACCAGAAAGGATGACCAAATGCAACTGGTCCCTACATCAGCCTGGCAGAGCAGAGAGAGGACACCTCCGGTCTGTGTGATAGAGAAGCACAAGGAGATGTCAGCAGCCTAGCCACACTAGGAAAAAACTCCTCTGTTGTCTTGTGTCTCTTGCAAGGAGATGGAGATGGAGCTCTGGCAATAGCTTTGGCTGGAAACTGTGCTGGAAAATCACAGAGCCTCTCGTGCACTGCAGCAGGAGCAGTTTGTGAACTGTGTCACCCTGAGGTCAGGAGATAACGGGAGCAGAGGAAGCCTTGCACAAAACAGGCAAACTTTGGGAGGCAGAATGTCTTGTGCAAAATCGACAATTTGTTGCTAACTAAAACAGCTATATAGCTGAATTGTGGGAATAGGCCAGCTTTAAGCTTATACACATATAGGATTACAGGCTTTGTTGCTTTCTTGTAGGCTTTATCTGGGGCAAAGAAGAGTGCTAGCTGTGCCTAGAGAGCTGTGGTGTTCCTAGACTGGGAAGGAAGGAAAGCGTTAACAAGGAAAAAAATCACTTAGAGCTTTTATCCTGGCTCTCTCACAGATTTGATTACAGCATCACCATCTTTCTTCTTCCAGTTCCTGTGAAAGTTTAAGGTAGGTACAGGCATTTAGATGCTTTGAAAACTGTGCAATATCATACTTCCTATGTGACCTCCATTCTTAAACACTGAATGAACACAACTGCCCTATGCCTCTTAACCCTTAAATGCAAGCTGAATCAAACCTTGTCTCAGATCATGCTTTGGCAAAATGTAGGTACCTTTTACACACAGACAAGTATGACAAGGCATAAAGCTTCGTATCTGCTGCAAGGCACAGTGAAAAGCCAAAAAACTGTGAGAAGAAAGAGAAATATTACACCAGGAGGGCTTACAAAAACAGTATGGGTGACGAAAGCAAAATGAAAATATTGTAAAAAGAAATTTTCTATATAGAGATGAAGGACAGCTACAGGTAAGAGGCAAACTGGTGCCAACAGGATCTTGTTGAAATGTCCCATACCCTTTCCCCTCCTCTGCTGCAGTGGCTTCTCCAAGAGCAGGGAACGAGCACTGTAGGGGCTGAAGCCTGCTGCAAGCAGGCAGGGCAGGGGCTCTGGGGCCAGCGGCAGAGCCCAGCTATGCCTACTGGCTGCCATGCAAACAGTGCTTTCCAGCTGGGGCTAGAATCAAGAGGTAATTCACCCTCCCAGCTTAATTAAATTGTTTGATTGCATATCAAAAACATTCAACAAATCCAGCCAGTGTTCTTTGTGCTGTATGATGCCATGGGAAAAAATAGATGGAAATGTGTTATACTGGGGACAGGAGGGGTCTGGATGTTCCCTTCCAGACGTGTTTTTCCTGTTTGGGGACTTCGCTTTAGGTTTCAAATGCCCTTTATGAAAAGAGAAACAGCAGTCCTGTTCCTGAGGCTTTTGAGTATCCAAATTCCTTTCTCCTTCCTTTTTGGTCACTGGTTGTGCTCCTCAGAGGACATTTCATCATGATGTAAGGTAAGACAAGGCTGTGACCCAGATTCTGGTCTCTTGGGTGCTGTGGCTCAGCTGCATATACTAATGTTGCTTGGGGTTTCACTGTTTCCACCCTTCCTACTGTTCTGGTAAATTTGATTTCCCACTGCAACACATAAAGAGCAACAATACATGCTCCAAGGCATCGTCTCTCACCTCTTTGTCCTCAGCTGTGAGAAAACGTCCCTTTTAAAAGCACTTTGCTTGTATTCATTTGGCTCATGCTCTTTTTCATATTATTTAATATTTTTGTTGCATTTTTTCTATAATTCTTCCCCCAAGACCTTAGATAAACCACAGAACACTAAACAGAACTGCAGTTGCTTCTCGGGATAATAAAAGCTAAGGGTCAAATGAAGAAGAAAACATCTCTTCAAGGTAGGCCTATAAAATCCTGTACATTTCAGGGGAAGTGCAGGAGTCTGCAGTACAAGTGTCTGACTAACAGCTGGTTGCCATGTCCTACAAACACTTTTCCTGCTGGAAGCACATTGGAAGATGTTTTAAGGGCAGTGCCAGTTAAGGAGAGTCAGCCCAATAGGCAGTACCGAAAGATCATGGGAGTCCTGAATGCAGAATAATTCCCAAAAGAGCCTTTTGTATTTCACGTCACAGTATTCTTCAGAAAATCATAGTGCTTTACACCAGATAAGAGTTTGCTATGCATGTGTGGTGTTCTACATTTTTCAATGGTTCTTCAGAGGGTCCTCTCTGTCCCTCTCCACTTATTTACTTAAGGGCAAGCAACTTGAATTACATATGCCACTCACCACAAGAAGGATGTTGAGGCTCTGGAGTGTGTCCAGAGAAGAGCAATGAAGCTGGTGAAGGGGCTGGAGAACAAGTCTTATGAGGAGAGGCTGAGAGAGCTGGGGTTGTTTAGCCTTGAGAAGAGGAGGCTGAGGGGAGACCTTATTACTCTTTACAACTACCTGAAAAGAGGTTGTGGAGAGGAGGGAGCTGGCCTCTTCTCCCAAGTGACAGAGGACAGGACAAGGGGGAATGGCCTCAAGCTCCACCAGGGGAGGTTCAGGCTGGACATCAGGAAAAAATTCTTCACGGAAAGGGTCACTGGGCACTGGCAGAGGCTGCCCAGGGAGGTGGTTGAGTCACCTTCCCTGGAGGTGTTTAAGAGACGGGTGGACGAGGTGCTGAGGGGCATGGTTTAGGGGTCTTAGGAATGGTTGGACTCGATGATCCGGTGGGTCCTTTTGAACCTAGTGATTCTATGATTCTATGTCTTGTGCTCATTGATTGAAAGAACAAATTATTGTCTGCACCTCTTTCTGGTTGCCTACAGAGCAAGGAGAGCAAAGGAAGCATAGAGCCAGGTACAGCTTGAGAGAAAAATCCCCCTGTTTAGAATCATGGCCAATTTATTTATTATCATGAGAGACAATAATAATGCTAAAGATGAAACAGACAACACAGTGATGCCAACTTTGTTCCTCAGCAAGGTATAAAGGATTTTAAAAGGTTCTAAAACATTTTCCAAGAAGATCACTTTGCCTGTGACAGAAATGGGGCAGTTACAGTGGTAGGACATCACAGCTGAGGAATAACAGCTACCCACTTCATTCCACTGTCTGGAAGGGACATATGACCATTTGATCCCATTTCAGCAAATCATCTTCTTTACAAAGCTCAAGTCTATTTGTTGTTCATTTCTTAATAACAGAAGAGAGGCTTCTGGAAGTGCACATATGCCCCAGATAAATACTCCCAAAGGTTTTAGGATTTCTGCACAAAACCTTTTCTGTGTGAAGTTCGTTTCCTCAAACAACTCAAGAACACTTTGTAAATATTTTTATTGTAATTTCAGTGGCCACGGCATAGGCAGCATTCAGAGGGATGCAGCTCGCTGGACTGGAGTGATCGGGAGGGTAGAATTCAGCCCCTCCACGCTTCACCAGGCTGTGTCTTGCCAAGCTTTCTTCTGCTTTGCCTCCTTGGAGCCGCCCTGTGCTTGCATGTTAAAAGAAAACTGCAGCCACATTAGAAAGGCCAGCAGCATTAAAGTACAGTGTGAGAAGCACTTGTCACCATGAATAAACAGTGAAATGCTTTTTTTTTTAGTTGCTAATTCCACTTGGCATTTCCGATCCCAGCGTTGGAAACATCCATCTTGTTAAAAAGTGATGTCATTTGTGACACTGGTAGTACTAGAAGAGACTGCAAACGAGTTTTCAACCTGCTTTGATAATGATTTAACAACTGGGAAAGTAATCAATATTCTAGGGATAAATTTTCCACTGTGCCTTTAGCAGGGTCCATTTCTGCCCATACAGAACCACGTCTACAGATCTGCAGGTGAAAATAACTGAGTGCACTTATCAGAAACGTATATGTTAAATATTATGCTTGCAACACTTACTGCCCAACACCTAGTTCATATTGTGAATACATGCAGTGAATTAAAAATTCTGTGTCTTTTCCCAGTCTCTAATCAAACCTATCCCACCTATTACTCCAATGAATTTATAAAATAAATATTTTTTACTTGTTTCTTCTTACATATTTTTGTATTTAAAAATAACAAAAAAACTGGGGAGTTTTTGTTATAGCACAGTATCTAGCACAGGGCACCATAATGTCATTTACAGATAGAATTGGATGATATTTGGATTTCACATCCTAGCCACAAAATGAGATTATGGTATTCTAAACTGCTTGGGTAGTTGATGTGCAGGTGTTTTTTTTAAAAGTGGATAATCCGAACTGATTGCTTTACAGAGTTAAAAAGAAGGAAAGGAGCTCAGGTTTCTTCCTTCTTTCATGGAATGAATGCTGATTCATT
This sequence comes from Cuculus canorus, assembly GCF_017976375.1. Classification (NCBI taxonomy): domain Eukaryota; kingdom Metazoa; phylum Chordata; class Aves; order Cuculiformes; family Cuculidae; genus Cuculus; species Cuculus canorus. The sequence continues at coordinate 46,121,976 of NC_071402.1, forward strand.
CCATAGCTATGCCACTGCAAGCAGAAGCCTTTGAAATAGCTTTTGCGTTTTATTTGTTTGTTTGTTTTTGCTGAGTGAATTGTTCTTACGCAATTTTACTCCTACATAAGAAATACTATTAGATTATTTAATCATAGGCAAAGTTCCTGGAAAGGTTAGTGTGGTATCTATGTCCTCCCTTCTTGGAAGAAATAGACTAATATTTTCTAAAGTAAATAGGGATTAGGTTATTGTCTTAAATTAGCCTTTCTTTTTTTTTTTTTTTTTACTAGCAGGTGTTCTAAACTTTCCAAACCTGAGTCACTCAAAATCACTACTCCTCCCAAAAATCTTTGTCCTGCAGCAAAATTCTGTGTATAGCCTCATTTCTCTTAGGGTCTTTTTAATATGTCACCAAACTAGATGGTTTGACTTTAGGTTCCAAAATACTCACATTATTATTGATAGTAAGTCATATTAATACCAATAATGGCATAATGAACATTGACTGCTTTATGAGAAGCTTTAAAAAAAAGATTATTTTAGATAATCTTTTAGTTAATTAGAAAATAATTAGACAAAGTACATCCAGAGTCCATTTCTGAGGACCTTGCTCTGCGTATGTTCAATTCATTAAGTTATATTCCCACTTTGAAGTTAATGGGAGTCTCTTTACATATAGCACTGTAGGATTTGACCCAAGGCTGTGGTATAACAGTATCGATGAATAATTTTTCCAGTTTTTATCTCACAATTAAAATCCTTGTGGGTATTTGGCCAGTGAATATCTCATGGCGGTAATCTTAAAATTCCATTTATGTCTAGTGAGAATAATAGCCAGATTTTCATTTAAGAGCACAAGTGATAAACACATCTTTGGAAACTGAGGCTTAGCTTACCTGGAGCTGGATTAGTGACTATCAGTAGTGGTAAGACTACTGGATTATACCACACGGGTCTTGCTCTGAACCGTAGCTCAAAAATTTATGTCATATACAATAATGTGTAAAAAGAATCAAATGACCTTTCGCTTTTCTTTTTCCTCAGACCTTCTCAGTCTGGAGGTGGACCAGGTGTCACAAAACACAACTAAGGAATCCCAGACTGCATGGATAGGTTTATGATGGGGAGGCTGTGAGGACAGGGAGTGACTGGAAGCGCTTATGCTGAGCTGCTGGAGTGTCCACCCTGGGACACTGGGCAGGAAGCCTGTTGCAGATCACAAGCTGCAGGTGGGCACTCTTGGGCCAAGTATGGTGTAAAGCTTCATACGTGACAAGAAAGAGACATAATCTTGAGGTGGGTGCTGTGCGCCTCTCTGTCACTGCATGGTGGTCAGGTTTGTGAGGAGGTTAGGTGGGAGGAGAAGGGGTGCCTCACCTTCAGGACAGATGTTGGGTTGAGCAGCATTTCCTAGCAAGTGGCAGAAATAAACAGGGAGATGGTAACCGGCTCTGGATAGAGCAAAAACAGAATCAGACTGCAAGTGACAACAAATGAAAAAATCCCAGCACTGGGGTTTTGCCCAAATGATGTTTTACAGTAAAAACTGGCTCAGATGGGGCATCTGAGATGTAAGTTGACAGTAGGAGTCTCAGGTGGCTGTTTCCTTTCCTCTAGTCTTTACTCTAAATTCATCTCCGATTTCATTAGAAATCAGAACAGCATGGGAAGGAATAGCCTTTCCCCGACTATGTTTCACTAATCCTCAGAAAACATCTATGACCCTCCCAGTCATTCAAGATATTATTGACTTGTAGGATTTGTGTGCCCATATATGTGTGTGTGAGCAGATACGTGAGATAGTCTGTACTCCCATCCCTAATACAAAGCATCAACCTGCTATTTCTTACCTGACAGACTCAGAAATCTATGAAGTAGAGAAAATGTTTTCTTGTGTGTGGTGCAGACCTTGTTGGGAAGTAGAAAGGTCTAGGCAGGATGACATAGGTATGAAGACAAATGTTTCAGTCATCCTTCTGAGCCTGTTTCCAGTTATTTAGATGAGTGTTTACTGAAGCAAACAATGCCACTTGCTCCTGGCAGAGAGGCTGGTGCAGCTACTGGGAGGTGCAAGTGGTCCGTGATGCAGGCTGCAGAACAGTGTTAATTTATCCTTCCACCTATCCAGGTTCAGCAGCCAAACAGGGGGACCCAGTACACACTTGTGTGGGACATGACTTCAGAATCCTTGGTTCACTGTGATGCTGAGAAAGCTCCAGCTTCCCACTGAATGGGAAAGTGATGTCAGGCAAAGGGTGTTGCCCTGTTGAGCTATGCAAGCCATGCACTAAAACGGGATGAAAATGAATCTTGGCTCTCCACAATGGGCTGGTGGGGCTGTCTAGTTAATCTAATATTGTGTTCTAGTCAGCTGGTAATGGTAGAGTCTTATTAGTCCCCTGAAGAACCCTGGAAGAAGTTGTCTTGAAATGAACCTGACCAGAACATCTGCAGGAGTAGGTTTTAACTGGAAGATATTACTTCCATGACTTGGTATCTTCCTACAAAAAAATGCCCCAGATGGCTTCATTAGTTTTCCCATTTGTTTTGTGAACGTATGTGCCCATAGCCTCCCAGTGCTACCTATTTGCCCATGTTCCCTCAGCCTACTAAGCAAAACATCTGCAAAGCAGTTTGCCAAACCAGAACTTTAAAAAAAAATATTTTCTCTAAGAAACAAAGCAACCCAATTCCACAACCCAGCATGCACCCCAGTTTGGAAATTTTCACTTTTATTTGGAATAAAAAGTATTTAAAATATGTAAGCATCCCTGCAGGACTGTTACCAACTTGGAGGCAAATGAGGATATTTCAGGTTGTCACTATTCTTAATATTTTTATTACACGTGTTCTAGAAAGGATGACTAGGTATGAAGACGAGTTTCATTTCTCCCAGATCCAGGGGTTCGCTTAAGGGCAGAGAACACTACAGAGAGGACATAGCCACAGGACTATACAAAAATAGACCGTTAGTTACAGGCTGCAAGTTTCATGATGGGCTTCCTGTTGTCTGATTTTGTTGAAGGTGTGCTCAGCCTTTGAAAGCCTGAAAAGTACAGAAATAAGAGGTGACAAATGGTTTAATAATTACAAATGGTTTAATGATTACAGGATAGTACACCACATCACATATTCCTGGTCCTTGGCCTGACACAACTCCTGACCTGTGACACGACTGTAAGCAAATTCTTTTACTGTTCCAGTCCAAATCCTTCAGTCTGCATCCAGGCAAAACAATCACTGCAGTAAAATTGTGTACAGCTGAATGTTTTATTGGTAACCAAAATAACACTGTTTTTTTCTCTTGCCCTCAACAAGATCTTCTGGTACCATTGTGCCCTGAGGGACAAGGCTAAATTTGGCACAATTTGGTGGCAGGCTGTAATCAAAATCAAATCTGAACACCAGCATATAGCAGTAGTGACCCACTTTCACTCTATATCCACCTCTCGTCCGTAGTTCTCGAAAATCACTTGCCTCTAGCATTGTCATTTCTTTAACTTCCAGCCTAGGAGATCTGCTGTGCCAGAACACCCCATGACTGAGAGAGATCCAAAAAGCCTGAGCTTAGCAGCATGCCTACTGAACTGAGACAAATAAGATGAGCAGGTCAGTCTGACGAGCTAATCAGAACTCTCCTCTAGGAAAGATTATGCTTCCAGGACATACTCCACATATTGCAGAAAGCATGTGGAATAGAGCCAAAGCAGAGATACTAACTCCAGCATAACCCATGTTCCCTCAGTCTTGCACATCCTCAAGGACAGTTTATCTTTTGACCTAACTCTCAGAACTTTTGTAAGTACAAAATCTCTTCCCTTCCTTCTCAGTGGGGGAACGTTTCTTATCCCATCTCTTTCTCTGGTCCCAATACTGGGGATCCTACAGCTACTAGAAAAGTGTTTCCAAATGCTGAAGACAGAGTAGGTATGAGATAAACCTTCTTAGATAAACCTTCTTGTATTCCTCACATCTCCATGTGAGTCCTTAAGATCTGTATTTGTGAGCTTTGGGAGGTTACTTAGCTATGGCAATAGGACTGAAGTTATCATTTCATTTCTGTGTCTCAGAAGAGAAGAAGCTGTAACAGAAGAGCTGTAGATGGTACCTATTGAGCCTACACAGCTTCATGAATGTTGCTTCAACTTCAGTCCCAGTAACACTGCTGAAGCAAACATCCTCAAGTTTGAAATGCATCATCCCTCTATTATTTTTTTTTTTCTTAGACACCCTACAGTCATCATACCTGGAGGTATTTAAAAGATGTGTAGATGTGGTGCTTAGGGACACAATTTAGTGCTGAACATGGCAGTGTCAGGCTTACGGTTGGACTTGATGTTCTTAAACATCTTTTCCTACTTAAATGATTCTGTGATTCTACCACACAATTCTCAGTTCTGAAAGCATGACAGAGGATCTCTGTCGAAGGAGTAAACAAACTGTTAATATACTTTTCCATATTTTCTAATCTGAGCCTCTCTTACCAACACTTATCTTTTATCGGTAGCCTCGTTCAAATATGAAAAACATAGCACAGCCCTTCTAAGAAGAGCCATTAAATGAGAGGGTAAGATTTTTGGTTTTCTTTCCTTCCCTTCCCTTATGTTTGGCTTAGGAGGATTAGAGCTAAGTCTCCATTTCAGAAATTCGAAGATTGCTATTTTGCTTTGGGACCCAAGTAAAGCAGCCTTTTTTACTTTCATTCTTCATTATAATTTTTGCATTGGACAAGAATGGTAAGACTTTGCAGATCAATATACACATGCTAAAGGAAGACACGTAAGAAAAATAATGTTGTTCTTTTCTGTAATATGCTTTTTTAATAAGACTCACCTACCACTGTTCTTCAGTTGTTGTAGCACCAAATTCACATGCAGGTCTAACACTAAAAATAAATTATCAGTGTGTAGTATGGCAGATACTGGGGCAGATCGTCAGCTGGTGTAAATCAGCCTAGGTCCATTGACTTTAATGGAAACTTGCCAACTTACCCCAGCTGAGAATCTGATTATTGTTTTGCAAGTTCTTGCATTAAAGATAAGTATTCAAATTCTGCTCTGTTACACTGGTGTAAGTGGGAGTAACTTCAGTGAAGGCTCTACCATCTTGCTAGATGTACCTTACTCAGAAAGCAGAATCAGTTTTAAAATCCTAATGATGGTTAAAGCAATTTTAATTTCTACTGCATTTCATCTCTTCCCTTTTCCTTAAAAAAAAAAAAAAAACCAAAAACCAAAAAAAAACCCCAAACAAATAAAATAAAGAAAAAAAAGAAAAAAAGAAGAAATATCAGGCTGTCATGGAAATTCTAAACTAAATCTTTTTTCTCTGACTGTCATTTCCAAGCTTTGTGCAAATAGTTTATTTGATTTGACACCTACTGCACAAAAGGTTGCCCCTTCTGTTCTATCAAGGCTGATATCAAGAAAACAGGGAGAAAAATTGCACAGCTGGTAATACAGAGAACCCAAAAATATACAAAGACGTACCAGAGGGAATAGTCATCAACATAAAGTGAACAAGCACCCAGACTATTGATTACATGCTGCTCACAGAACACTAGGCATTTCTGCCAACTTCTTTCCTCTCTTACACTGAGCTGCAGACAGCATGTTGTACTTTGCATCATCAGTTTTGATGAATAATGCACTGATAAACACTGCAGCCAATATTCTGGAGGGGCTGAGAAGCCAGATGTCATCTGGACCTCCAATAGTTTTAACCCTGGGTCTCTGACAGACACTGAAATAAACACTAGATATGCTCCACAGAATGGGTGATGCCCAAATGCGAGGTTAGATACAATATTAAGCTGGCAGGCATATGAAAAATGAACAAGCATTGTAATCCTTTCACAAACAACTTCCAGAGGTGCTGAGATAGTGAGAAAGCAGCACCCTGGCGCGAGCTGCTCACTGAAAACACCTGCCAGGTGCAGCATCCCTGTGTAAGTAGAGGCACCCAGACAAAAGAAACGCTGTTAGCTGTGTTGGCTCAGCCATGTGAGCCACTCACTGGCTCCAACTTGAAGGGGGTGTGCAAAGGGCTAGTCAGACTCAGCCCCTTGGGGGAGTGGGATCCCCGTTCAGAAGAGTGGATGCGTTTTTCCCGTGTATACGGGCTGGATATGTTAGGGTGGCAATAAGCTGGGCATCTTAGCGATACAACAGAGCCTTTCTGCTCATGGGCAGCAATGCATAGTGAGGTTTCTCAAGCCCTTAAGCCTTATTTGATTTTTACCTTACTTGCTTCCTCACCAGTTAGGACAAACTTTTTTAAGCAACCTCTGCCCCCCCCTCAATCCCTCCACCGATAAGGTCAGGGCACTTCAGGCCTGTGAAGGTTTTCTTTCAGTGAGCCTCAGCAGCACCAGCAACCCTTTAAAATCTCATACATTTTAGCAATATCGTTGGCAAGATTGTGCAGTTTGGGAAGTAAACTGCTTTTCCTACCTTTCTCAATAATCCAAGATCTCAGCACGCCACATAAGAGTAAAACTTACATTTTTTAATAAATGAGGTGAAAGACTCTACCTTCCCCAGAATTAGAGTGTAAAGGGCTCACTGCTAACTCAAAATTCTGTTTAAGGAAGATCTGCTTATATAAAAAGCCAAATTAGGCTCTCAAATGCTCAGCGTATGCCTAAGCAATGGAAGAGTAGTTTGTCTCTGCTGGCACTGCAACATTGCTAGGGTCAGGAAGCCCCCTCATGGTTTGCTCACCAGGAGAAGTGTTGTACTATTTGAAGCATCCTAAATGTTCTGCTTTATTTTACCACCAGAATTTCCCAAGAAATACTGCATGTAGAAAAGAAGGTATATGGCTTAAGCATGGAAGTAGAGTGTTTTCCCTCTATTTACCTTCCCCACTTTCTTTTGCACCTGAGTAACTGTTCTTGGCATAGTTGGCAAATGCTCTAAGACATGCCTTACTCCCACATTGAGGGGAAATCCAAAAATAGGTAACATGCTCCTTATAATGCTATTTCTTTTCCATTCAACTTGTCAAATAACTGACAAATGTGAAGCATGAATAAGGACCTCTCAAAGGTATGAAAGAATCCAAAAATAAAACTGCCGTGCACCTGGGAAGTGGTTAAAACAAAGTAGTAGATCAGGAAACTAGATAAGGGGTAAGCTGTAAAAAGGCAGAGGCAGTGACTATAGTGGAATTTCAATTATACTGACATTGATGGGCATAGCAGTAGTGGAGTCATTAAGGACGGATGCGCATTTCTGAGTGTGGTACCAAACTGTTTTTTCGGTTTGAGGAGCAATCAACAAGACCAGGGGCTATTTTGGACTTAGTCCAAGGAAATGAAACTAGGTGAAATGAATAATATAGAAGATAATAAACCCTTAGGGCTAGGTTGTAATATCATCAAATTGGAAACAGTTCTGAAAATATTTGTGAATGGTTATAGAAGTACAATAATTTTGAGGATGGAATGAGCTGGAGAAAGTTGATTGGAATCAGCTGTTTGTGGACAATAATGGAAAAGTATGTATGTATTTAAGAAATGGAGGGTCTGCTATTTCTATTCTGTTTATTAGAACCAAAGTCAAAATGATAGCAAAAACAAGCTAATGTGGCCTCAAAAAATGTAATAAAGGTATCAAAATGCTTTCCTTATTTAAAAGGCCAGGCATCCTTGAAAAAATGGGAAGGTTTGGCAGTTTTAAAATGAATGAGAACAACACTGAGAGAATACCAACAATGAATAATATCCATTAAATATTTCAATCAAGACTGAAGCCAAGTTGCTCAAGTGTATGCATGCAATGTAAATGGTAAAAAAGAAGAAAAAAGAAAAAAAAAAGAAAGATGATAATGAAACATGGAGCACTCGTTTGTATCTGTTTCCACAAATAAAAGGACTGGTGCTCAGTCTTTCATTCAGAGTGCAGTTCCTGTGGCTGCGGCAATGTGGATACGAATCAGGGCTATTCAGGGAGCGTGCCCTTAAGGAAGCTGACAGCTGCTGGAAATCAGGAAAACAACTCCTGTGCAGAAAGTCTGATCTCATTCCTGCAGTGCTGAAGACCACTCAGAAGTGGCTGCATAAGAGTTGGTGCAGGGTCTGCTCTGGCCAAATGGTGGTCATTCTCGCTTGCCATGATGACCTGGAAGATTCAGGAGGAAGAGTACATCTTGATCCATATAAATTACTCCAAGGGCATAGTCAAACGATCAGAGAGGTGGTTCAAGCACGTGTATTTCATTTGGCAGATAACAGTCTCACACCGAGGCAGTGAAATATTCTTCCTCTCCTGGGACAGCCGTAACTTCTAGCTAAGGGGAGAGGCAACTTCTCCCAGTAAGCTAATTCAGTCCTTCCCAGTTTACTTATATTCACCTGCCATGTCTGAGCAAACTGTCTGTGTCTTTTCCGAATGCTACAGTTTGTCACACCAGAGAAGACCATTTTCATGCTGCTCAACTACTGGCGGAAGGAAACCAAAGACAGTGAGAGTCTCAATAGAGAGATGGACAGACACCAGAAACTTGTGAAAATGAGAAGCTGTGTGGTGGCTAAGGGGAATGTGCTTCCTTCCTTCCTTCCTTCCTTCCTTCCTTCCTTCCTCCTTCCTTCCTTCCTTCCTTCCTTCCTTCATTCCTTCCTTCCTTCCTTCATTCATTCCTTCCTTCCTTCCTTCCTTCCCCACAGCCCTCTGTCTCTCAGCCCACATCACCAGTTTGTCACACCATGGAGTTGAAGCCCAAACTTCTCCAGTTTCCAGAAAGGATGGAACTACTTATTTCAGCTCAGCCTCGCAAAGCAGAGCACTCAAGATGCCAGGTTTCTTTTTATATCCCAGATTTCAAAGAAGGCCTCAGGTCTAGCACCAAAGCCCCAAGAAAACTCTCCTTATTTTTCAGTGTGCTTAAGCCAACGACAAAATGGTGAATTGGTGAATTTTCCTGTTCTGTACTGATGACTCACATATAGCTTCAGAATCTAGAAAAGGATGAATTTAAGTAATTTTTTTCTTCAGCTACAAATTTTGTACTCCATTCTCAACAGGTACCCTCAGAACACAAGAGGGTACAAGAATAATAGATAACAGAAAAAGGGCTTTTTGGGAGACACCATCTCTCTCTTGCGTGAACCTCCTTGTAAAATGCTGAACCATGTGTGGACAAATCCCAAAGACAGATTTTTTGTTGTTGTTTTTCATGATTTGAAGGACCTCTAATGTTTCCATCACACAGTAAGCCCCATTCTAAAGTTTCTGTGATGAAGGCCAAATGTGAGAGCAGACTGAGGAGAATCATGGACAGTTTCTGGACCATATTGCCATGGTTCAGTGGAAATGGAGATCAATATTATATTCAACAGATTTTTACACATAAGTAAATGTGGTACAGGACAGAGAAAGGAGTCAGGCACTTTACCCATAAACAGGCAAAAATTGTGGGTTTAGCTTCAAAGATAAATATGAAAAGCGGTAGATTTTGCCCAGTTATATGTTGCAGAAATAAAGCCAGCACAAATTAAGCTTACCAGGTAATCCAAATTGTAGACAGAGACCTTGCAAAATTGGGCTGGAGTGTGAAAGGTGTCCAAATTTGAGCAAGATCAATCTTTTGCACGTCAACCTTCACCTATCAGTAAGAGTCCTTGGAGGGAAAGGGTGTCCCCTGAGTGGAACTGGAGCTTATTACGTGAATCCTCTCTCTTTAACACAATATGGCACCTAACACTGGGCATCCCTCATCTCCCCCTGCAGCCTCTTCTCCCTGTGGTTGCTATACCACAAACTCACATGTCCCACAGTAGCTTGCAGGACCCCTACTAATATCTGCTGTAAGCTGGCCTAAGGAGGTGGTTCACACCGTGCTCACAAAACGCACAAAACTCAGTGGAAATTTCAGCCCTGCGATAATGATCCAAATTTCCATGAGCCCATAAAGCGCTCTAAAAAAATAGCTAGGAGAGTGCAAGACCATGCATAGCTGTGCAGAATTACTTGTTGCCTATGCAGGGAAGCAGTGAGGAGGATGTTAGAGGAACAGGAATAAGTGCAAGAGCAGTAATGGTGCATGGTCTACACCTTTCTCTCTAGAAAATTCAGAACTACTGAGGCACAAATGTCTGTTCCCAAAGAAAATTATTACTTTTTTTTTTTTAAAGTGAAAACTGGAGAAAACAAGACTGACGGTGAATCCTGGGAAGCTTAAATCAGAGTATCCTTTTCTCCAAGCATCCACATAAAGTGAGGAACAAAGAAAGGATTGCACAAGTGTAGAAACCAGTGTAAATTTTTATCTATTTTTTTCAATCCTACCGCACAGCCAGGCTGCAGAGAAGAGTGAGCCCCAGCCTTTGTGACAGTAGAACCTGCCACATATTTGCCCTGGGTAATGAGCTCAGAGGAGGAGATTTGAAAGAAGACTTTGCATTGTTCGAGGAGGCTCTGGAGCAGAGGGAGGGTGGAATTCCATCTGTTCACTTCCGCGCGGTTCAGTGAGCTGCTTCACTTTTAATGGTTCACTAGGCTGTGACACTTAGCAGAAATTACGGTAAATGTTTTTTAAAACCTTTACATTATCATTTAAGAAGCTGCATGACAAGATCAGTGAAAAGCTAACCCTTTGATCTCTGTGTCTTGTGAGGGTTTTTTTGTTTAATAATGGACACGATATGCCATGTGCCACTGAGACTGGCCAATGTGTTGGTGTGCTTATATTCCCTTTGCCCCCTGTCGTAATGGCATTCTCTATGGTGTTTTTTTCACGCCATTGCGAAAAAACAGATTATTGCCCTTAAAATCTATAGCTACCTGAGCAGTTCCCATATAGCTCTTCACGCATTAGGAGAGCTGACAAACAGCTCACATGTCAGCTCAGATAGGAAGTACCCTATGTTACCGATCAGGTGGAATTCCACTTTGCCTGCTTGAGTGACTCTTTGAACAATGTAAATCATTAAGTAAGTCTTTGCAATGGTGCAGAAAGGTTATGGGGGAAGGGAGCTCTGTATCTGGGACTTGTTCAATGCAATTTCACAGGAAGTCTGTTTGTCTTCTATAAACCTTTGAAGAACAAGTGGTAGTCAACAAGCTCAGTTTGACTTGAATACACGGATGGGAATTCATGGCAAATTCTTGTGCTCTTCTGTGTTTAATCAGCATTTAGGACTTTTTTTCTCCCTATATTTTCTACTTACCATCAGAATATTCAGCACTTTCTTGTACACATCTATCTTTTCCATCTGGAGAAAAGTCTATGGAGTGTCTAGAAAACTTGGAGCAACCATTTGAATCTCTTTAGTGCTTTAGAAATTGGCTTTAGAAATGAAGTACCAAAACCTTTATCTTTTTGAAAAAAAAAAAAGTAGAGAAACACGTACAAATGAAGTCAGACTCCCCACAGATCCATGGCTTGCAAAGCTTTCTACTGCCTTTGCTCTGGTCAAAGGAAATGGTTTACAGCTTCTTTAGACAGATCACGCTCCCTGATCAACTGCACTGCACAGGCAATATGTCGTAAAACAGGCAGCTTGAAAAACAAATGGAGGCTACAGATTCCAGACTTTAGAGAGCATTCTTAGAGAATCACAGAATCTTTTAGGTTGGAAAAGACCTTTAAAATTATCAAGTCCAACCATAAACCTAACACTGCCAAGCTTACCACTCAACGTCCCCGAGCACCACATCTACATGTCTTATTTAAATATCTCTACAATTGGTGACCCAACCACTTCCCTGGGCAGCATATTCCAATTCTTGACAACCCTTTTGGTGAAGAAATTTCCCCTAGTATCCAGTCTAAAACTCCAGTGGTGCAACTTGAGGCCATTTCCTCTCATCACTTGTTACTTGGGAGAAGAGACCAACATTCACCTCACTACCACCTCTTATAAGTTAGTTGTGAAGAGCAACAAGGTTTCCCCTCAGCCTCCTTTTCTTCAGACCGAACAGACCTACTTCCCTCAGCTGCTCCTCATAAGAGTTGTTCTCCAGATCCTTTACCAGCTTCTTTGCCCTTCTTTGGACACACTCCAGCTCCTCAACATCTTTCTTGTAGTGAGGGTCCTAAAACTGAACACAAACCTCACCTTCTCCAACTTTCAAGAATTAAATACTAAAGCCTGTTTTGGTATTAAGGGACAACTATGAATTACACATTTAGAATAATTTTTCTTCCTTTTTTCAGCTGTGTCCGATCCAGGCCACGGGCATGACTTCGCAGCATGAGAACGAGCCCTTCGTTATGTGAAGATATCCTTAAGGTAATAGATACCTGAAAGACATAGATTCTGAACTGGGATGGTGTCCACAGCACAGGCTTAATCATGCTCACGCTTTACCAAAGAGCATGGTGAGTACACTTTACAAACAGGATTTTAGCCATCACAAAGGAAAATTCTAAAGTAAAATGTATTTAAATGACCCCAGCGAGTTCTTGCTATATCTCTGCTACTGTGCAGGGCCTCTTGCTGAAAAGTGGCCCTTTTCTCCTACAAGATGGAATCTCCCAGAAGAGCAGAAGGATGCTCAGACTGTTTAGATAAAGGCTGATAACTACTTGTTGAGAAGAGACGGAGAGGGAAGTAACCAGAGAGAGAGGAAGGAAGCAAAGACTGCAGCTGAATTTCAGGTAGAAGAATACAATATTTTGGATAAGCTAGTAGTAACCAAGAGGAAGTAGTGCAAATTTGTGTAAGGCACTACTGACACTGAAAATTTGCCTGACATCCAAACTAGCATAAATAAAATAAGCAAAAGCAAGCAGCTAAATATTGGCACCACAGATACGTTTTGCATTGTTCCTTGCATTATGTCCATGTTGTGCTCTGCCCATGATCCCAGATGACCCACACAGCTCGGGAGCATCCAGGCTGGGGAAGCCCTCAACATCAGACTGTTCATACACTGCTTGCCTCTGCCTTTCTCTGACTTGTCCTGAACAAGGACAGCAGATCCCCCGCCTATGCCCTCTCCCTCATCTCTGCCCTAAGTTCAAATATTTATTTTCAAGTACTGCCCAAGTTCTTGTCTCTTTTTTCCTTCCCCTCTTGGGGATCTGCAAAAGCTGCTTTGAACTCTAGTGTACCTGTACCAGTGCAGTGGCCAGTGAATGCTTTATGTTACAGAGACATGCTACCTGTCGATCCAATCGTGGAATCTTTCCTGCAGAAATATCCATATCTCATGAAGCTGGAAAAGCATGGCCAATATGGAGCAAATAAATCTATCTGCATGTGGACTTTGACTGGTATCAAACTGGCTCATTTATTGCCACAACTCTTTGCTGGGAGATTTTTGTTCTGCTGTAGAGCTGCTAAATTCCCCTCGAGTACTATTAGTGTTGCTGCTTTTTATGTCTCTCTCCATGACACTACTCAATGCAAGTTATAATTAACTCAGAGGAAGTAGAAGGGGATGGACTCTGTTGAGAGGGAGAAGGGTACAGAATAGGAAAATATAATGCCAAATAACCTTTGGGGTTTCTAGCATCCCTTGAACACTTGGGCCTTGGTTATTTTTAGGCTTTACCTTTCTACTGAACAGCAACTCTGTTGTCAGCCGCAAACTACAGCAATCAGGACTAATTTTCAGGGCTGAGAGAGGATTTGAATAATTTGACTTGTAAGACCTTTGTACTGGCCTTTTGCACAAGACTGGTTTTTAACCCTGGAGAACTACAGAAGTCACCCCTGGCTGAGATTCTAGTACAAAAGGTGAAAATGTGTCTGTTTTCCAGCAACACTGGACAGTCCAGAGAACAATTTATTGTTTAACTATTAAAGATTTAAATATCAAATGCAGGGCCCGTCCTGATTCCCACAGATCCCCCTGTTTGCGTGCACACACATAACCTGGAGGGTTAGTATGCAGCTGAGGCACGCAAAGGCAGACTGAGAGAGGGTAGCATAGCATTTCTGAAGGTACACGCACTTAAATAGGATCCTGGTGAGGCTTCTTGCATTTTTTCAAGTATAGCATTGTGGAAGAAAAGGGTAGAAAAACCAGCAAACTACTGCTAAAGGCACTAAAGTATATGCTTCGGACAGAGAATTTTTTCCTCTAACAGCAAACTGTGAATCGTAATGGGAAGTTGGGGATCAGCTTACAGAATCCTTGGAAGCCAAAAAGAAAAAATAAAGTGTCCTCACTGACTTTGACATTTCTCCTGCAGGTACATACAGCCATGAGTAACTTTACGCAGCTGAGTAAACATACCGAGTTCAGCAGGACCACTCTTACGTGCATGTTACTCACCTGGGTCTTAGTAATGTATGCTCACAGTCTAAATATTTCATACTTTCGAACTATTAAAAAAGTGAGTTTCTGAACCAAGAAGCCATTTGAATAACTAACGTGCTACTTTGATCTGCATTTTAATTTGAAAACTCATTATTATTTACATGATAAACATAAAGGGTGCATTTGGAGTTGTTATGATCCTTCTGGTAAATCTGTATTTAAGCATTACAAAAAAGAAGATTTGTGACTCAGTAGATCATATTAGCAGTAGAACAGCTATTCTGGTTGATCAAATCTATTTTCTTACTGCCCGATGTGCATCAAGTCCATGTGATAAAAAATCTTTATGACGTATTTACTGTTGTGTTAAATGATATGGTCGCTTTTAATTTTTTTGTATTTTTCTTATAATATTCTAAGCAACTTGACATTTTCTGAGGGGAACAGCTGTGTTACTCTAGGTGGCCCTACTTTGATCTCTGCTAGGCAATCATGAGTGATGAGCTCCCACAGGTTCAACAAAGGTTTCCACAAATATTTTCCCCTTCACTCAGCGATGTCTGTGATGTACTGTGGGCGCATCCTCATCACAAAAAAAACCCCATGCCAACTCCATATACACTCCTTTCCCAGACAGAAAAGATCAGCTCTATACACTCATTTGCCCTATTTTGAACCATATCCCACTGCTCCATCACACTTGCTCATCTCGATAACCTGGTAGCATTTAGAGCTGATCTCCTTATCCAGTAACTGTTTTGCAAAGCAAATTCAGTAGAAAATAACTTGGTGGTCTCTTGTAACCATTGCTCCCTGGGGCAGCTAGTTCTTCTGCCACACCTAAGGCTAAAGTGGTGGCTAGTCAGCCACCAGGTCTGTCCTGCCACAGGAACGCATAGTCAAGAGGCAGCCTCATTTTTCCTTCCATTCCTCAGGCTGGTCCTATCCAGACAGATGAAGGTGCCTCCCAAATGCTGGAGAGTTCTATACAGCTGGTGCTGAAGGGAAAAGCAATAGCTATTCTCTCTTGTGCATGGCAGTACAAGCTTTTCTTGCTTCATGCTGGGCCAAAAGGACCAATTTCATTCTTCTTTCTGCTGCTGTCAAATACATGTGCATTCAGACAGGGCTTTAAACATATAAAAGAGAGATCAGTCTCAGTATTCAGCCATGAGCTGGAAATTTTCCTTCTTGTTTCCACCCCAAGTGTAACCAGAAGATATATGCATTTACCACAACTTTATTTATATGGCAAATTTTTTTAAGGACTGTTAATGAGATAATGGTTTTAGGATATTCTTAACTGCCATCATTCTGTGTACATTCTCTATATATGCTTGGCAGGGAGATAGAGGCAGATTTTTGTCCCCTTAGCCTCCTGCAGCAGAAATGCTCTGTATTCTTTGTTATCTCTCGGCTTAGGTCAGATTTTTAAGGCTTGTTTATCCAGCTACAGGGGGAAAAGCTTCATTTCAGACAATCAAAGATTTCTAGAACACCATGTATTTAAGAAAGCTCATGCACTGAAATTAGCTTTATAAAGTCCAAATGGTTGTTGCTGTTAGCCAAAATTTGTAGAAGGCTTCCAGAAATCCTCTTTCCATCTTCAACGAGAACGACAAATAGTGGGGTTCCACCCCATGTACCACTGTGCTTTATTGACCTTCTTGGGTCAATTGGAGGCTGAAACTGAGAGATGAGTCAGAGACAACTGAGGGAACAAGGAAAAGGTAAAACAAATGGAATGGCAAAATAAGGGCAACGTTCTGCCTAGCAGATGTTTGGTATTCCTACAGTCTCATTACCTTTGTTTAAATGTTTGAATCAACGCTCTTAGTTTAATAAACAAAACAGATGCAAAATTTGCAGCTAAGTGTTAGGAGTGAATGTCAAGGCACAGTGAACAATCTGCATGTCCCCTGGGACACTGTTTTTTGGTCCAGGATGGGAAACCTGTTGTTACGATTGTTCTCAGATTACATCCCACTGGCCCTGATTACCTTGATGTTAAGGAAACGTCTCGAGGGACATAAATTGCCTGGAATCATTTGCAACAGCTGCCAGTGACTGCGATTCTGTGTTATTACAAAAGCAATCTTCCTTCCTGGGAATTTGATTTGCAAAAATAGAAGAATTAATAGAAATAGAATGAAACATTTTAAAATGAGATCAGTTTCTAAAAACCAGGCGTCCTTTTTGACACAAGTATTCCCTTATGGTCTCAAATGGAAATAATTACAGAAGTGACTGTCAAGATGGTACCTGCTTATGAAAAGCAAATCTCTCCCTTGAATTTAGGCAGACTCAAGTCAATATTTCTTGCAGAAGGAATCTCTCCTTTAAGCTCAGTATATTTTCTGGAACAATGGATATTGAATTGTGTCTGTTAATATAATCACTTGACATCTATCGTTTTGTATATTTCGTGTTCCAGTGAAACCTTCTCAGTATTGCTAATGAAATAATTTTTTTTATGTTCTCAATAATCATTATTCTCTTTAATGAAAAGTTAGGACAGATCTTTCAGTCCTTACATGTGGGAATAATTTCTACCCTCACATTACTTTCTTGAATAACTTAAACAGACTTGAGTGAATTAAAGTTTTGTAGGGATGGCTTGTTCATAACTTAAAGTGCTAATTGACATCTATTTCAGAACATGACATTCCAGAATAAAACCTACTTTAAGACATTAATGCAATTACGGATTTTATAACAATTGGTGTAATTATGTTTTTGGTAATAACTAATAGGTCATTGCAGCGTAAGGTAATGTTTTCTGCCAGCTGCCTTCAAAAATCTTCGGTGAGAGACAGTAAGAAAGATCTACCCTTAGTCACATAAATCATTAAGTCCAACAAACATGATAAAATAAAAGAATGGGAGGCACAAGACTTCTGTCTCTTAATTTTGAGACGTAACTAATTCTAGTGCTTGGAAATTTTTGAGTTCTAGTATCACAAACAAAACAAATTGTTTCATTTCAATTCCTTTGCATCAGAAAACAAGTCAGGTCCAGATATAGTGGTCAGTCTAACAAGTGATAAATAGCTGAAGTGAGCCACTGGTACTTTATTTCCTATCCCCTGCTCTGCCTTCTCTTTAACACTCGGGTAACTGTCAGAAAGGGACCCAGCTATTACAGATGACAAGGGGTAAATGCCTTCATGTTGTCCTCCAAAGGTTAAGGTTTACCAACCTCAGTTGGAAGCCACAATCTCCAATAACCATTAATCCACTAAACTCCAGTATGAGTGAACATATTTATGGCTGCAGTCACTAAAGAGTGAAATAAAGATTAGTTTTTAGTTAGGAACGCAAAGCTTTTTAGATCAATACGGACCCACTGCTGAAATCAATCTAAAGTTTGGAATTTTTAAGTAAAGATTTACTGGGCTTCTTTGTACAGTTAATTTTCCAAAGGGGGAATAGTCTCAGCAATGTTACATAGTAATCAAATTGAGTAAACACTAGTCAGTTCGTAAACTGACCTCAGTTATGCGCATAGCAAATGAGTGTACAGCAATAAAAACACCCATAATGTGGATAGTAAACTTGCCAATAAACAGGTAAAGCCAAAATGCACATATAGACTAACATGATAAAATATTAGTAGCTACATTTGCCTATTTGAAAACATAAATAATCAATAGACATTAATAATGAAGTTGTTCGTGCGTTTCTTTATTACTGTGCATATTAAGTGTTTCAATTATTTCTACTTAATTTGATAGATAAATGTATATGCACATTTTATGCCTTGAAAAGAATATAGGATTACTCTTCAAAACAAAAGCTACTGTTTAGATGAAAGAACAAGTGGACTGGAAATACAGAGCTTGTTATACCCCTCTGCTGTTCATGTTTGATGCATGTATACAATTTATTATGCAATTTCTTGAGATTTGACAAAGTAATTGTCTGGCAAACCATAGCTTTAATGATGTTTTTTCTGCTTCATACAAAAGGTCTGAAGGTAGTGTGGGAAAATGACTTAATAGATCAGTGTCTATAAATGCTGTTAATGTGTATTATATATATGTACGTGCAATGGTAACCCAAGTTATTTTCTGAATTACCGCACAATATGCTGTGAGATTCCATGTGGTAAATTCATTTTTTTGTCATCAGAACTACTGCATGAAATCTTATATGTTGAGCTGTAACTTCCAAAATAACTCGGGACACCGCCCTAGCTTTAGTCTTGGTTTTTGTCACTAGGAGCTATTGACAGTGGACCAGGGGCTGTGAACAAGAGTGGATGTTATAATAATGCCATGGTAGCTTAAAAAAGCCACAATTTTCATTGTTAATCCCATTTTAAAGGGCATGTCACTTAGCAGTTAAAATCCATTCAGATCTGAAACCAGTCAAAGTGCAGTATAGAAATTTCCTTTTAATCATATTTGTTTCAAATCATTGCAGCTCAAATAATTGAGATAAGGAGCACATAAATCCTTATTTTTTATTATTTTGAAGACTTTTGCAGTCTTTTGTATTTAAAATATGTCTAATTTTAAAAAATGAAATTTCTCAGTAGAGGGATGTTCTTCATTTTGCCCATCTCCCTGTTTTATCATCAGTAAAAGACTACCAGCCAGATTCATAGCTTGTGTGAGTGAGCACTGGGTCCACTAGGACCATCCCTTTACATCAGCAATGATCCTTTGTCTGCCAATGAGCTGCACTGGAATAAAGTTAAAATAGAAACCTTTTTAATTTTTCTCTGGTGTTGTTTCTCAGCCACAGGATATTTGTGATGTTTATTTATACCCTAGTGTAAACGAATAAGAGGCATTGGGCAGACAGGAAAGTGTTATCTCGTGAGCAAAAGGCACCTGAAAATCACCCAGGCAACTTGAACCAAAGGAAAAAAAAAAACCCAAGAGATGATGTTCTGGTGACTGGGCTGTAACATCAAATATCGCTCTCTTCTATTTTATTTCAATTTTTGGGATTAATAATATCTACCCTCATACCTGTATTTTTGCCTCCCATATATAGCTCATGAATGAGTAGATTGATAACAGGAAAGACTAAAGTCTCCTCTTAATATTCTGGTACAACTAGAGCTAGAGCTAGTATCGATTTCCTCACATTTCCTGTTTGACACCATGGAAATTTTCAAAAAGGTGAGGGGGGAGCAATTTCCAGCTGTGGATGGCTGGCATATCCTCCATGTCAAAGCAGACCACAGATGATCTGCTCGTATTCCAAGGCAGTGTCACTCAGAGCCAGATACGAGGACATTTTCATTATGTGAACTAGATGCTGGCCTGATACATCTGGCTAGTTGCACATAGGGCCTTGCCAGCCATTCAGTGATGACTTCTTTTTGGTTTCTCCTGCCTGGGCCAGATTTGAACCAGGAAGCTGGACCCACTGCCCATTTTGCTGAGAAGCTAAGAAACACTTCAGCAATTGAAAGGGATTATTTTCCTGTTCCCATTTTCTCTCCATTCAGAATATCTTCTACCAAAGTTGTATCTTCCCTTATGAAAAAGTATATTTTTATAAAAACCTTGGCTTGCCATTTTGCGTTTGGACCTAGTGGAGACAAGACAGAGGTCTTTTTTTATCTAGGTAGCTAGTTGGGTTATGTTGGAGCCACTACTGGGTTTCACCAAAATTGCCCTCACCAACTAGTAAGGGTCAACACCAGTTAGACGAATAATGCTTGACCTTCACTGGCTTCATAAAGTTAAAGATTACCTGGTTTAAATCTCATTAAGTCCTGTCTCCATGTCTTGTGTTTGGTTTTTTCTCTCAGCAAACTAGCCAACTTGAGTTAGCAGGTTCTGACTTTAAAAATACAGTTTGGCGTATACAAAAGAAGGCGCACACTGACGATTTCACAATAGTGAATAGGTCTGCTTACTGAGAAAGTGATGATATATGATCTCCATAGAGGGATCATCTTTTTCCCCTTTGCAGCAGAACAAGACTGTACTATTTAAACACAGCCCTCCTATTTAAGTAGCCAGGTCAGAAGATGCTTTGTGCTCTCTTAGAAAGATGGAGTAAAGCAAGGGGAGACAGTAAACCTTTACTTGCATTTCTTTTTTTATACTTATGCTTAACTTATGCCCCCAAAATGATTGTAATGAATAGTCAAATAAAACGCCACATTTTATTTTAAATAGTTATTTCCTAAACAAGGAGTCGACATCCAATGAGTCCCCTCTGCTGCATCCAATGGGAAGAGACAATTTCAGGATGGCTGAAATGGAGTACTACAGGAAAGACTTCTGTCTCCAGAGCACTTGGATGTGATGGAGAACAAAAGACTTTGTCAGCAGACTTTGCTTGAAAGGGAATTAAAATGTTTTTTGCAACTCCTCTCTCCCTTAAAAACAGTTAGTGCTCCCTTGGGACTGAAGAAAGTCATGTTAAACCTATGGATTATGTATTACTTCAGTACAAAACCATCCTCTAAATCAAACCGCTGCAATCCAGCCAGTTCCTGTCGCTCTGAAGTTTGCCCTTCCCTTTGTGTGTCTCAAAATGCTGCTTTAAGAATCAAGCAACTGGGATGGAGATAGCTCCTTAGAGCTTGACCATGACTTTGAAGCAATCACAGTGCCACTTGCCACTAATGTATCTTCCTCCCAGTTTGCAATGTGTCCTGTGTACACCAGGCTAGGAAAATTTAGCAAAACTAAATGGAGAACACAGACACATGTCCCACATTGAGAAAGTATTCCCTTTCAAAAGACTTCTCAAGAATATGCTTTAAGAAATGCTTAAATGCTTTCCTGAACAGAAATGGACTTAAGAACAAGAGAGTATCCTTGAATTGGGAGTACACTGCAGACAGAATCACTAAAGCTCGTATTATGTGCCTGAAAATTGAGTCCCAGAGCGTAAGCTTTTCCGAGTGATGGTTAAAGGGTTCCTAGTTGTAGCATGGTTCTGTACAGAAGGATTTGCTTAATCCACCTTGCTTTTAGATTGCAATTTCCCCAAGCTTAGCTGCTTTCTTTAACAGTTCTGAGTTCAGCCCCCCCTCAAGATTTTTTAATAACTCTTTCAGAGGCAATACCTTATATTCTGATTTTTCAGAAGCTACTGGTTTTCTACAAACTTTATGCATGTCTTCTTGATTGCACAGCATTGCATTGAACGATTCTTATTTCTATGTAGTTTTGGGGAATGGGAGAAGAGGAAGAGCAGTGTGTCTTTTGGTGCCCTTAGGATCACTCATTTAGGGTCCTGTTTATCAACTCTCAGTCCACTCCCACCAGAGCTTTGAGTAAGCAGGGAAAAAGTGAATACTTAATGGTATGACTCTTAGTGACAGAAAAAATTCTGCTCTGTAAATATTCAGGCATGGGAACAATACTTCACAGTAAGTCTCTGTGTATAAATAAAACCAGCTAGTATTCCCAGAGAAGTCTCAAAGCACTAGGCAAGCATGGATTAAACAGGACAGGTGATCTGAATGCCTGTGACACTTGTGGGGTACAGATCCCTTTCCCTCTCATCTCCTTGTAACACCTCACATCTCCTCAGTTTCCAGGGAAAAAGGCAGTCTTGGAGAACACGAAGGCACCTACAAGCTTTGGATGGTTCCCAGGGCCAAACCCTAAAGTATGCAAAACAGTGTAGGTACCAGTGGTGAGAATCCAGATGTATGGACTTGTAGGCCCTTGCTATAACAACCACGACCACAACTTCTTGCCATGTTCCACTCCTGCCTTACTCCTAGACTGACACTACCTGGCAGCGGGTGAAGTAAGTAGTTCATCTGTACTCTTGAGAACAGTGCTGCTGTGACGTCAGGTCTACCTTCAGAAGAGCAAGTTTACAGACTTCAGGGTGGATCATACAACACTGTTCGGCATGAGCAGCAACGTTATTAGTAACAGCCAGTGCTGCTGTTGCTCATCTATCTGTACAGTACTTATATTACCAAAGGGACCTGTGTGCTCAGATCTCTCCAAACAACTAGTATGGCATGTTGATCAACAAAAATGAGCCTCCTTACCTGTAGCCTTTACTTCTCTGGAAGGTCTCCAAGACAGTTTTTATTTCCTGTGATATGAGATCCCATCCACATGCAGGTGACTCTGGTGAGTGCTATCACCTCTGTTCTACCATTTGACATGTAACAGTGGCAGAAATGCAGACTGCTGGGAGAATTCAGCAGGCCAGACAACATGCACAAAGGCAATTTCTGTTCCCCAAACAGGGGAGCCAGCTGAACTCTATTTCTCAGTCTCAATGGCAAAGAGAATTGGCACTTATTTTTGTTGATAATAATTCAAATACTCTGCATGTAACTTGATTTTTGAGCTGTGCCAGGATATCAGTGTATATTGCAACAACAAAATCTACAAAAAATACCCCACAAAACATCAGTTGTGCAGAGATATGTTAAATATTACAAGCACAGATTATAAAGGGGTTCTACATTACTGGATTGCTCTACATTGCTCTTTTCTATATTATTACTCCTAGTGAAAAGTATTTACCTTGCTTATTTATTGAGTTTGTTCCCTGGGATTTTAACGACATTGCCTTACACTTTCTTGATGAAGGCCTCCTTTGCATGAGGGCCTCTTCCTTTAATTGCAAGATGTGATTTGGTTTCTTTTGCAAATTGACCCCCCTATTACCAGTCTCTGCAATGAGGTTCAGTAAGTTGAATGGTCTGCATAGAAGTAAAGAAATGAGCTAAGAGAAGACAAGTAAAAGGCAACACCTACTAATCTCTGACTTTGAAAAGACAAAAGCACGCGGTGCTGTCTGCTGTTCTTTGGAAATCTTGCTTAGAGACAGAGCCCTGTAGGTACCATAGGGAATGGTTGGGAGTCAGTGTGTGTTCAGTGCTTTTCGCTCCCAGTGGTTTCCCTGAAGTCTGTGATGGTCTTAGGCTTATAAGCTAGAGACACGAAATCCGTGCTTAAATCAAGTGGCAAGCACATCTAGTTTTGCTCCACAGAAAGAAAATGGATAACTGTACATCGTACAGGTCTGGGAGTAACTACAGAAGAAAGAAAACACAAGGTATTTTCTGCAAACAGCTGCCTCCTATAAGAGATGAATTTTCCTTTTCCACTTAGCAGACAAAATGTGTAAAATTTAAAAAAGGACCCAAGTGAGTTAGGACTTTGAAATCTCCCCTCAAACGTTTCAAGGCCATTTCGTAAATGCCATACCCAGGACTTTTGGAAATATTTGCCCAATGTTAATTCATAAGTGACCACAAATCATATACATAAGACTGAACTTCATTTCAACTTGAGTTAATGTAGCAAAGTTAAATAAAAATTAACCAGGTCTTTTCACTCATGAGCAAAATATACCAGCATGCTTGTCCCAGAAACTTGCTACACATTGGCACAGACCTATTTTGGCAGCTTACAGCAGTAAAGGAGTATGTGACGCATCACTCAGTGAAAACTGAAACAAAACCCCGTGAGGATTGTTTACAGCCATTACAGCAGTAAAGTTCAGCAGCATAGGCATGATATAAAAATTGTTCTTCCCATCTACTACAGTTGGGAGACAACTCGCATCACTGAAGACACCAGCTACTATTGAAATGAAGGCTTCTTATAACTCATGTTTCTCCTCACCTGAACAGGGGGAAATCTGGGTGGTCAACAGGGTACAACTGGGAGTAAGGGGAGGCACATGCGGAGCAAACCAAACAAAAATGGTTTCGGAAGCAGCATCTGATGGTGTCATTCTCTTGGGAAGAATATCATGCCCTGAAACACCAACTGACTAATTTCTCTTGGAAATGTCTTGCAGAAATAATTGACATCCTAGGGGGGAGGAAGGGAGCTATCTGGTGAGGCAAACAGAAAGGTATGGCAGAACTTCTTTTTTTAAGGTCATTAGAAAATAAATAAAAGCAAAAACTGCCTTGATGCCTTTCAGTTCCAATCCTCTGCATTTGTGAATCATCTGACTCCAACTCTGTAAATCCACTGGCATCCTTGGCCAAGTCAAAGAGAAAGACCATGAGACCTGGCATTCAAAGTCTCACTCCTGTTGTGTAGTTTAATTAACAGGAGCCTGAGTATTACCTGGAAAAGAGGATAGGGTTCGTGTCTTTCACACCAGATAAAACTTTCTGTAAGTGCTCAGTCCATTCTCCTTCCATGTGCATTTCACTCAAGGACATACATTCCAACTTTTTTTTTTTTTTTTTTTTTTTTGGCAATTGGAGGTTTGACAACAGAAGAACAGAGCTATAAATGTGAGGGTGCAATATATCATGAGACAAAAGTGTGGAGAACATGTCCTCTACCAAAATGCCCCTTGCTGGAAAGAAAAAGCCCAAAATGTCTACAATGAGAACTCCCTCTGCTTGTTACATCTATAAAGGAGCAAAAACCAAAACAAAGGCCCAGCCCATGGGCGGTGCTATGCAGGTTTCTAGGGTATCAGTTCTGGCAGAAAGTTGAAAGGTTACATTTGTGAAATAGCAGCTGCTTTCCTGCCATTTGATTCAGGCGTCTGCATTGCAAAGTCTCAAAACCGAAAGACAAATCTGACAATATGCTAATCTTCCAATAAAAAAAATAAAAAGTGACTTCTGAACCCTTATCTGTTGAAGAGCTGACAGTGAAGTTCAGAGACGGTTGTCTAACCAGACAAAACGATAGAGAAAATATGCCTTCAAACAAGATCATAAATCTTGAACAGCACAGGAGAACAAATGTAAAGGCAACGTTTTACCACTAACACCATTTAGTAGCCTCACTTTCTTTCTCTCCCCTCCACCCCTCCAGCCTCATCACACTTGCAAGGAAGGAGGATGCATCCTGTCAAAGCAATAATATAAATACAAGGGGGGCGCGGGTGACAATATATGGGGTACTGAAATTAGACATTGTTTCCATCACTTCCAGGGTGCGGGGAGAGACCAGAGACACAAAATAAATACTATGCAACCTGAATACAACAGACTTGCCCCCCTCTCCCCCCGCCCAGCAACACACATACACACTCGCACAGAAAAAGTTTGCATATTGCACAGGGCGCTTGAAGATCATAAATCTATGCATGAGAAAGATGTAGTGCAAATTTTTTGGGGGATTAGAGTTTATTTTTGTCATCTCTGTGAGACAGCTACTCATTCATCCAGATCACAGCTAAGAAAAAAGCTGGTCACAGAAATTAGCAGTTTCAGCTCAGCAGCAAAGTCGCCAGCCTGTGAAGGCAGAGAGAAATTGACTAATTAGCAATGCGCACTAAAACTTGACGGTTCTTTATAGAGAGAGAGAAGAGAGAGGGAGAGCGAGAGGGAGGGAGGCAGAGAGGAGGGGAGGGGGGGCCTCGCTTTTTCCCCTTCTTTCTTCCAAAGATGTTTGAAATCGCAGTCATTTACGCTCGACAATTTTTACAATAGCCTTGAGCCATAATTTTGCGAGTCTCTCCAGCATCCATCCCCCTGTATGGTCTCTCTCCACTGGCCATGCACGACCGTTTCTCTCCCCAACCGTGGATTTCCTATTACTCTCGTTACGACTCACTGAGCCCCAGGCCCAAGGATAATGATGTGTTGTTTCTTGGTAGCATAATTTGTCACACGTACATTTTTTCTTCTTCTTCTCTTGCAGAAAGCTCTGCGCTCTCGCTCTCTCTCTCTTTCTCTCTCTCTCCTTCTCTCTCTCTCGTACATTTTCTTGCTGTTGCTAATTCATGGTGATCAAATGATGTACGACAAAATAAATTGTAAAGAGTGACTGCTCCGAGTTGGAAACCAGAAGGTTTTTTTTTTCTTTCTTTCTTTATTTTATATACCAATTTTTTTTTCTTTTTTATTTTTTTTTTTTTTTTTTTTTTTTTTTGGAAGGAGCGAGCAAACCTTTAAAAAGGAAGGACAATTGATTTTTTTGGGGGGGAGCTTAAGTGAACCTTTACTTTGGCAGCTGGTTGTGGAGCAGGTAAGTTTCTGGCCTTGTGTCTAACCGTCTCTGTGCATTTTCTCGTGTCTCCTGATTTGTTTGTTGTTGGGGGAGAGGAAAGGGGTGTTTGTGTGTGCTGGAAGTGTGTGCGGGAGGCGCGGGGGGGGGGCGGGGGGGCAGTTGTGTAACGAACGCGTTTGCAGAATAAACTCCGATTGCAAGAAATGGGCAAAACGAGGAAGAAAGAAGGGGAGGGAGAAAAGAGGAGGAGTGTGTGTATGTATGTGTGTGTGCATGTATGTATGTGTGTGTGTGTGTGCGGCGGGGAGGGGGGGGAGGATTGACCGGGTCCACTTAAAGGGAGAGGCTCCGGGAGGCTTCTGTAGCCGGCGGGGCAGGGGGAGCGGCCGGAGGGAGCCCCAGCCTGTGCCCATCAATGGGGCGGGGGGGCGGCCAGAGGAAGCCCGGCGCCGCCGAGGAGCGTCTGCAATGGCAGGAGCAGGTCTCGGCGGGATCCCGCTGAGGAAGAGGAGGAGGAGGAAGAGCGGGTCTCGGCGGGGCGGGATGCGGCCAGCGCGGGTCGGTGGCTGCGCAGCCCCCGCAGGTGCGGCCGCAGCTCTGTCCCCGCTCCCCGGGCGAGGAGGGGGCTCGGCCAGACCCCGGGGCCGCCGGGCACGGCCCTGCTCCCCGCCGCACCTCCCGCCCCGCTCCCCATCCTTCCCCTAACTAGAACTTCACGTAGTTACCGGAGTTAGGGCAGCGGCGCCGTCTGCGGCGAGGAGCGAGCCGGGCAGGACAGAGCGGGCGACCCCGAGCCGGGCACGGCGCTGCCTCTCCGTCCCGCCGGCCCTCCGCTCGCCCTTTCGGGGGGCGAAGTATCGCAACATTCCCCCCTCCCAACTCCCCCCCATCCCCCTTCCCGCTGGGGCGGAGGAGGCTCAGCCCGGGTGCAGACACGGGGTCGAAGCGGGACCCGAAGCGGCCGGGGTGGGGGCACGGGCGGGCAGGGCTGCTCGCCTTCCCGGCAGAGTTTCAGTCACTTGGTAGTTTGTCTGGGCATCGCGGAGTTTGAGGGGGGCTTATTTTGCCTGTGTTTCATTTCTTGAGCGGTTGGTTTAGTGTTCTTTTTTTTTTTTTTTGGGGGGGGGGGGGGAAGTCATGGGAGGGGGGAGCTTTGAAAACGTCCCCGGCTCCCTCGCTCCTCCCCTGGAGAGCAGCCCGGGTTGCACCGAG
Organism: Cuculus canorus; assembly: GCF_017976375.1. NCBI lineage: Eukaryota > Metazoa > Chordata > Aves > Cuculiformes > Cuculidae > Cuculus > Cuculus canorus. Next base: position 46,149,268 of record NC_071402.1, read on the forward strand.
TAGGGAGGAGAAAGGGGTGGTTTGTGTATGTGTAGAGGGGGTGTCAATAAAAAAATAAAGCCGCTCCAGGCCTGCCAAGTGGCGGCCCCTCGGAAGGAGCCCGCTGGTGCCCGGGGCGGGGGGCGGCAAGGCGGGCAGAGGGGACCCCCCTCCCCCGCCACCCCCGGGATGCGCCTCTAAAGCTCTGTGTTTCTTGTTGTGTCGTCCCGTGTGTCCCCCCACCCCGCTCTCCTCCCCACCCCTCTGCCCAGGTTGGAGGAGGGTTTAAAAGGCAGGTGTGTCGGAGGCCGCTCGCCATGTCCAGATCCGGGGACAGGACCTCCACCTTCGACCCCAGCCACAGCGACAACCTGCTGCACGGTCTCAACCTGCTGTGGAGGAAGCAGCTCTTCTGCGACGTGACCCTGACGGCCCAGGGCCAGCAGTTCCACTGCCACAAGGCCGTGCTGGCCTCCTGCTCCCAGTATTTCCGATCCCTCTTCTCCAGCGGCGGCGGGAGCGGCGGACATCCCCACGCCCTGGGGCTGGGACCCGGCGCCCAGGACGGGCTGGGGGTCCCGCAGAAGGAGCCGCCGCCGCCGCAGCCGCAGGAGGAGCCCGGCACCCCGTCCTCCTCCCCGGAGGACAAGCTGCTGGCCAGCCCCAGGGCCATCAACAACCTGGTGCTGCAGGGCTGCTCGTCCATCGGGCTGCGGCTGGTGCTGGAGTACCTGTACACGGCCAACGTGACCCTCTCGCTGGACACGGTGGAGGAGGTGCTGTCGGTCAGCAAGATCCTGCACATCCCGCAGGTGACGAAGCTGTGCGTGCAGTTCCTCAACGACCAAATCTCGGTGCAGAACTACAAGCAGGTGTGCAAAATCGCCGCCCTGCACGGCCTGGAGGAGACCAAGAAGCTGGCCAACAAGTACCTGGTGGAGGACGTGCTGCTGCTCAACTTCGAGGAGATGCGCGCCCTCCTCGACTCGCTACCCCCCCCCGTCGAGTCGGAGCTGGCGCTCTTCCAGATGTCCGTGCTCTGGCTGGAGCACGACCGGGAGACCCGCATGCAATACGCCCCGGACCTGATGAAGCGCCTCCGCTTCGCCCTCATCCCGGCGCCGGAGCTGGTGGAGCGGGTCCAGTCGGTGGATTTCATGCGCACCGACCCCGTCTGCCAGAAGCTGCTGTTGGACGCCATGAACTACCACCTGATGCCCTTCAGGCAGCACTGCCGGCAGAGCCTGGCCAGCAGGTGAGCCGGGGCTGCCGGCGCAGACGCCCCCTCGGCGGCTCCCGGGAGAAGGGGGGGGAGCGGAGCGGCCCCGCGGGGGGCGAGCCCACCAGCACCCACAAACTTTCCTTCCCCTTCGAGGGGTCTCCGGGCAGGGAGACCCTGCCCGCTCCCTGCCCGGCTTCCCCAGGTCCCTGGGAACGGGAGCCTTCCCCCTGCCTGCGCCCCGGGAACCTGATGCGGGTGTTTATTATAGCCCGTATTTATTTATTTGTTTCCCCACGGCGCCAAGTCCTTAACAGGGAGTTGCATCGGCGGGGCGTTTTAAGCTGTGGTACCCTAGTCCTATGTCTAATTAGTTATTTTTCATAAATACTCGACTCATTTGTGCACGCCCTGGCGTGGCTGATGTTGGGGCGACGCCTGTATTGTGCGGGAAAACTTGTGACTCCACAGCCCTCACCTCTACGACCTGTCAGTTATTTCCCTTTAATAAGGCAATGGATCGTGATGTCAAAGATTGACAATATGAGGTTGGTATTAGGAACTGAAAGCACAGCAGATGGCTTAATGAGCACTAAATATACCCCAAAATGAAGGGGATATTTATTTTTCTCCTATTTTTGTACTTCATTTCTTTCAGAAATGGAAAGATAATGCCATCTTCCAAGTGTGGGGGCACAGTAGTGCATAAAATCAAAGCACACTTTGTGTTACTCAGATTTAAACTAATAGGTGGATATTACTAATGACTTAGCAGCAAGAGAAACTGCTACATTATTAAATATTTTAGTTAATATGCTCTTAGCATTAGTGCAGAGGATTCTTTATATCTTCATGTAATGGGTACCCTGATGATGTAACTTTGGAAATGCTGTACCTTCTTTTATTATCTCTGGCTAGCTCACTCTGTTAGTGCTTTGTCGTGCTTATCACCTTGCTGCCTACCTTATTCTCACTCCAAAATCCTACAGTAAAAAACAAATACCAGCATTTTTCAGTGTGAAATGTGTTTGAGATGCTGCTGTTGTAGCTGGTGCCTACCCTTAGCATTTCAATATTCAAAACTATTGACTTTGAAAAATGCAAAACCCACCACCTCCTTCTCAGTCGAGATTGTGCACGCTGCCAGGGGCGTGCAGGGCTTGTGTCCTGGTGGATTGCTGAGATACCAGCCGGCTTGGTTCAGTGAAGATACCTTCCAGCTTCACTGGTCCATGTCATTTGAAGGATATGTAGTAGTGTTCTGACCACTGAATGCTTACAAGTGTCATGGATGCTGCAAGAATCTGATACTCCTGGCGCTGGGAGCTGACTATCCCTGTAAGCGGGAGCGGACACAAAAGGATCACACCTTAAGTAGACCTAGATTAGATTCTAAGTTGCTCTTACTTAATGATTTACAAGGGACTCCAAATACCACGTTTTTTACTTGTAATAACATCTGCACATTTGTGCAGACAGTGGTATTTTAGAGACCCTTAACCATAGTGGGTGAAAACGTACCATCATCTTCTCAACTTTAACATGAGTTTAATGACAGTGCTGTAACTAGCTTCTCATGTTCTTCGGTGGCGGTGAAATCGGAGCAAAACCATTTAGATTTCTCTTTATTTGTAGACAGGCATTAGAACTTACTCAAAAGATTAAAATGCTGGAGATGTTGAAATGCTCTGTGATAGAGCATACAGTCAAGTATATTTTTATTTTGAATCTTGGATGATGTTCCTGGGAATTCATAAAGGTCACGAAGGCCTGTCTTTGAATCTTACTCATTTTGAGATTTCATCAGGCTGCCAAAATGTACAAATGCCTTCTTAAACATGTATGATGAAACAGCGGTGACATGCTCAAGACTACACAGATTTCCAGACTCATCCTTCCTGTTATCCATTGTATCTCTAAAGCTGCAATTTTGATGGATTGATATTCAGTCTGTAAAATTTTATTTTAAGGAAGAAAATCCGTCAAGAGTTTCGTAAGTTACTAATTTGCAAAGGGAAATCTTAAAAGTAACTAGCAGTGAAGTATGTATTCAAAAGGATAGAAATTATTACACAGAAAAGGACTTTAAAACTTTGATTACCTTTTCTGTGAGCAGTGATGACCTTGGTAATTTGGAATTTAAAGTTCAGTGAAAGGTCATTCACAACAGATTCACATGTCTTTAGGAAGAGATTAACTGTTCCTTTTGTGCAGTATAATGTATCTGTACAGTACTGGAAGGATTGGTGAGAAATGCAAGCAGCGCAGTGCTGTACCACCTGCTTAGTGCATATTGAAGGGATTAGAAGAGTGACACACAGAACTTGCCAATAACTTTTTTGCATTTTTAACAAGAACATAGTTCATTTTGTAACATGCTACTTAAAAAATAGGTGTATACGCATACATATGTACCTATCCGTATGGGCACTGCCGCTTTGGAATAGTTTGGAATTGGGGCTGCTTATATATTTCTTAAACAAAATGAGTGTAATGGGAAGCTGAAAACTATGGTGATTCTCCTGTGTAATGTAACTGTAAAAATAGCATTGGTTGTTTCGTTAAGCTTGCTCATGTGGTAAATCACACGTTCACTTTTATGACAGACACAAGGTTTTGCTGTTGTCAGGGCTGGAGGAAAGGAATTTGGGATCATAAGAGCCAGTCTGTGCTCTATGAGCAGAGTTATATATGAAGTTTGTGCTACAAATACAGATGCAGCAGCGCAAGTGATGCTGGGGCTAGTAGGTACCTGGGTTGTCTTTTGTGCTACAGCAAAAAATGCTGTTTAACTGCAGGGAGAGCAGTTTTTTTTCCCCTGAATTTTCTTCAGGGAGGGTGACGCTGGAATGCCCTCGTGCATTTTTGTAAAATTATTTTTTGAAGTATAACAGCTAAACAATAACAATTCAAAAAATTGAGGAAGCATCTTCCTGACTTGTGAACCTTGCTGTGCACGCTGAGGCTCAGGACTTTACAACGGGGGTGGGTGATTTGGCTCTGGTCTGACATTTGGTCAGGTGCTCAACTCTAAGCAAAGTTAGCAATTCTGTTGACTTTGATCTCCCTTCTCCAAGTTAATGCTGGAGCTTTCTGGCCTCTGCACCTACAGCAGGGCCACAGTGCACAAGTCACTACGGAAGCCTTTGGAGGCACAGTCAGTTTTGACATCAGCAGGAAAAATCCCAGTTGATTTCAACATGGAGTGGGTTGGGCCCATTATTGGTGACCCTGAATGTTAGGCTTAAGTGATGTTTGTCTGTCCCCAAGAGACACAGGTAGCTCTGTGCTGTGGTGTGTTTTCTGTAGTTCTAGGAAGAAAATGCATTTATATAGAGGAACGGTCGTCTTCCAGTTATTTATTTGACTCTTGGGACTTCACTAGGATATTGAGTTGATTAAAATGTCTCTGTGCTTTATTGTGTAGTACAATATATTTTGTATAATATTTGGTATGTGTTTTCAATTTTTAAAAAGTTCTAGGTTAGAGCATTACCATGTCACTGGAAAGAATTTCACTTTTAAAGATGAGTGAGCTGGTGAGAATTATTATTGCTTCCATGTTTACTTGCAACAATGAAAATGGTTAAAAACACATCAGTGCTATGAAATGCCTAGTTTTTAACTTTAATTTTGCTTGTGCTAATGCACATTATAGCTGTAGACAGGGAATGGAGCATTATAGAAAAATATTTAAATTCTGGGGCTTATTATGAAATGTTTTACCTAAATATTATTGTCTTTTTATACAACATTGCCATGTTGCTATGCTTTTGTTCGCTTGTTACTATCTACAATGACTTCTGTTCTAGACAGACATGAGATGGACTGGGTGGGAAGGCGCAGCCCCTTATGGCCTGGGAGTTGTTTGTAGGACACAGGCAGGTCATCTGGACATCAATGGTTTGGGCTGGTCAGCTCCTCCATGGATTTGCAGACGGAGCTGCAGTTAGATGTCTGTAGGTACCTAAAGGCAGAGGCGAGTGAGAAAAGTAATGAGAGAGAGGGGAAAATAAGGAAAAAGGAAAGAGTTGGGATGCCCCAGGGAAGAAACAGGGTGTAAGAAGTGGAGGCAAGGACATACAAATGAGGGAAGAAGGGAGAGAGTGAAAGAATATGATACCAGACAGGAAAGGAGATAAGCAAAACAAAAATGACCCTGGCAGATAAAAAGAAGAAAGGGAATGAACCAAGAGGAGGGGAAACCCTTAATTCTGGGCAGAAACAGCATCTGTTGACAATAACATCTGACTACTTCAGTTTCTGGAAAAGCTGTTTCAGATGTGGGGGAGTATACTAGAAGGGGATCAACTAAGTTGCCTGAGATGGGAAAAGTCATAGACAGGAAATAGGAAATTTAAGAGAAAAAGAGAAAGAAGGGAAATAAAAAGACAAAGAGATAAGAAGTGTAAGCTTGACCATGCTTTTTTCTGAGTTCAGCAAAGTCCTACCATGTACAGCCTCAGCTGTTTTTCTATACTTCTGTTCCCCAGACTACTAGACCTTGGGGAGATTAGGAGTGCAAATTCTTGTCCTGCTGAAGCTAATTGTAGAGAGTTTTACGTTTCTTTAATTTCAGGGGGGAAGAAGGTGTCATTCAAACTGTTTGATGTTAGGTAATATTAGTGAAAGTGACAGCAAATTAAACAGTGACTGGTGATGAAGATGATGAGGCCAGTTTTCACTCAGTAGGAAGGCGGTAACTGTTGATGAAGAAGGAAAATGTAAATGGATGAAAAGTGTGAGGCACTAGCATTTATGTGGAAGACATATATACGTCCCATCTGGTTCACTTTTTACAGAGGAGATAAAAAAATTGTAGAAACTGGTTGCATCCCTTGGCAGTTAAAGAATTTCCTTCTCGAGTACACTATTTGTCTGCAAATCTCACAAACTGTAATTTGATTTTACTTCTTTTTCTGCTACAATTTTTGTAGGGTTGCAGTAGGGCATGTTTGCTGGCTGTAGAAAAAATTGCTTATTTGCTTATTTTTTACTGAAATACATTGTTGTGTGTTCTGCTAACAACCACCTGCCCGTCCCTTTGTGTTCCTGGCACCAATATTTGTATTTTTTACTAATATTGATACTCATGGTTCATTGCAAATGAGAAACATTTCAGACTGAAAATTAATACCTGGATAAAAATCATGCCTTAAAATGTATGTGAATTACTAATATTTGCATTATGGTGTGGATGAAGTGAATGTCAGGCTCCAGTTAATTTAGCGGGCTTTGGATCTGGTCTTACATGCCTGAATTAATATCGGAAATTGTACCTGTGCCAGGATTCTCTCAGCTGAGCTGCAGAAGGGAGACTGACACATTAGAGGCTGCGGGGAAGTGAACCACAGACCTGTAGTCGGCTTAATCCTAGTTAGTTTCACCTACTTGCCTCACTTGCAATACGTGCATTTGTTTGCCTTTGGAGACAGGTTAGTGTAAAAGTGTAGGTGGAGAAATGTTGAGTATCCAAGAGAGAGGGAGACTTGGAGCTCAGGCTAAGGTCAGAGGTAGCACACTGGACTACTGTGGGTCAGGACAGTCCTTGTGAGTCTTCTTAAAGACATGTATGCCCTTTTAGCACTTGATGCAGCTTCAGAGATCTGCGTCTGCATCTCCAAACTTTTTCTAAGAGGGGAAATATTGCACTAGATTTCAACTGGCTTGTTCTAAAGTGGAAATTAAGTTAAAAAAAAATAATCTTACTAAGCCACTCAAACTAAGGACAAAGTGTCTATGAAAATGGGAACTTCCTCCTCAAATGCTGTACTTGAGGAAAAATGCCTCTTTACAGCACCTGCAAGAGTCTGTGCAACTCCTTTACAAACCCTGTGGGTCCTTAAAAGAATGAAGCTGTCTTCTGTGAGGTCCTGTGCCCATACTTTGGCAGCACAATCCAGGACTGTCCTGTCGGGGAGAACATAGGTCACAGGTGGTGCAGAGCATCCTAGATAAGGAAGCTTCCTCTCAAACAAAGTACTCCTGGTATGATTTATGCTTAAGGTGTACCTTTTACAAATGTAGTGCTGTAGTATCATGGTAAGCATCACACACACCTGTCTTGGCTGCCTGCATGTCCTGGCAAAGGCTTTCTGTTCACTCTTTGCCTGATGTGCATCCCCTTCATGCAGAAAGAGGAGATGGAGAGAAGAGAGTCTTTGAAGGCACGTTTGTGGCCTGGGGTCACTGTGTTTTTTTCCTTATAGCACAAGAATACAGAGGTTCTGAGTCTGTAACTGCTGAGCAGTAAATGGAACAGAGCTGCAACGTGTAATTGTTTGGATTTGTACTTGAAGAGAAAGTACAGTGAGCCCTGGGGGCGAGGGGAGTGAGGAAAGCAAATGTAGAACACAAAATCAACAGAAAATACATTGCCAGGAAAAAAGCTTTGATTCTGTTAAACTCACGTTATGGAAAAAATCCTCATAATCTCTTTAAAAAAATCATCTTATCTTTTCAAACAAATCCAGTGTTTTAAAAATCAGAGCTGTTTTCTAAATCAGATCAAAGTTTGTCGTTATCCTCTGCAAAGTATAGCCTGAAAAGATTGAGCAGGGAGGTTAATAGGAAACCTGAATGAAAGTTTGGAGCTGGACTCTACCTTTCTGTAAACATCTCTGTTGTTGATTTCGTTGAAACAGAACCCATCTGATATTACAAGATTATCAAAGGAATGTCCAAAGAAATTAGAGACTATGGGAAGTTGAAATCCCTTAGTAGATACTTTCTGGCTTAAGTTTTCATTTCATTTGCTGCTTTCCTGAAAATTTTCTTTAAAGGCTGTCATGCCTAGTACTTAGTAGTCAACACTTGTTGCTGTATTCTTGGAAAGCAGACAATAAACTTTGAGCAAATATTACCAGCTGCCAAGTTCAATGGAAACAGACAGTTTCTACTGAAGCTGGAAGTAGATAGAAGTTGATGCCACAGTTGGTTCTTCCTGTCGTCCCTAACTGCTGCCTTCTTTCAGGAAAAAAAAAAACTTAACAGTGGAAAAGGTAACCTGTCATGGTTTGGATGAGGCAGCAGCTAGTTGTGTTTCTTCTCCTCAGCTTCCTAAGAGAAAGGAGCCTCACCTGGGGAGAACACAACCTCTGATGCAGAGACCTCCTGTAGTCATGGACATCCAGTATAGAATCAAATAAAAGAAAGAAAGAAAAAAAAAAAAGGACCTCCTTGACTTTTCACCATCTGGAAATCAAAGAGAAGACTTGATTGACATTTCCAAAGGGAAAAAAGTGGATTTGACCCTCCTGAAGCATCCTATAAACATTTCCATTTTACTACCTGTGTCTAAAGCAAACCAAAAAGAGGGAGGTGGGGAAGGGAAAGCAAATTGTAAAAGCATCTAGCCTTGACAATTTCTTTAGTTTTATTTTTAAATATATTCATGATCAAGGGCAATTCTTTAAAGTTTTTCAGAACTTCCAGCAATATGGAAAAACAGCTGTTTGCATAGTTTTGCCAATAAGTTTCATGACACAGGAGATTTTGTGACTCATTTACCAATAGAGGCTTTGCTAGTAAAATTCCTTTGATTCAGATCTCTTACAATGCTTCAGATACTGCATGGCTAGGAAGGATATCCTTTGTGTTCAGATCTCAGTGCTTTTAAGAACTTGTGTTCAAATAATCAGTTTGTGTAGATATTGTCAATGTAGGAATACTATTTATGATCTTATATAGGCAACACATCTATTAAAGTCTGTCTCAAGTTATAAGGGACAGCAGTGTTCTGTATGAATACAGCAACCTTGGAGAGATTCCGTATGGGAAAGCTACTGAGAATCTTCTTAGGGAACTGTACCAGCCTACTGTCGACATGAAGAATAAGCGGGTAATACAGGGACACAAAGATGAGAAGGACATTCCTGTGTGTTCCTCCCAAAGGAATGCTGATGGTAGACACCGCTCCTCCAGGACAGTTGCCCACCCCTAAGCTACCTATTAGTTCAGAGGTTCTTATCCAAAAAGGAAAGGGCATTCGTTTAACAAATCTAACAGCTAACAAAATACCTTAAGTCTTCAAGATTTACTTAGAGACCATTCTAAACTAGTAACAGCAGTGAGATTGGATTCTTAAAGAAAAATCAGGTATTCAGAACTCCAAACAGATTATAAGTTATTTTAATATAGAGGATGGAATATTGTTTTGCAATTGTACAAATAAAGAAAACTAACTTGTCAGGTAACTTTGTAACAGTTAAGTGTGGCCTGTCAGACACAAGATGCGCTTACCCTTAGACTTCAGCTTTTTAGATAGAGACAAAAAGAAAGCATTATTCTCGGAGCAAACAGTGACTGTTTTGTGGTTTTTTTTTCTATGCATTTATTTAAAAAAAAATGCATTGGACAAAAATGAAAATTCTACTAGATTCAGAAAACAAAAACAACATTCAATGTCTGCAGCAAATCATTCCTGACTTAGTGTTTATGTTCCTAGACTTCAGTCTGTCAGCGGTCAGCAACATGTGCTAAATGAGCAGCAGAGAGGGTGTCTCTTGGGCATTACTGTACCTGTTGAGTGGATGTTACAGTGAGCTCTGCTGCAAGGAAAGCGTGTACTCAGGGCCTTCTGCTAAGCACACCCAAACTGAGAATAAAAAGATGAAAACCAGAATCCTTGTTGCACTAAAGTGAATGATAAAATTGATTTTCAGGTGCAGTATTATTTTTTTTTTTCATATTGTTTCAGGTGAGCCTTTGGCAATAGTTGTGCCTTAGGAGAGTCAGAAAAATTATAATTATAAAGCAATGTTCATACATTCAGCATATTTTTGAAGATATTTTGAACCTAAGAACTAAATAATTTCTTGGTCATAATTTGCAAGAGCCTTAGATAATGCTCAGTTTGCTTTAGGTTTTGACAAAAGTGAGGTATTTTTTTACTTCCATACTTGGGCCATAAGGAGAAAGATATTCCCAGCGGGTCCAAATTCCAGCAGACGTTTGATCTGCAGGACTTGGTCTGGCAGCTACAAGAGCTCAGGTTTTTCCTCTAGTGATGCTGTAGGGTTAGGAAGAGATTCTGGATGCATTTTTACCTATAGGTTGCAATGTTCTTTAATTAATTTTGTGTGATAACAAAAGCTCACAAAATTTCACTGTCCAAAAAAAATTTTATATTATATCTTCTGACTTTCATCAACTTCATAGCTAAACTCTGGATAATTATATTTTCTCTCTATTAAACATGTTGCTAAGCATTGCTATCTTTTCAGACAGCTGCCTGTGGAAGCCAAAATCCATTGAAACAAGCAGTTTCATATAACACTTTTGTTACTCTGAAAGCCTGTCCAGGAGTGGGGAAGGTAATTACGAAAGACCTCATCACATGTTATGTGATGGCAAAACAGTTTCTTCAGTCATGGACAAATGGATGTCTGCAACATGAGTTCAGATTATCAGACCACAACTGGATTCTCCATTACATTTTTGTTGGACATAACGCTCCTTCAGATGCCCTTTTAGAAGAAAAGGTTTGCTAAGGACTATCCTGGTTTCAGAAGATTAAATTAGGCCTTCAGTGTTAACAAACAAAGTTCTGCAACTGAAATGCTGTTTGGGACAGTATATTTCTCTTTTTGTCTTTTACTTTGAGGTTGGTATCTAAACTTCACTGCAATACTTCGTTTCTGCTGCAGGTTAATACAGCCACTTCTGAGATTCTTGCTACTTCTTGTTTTGACAGTATTACTATGTGTCAGCCTCTGGTTTCTCAAATCCTTTGTCATTAGGAGATTTGTGGATGTAGATAAAATTCACCTGTACTTGCTGGGTCTCGGCTGGTCTTTTGGCTCCTCTTGTTTGTGCCCGAGTTCAGTGAGCAAATATCTGAAGTTCAGTGTGTCTGTGCTGCATTTAAGGTCAGAGCCCAAGCAGGAGCAAAGCATCCCAGCTGTGTGAGGTCCCTGCTCTGAAGAGCCATCCATCTCACTCCATACTGAAAGCCATGGTGACGGCTATATTAAAAGAAAATTAGTGATCATGGTTTTGGGTTTTTTTGTAGCCCTGAGTTAAGAGGAGAGAATATTTGGATAGTGTGTTTTTTTTCACTGATTAGCATGATCATCTGTATGTCTAAGATGCAATTTCTTTCAGACGTGTAATACTGAATGCATTTAGAACCACAGAATTGCCACTTCATTTTTTTTTTTTTTTTTTCATTTGCTAGTGCAGTGAGGGGAGCTTTACTGCATTGTTTAAAAACTGGAAGAGTCTGGAGCAAACCTGTTGTTATTGTGGCTTGCTTTCTTGCCAGCTTTGGTAGAATGAACTTCTCCTGACTGCCCAGATAAGAAAAAAACATCAGTGCAAGATTGATGGATATGCTAATAAAGAAAAACAATGTACAAGAAGAGCATTTACCATTCATGCGTTTTCTATTAACATAAGGCTATCAAGGTTGCAAAAGAGCTTTGGGTAGGAGTGGTTGTCAGGAATATTGAGGTCTGTTGCTGTCTTTTCTACTGATTCCTTGTGAGTTGATAAACTCTCTTGGGTTCAGAATTTTGCACTGTGTTAGTTTAGACTATGGATGAATGATCTGAGGTTTAGAGCTGATGTGCATCTGCTGCTGCCTTTAAAGTGAATAGGATTTAGGTACGTTGATGGGTATTCAACATCTCTGAAAACAAACCCACTACATGAGTTCTGAAATTCCTAGATTTGCACACCTGAAGGAAGTAATACAAGTTTGAAAATGTTGACTTTAAAATATACTTTGGTCTCCAGTCTTGTAAGTAGACAAAATAAATTTCACACAACGTGGGGTACCAAGGAATTTAATTAGGGTGAATTAAGTGTTTTAAAATCTTCGCAGAACAGCAACTGCAGAGTTTGTGCCGAATAGAAACAGCAAGTTTATGTTCATCAATGAGAACTAGAATTCTGGATTCTAAATAAAATAAATGCTTTGGGGATAATACATAGATAAGTTTATCTCAGCTTTTTTCCATTACATCAGTCTGCGTAGTTGCAGATAACCTCATTTTAGCCTTCCCTGACCAGGACTCACTACTGTTAATTTAATATGATAATCATGATAGCCTTGCTACGGACACTGTGAACCACAGTATGTAACCGAGAGGTATGTTACACTGAGAAATAAGGACTATGAAAGGAGAGTGTTTCAGATATAATGCAGAGCATTTCCTGTAGTAAACTTCAGTTATCCAAATAGCAAACATTTAATAATGCAAAAAAGGTTGAAACTTTATGTTACTAAGGTATAACATATTTTTAAGCCCTGCCTTCATTGTCGTGTTTCACTGAATTATGTTTTTATTAACATTTGGAAAAGTCTTCTGCATATAAGCAGTGGTCATTTCTGTATCTTTTGGTTTTTAGTATGTATTTTAAGATTTCAGCAGTACTTCTCAGTGCAATATGAAACACAAATATAAATTGAAATTCTTTTTTCAAAACCTCAAATGTAGTGATTCACAACAAAACTTAAAAAACAGAATTGATTCCAAGAAAATACATCAGTTTAAAACATGCATATCTTTAGTGACTGTAATATCTTTCTTGGGCTCACTGGAAGAACTCTCAATATAGACTAATTAGATACTTTGAGTAAAAGACCTCAACTCTTCTTTACCATGTAAGAGTTTCCTGTGCTTTTGCTAGAGATTCTGCTGGCTATGAAGTTCTTATTAAACTTTTATTCAGGGCTTCTTCCCATTTTAAGCATGTATAAATACTAAATATTTTTTAAGCACTCCCACGTAGCAGTGTTGCTCCTTCTGATGAAACAGTAGCAGTAGCTTCGCAGATTGTTTAGCTGAAAAAGTAATGTTAAGGATAGTTGCAGCTGCCAAAGTCTGGAAACTCAGAGTTACATCTGACATTTCATTCTTCACCTTAACTATTGAGCCTTGGCTATTCATTGGTTTTTCACAGTGCTTTGGAGTTAGAAGGGAGTTTTACAGATGAAAGATGAAAATCAAAATAAACTCCTTTATCAAGTAAACCTTGCAAGGGCATTCTGAATTTTACAATACACTGGGAGTTGATTGTGATATAACATACAACACAAGAGGGCTGGAATAAACAATTTATTCTGTATCGTTAGGGATGGCCATGCATAACTGACTTATGGCTCTGGTTTGCTCTGCCACTTGTTACATGTGCAGTCATCCCTAACTCATACCAAAAATAGTTTATCATACTTCTGTGTTGCATAGTTTTTATAAAATGTTCTCTCATTAAAAACTTTACCGGGGAGATTGAACGTTTCAAGATGCTGGCAATACTTATGAAAGCTTTCCCCAGAGCTTGGTCTCACTGAGTGGAGCTTGTGCCAACAGTGGTCATAGGACAGTTCCTGATATTCTACACAGATACAGTCTGGTGGGTAAAAGTCATAATTTGACAGTACATAGCAGGTTCAGTGAGGAGGTGAAAGGCTGGCTTGTCAGAAAGACTGAAGGTCCACAGGGGCTTCCCTCAAGTTGAAGGTGAAGCAGTGGGGTAGGAAAGCATGGGAGAGCATTGCAGTGTCACTGCCCCTGTGGGCAGCTCCAGCCCCTGCAAATCAAGGGTTGCTTTCTTCTGCTGTCAATTCAAGACCTTCCCTGAGCCGTGAATACATTTAAAAACAAATGAGGCCACCTGCTATATAATTCCCTGGCCATCCTTATGATAGGTAGATTTATCGGCAGTCTGTAGGGTACATCTTTTAGATAGCCATTTGAAAGGTTTTATTCCTAAGCATCACATGGTTTGAGCCTTCAGCTGCACGCTCCCTTCCTGAAGGAGGTTCCTTTCATGTGTCTGCAGCACAACCTACTTCATTTTGCCCGGTCCTCTCAGGAGAGGGTGTGATCTTGATACAAATGTAGATTGCTGGGTCCACAACACCCAGTCTGGGGTTTGGTTGGAGCTAAACCACTGGTGCGCCTCAGTAGCAGAGCACCTGCTGCTGGAGTGCACTGCTAAGGTTGGAGCTCTTGGATGGTGGCTTGACATCGCCACGTGCAGTTCTGGTGGTGGGCTTTGGTTCGTGGCATTTTGTACCTTTCTTGGCCAGGAGTATTTGCTGCGGACTGACACACAGATAGCTACATTGGCGATGTTGTGCTTGGAGAACTGTTGGTGTTTGGAAAGAATGCTTTCCATCATATACATGATCCCCCTGCACATTCATTCATATCGATGCATTTTTTTTCCAAGATAACGTCACCTTCCTGCTTCAAGGGAACATTTTGAGCGTAGACCTTTATTTCAGCATTATCACACCCAAGCTTAGTATAATTGATGGAAGTTCCATTATATGCAAAGTGACTATTAAAGCACCAGCACTCGTGTGGGGGTCTGGGCCTCCCCTCCTCTTTTCACTTCCAATTGTCCTAAATCCCTTAATGTAGCAAAGAAATTGTACATTCATCAGGTGGAGTGTTGGAGGCCAGGGTGCAGATAACTGCTTTTACTGCATATGAGACATTGCAGTCCTGTTCTTAAGAACTGCCAGGCAGATTGGGAATCACGGTCACGGTTAATAGCAGCGAATTGCCAGCTCTTGATGGGTGGGTAGTCACTCCTTTCAGTGGTTGCCCCCTGGGGGAGAAGGTAGAAAAACAGAGGGAGGGAATTAGAGTGACTTTGCACAGTTGAGCAGGTTCATGCCGCTGGATCAGTGGCAAGCATTGGCAGGGCTCCACTCTGGGGAGGCTCACAACAACATCACAGTCTCATTTTTACCAATTGGTGTTGCTATAGCCAGTGGTGCACAGGGGGAGAGCAAAGAGAAGGGGGAGAGCCGGGGGGGAGAGTGAAAGCAAGAGTCTGGACTAAATTAAACAAACAAAAGTGCTTGTAAGTAGCATTTAACCCATAACCATTAGCCCAGTGCTGCTAATTGTACTAAACTATATATCTGAAGTTCAGTGTGTGATTAAAGAGTTGGCTCACAAACTCTCTGCATAACCTTAATTTTTTCAAGGTTCTTTGAGTGTAGAATGGCTTATAATAATGATTTTGACTAATACGATTTTTGACATGCAACTTTAATGCTTAACCTTAGTACAACTCCAGAGCATTTCATGTGTATTCAGCTGTAAAGAGAGATGATTTAAAGGGATAATATAAGAAAAAGGTCGTTCTAGAATGAACCTCTAACAAATTGCATAAAGGAAGCTTATTATTCCATGAGTAGAGAGATATGCAGCTTTTCTGATCATTTTTCTGCTTGGTTCAAAAAATTGTTGAGACATGATTGGGGAAAGAAACACAAAAAATGAAATAGAAAACTGCAAGCAGTGAACATTCCTTTGATGGTTATGATTTTGTTGCCACTAAAAATACTCCTCAGTAATGTGGTTGTTCATCTTTCCTCTTGTTTTGGGTGAAGAATTCGTTCCAATAAGAAAATGCTGTTACTGGTTGGAGGATTGCCTCCCGGACCTGACCGGCTACCCAGCAATTTGGTTCAGTATTATGATGATGAAAAGAAGACATGGAAAATACTGACAAGTAAGTGGTTTATTTTTGTACAGTTGTCTTGATGAATTTAAAAACATGGTTAATCAAATTAGACACTTTATTGATTTGTTTCTCTTCAGAGATTTGTTTATGTATCACAAGGGGCTTCACAATGGAGCAATAAATTGAGATTGCAGAAGATGTTAATTTTATAATACGATAGGCCTAAATTAACATTGGCTTAAAATCATTCCAGTACGTTTTTTTAAGTACATTTGAAAGTCTTTCATACTGCAACATGAATACATATATATTTATGTATGGATGGATAAAATCTGGTTTAGGTGAAAAAAAAGCAATGTTTGAGACAGTTTTCTCAGAGTCAGAGCCCTGGTAAGCCATAGTATTAGAGCACACCTTTGATTCTCTTTGGGATTTTTATTTCCTTCTTCCAGCTTTATCTGTTGTCCACAACCATTAAAGAAAGGTTTCCGCTGTACTACTCTGTGTCCATTGCTGACAGAGGCATTGGTAGAATATATCAGCTGCAATAAACAGTGTACGAAGGCTGCTATCACAAAATTCTTTCCCACCTTCCTTTGAAGGTTGATTGTATTTTAGAGTATTTTGCCTCGAGCATCAAGATTTGGAACTTATTGTTATGTTGTTTGCGATTCCCAGTCTGACTTGGTCATGGAATCAAATCATAGCTTCTTGAGTGCAGCAGGCTGTGTGTGCATTAGTCCCCTTGTGGCTAAACTGGCTGCATTGGTCAATAAAACTAAATTTTAACTGTCAAAATTGCCCAAAGCAGTATAGATAAAATAATAAATGAGCAATTTTTATCCATAAATCAAAGCCATACTTCTAAAGCTGGACAACAGGTAGAACCTGGATTTCCTAATAGACCTCCTTTTTTTCCCCAGTAAAATACATTTCACAGAATTCTGTTCTTCATCCCTTATGCAAAGTCCTTTAATGGGTTACATCTGCATTAATATTATGTGCTCAGGTCAGGATGAAAAAGAATTTAAAAGACTGCTATGATGCGGGACTTGAAATGATGCCTTTGCAGATTGCTTTTTCCTGTGGAAAATTTAGGAGTCTTTCTCACAGTGCTGCAACATAAAGACTGCTTAGGTATAGTTGCCCTGAACTAAGAGTTGAGCGTATTGTGTGACATTGTGTGAGAATGTCAATTACAAAGGGTTGTATGTGCTGTACACTAGAAAAGACAACTTCATCTGTACTAGAGAGCATAGTATGCTTTGTGTTTTTCAGAATAATGAGATATGACACTCATCTCTGTACAGTGCTTCTTAGAAAATTCTGAAGATTGTAAGTCAGTAAAAAAATCAGTGATAAGGCAGAAGGTTGTTTGAATTTGTCATCTCTAATCCAGTGGCTCACCAGTATAGGCAGGAGAAATGGATCTCTTACTTGAAGATCTGAACTCTCCACTGAATTAAAATAAAAAAAAAAAACTTTTTTCAGAATCTTGACTATCTGTAGGCGTGTCAGATTTTGTGAGAATGTAATTTATTCAGTTCTCGGTTACTTACATTGTGATGCTGTCTCTAAGACCGTGGGAAACTGGATCCGGAGGCTTGATACCTAAATGCTGTGGTTAAAAATCCGTCATTAGTATTTGAATAACACCACCATTTGTGGTGGTGTTAAGAGGTGTTTCTGAATAATTTTGTGTAATTTTATCAAAAGAATGTAGTCTTTTCTGTGTTACCTCCAACAAATAGTAACAAATAGTAAACAAAAATTCTCTTTCCATTCCAGTTATTGCATGTAACCTTCTGTGCTGTGATCAAAAGACAATGCATCTGTTACAGTCCTAGCAAGCTCATGTTCAAGCACTTGGTGCTCAGCACTGGAAGTCCCAAGGGTCCCCAGATCTGTCTCAGTGTTGACTGAGGCAGTGACTGTCATATACACAGCCCTCTTGTGACATGGGTAATCCTGTTCTTACAAAAACTGCTAGAAAAGGATGCCTTCTTGGCGTGGACCACTGTTCAAGGATATTTTTTCACACTGGAAAAGACTAAATGTTAACAAGTATGATTTCTTAGAAAATATTGCTATTCACCAAATGGCAGCAATAATTATTTTTTTAAAAAGTTGAAATGAGAGTTTCAGGTATCCCCTCCTCTATTTTCTAATTTAATATGAGAGGGTGGGAAGAGGAGACAACTTGGAGTAGAACTTTTGTGCTATCCTTTCTGTAGAAGATTGAAAGACTATACAGCATCGGAGTGCAGGGACTTGAAGAACTATAACTGAGCAGTTTTAGGGAAGACCACAAATTAATTGCGTTATAAGATGTTGGTAGTTCAGTGCAGTCGCGATGTTGTTTCAACATACTATGACACTTACGGTGTGCGGGAATTTAAAGACTTTATCTTTCTTTTTCATGTAGTTTTTGCAATTTAGGAACAAGTGCATGTATTTTCTTCCTTAACTCAGTCCACAGTTTTGGAAAATATCAGAGATATATTATCAGCAGCAAAGGATGAAGACTTTCTCTATTTCTTTTGCATTTGTTTAAGTAGTGCAGTCAGTCCCAAGCTTGCAGTGCACCCCCAACAGAATAAAAGCCATGCCCTGCTCATGAGATTCTGTGGTGGGAAGAATCTCAGTCCTTGTAGTCTGATATTTCAGGTTATTCTATCTTACTGTTGCATTAGGTGTATTTGGTTTCCTCTTGTACTAGCAAACATTTACTAAGTCTTTTCTTTAACCTTCTGTCCTCCAGTAGCCCCCCCCCCCCCCCCCCCCCCCATGCACCAACAAAAAGGAAGTTTGGGACTTGGAGACTTACCAATCCAGTGTAAATGCCCACAGAAATTCCCCATTCCTCCTTCAAATCCATCTACTTCACTAGTTTTCTGCTGTTTGGCATTTGGGAATGGGGAAGGTGGGAAAGAAGCTTCCAAATACTTAGTTCTGGGTGCGGTGGTAAGACCACTGAGGAGGTGATGGAGGAGAGGAGACCGAATCTCCTCGTGTCACATTCCACTGAGAGGAGCCCCAGAGGTTACTCATCAGAGCCTGCGAACCTTTTCCAGAGGAAGCTGCTTGCCTGTTGCCTTTTTCCTTCTCAATGTGGAGACTGCCTGTTGCAACCACTCAGTTGCTTAGGGCTGTGTTTCCTTTCTTGTGTGATACATAAAGAACAGAAGATCAGCCATCAGAAACTATTGACTCTGTGTAAGATGTGGCGCTGCAGTTGGAGCTATGAAGACAGCTGCAGGTAGAACAGCACAAGCTATTGAGTATGACAGCTCAGCAGAGTAGCAATCTCATTTTGTTCCAACGACAAGACTAGATCTATTGGCAGGAGATGCTGCCCACCTCTCTCTGCCTGGCTACCCAAAGCACCAAATGCATCAGTACTAATGGGAGTAATTCTAAAAGTATCAGGAAAACAACTTGCCTTGTTCATAGATCCAGAAGAGGAGGGGAAGCATGCACCCATTTCCAATTTTTTAATGTCATCATCTATAGGCAAGAATGCTATGGCTCAAGGGATCGGTAAATTTTTCACAGTCTAGTATTACTGTGTATTTTTCCAGCCTGGTATTTCTTGGAGAATTATTTTTCCTATGTTGGCAACAAAGAATAGAGACAGAATAAAGAAAAAAAAAAGGAGAAAGTAAGTGGCATTTTACAAACATTTTCTGCCACCTACTTTTATTTGATGTGGGCATAATCCTAATCTGAGATTCATAGCGTGCACATTGCTGTATAATTTGGAACATTTCTTATTGCCCAGTTGTGCCTGAGCAAAGTCAAGGCTTTTATAGACTGTATGACGAAGCACAGTGAACAGATCTTCCCTGCGTGATTTCTTTTCAGGCTTGCTTACACATGCACAAACACCAGTTCATTTTTTAGCTGGGTGCTACCTAAGTCACGTAGCAGCAACAGGCTACCACCGCTGCCAGTGACACAAACTGAACAGCTGATGGGTGTTTGACAGACCTTAGTAACAGCAAAAATTCTGCACTATTAATGGGATTTTGTTGTGCCATGATATTTCACAGTCCTCATAACTACTTACTGGATGTCAGGCAGTGGTGAGGGTCTGTGTGTCACCACCTCATGCCTCACTGCCCAGAACCAGCTACTGCTGCTTCGGTTTTAATTACCAGCTATGGTCCTGCAAAGAGTCCTTGTTTAATCCTTGAACTCCTTTGTTTTTTTGTTTTAACTGCAATATCTTAAGATTAATTAAACTTTAAGGAAGTGAAGCAATGTTTTGTTTGTTAGAATCATTCTATAATAATCGCAAGTTTCAAAATCCAGAGCCTATAAAGATTTTTTGTGTTCAGAATTGCATAGCTTTCCCAAAAACCCTACTGCTGAGGCAATGATGTATTACTTTCACTTTCATTATATGTTTTTAATCAGAGCGTGACTTCACACTAGACAAAGCGATGCTTTATGCATGGTCTCCCTTGTTTTTTGCTAAAATCTTTTGACATGATTAATTTTACTTTAATGCTTTTGTCTTGTTGTAATGGTAAGGATGATGGGTATAAACCGGGGCAAAAAATACATGCTTTTCTGTCATAATGCCTCTAAGCATTTAAAAAATATATTAAATGAAAGAAAAAAATATCGCAGGAGACTGATCCAACTGGAATTAAATTTCTTGCTATGTGAACAGAGAATGCAAGAAATAAATAAAACTGATGCAGTCATTGTTTTAGTTTTATTTTTTTTATATTTTTTCCATAGCAATGTATCCATCTGTCTGATTAGAAGCAATGAGTAGGAGAGAAATTGTCTTACAGATTTCTAGTATGCAGTGAATCCTCCTTTCACTGCAAATTCCTTTTTCTCTAAAGCATAAAAAGGTAAAATATTGGAAGCATTACTGAACTCCTACCTGGCATGTTCCATCCATGTGAAGCTGCAGCTGCAGCAGATCTCTTTTTCATATTGGTACTGTTTTTCAGTAACATGCTAATTGTAACATTTCTTAGCTCTCCCTAGCTAACCACATCATCTGTGTAAACCACTGAGAGGATTCAATGAGCATCAAAATTGTGACGAATACATGTATGGGCAATAATGCATTTATGCTTAGGTATTGCACTAGGTTTGGGTTTTAATCCAAAGTAAAAGCCAATGTCACTGTCCAGTGAAAAGTATACAGGCAATATATTTGTATAGAAAAGACAGGGAATTGTCCAAAAGGTGACGAGACTGGAGAGTTTAGTTAGGATGACCAGTGCCCCGTTTCCAATTATTACTTACTGTCCCTTGGTCTTATTTGGGGTATCTTGACCTTCCTGCGGTTTGATAGGTATATCTACATGTACTGTGTTTGGTCCATGTTTGGTCCTACAATGAATCAGGCACTTTGATTTCTTTCTCCATCTTCTCCTTCATGCCAGCTGCAATCACACAATATCAAGTAGTTGTCATTCATTTGTCTTCCTCTGACAAGCAGCCGGTAACCTTTTCATCCTCGATGCTCTGATAAAGGTGGTTCGCCTTCTCCTTCCTGCCCTGGGTTGACTGTGCTTTCATTTTCACATGAGGCAATCTCTGCTTCAGGTAGTCTGGTCTGAATACAACATATTTTTATTTCTACCATTTTGACTTCTTAAGTTTCCCTTGAATATGTTCTGTGACAGCACAACTTCGTGTACAGCAGTCTTCCATCTTCAGTCTGGATTAGGAGATTTATCCAGTATGGTCAGACACATTGCCAAGAAGACACGTGCTTTACACATACAGGGAAGTGAGAATACAGAAGTGAGAAACAGAAATATAGTGAAGAGTATTTTTTTACATGTGACATACCAGAGTTTAGCCACAACTCCATTCTAAGATGATATATGGAAATTCAAGTGCCAACGGCAAGTGCCGTTAGTGGTGCATGCCTGTGTATGTAAAAGCAAGGCAAAGCCCTAAGCATGAGTGAAAATGTAACGTGTTCTCACGACGAACACGGTATTTGTGTCTTAAATATTGTCTTCTTACACACTATCATGTGAGGTAACTTTCAAGAAATGTCAACTCTCTGTGTATCTGGTTAGAAGAGGCACAGAAAACTTTGGCAGCAGGCTGGCCAGCTTGCTGAGGTGAGTTTAAACTGAAGGACTTGGGGGGATGGGGTTCGAAGTGGCAATGCTCACACGTTGTGGCTTCCCACAGCCTCCTCCTACAGGAGCTGACGTGTTGCAGTCTAGACAAGTGACCTGTGCAGTGGGTGGGAAAGTGGCTGACAGGCTACACCCAGAGAGTGGTGGTAAATAGTTCTTTTTTAAACTGGCAGTCTGTCACAACTGGGGTCTCCCAGGCATGGATACTGGGTGTAGCACTGTTTAGTTAATCTTCATAAGTGATCTGGATGATGGGGGTGTACTATGGTGAAGTTTACTGATGATACCAAACTGAGTAGGGAAGTGGGTGCTGTGGAAGGGAGAGCCACCCATCAGGAAGACCTGGACAGGCTGGAAAAGGGAGCTAAACAAGAACCTTATGAAGCTCAGCAAGGACAAGTGTAAGGTTTTGCACCTTAGAAAACATAATGCAGGAGTGCAGCACAGGCTGGGACCTACCCCTGCATCAATAAGGACATCACCAGCAGAGGTAAAGAAGTCATTATCCCACTCTACTCAGTGCTTCTCAGGCCACACCTGGGACACTGTGTTCAGTTTTGGTCCCTACTATGCAAAAAAGATGTAGACAGACTGGATAGGATCCCAAGAAGGGCCACAGAGGTAATCAAGGGGCTAGGAAGGCTGCCATATGAAGAAAGGCTGAGAAAACTGAGTTTGGTCAGCCTTGAGAAAAGAAGGCATAGGGAAGACCTTGTCACCATGTTCCAGTGTTTAAAGGGTGGTTACAAAGAAGATGGAGATTCCCTTTTTACAAGGAGACCCATGAAAAAGATGTAATGGGTACAAGTTTCTCCTGGGGAGATTCCAATTGGACATGAGAAGAAAATTTTTCACAACGAGAACAATCAGCCATTGAAATAATCTCCCCAGGGAAACGGTGGATTCACTGATGTTGGACACTCTTAGGATTCAGCTAGGCAGGGTGCTGGGCTGTCTTGCCTAGACTGTGCTTTTACCAAGAAAGGTTAGACCAGATGATCCTGAAGGTCCTCTCCAACCTGGTATGCTATGATTCTATGATATGATTAATTTTTAGTTCTGATTACAATGTTGTTAGCTTCTGCTTTTATGTGGGCATTACTTGACTGTGTGTATGTTTTGTGATATAACCCCTGGACTCTGTGCTTGGCTTAATCAAGTAACCTGTTTACCTCAGAGAATGAAGGGCTAGTTTAAGTAAACTATTGAACTTTATTTTTTTCAATAATCTCAGTGGAGACTTTCTCCTTATTTATAAAGCAGACTGTTCTGCATATTCCTACTTATATTTCTAAATGGGATGCATTTTAGATTCTGGATAGCTTTCTCTTCCTATGTTTCCAGTTCCTTTATATCTTGTTATGCTGTGTCTTTGAAAAGGTCCATCTTATTAGTACATTCAATCTGTTTGTACTAAAGTCCTCAACAGTCTTTCAGCTTTTCTTGGCTACGTTCTGGCCTTTGTTATGGGCTTGTGAACACACATCTCTCTGGAAGCCAGGCTGTTCATTTTCTTCTGCGTATACAAAGATACCTGAATCTACTCACCATCATCCTTAGAAATTCCACTGGCAGACAGTTACTTTCAGGTAAAGTCCAGAAGTGTTACTCAAGTCTACTGTTCCCTGCGTCTGCTCAGCCAGGACCATTTGCGGTTGAAAATATGGGTGGCACAAAAGGAGAAGGCACAGCCCTGTTCTAAGATATCCTTAAGCAGGGAATTGAATCAGCACAGAGCAGAGTCATGGGAGTACCCAAGGGAGAAGGCAGCAGGTGTAAAGCAATTCAAGACAGCCAGCGTGGCTTCACCAGGGTCAAGTCCTGCCTGACCAACTTAGTGGCCTTCTGTGGAGGAGTGACTACATCAGTGGACAAGGGAAGAGCTATGGATGCCATACATTTGTAAGGCCTTTGACAGTGTCACCCACAACATCCTTCTCTCAGAATTGGAGAGGTAGGGATTTGATGGGTGGACTGTTCAGTGCATCAGAAACTGCTTGAACGGTCATATCCAGAGGGTGGTGGCCGTTGCTCAATGTCCAGATGGAGACTAGTGTTAAGTGGTGTCCTTCAGGGATCTTTACTGGGACTAGTACTGTTTTGTATCTTCATCAGTGACATAGACAGTGGGATCGAGTGCACCCTTAGCAAGTTTGCAGACAACACCAAGTGAAGTGGTGCGGTTGACACATCTGAGGGATGGGATGCCATTCAGAGACACACGAACAAGCTTGAAAAGTGGGCCCATATGAACCTCGTGAGGTTTGATGAGGCCAGGTACAAAGTCTCACATCTGGTTTGGGCCAACACCTGGTATCAACACAGGCTGGGGGATGAAGGGGTTGAGAGCAGCCCTGCAGAGAAGGACTTAGGGGTGCTGGTGGATGAAGAGCTGGATGTGAGCCAGCAATCTGCACTTGCAGTCCAGGCAGCTAACTGTATCCTGTGCTGCATCAAAAGACGTGTGTCCAGCACGTCAAGTGAAGTGATTCTGTCCCCTTACTTCACTCTGGTGAGAGCTCACCTGGAGTCTACTACATCCAGGTCTGGGGCCCTTAGCACAGGAAAGACGTATACCTGTGGGAGCGTGTCTAGGGTAGGGACACAAAAATTATCAGAGGGATAGGACACCTCTCTTGAAGAAAGTCTGAGAGTGTTCGAGTTGTTCAGGCTGGAGAAGGAAAGGCTCCAGGGAGACCTTATTGTTGCCTTTCAGTACCTAAAGGGGGCTTCTAAGAAAGCTGTGGACAAAGTTTTTAGCAGGGCCTGTTGTGGTAGGGCAAGGGATAATGGCTTCAAACTAAAAGGGAGTAGTTTTAGACTAGATATAAGGAGGAAGTTTTTTTACATAGAAACACTGGAGCAGACTGCCCAGAGATAGATGCCTCATCCCAGGAAACATTCAAGGCCAGACTGGTCAAAGTCACTGAGACACCTGATCTAGTTGAAAATGTCCCAGCTCACTGCAGGGGGGTTGGACTAGATGACCTTCAAAGGTCCCTTCCAAAACAAACCATTCTATGATTCTATGAAGACAGGTGAGTTATCGGGTGATCTGTGCCATTTACACCGCAGGTGCTGATGTCAGGCTTCTGTGGAGATGTCTCAAAAAGAAATCTGTTGGTTCCTGGAGATGCTGGTCCCTGCTATATCCTTGCAAGTACATCAAAACCTTTGACTCAAAACTTTCCTCCTAGATCACAAAACTTTTTCTACCTCATCTTTCAACTTGAGTTACACATCTTCACAGATTGCCTGAAGATGACTGTTCCATTTTGTAGCAACTTCTACACTTTTGTTCCAAGGCAAAATAAAAACAAATTCCTTCAAATGTTGTTGCAAAAATAGTGTTGTATCAGAATGTCCCTTTTAATCTCAACAACTTTTATGAGGTGTGGAAGAGGCAGACAGTTGAGGTTCAAGTCCCTGCTTTGCTCAAGTCAGAGTACAATTTTTTAACTTATGAATCCCTTATGTGTGTCCCAATGGGTATTTCACTGCCCCACCAAAGACAGTTTCGTCCACTCTTGCAAGGCTAACTGCAAACCAGAAACTGCGTAGCTATAAATAGAAAGTTGCCATGACTTCAACAGTAAATCCAGGTGAGCAAGAGCATAGATATTTAGGCTGAGCACAGTCCTAAAGGATCTGCAATGTTTATAGTCATCTCCGCCTATGGACATCATATGTCTGCTATGATTACATGTCCCGGTGCAGTAGGAACTGGGAGCTGTGTTGTTTTGTCTTCTGTCCAAAGCAAGTGTCTCACCTGGCTAGATACAGATTTCAGTAAAGTCACATAATTGTAGTGAAAGAAAATATTGTCAAAAAATGTTCTCACTAGATCTGTTCATGTAGGTCCTTTATACTATTTGGCCATTGTCCATTTGGAATAACTTCCATGCTGCAAACATGGCTTTCCGTTGCTAAGATGATTTCAGGTAAAATATGTGTGTTTATTCTTACCTAGTTGCTCTGGGATTTATGTAGTATTAATGGGAACTAGGTGTGTATGGGGATGAAAATGAACTATGATGTGTATTTCTAGTCACTTACTTTAGAAAGCATGCCCTTTTTTCACTATCTAATGTAATCTTTTATTTATGTAGAAATGATTTGCAAACAAGATAGTAAAGCACCGCTATCTGGGCAAAATATAATCATAACAAATTCTCATAGAAATTGTGAGTCTTTTTTGATAAATAGATACGTGGTTTATAAATTTTCTCCTCTCAAATGTGCCTAAACCAAAAGGCAGTTTCCTTCCAAGAAGTGTTTTGTACACAGTTATTTGTAATACAGATTTCAGAAGTCTGCTTTAGCTTTCTCAGTTTTGTAAGTGCGATTAATGGCAAGAAGCACACATTTTGCGTCCTCAACTTTATTTGTTATTTTATGTCCTTATTGCATTGTGGTGGCTCGTAGTTTGTAGGAAGTTGTTCTTTTGATTTTCCTTTATTTTCTCACAGCTTGATTGAGTTCTTTTCTCCCTTTCCTTCCCTATCCCTTCCCCCTTCCCTACCTGCCTCCCTACTCCTGTACCTTTCCTCTCTTTAAGACAGAAATAAAATTTATTACGGACTTGTGAGTTTTTTTCCTAAGCTTTCTGTCTCATACCAGGTGTTGTATGAGCTACTGCTTTCATTTAGCTGAAAGCTGGAGTAAGTATCTGCAGGAACAGACTAATACGTCTTTACAGGGATGGGTTTTGGTATGTTGTTTTGTCATATTTATATATTGTGATTCTACTTCCAAATGGTGGTTGTGCTACTATAGGGTATGCAACTGCAAAATGATTGTTCACTGTGAGAAAAAAAGTGTTAACAAATTGAATAGTAATGAATTAACCTGCAGAAAAAGCATTTTGCCCTAGTACACAGAAACCCTGCATAACTAGAGCATATAATTTTAAATGAAGCAGACTCTAGGAATGCCTCAATGGGTGTGATGTCGACAGTAGCTCATAATTCATGGATATGAATTATGGCTGAATATCAGGAAAAAACTTCCTGACATTGAGATCTATTAGGTTGTGGAATAATCTCCAATGGGAAATGGTGGAAATCCTATTGCTTAAGATCAGACTGAGCACGAAGAAAGGTAGAGATTCTGGCCCAGCCTCAGTCTTTTAGGGCAAATTAATTAATTGCTTTAACATATGATTCCCTGTCAGTGTAGACAAGTCATGTCCTCTAGTATTTGCTGGGCAGGAACAACGAAGGGAGCTGTAGTATGAGCTACCATACCTTGCACCGTGACTGTGACGTCTCTACTTGTGAATAGATCTCCCATGGGGGTAAAAAAGTCTTTGAGCCACTGGAGAACTGCCTTGGAAAATCACTGTGTTGGCTTCATGGGGGCTTTGGCTTGAGACTTGGGGCTCCCTGCTCGGCTTGCAGCTCTGTTGCCGGGGGGATCATGCTCGCCCTCTGCACATGGTGCAGGATGCCTCTGGTCCTCACCTGGGTCCAACGATGCCCTAAGACTTGTACGGCTCTTATGAGTTACCTTAAATTAACAGGCATGAAGGGGTGGAAGGTGGTGTTGCAGTCTCCCAGAGCAGTCTCTTTATAACAGGACACCAAGGCAAGGTGTCAAATGAAGTAAGTCATGTCAGAAGAGTATCTGAGGGTGCAAAGCATAAGCAGGTGGTGTCAGTGGATTGGGGCAAGGGGCAAAAGCCCAGCATGGAGTAGTCTTACCCATAGTGCCTGCAGGAAACAGTGTATTAAATAAGCTGGGCTGTGGTTTTTGCGTGGATGGGGTGGCTGGTTTCCAGCTGAGGTACCCCAAGCTAACCTGCATCCATGTGAATTGTGCATGAGTGTTGAGGCATGGGACTGAGCCATGGCACCCTGGCCATGTGACATGAGAAACCCCCACTCAGGCTTGTTGGGAGCTGATCTGAGGGACAGCAAAAGGGAACTGGAGTCTTTTCCACCATGTGAACATCTGTTATCCATGAGCCTGAGTAAGCCCACCTGGACACTCACTGAACTCAGCAAGCGCCCAGTGCTTTCAGTGGCTGATGTGCACCTGTCATTTTCAGTAACAAACTATCTGAGATGGAATGATTTTAAAATTTCCCATTTTGTTACACATAGATAATGTACTTAAAGCACACAATTTAGCGTTAGTTTAGGGGGGAAAAGGTCTTCAACTCTAAGACTGAAGACTGCTACAGCTGCAGCTACAGCTACAACATGAGGTCTTCTGCCCTCATGCATGTGAAAGGCATTCTGCAGGCAGAACTACAGCAGAATTTTACTCCCAAATTAACTCATTTGCTGGATGCAAAACTGAAAGAAAATCCTTATGACCAGCTTGTAAGTGTATATGATGAAAAATTACAACAGCAGAAAAATGTATTCGTATCATATCTCTAACTCAGCAAAGTATTAATCACATTGATGTTCAGCAGTGTGTTTAAATACATGCTTAAGTACTTTACTAAGTACTGCCTGTAAAGAACTTTATATGATGGTGCATTAACATAGGACAGAATTTATCTGTATACTCTCTCCAGCGAATTACAATTATTTTAAGCACTGTGGCAGCCATTAGTACAGAGCTGGATGATCTGTGTTGTCAAAATTCCAGACTTCTGGCTAGTCCCTGTGCAGTCCTTGTCTCCTATCTGCATTACCACTAATGTCTGCACAAGCTCGTTTAAACTTTGTTTTATTCAGCAGAATCACAACTGCTGGAATCAGCTGGGCATTTACTGGCTCACATTAACTTCAGTTCCAGGAGAGAAAGATATGGCCAGGGCACAGGTGCCCCATGTAAGGGTTTATACAGGGCTCAAGCCTCCAACTTAAGTCTTGTTAATGTGCGGGGTGATTCAGGGGTTTTCTGTGCTGGAGCACCCAGCAAGGTTGGAGCCACCGTCCTCCTGTCAGTTCTTGGTCTGCCTCCAGTACAGCTCCAAGAAATGATCATCTCAGTGCTCAGAAGTTTGATTTTTCTTAACTGCAAAGATTTACAACAGCAATAAAGTCTTGACATAGCATCCCTTTTCCTGAAGCCATGATCTGGCTTGATTCCAGCTGCTTGATTTTAACAGCCTGGCCTTCTCTCAGAGAGGCAGGGCTGCCATGGAAGGGGCTTTTCTTGCTGGTAAAACAGTGCTGGTTCCCACCTGAAGCAGTTGTAGTCACTTGAGGGCTTTCATTTGAAACTTTCAATATTGGAAAATAATTCATGGTCCTCGGAGAAAATAACTGTTTCCTTAAAGTCCTTTACATGGCACAGAACAGTAAGTAGTGTTCAACAGGAATGAAGATACATCTTTAAATAATTGAAAATTTTGTTTGAGTAATGCTAAACTTGCTCTGTCAATAGAAAATGTTTTCATACAGAGTGTTTTCATACATTCTATTGATCTGTCATCTTCTACTGACTTTCACAAAAAAAATCCTTCCAAGGCTGGCCATTTCACCATATGACACCAAAGTTATTTGCCTATGCTTCTGAAGTCACTAATTACCTTTTTGCCGTATAGAAAAAGTGTTCTTGAGAGCTCTGCTGCATTTCCCCCAATGCTCAGAGTCTTTGCAGAGGCTGCAGGGGTTACAGAGCAGCAGAATGCTGCAGGTGCCCGTGGGTGCATGGCCAGGGATAGAAAGTCTTCTCTGTGCAGAAGCAAGGCTGTAGAGGTAGCACCAAAGTACTGGAAGACTTAATGATTGCACACCAATTCTGGAGGTAAGGAACCCCGTCGGGGGTGCAGGCAGAGTGAAGGCATGGTTAGTTTTGGTTGGTGGTTCATTGTGGGTTGTGTAGAAGGGCAGATGCCAAAGCTGCCTGCTCGGTCTGCAACTGGAATTCGTCCTGGGTGGGCTCCAGAGGTTGGTGCAAAAATATCATGCAACGTCACAGAAAAAAAACCATAAGCAAAGGAGAGCCTGGGCTGTTAGAGGTAAGAAAAGTGAACTCTCTGGACCAAATTCATACCATTTTACGCAATCTGTGGATGAAATCTATTATTAATTTAGAATTTAATATCCATCTACTTTTAAATGTCTTGTGGTAGTCCACTGGAGCAACCCACAGATAGATACTAAAAATCTGGAAAGAAGTATTTGACTTACCCATTTGTGGATCATTTCTGTATGCCTTTTTAATGTGTTTGCGCCACCAGTGGATACAAAACCTGCTGAGCTCAGGCTTTAGACCAGTTAGAACCTTTAAAACAAAAGAGAACCTGAGAGTACACCCAGTCAGGCTAAGTCAGTAGCATGAAGTTTATTCAGGTATCACTATACCACACCGTAACAATTTTGGTACTCACAGTTCTACCCTGGGGCTGTCCCCTCAGAGTGCAACAATAATACTGCCCTTTGTCATGCATCTAAATAAAACTTAACTGAGTGCCTAATTCCGATTTTTTTCAGGGAAGTTGCTGCAGTGTTACATTAGCAGTGTTGCCAACAATTTTATCTCTGATCTTGCACATTTAGTATATTAGGAGAAAGCTTTGTGATTCAACTGATTATTGTTTAAATGGGAGGTTTTGATCTTACGGTTGAAAATTAAAAGTAAATTGAAAGTAAACTGAAGAAAGTAAATTGAAGGGGCATCAAGCATATGTAGTGTCTTGGATTTAGCAGTCTGGATTGTAATTTTTGAAAATGTTTTGAGTTATCAACACTTGTACTGCAGAGGAGGGAGCAAATAACTAAGCTCCCAAGACCTGTAATGAGATTTGAAGACAAGGATTTGGAAAAAAAGCTTAGTATCCATGTTTGTCAAAACTATATTTGTGCACCCTGGTACTGTAGTAGGATTTAATGTAGATATGAACTTCAAGTGGCATCGATCTCAGCAAGTATACCAAACATGTTTTTGTAATCTAGCAGAATGCCAGAAAGTGCTTCTTTATGTCAGAAAACAAAATAATTATGAGGACTTATTATTTGAAAGTCTATGTACAGCTGATCGTATGGAACTGTCTTTGCAGACTCAATATCTGAAGTTTGGCTTTAAGGATGCTACAGAATTTTAACAAAGCCATTTCTCTAATAAAAACACCAAACTACTTCTGGGGATACATGTTATCAGTGTAAAAATCCAGTGGGTTTGAATTGTTTAAATAAGGCACACAGACATATGGAGTAGGCTGATTACACCAGCTCTTTTGCAGGTAGTTGCTATTATTGTTTGTTTGTCATCTGTGTGAGTCAAGATCTTCTGTAAATTTATTATAGTCAAAGGATTGCAAGAGATCCAGCTCATCTACTTTTCTCCAAAGTAGGACCCACTAGTTGAGCCACAGTGCCTGCTAGTGCTCATGTTCCTAGGTGGTTACAAATGTAAGACAAAACGTGTTCTTTTAAACAATCTGATCAGTGCTTTAGGGTATTTTAAGCTAGTGGTGTTTTCTAATTGTGAGAGACTAAAAGCAATTACTGCAGCCCAGCCAATAAGTAGTGACTTTCACAAGCACAGTGCTAAACCAAAGCAATTGCATTGATCATCTGTTCATGCTCTGTAGTATGAATCAAACCTCTTTGTATCCGTAGTAACCTAATTTGTGTAAAGCCACATTTATAAAGACGGCAATTGACAGTGTGCTTACCCCTGTCAGTACTGCTGCCCAGTGCTAGGAGCATCCCCAGCTGCTGCCTCCAGGTTGTCTTCCTCTGCTGAGTGGGAGGATGTTCTCTACCCATGCCAGACAACCAAAAGAAAAGACTAAACTTCATAATGATCCTGGCTGTTTCCTCTCCTTCTCTTGGCCATGGAGAAGAAGAAGAGGAGGAATCTGCAGAAGATTGCAAGACTGGGGTAGATCATGAGAAGGTGCTGTATGGGAGATATAGGATATCTGTACTTTTGTGGAAGGCTGAATGGATGTTGGGAAGGAGTGTTTGGGTGTGTTTTGTATACAGATTTAATAATAAGTAGTGTTACTGGGATGGATGATGCCTTGAGAGGGACGGTTCTTGTAAGCAGTTGGGGAAGGGTGAGAAAAGGTGTAATTCAGCAGCAGTGTGTAGGTAGGAAAATACCAGTCCCTTCCCACATTCCTGATGGAATAGGCACGCTTCAGCTTCTGCACGGTTCCCAAAATAATTGTTCTTTAGGGAGACAAGAAGAGAGCTGTAATATGGCCACCTTTATGCTGTCCGCTTTGGGGTTAACCTTGACTAAAGCACTATGTTTACACTGGAAAAGAGTGACCATTTTAGAAGGGATTTTTTTTCCTTTAATTCTGTAGGTTATTTTTTTTGTATCACAGTTTCCTCATGTCCTCTTTCCTCTTCCTTACCCCTCTAATGAGGAAGCACGCTCTTTGTGAAAAGAGAGCACGTTGTTTTACCCAGCTTCCAGATCATTATTAAGAGAGAAAGGGAGAGAGACTTGGCGGCGTGTTGGTGTGGAAGGGAACCGTGCCTGCTATATTTCACTGGGACTGGCGCATGGAGTAGAAAAGCAGATGTGTGCGGACTGCCAGAGAAATCGCTGACTGATCCTCACGCAGTCTGGGTTCGGGGAGCTGAGACAAGACGAGTCAAAGCAGGTATGACTGATAACCGTGCCAGAGCCTGAGCACCCGCCGTGCCCGTTGCAGGCAGCCGGAGTGCAGTGGCTCAGCATCCGCCAGGATTGATGCACCGAGCATTCGCTGGGGTTTGCGTACTCCATTTGATTTCTTCCCTTTTCACGCCGAACACGAGGAACAAGCAGAAGTTAACTGCTTGGGAGGAAGCTGGCTATGTCTTTTTTTGTGCTGCGTTTCACCCCTTTGTTTTTTGGTTGGCTGCAAAACCTGAAGCCAAAAAGATGATTGAAATGCCTCTCCCGGGGGAGGGGGGAGCCGAGCTCTGCGCACCCCATCTAGTGGCGTAGCGTCGAACTGCTGCCGAGAAGGAAATGCGGCAGGAGGAGGAGGAAGAGGAGGAAGGCTCCTGAAACTCCGGCCGTGGGCTCGGTAACCTTTGGACTCCACAGCACCTACGTGGGTGATCCAGAGATGGTGAAGCAGCTGCAGGGTAAAGAAGACGGCTGACTGTCAGACCCCCAGGTGAATCACACACAAGGGTCTTAGACTAAGCTTCCAAAGAGTGTTAGACAGCAATACCAAGCCCACTGGAGTTAGGAAATGTGAGGATTAAGCTACTTCTGCAGCCTTCATTCAGCCTCTGTTTGCATAAGCGTTAAGATACAATCTCTAGTGATATCGCATACTATTCTTTGTCACGTGTCAGAGCACAGAAGGGACCGGGCTGGATGTCTCCTCACCGTATTTTGTTTCTCTGTTGTTTGCCAAGTAGATCCTGTCTGTCGCATGCTACTAAAATCTTCTGAAAACAGATTTTTTTCACAAGATTTCCTGTATAGTCTTTGCAACAACAAGGGCCAACTAGTTCATTAGCATTCATGGTGGTATTTTTCACCATCTTCTCTGTGAGGAACATAGTCAATCATTGTTCCCATTTTGCAGATGAGGAACAGAGGTACAAGGAGGTTAAAGTCAAAGGTATCCTTTATTTTGGGGTGCCCATTTCAAGACCTCTCAGATCATGCTTTCCATACTGCATTTTCCACCTACTTCAGTTAATAAGAGTGAGTACGGGTCGTGCGTGTAAGACACAGGGATCAGAGCAGGCACTCCAAAATAAAGCACATATAATTAGTGTTCTCAAAACAAGGTAAACAGGTAGTGGTGGAAAAACGTAGCTTAAGAAGCTTCTCTAGCAGTGCAGTAAAATCGTGTGGCAAAGGAAGGGACAAGATTCCATCCTTTAGCTCAGAGCAGAGCTGCCTTAATTGTGAGAAATCCCATCTGCTTCTGCAGCCTCCAGCCTCTCCCTACACATATTCCAGAAGTGAAGCAACCTCTTGCGATCGGAAGCCTTGTTCACTGTTACCTGCTTCATTCACATGGCGGCTTCATACCCTGCATGGCCATATGGTAGGTGAGGCTGTTGCTGTTGTTTCAAGTTCCTTTCCACCCAAATCTCATCCCGTGGTCTTGTCTCCTCCTTCATGTCATCACTGGAACTCATTTGACTCTTGAGTGAGCCTGCTCAGGGCATTAAACCAAAATAGAGATAAACTCTCTTGTTTTCTGGGAGACGCTGTGCTGGCATCAAGAGGGGCCTGGATTGCCTGGGCTGTGAGAGGAGCAGGACCACAACAACAGTGTTAGACCCATTTAAACAGTTTCGTATTGTGTGCTGAGGTTGTAGTTTCACGACCGCTATAAGTGGTGCTGCTGGTACATCAATCCTTCCCTTCTCATGGCATCACACTCCTTCTAACTCCGATTTGTGAAGTCAGGCAGGGAGGCTTAGTGGGAAACAGATCTGGGTTAAATTCAATGCACCTTAAAAAAAAACAGTGGTTTTTTTTTGCTTGTTTATTGCTTGGCTGCATGCATGCGTCAGCCATCACAAGGAGTGATAGAACCTGGAACAAGAAAGGGCAGAAATATTTCTCGCAGCAGCAGCTTCTGCAGGTCTCTGGTGTTTGTGGGACTGAAACTTCAGCAAGACGGGCAGCTGGAAAGTGCACACTGCAGCATCTCACAATAGCAGTTTGTGACTTCGGAGTCCCCCTCATATCCTTGGCATTTACATAGATTTAGATGTAAAACTGTCTTTACAAGGTATGCAGAGAAGCAGTATGTCACGTTGGCTGGCTTACAGCCTTTTGAATTCAGGCAGTTGCTGGTGAAGGTGGAGGCTCTGCACCCCGTGAACCAGGGGCAGTAAACAGCACAAATGTCCACTTGGATATGCTGAAAGCAGAAGAGTATGAAGAAGACAGGACTTGGGGCTCTGTATCATTATGTGCTGGTGTGTTCGCAGGCTTTGCCATCTCTTCCTCCAGTCCTAGTACTTTTCTGCCACATCCCTCTGACCTGACCTGACCCACCACTGTTCATTTCAGTTTCATTCCTTTCTTGAATTCAGTCTTCACCAGAATCTGGTTCAAGCCGTGGCACAAGGAGTCCAGGTTTTGTTCGTGTAAAATTTGTATCTCAGTCTTAGCTTCCCTTCACCAAACTGAAAATGATATTTTCACAAACAATTCTGTTTGCAAAGTTAACTTCTTCAACAAAAAATGCACACCAGTTATGTATATTTTTTAAGTATTTGGGATCGGTCACACCAGCTTTATTGTATTCTGCTGTACGTGTTGAATCCTGCAGTCCCAGCATGGCCAGTGATTTAAATTAACCTGACCTTTCATCCTGTTTGTTGGCAGTCCATAACCATGCACTAGTGTGTGATTTGCGAATTATTTGTGATTCTGTGTGAACATAGTTCAGCCCATGAATTTTGACACCACTTGATTTAAATAGCAGCTGCCTGTGCTATGATATTCAGCTTTGTATTTAATTTTAAGAAACGTGGCTTTACTTCTGTTTCCTGACTGGATGCTTTCTAAATCTGCAAAGAGTTTTTGAAGAGGGAGAATAAAGTTTCTGGTATGAGTGCTCATATGGAGTGAATTTTTCTGATCGTTATGATTAGACTTCACAACACTTTTTTTTATAGACCTTTTTTTGAAAGTATTAGCCAGTACTGTTATTATAGAAAGCAAAAGAAAATTAATGTTAATTTAGTCCAAATCTATTAATGGATTTTTTTTTCAGATATACTTTCTCATTTCATCTTCTATGTATAGATTTACAGATAAGTGATCTGTGCCAGTTTTACGTAAGTATGTTGCTTTGCTGCCCAGGTCAAGTTTCCTTCCCTGAATTTGAAAATTGCCTGTGAGTCTGACATTTCCCCTCCTTGGGAGCCCATCTGTGGGCTGGAAGAGCAACTTTTCTGCCTGGTTTGTTTTGGAGAAACCCGTCTTTGGTGTTACATGATTTGTGTGGCCTTATTCTTGTGTTTCCTTGTGTTTGCTTGCCCAGTGGTTAGTATTTTGGAGTGGGCACTTACTGCCCATTCTGAGCAAAAAGAATATTATAAACTATATTTAATTATAAATTATATTTAATTCTGTCCATCATGGGAAAATTGTCGACAGTGAAACAGTCCTGTCCTGGTACCTGAAGAACCGTTTTGATAGTGAGGAGAATGTCAAGCTTGGCCAGGGCATCTCCAAGTGCCTTTTATTATCAGGGTTCTGGTAGGGACATGCAGAATCAAGGGAAAATTTGTGCTGCAGTCCTTGCTCAGACAGCGATATTCCCACCTATGAGTAAGTGTCAAAGCACAGCAGCACCAGTGGCTCTGTTAGGACAGACCTCAACATGGATCTAAAGTCCATCCCAGAGACAAGGCCAAAGGCAGGACGGGAGACACACTGCAGCGTACCTACATAGAGTCCATCCAGGCCAGGTCCGAGTGCCTAGACCTGAGCCAAAATGAGGCTCGTGTGCCCGTGGGCTGGTGGTGTGGGTGGAGACCCCAAGCTAGGCAAGGTAATTAAGTCCTGTTTGTGCCCTGACAATATGTTATCCGAGTGGCATGTCCATTAAAGATGAACTTAGCCTTATTGCAGTCCCTGGCAGGGAATCCTGAGCTTTCTTTAGGCAGCCTAGGTATGTTAATGTATACTACATGGACATTTCTACTTCTGCATGCTGTACTTGGGCATGTTGGCTGCTAGGCATGTTGGAGTTTCAGGTAACTTCAGATACCCAGATGTCTTCTGGGGAAGAAAGCATTTTTAAGTGATAAGCACGGGGATAGATCCTCCCAGCTTTATGTCTGGTGCTTCAGGTATGTGCTGGACTCGCTTGTAAGGAAAACCTTTTGACTGAAGTAGTTAAAAGGAAAAGTAAAAAAATCTGTAGCAGTGTAATTCTGAAGGTTTCAAGTATCTATTATGAGTGAAATTTATCAAAACCACTGTCTTAGTGTGGTGAAATATGGACACATCCCTCCACCAATGGGAAACCACATTTTTCTTCTTCTGGAATGAATTCAAGACTAAGTGGGAAGAAAAATCCTTTTTGTTTTGCTAGTCAAGAATGGAGAGTTGTATAGGAAGTACTGAGACCAAGAGAGAAAAGAGTGAAAGATTTTACTTTTGGGGCAATGGGGGCCAAGTAAGATCTTGCTGCATGTGATGAATGCTTTTAAAGACATGAGTCCCTGAGCGGTACCAACAGGATCTGGACAGGAAAACATAGGAGTTGCTGTGGTTGGCCTGAGCTTGGAAGGTTTCCTTCAGAGGAGACCAGGAGAACAAGTGCATCTCAAGGTCAGGTAGAAATTGAGCCACAAATGGGTGCAACTGGTCACAAGCAGTTGCTTGTTAACACACCACTCCTGGTCTTCCATCCTGTGGCACTGCTAGAAAAAGAAATGCACATCCTTGAGCTGATATCTTGGAGGATTTGAAAGCCTCCAATGGGACAAAATAGTATTTCTTTCTGGAACTTTCTGGCAACTCTGCCGTAGTTTTCTCCCATCAGGGGCTATTCATCATTTATCTCATGAGGAGATTATGTTGTGCGAAACGTAACGCATGAATGTTTCGTCATGACACTGTTACGATGTGACAAGATGTCATTTCTGCACTAATATATGTCGGGCTCTACTTTACAGACCGTAAATCCAGACCTGAGTAGATACACAGCATATTCCATTGGGGAGCAGCCATCACTGAGATAACGTTGCATAATTCATGGTAGTGGACAACAAATGTCTTCTGATTAATTGTTGTGGTGTCTGGATGGCTGGGGGCAGCCTTCAGTAGGTTGGTGGCTACATAGAGCATAAAACAAGAGGAATTGCCACTTTGAACCTTCTCACAGGACCATGCATTACATCCCCCTGCTCCACTAATGCCAACATGTTTGGTGTATTCACTTACATGTGCTTCTCAGATGCTATATTGGCCATTTGGCTGCAATAGTTATTTCCATGGAGGAGGTAGCAAGGGGAAAGAGATGGATGTACATATGGTTTTTTTTTTGCTCAGGGATATGGTTTACTGGCCAATAGGAATAGTTGGACTCGATGATCCAAGAGGTCTTTTCCAGCCTAGTGATTCTATGATTCTATGAAATTTGCTATACACTGAACGAGGAAGATTGTGTCAGAATTTTGGTACAGGAACATCAGTTTTTGAAGTGAAAATGCACCTTATTCACACACTGTTGGTCCAATTAGGCAGTTTTATTTTACTATTCAGATGAAATCAAAATATGTGCTCACAGCTTTGGAAATATATAGGTAAAATTTGTTGCAAACAGCCAAATATGTGTTGCTGAAAACCTAGTAAGACTTTCTGCCATGGGTTCAGTTTCACCAATGAAAGTAAGCACATCTGTACTCAGAGCTTGCGTCCAAGTAACTTGAAAACTGCTATTGTATTGGCCCAGCTTCCCCCAGAAAGTTGAGCTCAGACTAAAGACTGGCGTTAGAATGTTACTGGAAAAAATACTTCCCACGTACTTGCTTGAAATTGAGGTAAAAGGGTGTGGTTTGGCCATAGGAATGTTAATGGAGGTATTTGCCATCTACTGTTGATTATTATCCTCTTTTAACTTTGTTTCATTATCTTTTGAGCAGAAAATACCAGTGTGTGAAAACCCAATGCTTTTAAAGTCAATGGCAAAACTCCCACCATGTTCACCGAGGCTAGAATTTCATACTTATTGTGGTCAGTCTTTCCCCACAGTTATTAAATAACAAACAATGGAAGTGAACAATTCACAGAGCAATCCTAGCATTTATTTATATAACCTCCTTGGTGAGAAATAACAAGTAACATTCAGTAATAAATGCATAGTCTTTCTGCAAATTATATGTATGAACCAAAGAAAGGTGAACAGTATCTGATACTCTGTTCTCAAGAAATAATTGAACCAGCTGTGGTCTGGACAGCATTTTGGAGAGAGAGTTGGGAATGAAATGAATATTGTTTCTCTGCCGTGATCAAATCACAGTCTCCTAAAGTGAGTTTGTATGTACCTTCTGTACTGGAAAGAAACGTCTTCTCAGGTTACTCTGCCCTCTGGAAAGCCAAGGAACTAACCAGTTTTCAAGTAGAAGTAGTTGAATATTGTGTATCCAACAAGTTAGGCTGTTAATATTGTGGAAGGTCATTATAGACTCCATATGTCCTCTGGTAATCACTTGCGTCATCTCCACAGGTCATTAGAAATGATAAGCATGACTTCTTTATATGTATGGAGTCTTGAAGGGGGTCTGCTCAAGCTGTGCAGTGGCTGAGAAAATTTCTCGGCTTTCATTACGGTATCTGCCGTATTCCAAGCAGCTGAACTTTTCAGGGCAGTGAAAAATCTATGGATTTGGTTTTTTAAATTCTGAGTAGAAGAATCAGGTGCAGTGTCTGAAAGAAGTTTTTAGCAGAGGAATGGCAATGGGCTGTATCACAGCTTTCAGATCTCCTGGGACAAGAGTTGTCCCTCCATCTTGAAAAATGCTATTCCTGTTCCCTCTTCTTCCCTGCTTGTTAGTGTTGAAGTGACGATAGATGGGGGATGGTGGATTGTAAGAAGAAGGAGGAACTGATGACCCCTTAGTTAATGTGTGGAGAACAACCAGATATAGTTTCCTAAATGTGCAGTTATTTGCAGAAACTAAGCAAAACTGGGTAAGACAAACAGTACACAGTATTGTTTGTTAGGTGAGTGAGGTGTGTCTCTGTCACTCCCCCATAAAAAAGTTGGAGATGTCTTTGGAGCATCATTGCATCTGGCTGACCTTGTAGGCGTTATGATTGAGTGTGTTTGGTTTCATGAGCATTTGACTACAAACTCTGTTTT
Source organism: Cuculus canorus (assembly GCF_017976375.1). NCBI lineage: Eukaryota > Metazoa > Chordata > Aves > Cuculiformes > Cuculidae > Cuculus > Cuculus canorus. Next base: position 46,188,734 of record NC_071402.1, read on the forward strand.
TGAAGGTAGGTCCCAGAACATTAGCTGGTGCCTTTCATTAACTAAGGTTTGGCATAAGTGACAAGTTTTTGCCTGAGACTTCTATCCTGATCAGATGTGCTGAGTGCTGCTGTGTCTTCCACCTTTGTTTGCATCTGAAGAACATACGTGAGTGTCACCTCCTGCACAATGTCACTGGTGTTTGTGTAGTGAAGTATTTCTTAGCAAACTCATTGTAGTCCTGGATTCCACTGTCTTCCGGGTCACTCTGAAGTATAAATCACCCATTTGGGTTTGACCTTGAGAGCTCTCATGTTGCATATATGTACCTGAGAAATTGCCTCTCTCCTTACTGAGGGTCTGCTGCCGATTATACATAAATTGCATTGGAAGGAAGCTGGTGGGGGTGTTTCCTGTAGAGCTGCTTGGACTCGATTGTGCTTTTGGTCCAGGAAAGCACAAGTTTGTTAACCATGGACCTTCTGAGCTTTAGAAAGTGTGTGTGAGGGGCAGGGGCTTAGAGGAGGTGGTTTCTGTCCGCTCCAACTGATTTGTTTATACCTGTCTGTCTCACATAATTCTCTGACACCTATCACCTTGGTAGCTAAGCATGTTTCTCAAATGACCATGGCTTTTTTTCACCGTCTCCTCTTTTTAATAGTCTTTTCTCCTTCTTTTTAAATCAGTCTTTAATAAAGTTGAGAATTCTTTCACAGGGTTTTATAAACATGTGTTATTAAATTTTAAATCTGTTTTGAAAGTGCCTCTATCCTACTCCCTCCTAGTAAAGTGACCTTTTTAAATGGAGGGAAGTGGGTTTAGATGACAGTCATGATAAATGCGGTCATGTTCACTCAATAAAATAAGGCCCAGTGCATTTGAGGATAAATCAGTGAAATGTACAGCCCCACCTGTCTGTCTCCATCATTCATTTCCACTGTCACTTTCACAGTGGCTGATGGATCACAGTTGCTGTAAAATTAGACAGCCTTTAATCTCATTTCATCCTGATTAGCTTCTCCTTACCCTTTCCCTCTAACTCACTGACTGACACGCTAAAAACTCACACCGGGCTGTGTTTGAGCGTGGCGTACAAACTTCTCTTCAAATACCCTTTTTGCGGGGCAGGCAGGTGTTCCACTGAGTTGAAATCAGCAAAGGAGAAGATGGGATTTTCACATTATTAAAGCAAAACAGCAGACGAAGGTTTGTATAAAATTAATGAAAGCAACAGCTTGGCCAGATTGTGTGATAGGCCAAATTCTTCCTGTTAAATCTGGCAAGCCCAGTGAGTTTGAAAGGGTTGTTTCTACTAAAGGCTGAATTTAGCATGCTCATTGCTGAGTAATTTTGACTATATCTATGAAAAGTTATGGGTGTGTGTTCGTAAGGAATTATGGTTTTACATCACAAGCTTTCTGGTGCTTTCAAGGGGCATTTTATAGCAGTAAAAAAAATTTGTGCATTCCCATAGTTTTGATCTGTCTAGAACTCATGATTCCGAGGGACCCTGAAACTGGTCAAGGAGGAAGACTGTGATGTAGGTGATTTCACAGTTTCAGTGCAAAAACTCCCTTCCTTTTAGATATCCACAGTATTGTTCCATTCTCTCTGTTTTTTCCAGCGCCCTCCAGCCCCATGGGCAGATTCATGAGACCAAGAACAGAGTTTTTCCCCAAAGTTCTGTGAGAAACAAAGGTCATAGTAAAAGTCTGCAGTGTTTTATTGCAGTCACCTTTCATTCAAAAGCCCGAATACTACCTTCCTTTCTAATGCAAGCTTCCCTTTATCTTTCCCGTGAGTTACGGATGGTAGTTCAGGTCATTCGGGCCCAATCCCGTATCAGTGGGAATGTTGCCATCAAGTTAAGTAGGAGCCAGGATTAAGCCCTTAGTTTTCAAGGTTTAATTATCATCGTAAGTGTGGGAGTCTTATTGCATAGTTTATATGCATGGGAACAGCAGAAAAGCTTAAAATATAATTTCTTCCTCTACTGGCCCTGTTTGTGTCAGCATGGAGGATAAATAAACAAAAGTGTTTGTAAAAATGAAAACACAACATGTGAAAAATACACATGTGCTGCCTGCGGGCAGTTCTTCTGAAAATGCTAGGTCTCTCCAGATTGACCAAAGGAAGAGCCTAGTTGAGAGTACAACCATTGGTTGGGACTTAATTTGAAGCCATAATAGAACATTGGATGAGGTAAGAATTAAAGTCCCTGTGGAGTGACTGTGGGGAGTCTCTTCTTAAGAGGAGAGGTCCGAAAATGCGTCTGGGGAAGATGGCAAATCTCCTATGGGAGACTCAAAATTCACTCTGTAGTGCAAGCATCCACAAAATCAAGGGAAGTACTGGGGTTTTGAGAGAGAGAATTTTAAAATGGGGAAATGTCTGAGATTAAAGGATGTGATAAATATGGTATAAAGGCTAAAAATATAATAAAAATATTTTCATTCTTTCATCCCATTGTAGGAATCTATAGGTAGTATAAGATATTATGCAGTGCCTAGTATAGGATTACTTCCTGGTTATATAAATTATACTAGTAACAAATAACCTTAATTAATGAACTTCCACTGTACCTGGCTGCCCAATTTAAGAATTGCTTCACTTACATGACTTGTAAGAGCATAGAGTATGAAAATGATATTCGACCTTTACTAGGAACTAAAAATGTATCTTACTTATTCATCATTTCCTTGGCATAAACTTCAGTAAGAAGCTTAAATGAGCCCACTTGATCTTTAAGAAAATGTGTCCTAAATAACAAAGCTGTGCGTATTTCTTCTTATTATTATTTGCATATGCTGTACTGCACAACTGCATTCTGAGAAAAATAAAAGATAATAAAACAAATGAAATGAGAGATATATCACCCAAAATAATCCATGTGTGAGATAGGCTGCCTCCTTCTTTTTTTTTTTTTTGGCATTGGCAAAAGAGCACAAAGTAAGAGCTGGCCCTGAGTCATATTGATTTCCCACTGCACTGGTTTCCTAAGTGCTCTGTTGATCCGTGTCAAGCAATAAGTTCCCTGCCTGTACATGCACATCACCTCCCCATTTGTCCTCACCTAGATTTAAGGTGCCCATATGATGAGCTGAACAAGGACATCATTTTTCCTACTGGTGTCACTGGGCCAAAATTACTCTATGTGGTATGATAACTAATGCTGTGTAAGTTTACATTTAGCATATAGTATCACAATAGAACTGTATGGCACACTACAATAGTATGTGTGCTTGTTTTTGTATCTGAGCACTTGCAGTGGAAAATGTAAATTTAAAAAAATAGATTATTACAACTGTAGTTGGTCCATACTAATACCAACACCTCCAAAAAAAAAAAAAGGGGGGGTATTGCAAACCTAATGCCACAGTTTTGATCTTTGTTAACAAAGGGCTTCCTGATTAGATGAATAGAAAATGTGTGATTGTGCTGCTAATGACATTGTACAGGAAATTAAGCGTATACATTTGGAAAAGGCATTAAATCAGCAGGACCTTAATTTAAAAACTTAAAACTGTATGGAAATGCAGCTTGTTCATTGCTGTGTAATAGAAAGCTACTGAACACACTGACTCTTTCTTGTGGAAACATTACCAGCAGAACAAAGCTGGGCTGAGATTTTTTTAATGGTTGCTTGCATATTAGGATTCCTAGCATCTGCTTATTTTCAGAAAAATATCAAGTAACTTCACCCGTTTTTACAAGCTGTTTTTAGAGCAGCATATACAGCAGCTGAGTGGGGTGGGGAGGACAACTAAAGGATCAGAATTCCAGCTTTTTTCCTCAATTATTTGCAAGATCAGATAACATAAAATTACTAAGAAGTGGCTTTGTATGCTGCTAATTCAGTGGACATGCATGCTTGAGGTGATGTGTTCTATTATTTCATACAGATATAGTCTTTATGTTGTATTTTGTACCTTTGGAAATGTTTGATGGAATCAGTGCCCTGAGCTGACAAGTAATTCTTGCTTTACTTGCAGTTATGCCATATAACAGTGCCCATCACTGCGTCGTGGAAGTGGAAAACTTCTTGTTTGTGTTGGGAGGAGAAGACCAATGGAACCCTAATGGTATGTATAGACTGTTAAAAGGCATGGGCAGCACCTGCCTTCCGCTGTCTGTCTCTCCATCAGCAGATGTAGTCATTAACAAGGGATTTTGAGGACCCTCAGCCTAATTGTTGAACGTAGTAAAGGCTACATTTAGATATTCATATAATAAATATCTGGTACTTTAGCATTAGCATCTCCATCATTCATCAGCTCCCACATCCCTTGAGAAATGCTACAGGCAGCACAACAGACTCTTTAAAGTGCATGCACCAGGCAGCAGCTGTTAAGAATTTTAACCTTCATTTCCAGTCTCCTTCCAGTCATAATATAATAATGCAATTGCAGTAGATGAATGCTTCCTTTCTATTGTCAAACCTGATACTTGCAGCTAAAGTTGTTAATGTGTTAATTATCTAGACTCTGAGATTCTTAAACTGGTCCTTTTTTTAGTCTCGTGCAAGAGCTTCTCATATAGATTATGTGCTGCTACCTTCTTTGATTTGATTACTTCATAAATTTACCGCAAAGAGAAATTAAACAATTTAACAGGCTTCTGAGCAAAGCAAAAGGAGAATACCATGCCTTGCAAAATTCACAAAATTGTCAAGACATTGTTAAAAAGCTTGCACATGAAGAAAGAGTTGTAGTTGTAGCAGTCTGTGTAACAGAGATAATTATGACTGAGAAACCATAAAACAGCTTGCAGGTACACATCTTTACTTTAAAACACCAGAGGATCCAGCTGAAATTACATATACTGCATATATTTTATTGTGAATGCCCCATTTCAGCATCTGCACTAAACCAAATTATAGAAAATTGTTACATCTGTTCACTTCCTAAAACGTGAGACAAACAATCCAGTCCACCCTATAAGAATGTTTCCGGTGTAGTTAAAAATATCACTAAACATCTAGGGGAAGAGCCCTTGAGCTCTGTTGTTGGATCTCCTTTATATTAAACGGGAGATGGTGTGGTATCATTAATGATAATTATTTTCAGGAGCATCAGCCACATCCAACAACTGAGGGCCCCTGTTGTGCTTGGTGATAGGCATATGGATAATAAGAGGCAAGCCTTGTTCCAGACAGTTTGTAATAAAATAGCCATGTCACATGAAGGATGAAAGAAAAGAACTAAAAATGCTTACAATTTAAAGACGTGGAAACTGACTCACAAGATGATGGAGAGATATAAGAAAGGGTACAAATCCTGCATCTGAGATAGTAGTCAAACACAAGTGTGAAATGGATAGTACCTTAGGTCTGAGGTCATCTAGATCAACTTCTGAGCTGAAGACATTGCTATAGGATGTCTAAGAGCTTCCTTGTTCTGTGAATAGCAGAGCTGTAATATAAATGGCATCCTATGCTCAGCTAGTTCTTACTTGAAAATTATGTGCTTTCAATGTCCGTCTACATGGGAGCTTCTCACATATACTGACTTCAATTCATGTAAAGGCCCTTCTCTGCTATCCTCATAGTACAGAAGGGGCTTCACGTGGACCTAACTGGAACTGTCGTGCCCAGGGCATTCGAAGGCTTTTGATTTGAATGAGAATGTGCCAGGTGGTTTTCCAGTGCATGCATTTCTTTAGCCGTCAGAACCTGCAGGCTCTTGAGAAACTGGGTGGACTTTGAGGAGCACCCATGTACCCACTGTGTTACTCCTGTGACTTCTTGATAACCTAGAGAGTGTGGGAGACATTTATTTTTTTTTCTACATCCTCCTTTCCAGTCACAAGGGATTTGCTTGAGTAAATGTTGATGAGAACGGGTGGCAGAATACAGACATGGATTAAGACCAACCTTTATAATCTTCAGAGCCCTTTGCCTTTTGGCTTTGCTGCAGAGACCTTCCTGAAGAGAGCAGAGTGGCAACATCTGCATCTTTTTGTCCCATTTTCCTGATTTGCTAATCCCAATTTCTGATCACTTATTACAGGTTCTACATTTGGGCAGGTGCTTCCTAACACATGTAAACTTCTTGACTGATGAGCAAAGCAAAATAATAGATACAATTGTCTTGCAAACTGAATTCCAAAATTAAACTGGAATCAAACCAGTTGTACTAGGCAGCTTAAGTAGATCATCAAGTCCTTTTCCTGTCACCATGAGCATCATATTGTCCCTCTTTGTAAATTTTCTAAGATCCATTCAAAATGCTGTTGGGTTTTTACCCTCTGCTTCTCCTGTTGGAAAGCTGTTACAGAATCCAATTGCTGAAAATAGCTAGGAGCTTTATTCCAATTTCCAGTAAAAAGTATTGTTTTACTGCCTATATCACCTAGTTCTCATGCCAAAGTTGTCCTGTAGCTTAATAGTTTTTCCCCTTCTGGAGATTTGTTCCTCTGTTGTGATATAGACAGCACTCCTATCCCCTTTCAGCCTTTGTTTTTCTAGGTACAACAAGCCAAGTTGTCACCTGTAAGATAAGCTTTTTTTTCCTCCTGTGGTCATAGTAGCTCTTCTTTGTGCCTGTTCTAGTTTGATTTCATCTCCCTTCCTGTGAAGTAACCAGATTTGTATCCTATATTCCCACTTTAGGCTTCCTAAACCCTTCTCTTTCTACCTTGTGCTATACAGTCTTATACATATGTGATATTTGTAGACAATGTGTGTATGACACATGCTATGTTAGGAGGCCAAGCTGCTATATAACCAGTGACCATTAAAGTCCTCAGTAACTCTGAAAGGTGTAGTGAATATGGCAGCATTAAAATATTCTACTAGAAATTCAAACTTATAACCAGTACTTACATTGGTTTGGAATTCTGCTTTCTGTAGTAGAAATAGATCAGTAATTGTCCTAGACAGGAGAGAGAGACCTAAAGCCAGTGAGAAGCCTGCTGTTACTGCTTTTACTGTTTATTAAATCTATATCTCTCAATGCCTCTTTTTCTAAATTGTTTGTATAGACTCAAATAATTCCAGTAGGGACCAAGAGCAAAGCCTCCTTTCACTAAACCCAGTGACAAAATGACCAGTTTCCTGTAAGCGTATGGGGATCTCACCCTATGTCTTGAGATGTGTTTGAGTGGTGCTCAGCATAAAGGTCTTCGGTCCTCCTTAGGCATCATGCTGGATTTGAAGGGAAATGCTGTGTTATTCATCAATCTAGTGCATTGCTCCCCTCATATGGGACATGCTTATAACGTAGCGAGGGAATGATTTTACTTCCAGAGTGGTCAACATGTTTTCTTTCTCTGTTTCCTTGTAGAACATGATCTTAAATTATTTTTGATATAAATTCTAGCTCTATCATTATTCTTCCCTGCAATCTTGATGGTCTGTTTACACATGCTGAAGTAAGTGTGGAATGAAACAAGCAAAGCAAGCCAATCCTACGGAGGCTTTTCCGATGCAAAAATATTCACTTTGTAGAATACCCAGTGACCATTTATAGAACTGTGACATATGCAGTTGGGTTATTCTGCTGGCCTGTGAAGCCTCTAATTCAATTTTTTAGTCACACATACATAAACAAAGGTTTCTGTTTCCAAGATCCTCATCTGTTGAAGTCTCAGGTGTTACAGGAAATTGCCATATACTCTCTTGCTTCAGTTTCTTGCTTTGATGTCAATCTGCATGTAAAATAAGGTGAAATCTTAATATCGTGAAGACACGAATACAGTTCTTGGGCTTGACAGCAGGGATAAGCTAGTTAACTGTTGTATGTTGCTTGTGTTTCATATTTTAGCTAACACACTAGGAGCAAAACTCTTAAGAGTGTATTCCCCCTTCGATGCACATGTGTAATTCCTTCTAACTTAACACTGAAAGTACATGGTAGAATAAACCATCTAGTGCAAACACTGCATACCCCGTGGTGATGACTTATACAGCTTCCAGTTCTTTGCACAAGGTTTTTTTACCGTGTTCCACAGAGATGATGTGAGGAGAAAGAAAAGCACATCTTCTCCCTTTGTTTTTTTTTTCACCTGACACAAAATACTCTAGTCATAAAAATACTGTGGGGATGCCCTCTTTTGGGTGGTAATTTTATTTAGTGCTGTGATTTACTGTGCCTGTGAAAGTACCACAGTACTATAAGTAAATTTAAATACACATTTTCAAGATCTTATTACAGAGAGCAAGAATAATCTCTGTCTGCTTTTACCACTAGCAATTGCTAATTCAAACCTTGCAGAGCCCCATTTATTGAATTATTACTGTACACATAGTGTAATCATACATTGTTGTAAAAGGGGGAACCCTTCATAAAAGCTGTCAACTTGTGAAGTATATGTAATATATATTACAATCGTGATGTTAAATACATGAAACAAACAGCTGAGTGTCAAAATAATCTATCTTTACAGGGAAACACAGTACAAACTTTGTTAGCCGATACGATCCCAGGTTTAACAGCTGGATACAACTTCCACCCATGCAAGAGAGGTAAAAACCTGCTATGTGTTTTTCGATATGTGTTTTATCATCCTAGGAGCAACTGAAGTTTGGCTTAGTTCTGGGAATAAGAAGGCCTACAGAGGCATTGAAAATACTGAGATAAAACTGCAGCATGCATTTGGGTCCCTTTCGTCTCCTAGTTCATTTTAACTTCCCAAAGTCAAAATTCCAGATGCTAAATCCTGCACTGGTAACTCATGCAAAATAACCGTTGACTTTGTGGAATTACTGGTTCCTTGAGTACAGTCTGAAGGATTTTTCTGAAGTCTTCATAGTGTCCTGTCATGTTCCCTGACTGAAGTGTCATGATGAGTTTGCAGTAAATAAGCGGTGTAGTCAGATATTGTACAGGGAACCAAAACCTTCACATGCTGACCCCATCCTGTTTCACCACATCAGCCATGAAGACCTCTCCTCAACATGACTCACCTTGTCAGAGGGCTCTCAGTCCCAGGTGGTCTTTGTTTGAATTTGCTGTCAGCTAATGCATATTAGGGTGGAATAATCTTAACTGCACACCGAGGAGCAGAGGTGCGTGTAGACTTGAGCAATGACTGTTAAAGGTGGCATAAGCTTAACTCTGGATCCCAAATCCTACCTTGGCAGGTAAAAAAATCTTCTAAACCTGACCTGGATGATGCATGTTTCCTAAGAATAATCTCCTGCCTTGAAGGCAGAAGATCCTATGTTATATTTTTTCTAATGAAAGAGCATTCAATGTGCACCCTTCAGTTCAACATCCATTTTCTCATGGATCTAATGTACAAGACATCTCACACCACTTTTCTAAGACACTTTCCTTATTCCATGTGGTGTCAATATTATAGCTTTTTTTTTCTTTTGGCTGCCCCCATTGTTCAGGTATCTGACAGTCATAAAGATATTGAACTCAGCGTAACCTGGTAATTTGAGGTGTGTATTATGAGATGCATGGGAATAAAGCTGTCCTTTCAAATTCTCAGAGGTAAAATGTAAGTCTGTAGAGTTTTTGAAGGGTCTTTGTATGGAATTCAGTTTTACTGACCTAAGTCCATATGCAGACCCATGTGCGTGACCCTGCTTGTCACCAAAAAATACTGCACTGTACCACCGCATGAAAAAGCACAAGTGGAATGGATCTGAAGATCATCTCTGTTGAAACTGAGCGAACTGATAAAATTAGTCTTATTTTGCCTACAGGAAAGGCAGTTGCCTACAGGAAAGATGGGCAGGGTCTCTTTATCAGGGAGGGTAGTGATAGGATGGAATTTTTTACTGAGAGGGCAGTGAGGCACTGGAATAGGTGAAGTTGTAGGTGTCTTGTCCCTGGAGGTGTTCAAGGCCAGGTTGGATGGGGCTTTGAGCAACCTGATCCAGTGGAAGGTGTTGCTGCCTATGGTAGGGAGGTTGGAACTAGATGATCCTTAAGGTCCCTTCCTAGGCAAACCGTTCTCTGATTCTATGATATAAATAGAAGTGAGAAGAAGATCACAATTTGTCATAGTTCTCCCTCCCTTCTGCCGATGACCTGTTGTATTTCACTAGAAAATCAGTTTATGGTTGCAGGTGCTGAATATTACTTGCCTTGTGCTCTGGTGGAAGCTGCTGCTTTCAGCCAAAAGTTAGAAACTCTGCTGCACGTTATGATTGCTTAGCATCTGCCCAGTAATAAACTGTAATGTATTAGCATCTCATCACTTTACAATGTTATTTAAATGTAGTCATCCACTCACGTGTAGTTCCTTCTGCAAGGGGTTTTACTGTGACAACGTTAATTGTCAACTCTTTTGTTCAGGATGCATAACTCATAGGCTTGCCTGTTACTTTTCTATAAGGCCTCCTAAGCATTGAGGCTACTGTTGAAAAGTAGGAATTTTCAAATTACTTTCTCAAATGTTTTTAATCGTTCATTTGCTCATCCATAATGACTTCTTCAAAGTTGTTGCAGCCTTTAGAGGTAGAGTCTGGACCAGTTTTTAGAAGATCATGCAAACAATAGGGAGCTATCATGCAGTCTCCTTTCCCAGCTCCTTCAGTCTAGATAAAGTTCCCATTAAAGTCAACAAGCTATTTTTTACCCCCTAGGCGTACAGGGTCATGCCCTGTCTCTGCTGGCATTATGCAGGCACCATTGACAAGATAGACTGTTTAATGAGTTTTTCTGAGTCATTATGGTCTGTCAAGTCAAAACCTACTTAGGAATTTTAGTGTGAGAATAATTGGCTGGATAGACTATAATAGCTCCTTTGAAATGACTGCCAGGTAGATGTGGGTCTCATTCACAGGCACTATATTCTCAAGCTGAAAATCTGTATGAAATATTTGATGAGTAAACTTTTTATCACATATGCTAAAATCCATATCTGATTGATTTTACTGTATGAGCTATAAAGAAAAGTCTAATCCCATTATGGTTTCAGAGCTGTCAGTGTATTTTCTTTAAAGCCAAGTTTGGTTTCTTCTCATTTGAGGAGCATCTCAGAAATCCATGCTTTTGAAAAGTATGTACAATTTTCAGATGTGCTTCACTAAGAGAAACAGCAAGTGACTTCAGCTTTTGAAATACACATCTGCCTGACAATGAGATGCTTTTTGGAGAGTTCAGTTACCTGCTGAAGAAGAGGTCTTCATAGCAGACGTATCTGACTGAAACTGTGGCATGAGCCTCAGCTGGACACCTCAGTTAGTACTGTTGCATCTTGCCAGCTCAGCCCAGAGCTGGACAAGGTGTGTGGAATGTAATAACATTTAAGACAACTTTTTTTCTTACAATCTCAGTTAAAACCTTTTGTTTAATGGCCAGCACAAACCACAGCATTATACCAGGGCCTGAAGAAGCACAAGTGGAAGTGAGCTTCCTCACTGAGGCAGAGTGAACTGAGAAAAGAACCTAAAGAAAAAGAGATAAAACAATTTCACATTTTATTTTAGTCTTTGACTTTAATAATAGTAATGTTATTCCTTTTTAAGATTACTTTAGTTTTTAAAAAGTGAAGTATGCACTCCAGGAGAGACTCTGAAATCAGATTCAGATATTGCGATGATCAGTAATAGCATTAGTAGTTTTAAACCTCAGAGCGGTGGTTGTGTTTCTTGTTTCATGGCATAAATTCATCATTTGTGGGAACTGGAAATAAATTATCCTTTTTTATGTGTGTGTACTTAAGAGAAGAAGTTAGTTGGGTTCGTTATTGAGTGAAGGGATGTGAAGGAAAAGCACGCCAGAGACCAGTGAATGCTGGGTTCTTGCAAGTCCTGAAGAAACCACAGACTGTCTTACTGTCCATATTCAGATCCTGAGGTACATTCCAGTTATCTGATTAGCATGGATAGCGTCTTCCCAGTTTTGTGGGAAAAGTTGTCATGCAAAGATTGCTGTAATATGTTTTAATTTGAATCGTATTTTAAAGCAATTTAGAAAATGATCACTTAACAGCATGACCCTTATGCACTGTAACATTGAAAAGTAAAAACCCAAAAAGCTATTTGTGATAGGAGCTACTGAGTGAATATTCACATCCAAGCAGAAGAGTGAAGCGTGCTGACGCTTTCATTTTTGCTCCTTATAGTGACACTGTGTGGATGAAACCAGGAGTACATGTACAGAATAATGTAAATGAAGTACTAGTTAAAATATTAATGCCTACAAGTTCTACCTACCTCTGTTTATTTAACCTGAACTAAAAAAACGTGCTGAGAGCAGTTTGTTAATGGGTTTGTCAGAGGAGGTGCACAAGGACAGACGGGTGAGTGCATGAGCGCCTCAAGCACTGATGACAGGCACCTGGTGAGTTTGTGTCTTGTGGCTGCCAGACACAGGAGGTTAGGAGAATGTGTGCCTGCCTGTGCAGGCTCTCTGATGTCTAACAGGATCTGAACTCTGCAGATTTTCCTAATTTTAGAGCCACTAAAGAATGTCTTGCCTCTGGCCTGTCATATACTCACAGGAAGTGCATAGGCATTTGATTGCCTCTAACACCTATACTCTCTGTCAAATCAGAATGAAATCAGCCAGCAGGCTTTTGTTGAGGAGACAACACTCAGGCAGACATGGGGACATATACAGTGTAATCAAATAAGCTTTGTCTCCATAGAAAATCAGGCTAAAAACATAGATGCCCAATTTGCTGCCTGACCATGCCAGACAATATATGCCATCAGCTTCTGTCTGCCCATTGACAGATAAATTGTGTTATTTAATTCGTCCATTGAGCTGGAGGCACTTAACAGTATTCCTGTCCTCCTATTTGCATTAGTATTATTGCACTTAGTAGTGGACAGGTACAGTTGGACTTGATGATCTCAAAGGTCTTTTCCAACCTAGGGATTCTGTGATTCTGTGATCTTCTTTTTCAGTAGCCTTATCCCTGGGGTCGTGTTCCCACTCAACAAGGGGTGCACCATCCAAGCTGCCAATGTGCAGGCAAGGAGAAGGCAAAGAGGTAGACAGGAGATGTTCAGTGACCCTAGCAGGTGAGGAGCCCTGTTAGGTGTCCACTAAATTCAAAACGTAAGGCCAGAAATCATAGAATCGTAGAATCACTAGGTTGGAAAAGACCTCTTAGATCATCAAGTCCAACCATTCCTATCTGCCACTAAATCATGTCCTTGAGTGCTTTGCAGTACTGGGCAGCGTTGCATCAGATCTGCTCCCTGAATGCCCAGCCAGCCCTGTGGTTTTTGTCACTGTATCTTAGTGTCTGCCTGACCTCTCCTCTGACTTACAAACCACCAGCCCGTCTCAGCCATATTTAACAAAGAGAAATGTCTCCAAAATGTTAAAGCATAGTATAATTTTTGTGAAAATAGCCAACTGGGTAAATAAGAGAGATCTCATTCATACTTTCACTGAAGGAAATGCTCTTGAACACATGCCTGACTAGATGGCAGGTTGGAGACACAGCACGCCAGGCTTCGTTAGCTCATTTGGTCACGAGATGACTATAGGGAGGCCTGGGGAGGAGTTGGGACATGCCAGAGCTGTTAATTGCAGGGTGCTGTGCTCTGCACGTGGACCACCACTCATCCTGAGTGCCTTGCAGCGGTCTGCAGGATCAAGCCTTTGATGGCACTGGTGACCATCAAGCCCCTAAGATTTACTATGTGATTCAGGAATGCAATATGCAGTTGCTCCTGGATTTAAATTCGGGTGCTTGGGCAGGAACCAGAGCACATTGTGTCAGCCACGGAGTGGGATTTGGCAAGCTGCCGCCACAATCCAGTGTGCTTTGCAGGAGCAAAGCAGGAGCTGTCAGAGCTAGACCTTGATGTGCCTGACCTGCCTGCTTGTCTCTGGGCTCGCACACCACTCCACACTTTCCAGGAGAATATTTGAGCTTTGGGACTGACAATTCTTGTCATTATATGTTGTATATAGGTCTTCATCCTAGCCTAACTATGATCTCCTGCAATTTTCTTTCTTCTATCGTTGTAGCTTGAAATTAAAGGCCTCTGCCTTATTAAGCCTTCTTGCTGTTGAATAATCCAAGCAGCTTTCTTTAAAAGTAGATTACACTAAACAGCATCTCTGAAAACTGTCTACTGCTGTATTTTGACTTCAGCGACAGACACTCACCATTAATTTTGGAGGCATGAGGAAGATGAGCTAATATATGCCTAGCACTCCTGACCAGAAAAATTAATTACTTTCCTGCCTACCTGAGTTGCATGTGAAAGCATACAGGTGGCTAAAACTTTTCTCAGACTTCTTTGGAGTTAAGAGCTGGAAATGTAGTGTTGTGCCTAGCATGAGGAAAGTTGTTCTATTTGCAGTACTGCAGAAAGAAGAAAAAAAATCATAATTGAAGAAAAATTTTGATGATGTGGTTCCCTTAGTAAATTGGGAACAATGACCCTTGAAGGACCATAAAGAAAGTGAATGTCAAGATAATTTATTATTGTTACATTATCTACCTCATTTTTCACTTTGTCTCGCTGAGTTGTTATATCCCTTACAAGGTAATGCCCCAAACATTTAAGAGCACCTTTTTATCTTTCACGGGTGTGAAAAAGCAACAAACAGCCTTGAAAAGAAGTATTTTCTGCCAGGTTTGTGTTTGCTAATTGTTTTGACACCAAAAATGATGTCTTTATTTGATATGGAGCATGTATTTGTTTAGCTAAGCAGCCACAGTCTCTAGCATAGCTGTAAGCATGTGAAGCTCCTGGCCACTTTCTGAAGTAGCAATTGAAGGAACAGCTGTTTTATTTCAAGAAGTTAGTTGGAGAGGGAAAAAAATGGTTAATGTGGCTAACTGGTTTGGTTTTGGCTTGTTTTGTTTTGCTTTGCTCTGTCCTTCAGGAGAGCCAGTTTCTACGCCTGTCGCCTTGACAAGAACTTGTATGTAATCGGTGGACGAAATGAAACTGGCTACTTGTCCAGCGTGGAGTGCTACAATTTGGAGACAAACGAGTGGCGTTACGTGTCTTCATTACCACAACCTTTGGCAGCCCATGCTGGAGCTGTTCACAATGGAAAGATATATATTTCAGGCCAGTGTCTTTTATAATTCTTGCTATATAACAAAAACAAACAAAAAAAACCCCACAACCCAAAGGAACAACAAAAAGCCTCAGAACCCAAATTCATAGAGATAAATGCCTGTTGCAGCACAATGTCTTTATTTAAATTAATTAACAGAAGTATGTTTACTTTGCAGGAGGTGTTCACAATGGGGAATATGTCCCCTGGTTGTACTGCTATGACCCTGTGATGGATGTCTGGGCCCGAAAACAGGACATGAACACAAAGCGAGCAATCCACACTTTGGCTGTAATGAATGATCGACTGTATGCAATTGGAGGAAACCATTTGAAAGGTCACATTTTTAATAGCACAAAAGCATTTCAGTGTCCCCCATCTCCTGATAAAGAATATTTTTGTTAGACAGTCATTGTTAAATACATTAAAAAACAGGCAACGCAATTTAACAGGACACTTGAGCCAGCAATTTTAAAAACATTTTATGCAAATTATTTTAAAATTATAACAGTACATTAAATATATGAGTAATGAATGCTTTAGATAATAAAAATGGGAACTTCCATTACTCAAAGGCATGGACAATTTGTCATTACCAAGAATTCAATGAAACAAACAGATTATTCTTTGACCCGAAAGTACCAGCAATATTTTCCTCTGTAAATCATTTTCCAAAATGTGCAGTTCGAGTTTTATTCAGAGCAACACACAAAAACAACCTCCTGATTTAATGAGGAAAAAAACCGGAAACCTTCAGCCATTAAATATTAAGACTAGGCTCTTCAGATTCCTTTGTAGTAATAAATGTAGCTTGTTAATTACAATTAATTTTAGAGGTCTCATTTTCATCTTTTGCAAAGGTCTCAATTAAAATAACTACTGCTTAGGCATCTGGTATTTTTGTCTTACTACCTACATGCCACTGCTATTACTGCTAAAGAGATTCTGCTTAATCCAGCCACTTTGACAAAAAGCACAGCTCCTGCTCCTTTGTCCCTTGACAATATTTGACAGTTTATGTTCACTTTTTATTCTTTTTCCTTTTGTGCTTTTTTTTTAATAAAAAAAAAAAAAGAGGAAAAAACCTCACAACAACAAAAGAAAAAATTGTAATGCAGAAGAAAAAGTGATGTTGGCTGCCAGTAACACCAGGCCATGTGCCTGGATGACTCTGGCATCCGAGTGTCTGTGAGACTCTGAAGCCACATGCTGCTTTTGAAAATCTGATGGAGCATGTAGGGCACAAAGTCTTAGATGTCAGTTTTCCCTGGTAAATTGTGCTTGTGCATAAGCCCCTACAGCCAGCTGCAGGGCTGCTGTGCCTCTACTCCTCACTCCCAGTTGTTGTGGATGTTTCTGGATGGACCTTACAGGATTAAGGAGGTAAAACCTGCCTGCGTACGTGCACCTGCAAAATTGTAGAGGTTGCAGAGCTCCAGTGTTGGCTTTTTCTCCTAGTAAAATAGAAGTCAATATGTCACACCTCTCCTGTAGCTAAAATACATGCTTTGGTTTGCCTAGGCTTGAATTACTTCCATCCTGCCTTCTCCTTTTTTTCACCCAGTTTCATCTACTGGGAAAGAAGGAACTTCCAATAAACACTGGATTTTGCCTCTACAACTGTTGCCCTAGGTGCCAAACTGCTCACTGTCGTGATTCTGTATTTAACATTCAAGCTTCTGAAAAGCCGCTGGCTGTCTCATACCAGGGCATTTTGGAAAAATAGTTTCTTCTGTACAGTGAAACAAAAGGAGGAACTGCAAGGAAAGGGAGGGGACTGAAGTGCAGATGAAATGCTACAAATTCTCTGACAGGGTGAGAATAGCAGGGCTCCATGGCAAAGTCCTCCTTTGTGAAGCGGAATCTGTATACTGGTGTCAGCAGTGCATTTACTACATCACAGCTAGTCATGTGCATATGGCAGTTTATTACGGAGCTTTTGACAGATTCCGGGCGCACAGCAGTGTCCTTTCTATGGCCCCTTGAAAACTTTGCAGCAACAAAAAATTATTTCATCACAACTATTCATTCATGACATAAATAATACTCGTACAAGCAGCATCATTGTAAAGTACAAATATCATCAAATGCCCTTTTCCAGAAAGTCTTAACATCTCTTTTCTCTCATACCTTGATGGAGAAGACAGTCCATGGATCCATTTTTGGTGTGTCAGGAAAGGATGGGACTACGGGGAGGGGGGGTGCTGTTTGTTACTTTTCCTGTCACCTTAAAGACTGTCACATCACAGCTGCATGCTTAGGGCACGCCTTAAATCACCTTGAAAATTGAAACTGGTCCTGAACATCACATCTGTCTGCTAAGCTCCTTGAACCTTTGGAACCGAGTGTCATCAGTTGTCTTATGGTCTACCTTGACTTGTTAGGCATTGATTTCTGAGCAAGATTTAATCTGTTGACATTTTAATAGATTAGATGCCTGTCAGAAAAGGACCAGGGATGTTGGTCAGTAGCTGACTGAATATGAACCAGCAGTTTGCCTAGGTGGCCAAAAAGGCCAATGGCATCCTGTTTGTATCAGAAACAGTGTGGCCAAGTGGAGTATGGAAGTGATTGTGCCCCTGTACTTGCCACTGGTGAGGCCACACCTCGAATACTGTGTTCAGTTTTGTTCCACTTATTATAAGAAAGATATTGAGCCACTAGAGTGAATGCAGAGACAGGCAACAAAGCTGGTGAAGGATCTGGAGCACAAGTCCTGTGAGGAGCAGCTGAGGGAAGTACGTCTGTGTCTGTTTAGTCTGAGGAAAAGGAGGCTGAGGGGAGACTTTATCACTCTCTGTAACTACCTGAAAAGAGGTTGTAGCAAGGCAGGTATTGGTCTCTTCTCCCAAGTAACAACCAATAGGTAGAGAGAAAATACCCTCAAGTTGCACCAGGGTGGTTTAGACTGAATATTAGGAAAAATTTCTTCACCAAAAGCATTACCAGTCATTGAAACAGATTGCCCAGGGAAGTGGTTGAGTCACTATCCCTGGAGGTATTTAAAAGACGGGTAGATGTGGTGCTTAGAGACATGGTTTAGTTGTGGAGTTGGCAGTGTTAGATTTATAGTTGAACTTGGTGATCTTACCAGTCTTTTCCAGCCTAAATGGTTCTGTGATTCTAGATCTGCTGACCTTTGAGAAAGGCTGCCAGGACGGTCTTTTCATACATGTTCAAACTCACATTAGCACTGAGAGATGAGGAGGAATACTACTTGAATCTGCTTACGTCATTGATAGGCTATTGCTGAATGTTACTTTCTGGTCAGGTTTTATGTGTCCTTTTGATTTATAGAAGACTGGTGAATGGCAAAACTTTTCAGCAGATTTATTTGGACAAAAATAATGAGACATTGACATTACAGAAGATGGTTTAATTTTATATGGTAATATTTTCTAGGAGAAAATTTTAAAATTACGTTTTGATTGCAATATTATCATGTAACTGTAATTTAATACATTTAACAGCAAAAAAATAAACAGTATGTGATAACACATGCTCTCTTTTCTCGATGCCCTTATCCAGGTTTCTCCCATCTTGATGTCATGCTTGTAGAATGCTACGATCCAAAAGGCGACCAGTGGAATATCCTTCAGACTCCTATTTTGGAGGGTCGCAGTGGCCCTGGTTGTGCAGTCCTTGATGACAGTATTTACCTTGTAGGAGGCTACAGCTGGAGTATGGTGTGTACATGCTTTCTACAGCAATCCTTCCACTCCTTCTGAGCTCTTGCAGTCAGTCTGTATATTACTCAGATGGCATAGAGAAGAGATGAGGGATGAAGTAGCTGTAGGGGCAGATTTTGGGATGGTTTTCAACTTGTGGAGCATTTCTACTTTATGTGTTTCTGGTTAGATGAATTATTACCAGATTGTATTTACTGACATGGAGTAATATAAAAATCAGATGTAATTTCGCAAAAGTGACCGACAGGACTGTATGCATATAGCTCTGCCTATAGGACGCTTGTGAAGGAGCATGATTTTCACAGGCTGAGTGCTCAGCCCGTGTGAAAACCAAAACTCTTGAAGGTCTCTTAAATTAGGGTGCAAAACCATGAGTCACTTTTGAAAATGACTTTTCATCTTTAAAGCTGATGTGTGACTTGGATTTAACTTAGGCCACATTTAACATGACACTTTGTTCTATTACAGGGAGCCTACAAATCATCTACTATTTGCTATAGTCCTGAGAAAGGGACTTGGACAGAACTAGAAGGAGATGTTGCTGAGCCACTTGCAGGACCTGCTTGTTCAACTGTCATATTGCCAGCCTGTGTACCATACAACAAGTGATAATCAAGGATCACTGATACGAACATTGATTGCATTTGGGAAAATAATGACGGGTGACATAAATATTTTATTAGAACAGGATTCCTGTTAAAACAAAACTACCATAATTTACCCCTTATTCCATATTTATGCTTTAGGAGCGAAATAAATGAAAGCAAAACCCAAGTGTTGTCCCATCTCAGATAGATGCCGGTGTCTTATGAAGCAAGTAGCTAAAACACACCGAACATTACCTGCTGACAGACTGCCATTTCAGACTGATTCTGACTTTTTTCCTGCTGCAGAGATGTTCCTCACGTCAAATCTAACTTTTTTAAAAAATGAAGGCTAACTGTTCAAATACAGCCTGAAGAGGCAAGATCAGTATTGTGCATTGTATCTACCTGCATGTGATCTGTGTTGAAGTCATGAGGATGTTGTTTTCATGAATGCTTCAGAATTCAGATAGTGAAAAGCTCACACTGCATTGCAGAATTGTCTCCTCCTCTGTAATCCTAACCTACAGCTACTTCACATGCTCTGCAAGCAACGCAGCATTAGAAGATTATAAAAGGTAAAGAAATATCATTCAGTTTTTGCACAGCTTGGCATCTAATACGCTCTGCCTTCGAAGTTCCCATGTGTAAGTGCAGCGGAAAGCAGACTACAATGAAAGCCATGCTTTACAGAGCACTTCTCGCAATAGCAGCTTAGGGATTAGGATCAAATTCTTCTAATCACAGAGTCATTTCACTGAAATCACATTGAATGACTGGTTTTACATTATTATAACAGAAATCTGGTCCTACACCTTAAATTGTGGGTTCATAAAGGAAGTATTTCTATGGCCACTTAACAAAACTCCAGGACCCTTACTTACTTTCCACTAACCTACTAGATAGGCGCATCCATGCTAGTTGCTTCTAAAGACAAGAAGACTGCATTGAACTATAAATGTACGACTTTGGACTCTTAAATGATTATGCATAGTTTTGGAGAGGCAGTGGTAAGTAGTCAAAATACTCCTATGTGGCTGATTCTCAAATGTACTCTTAAAGATTTTTACTATTGATCCAAAGTAATACAAGGCTAGGCTTTCCACTTATAGCCTGTGTAATTATTTACACATTGCAAAGCGAGTTCAGAATGCTACCACATGGGACCAGTAGCATTTTGGACTCACTTCATATGAACTCATAGTTGCTTGCACAAGTTAAGCTTTCCATATTTTAAGCTTATGTCTTTCTGTCCTGGCTTTGCAAAAAGCAGTGACAAAATCTGAGCCTGATTCTTCACCACCTTGCGGTTTACATAATCACCTACATCTCAGCAAAGTATATACATAATTCTTCTGCTGTGGTTTACTGGTGCTGCATCTGTTACCCTCAGGACCATCCTCTTCACTCATATAAACTGACATTGCTCCACTGAAACCAATGGATGTAGTTTGCTTTGTGTCAGTTAAGAATCTGGCTTTTAATTTGCCTGATTTTAACTGGTTGCACCAGACAAAAGGCAAAGAGAATCAGATCCGGCATTTCCAAGCCTGCGAGTGTCTTTCACGGTAGGACATAATGCCAGTCCATTAAGCAAGGAGCAGGCAACTTCTGGAGGTTGGTTTCTGCTGCAGAGGCAATAGATGTGGGGAAGAATCCATTATTTGCTTTACAAAATAGAAAGAGGGCACATGTACACAGAAATTACACTGTATGTTGATGCTTGAGAGCAATACAAATAATGGGGAGTAAATACCAAGGGACACTCTCTGGCATTAGTCCGGTTTTATTGCAGTGCAGCTCCTTTGCTTGCAGCAGAATTACACAGTTGTAAAATTGGAGTAATGCAGTAAAGACAGATACATACAAATGCAATAACCCAATTGACGAGGTAGCTGCACGCTTGGAAAAATATTGTTTAAACAAAATAATTATCTGAAGACGCTAATATTTGAATGTGCCATCGGGGAGTTTTCCAGTGAGCATCACTAAGGAACTCATAAAGGTGGAGTATATATCCTGAAATCTCAATCCATTTCTACTGTATAGTGCAATCTTAGTTGTTTTTCTATTTATTTATATTGTTCAGATCCAAGAGATCCCTTGTAAAATATATTTGGTGCAATCATTACTTTTTTTTTCCTTTCTTGTTGAAAGTATATAAATATAAATATATATAAAAAGGAAACTGTTAAGATACTACATGAGGAAACCTTGAATGACATTTACGATCAGGGTGAGGTCTGCCATTAAACACTGTCACCTGTCTCTACTAAAATGTACCATTTTAAAAGGATATTTGTTGTCCTTTTAAGTGGTTCTCTTTTTTTACCAAGATAATTTAAAGATTTATGAGGACTGTATGTAAATCTTTCTATCTTTCAGGAAGGCATGACCAAGGAAAGTGCTAATTGAATAAGTCACACAAAGAATGTAAATTTTGTACAGTACTAGACTGTGTAAATGAAGCTTGCTTGTAGGGGGGGAACTTTAAATAAAACTTTATGTACTAATTTGACTGTCTGCCATATTCCTACTTATAAAGTGTATGTATAAATAATATCTACATTAAATTCTTTGGAAGTTTTTTTTATCATGTAGATGCGTAAACGTCTTTTATTTTGGTGCCGTACGTAACAGCATCATTGTTCTTCAAGTGTCGTTACTCAGCATTTGTAAATGCAGTGACACGGTAAACTGTCGTGCCTCGGAGTCTTGTCCTGAGCTCACATGCCTGGCCTGTGCTTCCAGCAGGGAAAGCCTCACCTGCATGTCCACGGGCAGGGTCAGACCTCAGAAGTCTACTGATGCAATTGTATGCCTGTGAAATGCCTCTGCCCTGTGCAGCTCGACCCCTTTCTCCATCTCATGGTAAGATATAGGAAAATGATGCTGCCCAAATAAAAGCAGTTTTACTTCAGGGAATTTAATGTTAATTGTGGTAATTTCTTCCCTCTTCAAAATTTCTCTCCTGTGGCAGTGAGCCCTTCTAACCATGGGTATTTACGTTCCTCAAGGGGAAGTTCTGGCATAGGTGATCAATAGAGGAGTGGTGACAAGAGGTGTTGCCAGGCTGAGAAGACAAAGTAAAGGCAGGGGTTTTACCAGGAAGCAGAATCAATACCAGTTACTATATAACATGAATTATTTATTGATGCCTACCAACCTTTGTCATGAACCAGAACCCTCCTATGAAAACCAAGTGGATGCACTGAGCAAATAAAAAGGCAGACCCTGACCCCTGTGCTTATAGCAAGTGCAAACTGTGCTGTGGAGGTGGCTGAGAGCGTGATGGAAGAGTTTGGTCTAAAGAGAGGGGATCAACCCTGTTCAAATCTTATATGAGGAGGGGAAA
Source organism: Cuculus canorus (assembly GCF_017976375.1). Lineage (NCBI taxonomy): Eukaryota > Metazoa > Chordata > Aves > Cuculiformes > Cuculidae > Cuculus > Cuculus canorus. The sequence continues at coordinate 46,211,277 of NC_071402.1, forward strand.
GGCAAGCCAGTGACAACTATGGTAAGACAGTACAATGAATAGGATTGTTTATTAATGAGTTTATTTCAAAAGAGAAAGAAAGGAAGAGAAATCATTTATGAATATTTTTTTACGTAATGCAGGATAACAAGGAAGAGGAGAAGCCAGAAGCAGTGGGCAAATGTACCATTTAGAAAGGAAGGGAATGAAGTGAGAAAAAAAAGAGGTAAAAATAAAAAGAGAAAATAGAAAACGAGAGCCCTCAGAAGGGGAAAGTGGGAAGTTCTTGTGGATCAAGGGCACAGAGTAAGTAACGGCTGAAGTAATGAGGAAGGCGAAGATGGTTTCTGAGTAGCGCACATCAAAGCAAGCTTGGAAAGAAATTACAGGAGAGGTGATAACAAAGAGCAGAAGAGAAACACGAGAAAAAGCAATAAAAGAGAACATGAAATAAACATGAAGCTAAGTAAGCACTTGGTGGTAGTACCACTCCTATTTTCTTCAGCTAATCATTTAGCATCAAGTACAAGGATCAAATCAGGACAGTACTTATGTGCTGCAGTTTTCAGGCTTTCAATGCACAGACTTCAGCGCAACATAAATCATGAGGGAGAGGTGCCAAGCAGCACCTCTCCCCAGTGCCTGGGTGGCAGCAAGCACCCAACTACAGCCAGCAGCTATGGAAGGGAGGAGACCTGCTGCTGGTGGTGAGAAGCAGAGGAAGAGCAGATGTGTCACAATCCCAGTCTCCACTGAGCTGGAGGGAAGCATTTTCTCCATTTCTGACTGGCAGATGAGAGTAGCCTTTGGGAGCTGGGCAACTGGACTGTTCCTCCATTCTTCTACCAAACATTAATCTTCTGTTTGTCCTCAGCATGACAAAGTTGCCTAGGTACTTTTGCGGAGCTGGGCCTGGAAAACAACAGACCAGTGAAAGGAGCTATTGCCGTCTCTGAGCTGTGGTTCCATCCACAGCCTGAGAAGTGTGAGATGTCTGGGTTGCTGCTGACTCGCAACCTATACACGTGCCCTTACGGAGGGCAAACATGGCATTTCAGAAATACACTGTTCATTAACTATAGCACTGTCTTCAAAGGAACTGTGCACCCACCTCCCAAAAGCTGGCACTGCTTTTCTTTATGTCTGTCCTCCTTCCTGCTTTTAATGCAATGATTTACTCTTCTAGGTGCATCTGTGAGCCAATTTCTGAGAAAATTTCATGCCAAACCTCATTATATAGACCAGTTTGTATTGTATTATAATCACTCGCCGGTATAGTACTCTAGTTCTCTTGCTTTCAAGGGACAGAAATTATTTCAGCTTGAAATTGAAATGGAGCTTTCCAGGTACAGACAAAGGAGACAGAAATCCCAGACAGTGCGAAAGAGGGCAAAACAATAATTGCCAACACGCATGCCCTTGAGCAGTTTTAAGATACATGTTCTTTTTTCTGTTTTTAGTGCAGCAGTGAAAAAGAGTCAGTGTTTCAGCCTCTCAGGTCCAGACCAAGAAAGCGGTGACAGCAGCACTGGAGGTCAGAGTGGTTAGCGGGAAGGGAAAGTACACTAATGAATTCTGGAGGGCTTGTAATGCCATAAAAGATTCAGTTAATCTGCAGCATAGATGTTGATCAGTGAAACTGAACCTAACTCTCTGGACCTTGTCAGATATATTCTGTGCATGTCAGTGTTCCACACCAATTACAGATTTTAGAAGATGCTCTCATGCAAAACTGTGTGCCCTAATATATAAGCCAGCTGAGATGTAACTAAAATTAAAATCTGACTGTGGCAAATCTCTGTGATCCTGATATATGAAAATCCAAATAAATGATTTATTCCCAGAAATGAGAAATAACTTCAGCAGGAAATTTCAAAATTACTTATGCAGGATTAATCCAGTTCAATGAATGCATCTTGCGTTGATTAATAAAGCATTCCTGAATTGCAAAGTAAAACGAGAGAAGACTTCTGGTGCTGATATATTTGTGTATTTCTGAAGCTAGAAAGAAATGTGCACTTGCAAGAGATGTGGTCAACCAGTATAAAAAGACTGAATACAAATAGTGATTTTCTAATTGTCTGTTTCTCCCTGCAGCAGAAAACTACCTTTGTGTCATTGATCCTCTCTTGACGAACACAGGTACTATGTTATCTGCCACAATATTGAATAAGAACAGGGCATTTAGCACAACTGTATAATGACTCCAGTTAGCATCCAGATAACATTTGTGGTTTTATCTAGCAAAGAAAAGCAAAATTTGAGGTACTTTCTGCTGATTTTCTTGCCACATAGAGTAAAAATTTTGGACAGGTAGCACTAGCTTTTGTGATCTGCTTCCCTGGAATTTAATTGGCCTAAGAGGTGAACAGATACAGGCAACCTATTTAGAAAGTGAAGGAGATTTAAACAAATGCAGCATTTTCCCAATTTTTTCTTTTCCTTCAGCATCTGCACACGCACACGCGCAGACACACATACAAATACACACACGCATACACCCCAGCTGAATTTCTTTAAAGTGGTTGCCTCACTTAATCTAAACCACATTTCTTCAGTCTGGAGAACTACCTTCAATCACTGCAAGTGTTTTCCAAAATAATATTTATTAATGGTTAAGAAGGATACACTGTGCAAAACACTTACGGTTTTCTCATTAACAAATGGTTCCTCACATTACCTTTAAATATCTCCCAGAAAAACTCCGGAAGAGCCATGTGTGTAAAGCTTGTTTTGTATCTCCGCATCTTGTATGGTATTCAGTTCCTGATTCTTTGCAAACTTGTTTCCATTTTTGTTTGCATTTGTGCAAACCAATTTTCAAAAAACTTTGGCTAATGGAGAGTATTTATTATGAATGGAGTAAATGACCTTTAAACATACTTCACTAGGAACAGTGAACATCCAAACCAATGACACATTACGTAAATAGCAACCAAAAAAGCTGTTGCTTTCTGTGTATTTAGGGATTTTTAGAAAGCTGTATAAATATACACATACACATTTCACCTGAAAAATGTCAAGTTCCTAGGCCATAGTAAGGACTGCTGTGCCATTGTTTTTGCTAAAGCTGGAAACTCAGTAACAGCACTACAACTTCAAACTTTTTCTTTAAAATACACTTCTTTGACCGCAAAGATGCCATTAGTCACAGCAGGGAGTGTAACCAGAAAGAGGATGTCTGTAACTATAGCAAGAGAGCACATTAAACTGTAGGTCAGAATCACGACTGACTGATTACCTTCAGGGTGAAAGTAAATCTTCAGACTTGCCAGAGTGACAGGAGACAGTACTGACTGGGGCTTGCTGTGGTCATCCCCTGCCTCCCCCACGCCATGGCAGGGTTAACAATGCCCAGCATACTCCCAGCATACATTCGTTGACTCACCTAAACTTCATAGTGATGTGTGTGACAGGATGTAGTCATCGTCATCATTAGACAATGCTTCCTAATGCCTGCCTTAAATGTCTCCTTAATTTAAAGAGATGATTCCAGGAAGAACCTAAAACCAAAAATAAATACTTTCCAAAACTTTAAGTCCACAATTAAATCACCTAAAACTTTCCCAAACGACACAATCTTCAAAGCTGCTTTTTCTTCTCCTCTCAGTGGATGAGAAGTGTTTCCTCCCACTCTTTTTGCAGCAGCCTTTTTTTGTAAACCCAAAGACTACCAGTCTTCAGTTTTCTCTAGCCCTGTGATTCAGTCTCTTCTTCCTGACTATGAATTTTACATCCACCAGCAGTCTGATTTTTCCCTTTTTAGATGATCTCCAGCTGACCTGCACCTTCAGCTGTGCATTGACCAGTGCAGAGAAGACCAGAAGATTTCTAACATACAGTAATGCAGCCCAGGGTTGTAAAGGATTGAAGCTTTACAATGAAATTTCTAGTCATGTGACTTGTCCAGGTCAGAGCTGATCAGAACGATCACTGGGCACTATTCAAGATGAAACATTGTCTTCTTAACAGCATTTCCGCTGAAGATGAGGATGAAAGCTGTAATCTGGCTGTGCAGGATTCAGAAAGTCCAATCCAATAAGCTTTACTGGATGGTGTTTACATACAGGACTCCATAAAGGTTAATTAACCTTCTGCAGGAAAGTGTGGCACTTTGTCAATGTGACACTCATTAAAAAGTACTGTTGTTTTTTAAGCTCTTTTGCTTCTTTTAGTGGAATAAAATGAAAGACATTAGTGAAGAATGGCATCTAGTACATCATCACTTCTTGTGAATTATTCTTCCAGCATTCACTTTTGCCACTATATATTCTACCGTTTCCAAGACCTACTGAGGCTGGTATCCGAAATGAAAAGATAGAGCATTTCTCCAACGGTGGTCTATTTTGACTAGCACAAGGATATCATCCTTTGGATTCACTCCCCTTGTTTTTAGATGGTGGCTTGAGGCAGAACAATTTTCATAGCTGTATGGATTCATGCTTCTCATCACAAAAACACCGGCTCTTCCGTTTGTCATTTGTCATTGGCAATCAACTTCAGTTGGTCCTGGTATGGTTACTGATTCTGAGGGCACATCCTAGATTCATTTTATGAAATATGAAATACTACTGTTTGAAGGAATGAGGGCCTGGTGTAAACAGATCTTCCAGAACAGTCCCTAACAAAACCCACATTGTTGTCCTTTCCCTTCCCAAGGTCTGGCATGGAAACACAGACTGCCCTGCCTTCTCCAGAAATATGTGTGGCCAGGCTCTGTGGGGCGAGCTTCACTCACTTCAAAACAAACCAAGTCCAGCTCTGCCCTACCTTCTCACAGTCAGCTATAGGCTTCAACACAAGCTGGATTGGACCCACTTCTTGTTGCTGAGTTACTGTACTAGAGAAAAGTAGAGTTGCGTCTAACCAAAATACTGAATTACACTTTACTGTTAATTGCATCTCATTCTGACTAAGATTTTTTTTGCGTGTTTTCCATCTCCGTTCCTCCCTTCTTTAACACAGATGAACTTCTCAACCTGGAAGTAGCAAGACCAGATACCTCTGGCTAATTGCATGTCTCATGTTGGCAAACGCCGTGCATTGGCCCTGTAGTTCAGAGTTTAATCAGAGACGCTTTTGTTGCAGTCCTTAGAAATACTGGATGTGGTTATTGCACCTTTGCCTTCAGGGTTGCAATAACAGTGACCATTCCTTCTACAGTGGGAAAAAAAATAAAGAGTCATAGCCTTGGCCTGTAAAGTCAATCGTATATTAGACTCCATGTCTAGCTCAGCCTGAAATGTTGGTGAATGAAGCCTCAGACCAGCCTACAGCCTGGTCACTATAAACCTCGCATTGCTGTGCTAGCCCATTGGGTAGATGACGGGCAGTGTGGCTTCACTCTCTCCTCTCTCCTCCATTCCGTGGAAATGTGTGGATCTTCCAAGTGTCCATCCCTGGCACAAGGTATTCCCTGACAGTGCCCAGCCCTTGCCTTCTTGAGGGCAAACCTTGTTGTTCGGTGATAGGCATCAGCGCTGGCATCAGCCATGCAGCTGTGACAGTCACTGTGCCCTAACCTTGGCTCTGTTTCAGATGAAGCAAGGAAACTATGCTGCCTTTAAGAATTAATCATGCAAAAGTTTTAGGACGCAGCTGTAGAACAGAATTGGCACCCTCATACTTCACCAGGGGACACTTACTGATAGCTATGGAGAAGACTTGCAAATTTATATTTTTAGACCTAAGACAACACTTAATAGATGAGAAAAATTCTTCATTCAGTACTTATCAGTTCCAATTAGAGAACTGTCCTCTCTTTTCCAAAGCAAGTTTAATTTTGAATGGGTTTCTCATGGATGGTGGGCTACCATAGGCAAATCTCATTTTGACAACTACTAATTATGGACAACGCAGTGGCAGACTGTAATCTCTGTCATGAGAGCTATCAACAGGGATGCAGCAAGGCTTTAACAGTGGGTGGCAGTACTCTGGGTCAAATTAATCACCACCATAATGACAATGAAATCAGTAGAGCTTTGGGATGTTAAGTTTGATAAAAGAAGCCATTCTGTGCTCTCTCTGGCTATTTGCGTTGCACCCTGGCCTCAGCTAGAGCTAATCCTGTGTCACAATGTTCAGGCTGGCTTTTTTTTTTGGCACAGTGGAGAGAGAACAAAGAGCAGCCCCCCCTTACAGAACAACATCCACATCTGAGTTGCTGCAAGTGGATTACCTAAGTGTGACACAGACAGACCCAGATTTGCACAGGCTGCTATTTTGAGGCACGTGAAAAGACACTTATATTCAAAAATATAAGTGGAATTTTGAAGGGATGCAGCCTCAGAAGTGCTGGTGTGCATGAAGTCAGTTCCGTTTTGCTTTGGCTTTTGTCAAAGAGCTTTACGAATGTCTGTTCTGCCTCCTTTGCTGACTTTCACCATGTCCCCAGGGCTTGGGATCTGAACAAGTACCCAGTTAGACCACGATGTAGGCAACTGCCAGACAGAGACTTGCAGTGAGCGCAGATGCAGCGAAAAAAAGACGTTTCTAGGAATAACTAGGTGAGCAGATTCTGCATGTAATGATGCTACACTAAACTGTGTCAAATTTTAGCCCAACTCAGCCTTGCCCTACAGCTATGGGCTTGTGCACTGAGCGTGCTTCATACTGCTTTATTTTGCTTTAGACACATGTTTCATGCTCTGCTGCTAATGGCTGTTTCTATAATACTGAGTCTTGGCACATTTCTCTGCACCCCTACCAGTGCTCAAGCTCCTTCTGGCCCCTAGAAAGTACACGTTCAGTTGCTGAACAAGAGCTGTCACCCTTTCCAACAGCTTTTCAGGCAGGGGGGCATGGTGCCTGAGGCATCATCCAGCACATCCCAACAGGTTTACATGGACACGGACACAGCCAGAGGCTTTGCAGGTTGTGTAACATTGTCGCCCAAATGCAAAACACCTCTTCATGTTGCCACACGGGCCTCCCCCATCCGCTCCCCCTCCCCACCAGGGGTTATCTCCCCATTTCCTCTGCATCTTCTGACAACTTACCAAATACTGTTTTGGTAACAGTGATGTAGCCCAGCTTTTTGTCTGGGGCTACAGTGGACAATTTTCATTCCTACATTCACACTCCCATATAACAGGAAGAATCAAATGAAAAACAATGTTTTTCCTTCCACCTGTTTAGTGCCAGACTGGTCACAAAAATATATAACTATCCTAAAATCCAAATAAATTGCCACCTATCCATTCTGGATCCATTTTGTAACTATGCAGAATAATCTGTTCTTTTATTAGAGCAGTTAAAGGAGATTTAGAGGGAGGAAAGAGCATGGTGACTTCCAAGGGAAGAGTGAGTGATTCAGTGCAAAAAGGGTAAATTTCATCTGCACATTCTTAACTGCGAGGACATTCTGCACATCTCAGGAGTGCACTAAGTGGTGCAGTAAACCAGTAAATTAGAAGAATGTAAATTCTTTAGTAGGAATTGCACGCAAGGGAAAAATGCTTCCTCATGCTCATATTTGTTTTCATGAAAATAATGTACACTCTTCCTAAAATCATACTGGTACAGAGCTGAGTAAGACATCAAAACCAGTAATAGATATTACACTGGACTAAGAAATGGCAATGACACCATTATCTTCTGCATTTCTGATGATCACTGTGATAAAGCAAGGAGCTGACATATTTAGAGCCTGGCACCAAGTAGGGAGCCTTGTAGCTCCCTTCCTCTCTCACTCTGTCTGTCTTATTTATCTCTCATTAAACTAAATTGTATTCTTATTGGCTGACTGACCTCTGATATTGTTATTAATTGATTTATATAGTGCCTTTTGCAAGCCTCAAGGCACTTCAGAGAATTGCAAATATATATAGGGATCACTTCACCAGTCATCCACCCTTGGGGTGGAAACCAGTGGCTATTGCAGCAGCACTGGAAAGACTTTAGGTTAGAAAAGAAGGCAGACTAGCAGAGCCAGCACTTCTAGCAGTCCTACTGCCAAGCAGTTGCCCTGAAATCAGGCTGGAAGGGTCATAAATCTTCAAAAAAAGACTAGTTCCAGCAAATGATGAGTTGACAAAGCATGTTCAAAAACAAGCATGAGGCAGAATATTGTCATGGCAAATTCATAGCACAAGGGTAGTCATGTTAAGGCCTAGGTTTTTTCTTCACAGGTTCCTGATGACCACAGAACACCTTGAGCATTGTTCCCTCAGAGCTTTTGGCAAGTGCTAGCCCTGCTGGAAGCAGTGCCAGACCTCCCCTCTGGTTCACATATGCATGGAGATGCATATTCCCCAGTGCTGGAAGGACTGCTGGAGGTGCTGGCACAAGCAAACACCGCATACAGGGCATGATCGTTGAACTACAAGGAGCCAGGCCTGGTGCTTCCTCCTCTTGCCACTTCAGGCACTTGGAAAGCTGACAGAGATTTCAGACCGGGGACTGGGGACAGCCGGCTGTCTGAGATGTGTTTAGCCCAGGACCCAAAGTATCTCAGACAGTATGCGATTGCTGCTAGCACTAATTCTGCGTTTCCTTGATGCCTGCACCGTTATGAGTGATCAAGAGAAAAAGGTAAAAGTAGGCTAACAGACACATAGCAGGTGGCCACCAGCGAAGGTAGGAATCGCATGCACCAAAAAATGGCACAGATCTCCTTTCTTTACCTTCCTCAGTGGTGACGCACAGCACCATGGCAGAAAGACATCTGTGGTCTCTGTGAGCATCAATGGTGATTTCTCAAATGTGGGAAGACTGTAGTTTTTCAGTATACAATTTTAAGCATTCACAATAAACATTTTTAATACTTTCCCATCTATTATAGATGAGAGAGCTTTGTGTTTTTTCAGAATATTATAGTTTTGTCTTCATTTGAAACATCTGAATGCCTCTAATTAAAAAAAAAAAAGTCTTATTTCTGAAGGTGTATACGTAGCAGAGAATATCAAACATATCTTTGTTATATTAGGTCATTAAAGCTACTTAGATCTGAGTGAAATGCATTGTATAGATTGATCCAAAGGTTTTGAACTCTTCCCCATTAAAATGAACCCTGAATATAAAAGAGTGCACCCCTTTCCAAAGCAGAATTAATTTCACTGGCTCCATTAACAAGCAGGTCTGCTTTCGTCTTATCTTTCAAGAATACTATGCCTGATTGCATTTATGTTCTCATTTAGCATCTCAAAATGGGCACTTTCTTTCAAGAAGGGTTAGTGCATGACTCACCTGCTTAGTTAATCTGACTAATTAGCATACTGTCACCCATTAACAGCATTAGAACAACAACTGTAGCCTTCACTACCTCACTGTCTGAAAAACAGACCTCTTCTTGTTTGCAAGGACATTGGTTGCTCCCCATCTTTTGGTAGCCGTGGGGTTATTTGTCACATCAGTACAGGATTTGCAGATAGCTCTGGAAGGGGCGATATAATTCTTAATATCCTGCAAAACTCCTCAGCCCATGAACTTTCCTGGTGACTTAACAGAAATTATTCTAAAATCAAGTCCTTAACTCTGCAAGAAACCTCTCTGGCATTCGAGCTGCTCCTATGCACCTTTTCCATTTTCATTGAAAGAATGCAATGGTGGAAATTAAAGAAGCTGTTCTTACATATGATAAGCCACAATAAGTGTATCGATATTAAAATCTTCCATACTTCAACCAGCCACTGCAGAATTGGATTTATTTCCCAAAGCTATTCTAGGTGTATCAACCAATGCTCACAGTAAGATTTGTGAGTCCTTAGAAGAGTCATTTTCTGGGAAGCATGCCTTGCAAACTGGGAACATTTTTATTCATGGAGGTGATGCTAGGAACAGCAGGTTAAAAGACTGAACTAGAGACGCCAAGCCAGCGACTGCCAGAGCTCCTTAAGATAACTGCAGTGTGCCCAAGGTGCTCAAGGAGATTTACACACCTAATTTCAGCCTACCCCAAATAGGCTGAAAAGCTGTAGGACCCAGATAGGTGTGAACTTCTATTATTTATCTCGACGGGCTGTTCACGGGAAGCCTAATTATGGTCACTTAAATGCCAGGGCAGTTAATCATTTCACTGCTGCTCACCGTAGCAGAAATACCTATCGTCTAACAGACCTCCTCCATGTCACCAGCATGCAGGTGAAACCCACTAGTGCCACACAACTTCACACCACACTCCCAAGGAATAAATATGCAGCCTGCAGAGGTCAGCACTGCCTGCACAGCCCTTGGACAGTTCTCAAAGCACAATGGGAAGTATTTCATCTCCCTTGCAGTTAGCATGGAGATGTTGGATGCTGGTGTATTGCTAGTTTATTCATGTATTGCTGGCTTCTTTGGATGCTTTGGAGCCAGTGCTGGCACCTGCAGGGTGTCCTCAAAGGTTTTGTAACTTGCCTCCTCATTTGCCTCCTCCTCAGCTGGCAGAGAGAATCAGCAGACAGAATAGTTGAAAGCATGGCTTTTCAACATAATACCACAAAATTCAGAGATATGAAATATTTAGTTGACCTGTAGGTTTTACCATTTGAAAACAGCAAATCTATTCCCTAGGGAGGCTCATGTTGGACAATGCCAGAGCTCATACCGAGTAAAGTTTCCTTCTGCTTTGAGTAAAAGCCAAGTAACAGATCCCCTGACCAAATATCCCTCACAGAGTCCCCGCAGGAGGTGAGGCTGCTCTGTCATACTTCAACCCTAACCATCAACCATGCAGCTGATAGGATAGGGAGGAGAATACAGAAGGAAAATAAAACTTGTGGGTTGATATAAAAACAGTTTATTAGGACAACAAAGGAAGAGAGAAGAAGAACAGCAACAACACTATTAATAAAGAATATACAAAACAAGTGTTGCTCAATTCAGTGCAGTTTCTCACCACCTGATTACCCAACGGCCGATTGCACCGTCTGTCCTAAGCAGTATCACAGATCAGTGAGCTCTGGCCAACTTCCTGTTTATATACTGAGCATGACGTTATATGATATCAAATATCTCTTCAGCCAGCTTGGGGCAATTGCCTGGCTAAGCTCCTCCCAGCTTCTTGTGCACCTGGCTAAGCTCCTCCCAGCTTCTTGTGCACCTATATACTCATAAAACATGAGAAAACAAGAGTCCTTCATTTCTTAGCAACAACTAAAAACATCAGTGTACTAACAATATTCTTATTCTAAATCCAAAACACAGCAGCTACTGGGAACGAAATCTACTCTATCTCAGCAGAGTATAAATATTACCTGGCAACAACTAAAACAATATGTGTTATCAACATTATTCTTATACTAAAGCTAAAACATAGCAGCTACTAGGAACAAAATTAACTCTATCTCAGCCAAAACCAGGACATGCTCATACACCTCTCCTGCTGCACACTCATGCCAATACCACTCATAAGGACTGTCCTCGCTGCAGCTGAGACTGAAAAGTGATAGATCTTAGCAGAGATGGAACAACACCAACATGTCTCAGGAATCTGAGTCTTGGTTTCAAAGTACCCCTGATGGTACTGACAATGATTTTGTCCAACTCACATTAGCAGCTTAACTAGTTTCAGGACCAGTGGAGGGCAATATTGCTTTGGCTTCCTGAATAAAAGGTCTTAGGCACAAGCTAGAGTGCTGAGCTAGTGTGTGCAAGGCAAAGTTCTTTCTCTGGGCACAGGATGGCTCTTTTTGCTCCGTAAAATCAGCCCCCAGGGTATATGGCTACTGAAGCACTAGCACTGTCTCCTGAAATGCCTCATTCTATGGACATCAGCTTGCTGTAGAAATTAATGCTTTTGTGCCATCACCACGACCCCAGATCAGAGCACAGGGAAAGACAGAGGTGGGAGAAGCTCCAGGGTGAAACAGTGTTTCTGTATGTACCAGCTGTATCAACCCCCACACACAACACCGTGAAACAGCAGCTCTACATCCTCTTTACCATTTACCCCCACTCTTTACCATAACCAGTTTTACTGCAAAGGAATTATAGAAAGGACTCTTCCTCTTATGACTTCTGTTTTTTTCCTCTTTATGAGTTTGACTCAGCATTTAAAAATCTTGCAGTTCCACATTTAGCACAAGTTCAAATCTAAGTAAACATATAAAGGAGGCCAAAAAAAGGAGTACTTAGGCCATACTTTGTTTAAATACAGTCTAGTTAATGCAGGACCTGAAATACTTCTGGACTTGAGCAAACTGTTCAGAAGGTGAAGTCACCAAGCCTGTAAAAGTAGCAGGTGACTTAAAATCTTTGCCCCCCCCCCTTTCTTTTTAATAGTTCCTTAGACTCATTTTGTAATATTAAATCCATTATTTTAGTGTTAAGAAGGAATATTGATATTTTTTTCTTGCCTCTCAGCACTTTTGAACTAATCTTGCAGTGATATTATTTATTTTGCTGTAATTTCCATCTCCTGTTCGAGACCTTGACTCATTAAGCATTTCCCTGGAAAGGAGAGCTTTGAACTTGAGCTCAGTGAAGAGCCGTGATGTTTCTCTTTTTTCACATTTGGCATCTGTGGCAAGTGATGGATGCTAATGGGTACCTGCAAAGCAGGTGGCTGCTGGGTGACCGTTGCTGGAGTGGTGATCACACTTGCCAGAAGCCTGGAAGAAGAGCAACGGGGCTGAAGGCTGACTGGATAGAGATGTCAGGGACATTGTCTGAACTAGGAAGGATGCTGGGTTCCCTGAGGACTGAGGGAGTTGCTCTAAGAAAAAAAAAAAAGGTATATTTCTTCCTGCAGTGTGTATCTGCATACCTGTAGACCACCACAGCTACAACACGATTAGGAATTTAGCACATGCCATTCAGCTTGGGTTGCAAATCTTTGCCTGCTGGAATGCTGTCCAAGACCCAGAAGTGTGCACCTCAGACCATTTTTTAATTGCTGTTTCTATGTGCTCAGTCTTACCATTATGTAGATCAGACTTCATTTACACAGCACAGAAAATGATAGAAGATTGGAACTGAAGCCTGGAGAGCCTTAACATGCTATTGGGTTTCCTTTTTGCATGAGTGAAGCATCTATAGTATTTATACATAATTATTAATTACATGATAGCAGCAAAGATAAGTGACTCAGTGGAGGCTAAGTCATTTATGAAAAGCCATGGATTGACAGAAAATATCCCCACTTCATCTTTAACATGTGATTGCAAAGAACAGGTTGGCAGTGCAAAAATCATTCCTCTTATTGACCCATTATACATCCATCTTTCTGAGAGAGTTTTGATGTTAGAAATATTACCTAAAGCTGTAGTGAAGACTTGAAATCTTTAATCACCAAACAGGTCCTTCAAAAACCCAAAATCAGTTTGGGATTTGAATTTTTTTTTTTGTGATTCCACCAGGAGCCCAGTGGAACTATGAAGGTTCAGCTGCTTCTTTATCCCTTGCTGTGATACATCTGTCTCACAGTGCTCCATACTATGTCATGACACGTACCATGTTTCTGCCTCCAGAAGACAGGAGGCAACTGTGTTGAAAAGCCTCCACTTTTATTTACAAGAGGTGCTGATAGTTTAGCAAGATGTCTACACTGCCCATTGCAAGGGCCATTTCCTGTTCTACTTTGCTGAGTACAGCAAAGTACAACATTGACATTCTGATACTGAAATCCTACTATCATATCTAGTGGCTAAAGACTGTTTTAGTTTCTTTTATTACGCTGATATTTAATACAACACATACACAGAGTCGTCATAGAATCATAGAATCCTTAACTTGGAAAAGACCTTTGAGATCATCAAGTACAACTGTACCTGTCCACTACTAAATCATATCCCTAAGCACTTCACGTACCCATCTTTTAAATATCTCCATGGATGGTGACTCAACCACCTCCCTGGGCAGCCTGTTCCAGTGCTCGATAACCCTTTCCATGAAGAAGTTTTTCCTAATGTCCAACCTGAACCTCCCCTGGTGCAGCTTGAGGCCATTCCCTCTTGTCCTATCACGTATCACTTGGGGGAAAGAGACCAACACCCATCTCTCTACAACCTCCTTTCAGGCAGTTGTAGACAGTGATAAGGTTTCCCCTCAGCCTCCTCTTCTCTAGGCTAAACAACTCCAGTTCCCTCAGCTGCTCCTCATAACACTTGTTCTTCAGATCCTTTAGCAGCTCTGTTGCCCTTCTCTGAACATGCTCCAGGACCTCAATGTCCTTCTTGTAGTGAGGGGCCCAAAACTGAACACGGTATTTGAGGTGTGGCTTCACCAGTGCTGAGTACAGGGACAGAATCACTTCCCTGGTCCTGCTGGGCATACTGTTCTTGATATAAGCCAAGATGCCATTGGCTGTCAACCAACACTCTGCCAGGCAGCTTTCTAGCCACTCTTTCCCAAGCCTGTAGCGCTGCACAGGGCTATTGTGTCCCAAGTGCAGGACTGTGCACTTAGCCTTGTTAAACGTCATCCCATTGGCCTCAGTCCACCAATTCAGCTTATTCAGATCCTTCTGTAGAGCCTTCCTACTCTCAAGTAGATCGATACTCCACCCAGCTTAGTGTTGTCTGTGAACTTGCTAAGGGTGCATTCAATTCCTTCATCCAGGTCATTGATAAAGATACTAAACAGATCTGTACCCAGCACTGAGCCCTCAGGGACACCACTTGAGACAGGCCTCCAACTGGATTTAATTCCATTTACCACCACTCTTTGGACCTGACCATCCAGTCAGTTTTTTACCCAGCAGAGGGTGCATCTGTCCAGGCCAGTGGTAGCCAGTTTCTCAAGCAGAATGCTGTGAGGAATGGTGCCTAAGGCTTTACTGATGTGTGTCCAAGTACACTACATCCATAGCCTTTCCCTCATCCATTAAGTGGGTCATCTTGTCATAGAAGGTGATCAGGTTAGTTTGGCAGGACCTGTCTTTCATACACTCATGCTGACTGGGCCTGATCACCCAGTCGTCTTGTGTGTGCTGTGTAATAGCACTCAAGATGATCTGTTCCATGATCTTCCCCGGTGCCAAGGTCAGACTGACAGGTCTGTAGTTTCCTGGATCCTCCCTCCAACCTTTCTTGTAAACGGGTGTAACATCTGCCAGCTTCCAGTCAAGTGGAACTTCCCCACTCAGCCAGGACTGATGGTCGATGATGGAAAGAGGTTTGCAAGCACTTCCACCAGCTCCCTTAATACCCTCAGGTGCATTCCATCTAGCCCGATAGACTTGTGACTGTCTAATTGGCCAAGCAGGTCTCTAACCATTTCCTCATGGATCACGGGAGCTTTGTTCTGCTCTTCCTCCCTGTCTTCTGTCTCAGCAGGCTGAGTACTCGGAGGACATCTTACCTTAATATTGAAGACTGAGGAAAAGAAGGCATTAAGTACCTCAGCCTTATACTCATCCTTTGTCACTAATGTTCCTCCTGCATACATTAAAGGATGGAGATTCTTCTTGACCCTTCTTTTGTGGTTAATATAGTTGTAGAAAGATTTTTTATTATCTTTCACAGAAGTGACCAATCTAAGCTCTAACTGGGCTTTAGCCCTTCTGATTTTCTCTCTACATGATCTCACTTCATCCTGTAGTCCTCCTGAGATGCCTGTCCCTTCTTTCAAAGCTCATATACTTCCCTCTTTTTTCTGATATCCACCTAGATCTCTCTGCTCAGCCAAGCTGGTTTTCTCCCCTGCCAGCTCATTTTCCGGTACATAAGGATGGCCTGCTCTTGCATGGCCAGGATTTCCTTCTTAAAGTATATCCAGCCCTCTTGGGCTCCTTTGCTCATAAGGATTGTCTCCCATGGAACTTTACCAACCAGCCTTCCTAAGAGTCCAAAGTCTGCCCTCCAGAAGCCCAAGGCAGCCATTCTACTGACTCTCCTTCTAACTTCTGCTAGAACTGAGAATTCTGTCTCCTCGTGATCGCTATGCCTCAGACGTCCTCCACAAGGCCTTCTCTGTTCACAAACAGCAGGTCCAGTGGGGCACCTTCCCTAGTCAGCTCACTCACCGGTTGTGTCAGGAAGTTGTCTTCCACACACTCCAGGAACCTCCTAGACTGTTTCCTTTCAGCTGTATTATATTTCCAGCAGACATTTGGTAAGCTGAAGTCTCCCACAAGGACAAGGGCTAGAGATCACAAGACTTCTCCCAGTTGCTTGTAGAATAACTTGTCAGCCTCTTCTTCCTGGCTGGATGGTCTATAGCAGACTCCCACCCTGATATCAGCCTTGTTAGGTGCTCCCCTTTTTTTTACCTATAAACACTCAACCCTATCATTACCGTCATTAATTTCTAGGGTATCAAAACACTCTCTAACACTGAAGGCTACCTCACCGCCTCTCCTTCCTCGCCTCTTCTGCCTGAAGAGTTTATAGCCAGCCATAGCAGAACTCCAGTTATGCGAGTCATCCCACCACGTTTCCATGATGGCAATTATATCAGAGTGTTCTCACTTTACAACTACTTCTAGTTCCTCTTATTTATTGCCCATGCTGTGTGCACCAGTGTAGATGCACTTCATCTGGGCTGTCCATCCTGCTATACTCCTAAGGGGAATAGTCTTAATTCCTAAGTGACTACTCACTGAATTTTCTAACCCATCAGTAATCTTTACACTTGTGTTGCCATTTGAATTGCTATCCCCCACTTCCGCTGAGGTAGCAGACCAAAGGTCCTTGCCAGCACCCCATTCCCCAGGAATGGACTTGGAAAGACCATCTATCCACTCATCACCTATACGAAATCTTTCCTGTGCAAAGTTTGGTAACCAAACCCTAACTCTAACAATGAAAATGCCAGCATCTGCCTAGATAACCCATAACAGTGCCTTGTTGTTGTTGTTGCTTTCACACATTTCCTAATATCTAAATTAAATCTCTTCTGATGCAATGCCTTACTCTTTGTTGACAGGTTATTGTTGTCCTCTTTGAGGTTATTCTTGCTCTCTTTGCCATTTATGTTTTTGTAGATGGTTAATCTGTCTGCTATAATTTCTTCCATTTTTAGATCAAATAAGGCCAGGTCCTTTATTCTTGCCAAGGAGTTTAGAGGAAAATAATGAAAATGGCCAGATCCAACTTACTTAACCTGCATTTTTTTTTAAGTGCTGAAAGTGTTCAAAACTGGACACTATCTTCCAGCTGAACACCACACCTGCACAGAACAGAGGAAGGAAACTTCATGTATGTTGCAGACAAAGTGCCTTCTTTTATACCGCCAGTACCATGTTTACCTTTTTGCCACATCATTAATTCATATTCACTATAACTTCCACATCTTTTCCATGATTTTTATGTTGTTTCAGCTGTTCCCAGTTTTGTGGGATTTGGAGTGCGGATTTTCCTTGCTGAGTGCAAGGTTCTTCCTTATGAACTCACACAGTGAGTGTTTATTTCCTTCTCCAAGATACTGGGTAAAGTCTGGATCCTAATTCTGCCTTTCAAACTGTTGGCAGATATCTCAGCTTGGTGTCTTCCACAAATTTAACAAGTACGCAGTTTATTTCATCAGCAATGTTGTTACTGAAATTTACTCTGAATTCAGCACCAGGTCCATGACAGACCTCTGGAATATTCCCCCTTGAAACATACTCCAGTATGACAGTGTTCTACTAATTATTCCTTTTAGGTTTTGAATTGGTTGTGTTCTGACGTATCTAGACTGCATTTCCCTTATTTGCTCATGGGGATTCCACATGTAACCGTGACAAAATCCTCCCTGGTGTAATGATTTATGGACTTTTATTCCTTCTTCTCTAATTCACAAGGCCTGTTATTCTGTCATAGAAGGAAATTAGACTGGTTTAATATAATTTGTACTTGACAAATCCAATTTGTCCTTGCTGCTAGTTTGATTATTTGTTCCATGACTCTTTGGCTCTTCCTTTCCCTGCTTTCTAAAGATAAGCATTAGGTTTATTATTTTCCAGGCTTGTCCCATGTAACTTATCTGCCACACATTTAATTACTTGTTTTCATCTCTCGCTTCTTCTGAAGGTAAGATTTGGTCAACTTCCCCAGTCATCAAGAAGCACTCTTAAGATGACATGCACCAATGTGCTTTGCAATGTGGGTTATTAATGACTCAAAAAGAGATAATTATCCTTATTTCAGAGAAAATAGCAATGATTACACTTGTGGATAAACTACAGCCACATTTGCCTCAGTCTCCACAACCACGCCCTCTGTCAACTTGTTAGCTCAGCTTCAGTTAGCCACAGCCTGCAGTAGTCTGAGGTAATTTTGTTCCTCAACCTCAATGACCACAAATTCCAAATTTCAAACAAAGTCATCTTTGAGGCAGGCCACTTCTCAGTCATGAGGAGTCATGACCTCATTATAGCAGGGACAACTGTAGTCTATAAAGGACAGAAGAGTCAAGTTTAATGGTTTGTTTCAATTTTCTCTCTGACAACTCACCACCCCCTGTGTCTTCCATCCTGGCTCCTCTCACCTTTGTGATCCTCCAGTTACACCAGGTCCTACCTACACCTCATGAAGTTCAGTGCTGGAGAGATGAGCCAGATGGAAACCCAAGGAAGGATGTGAGAGGTGACAGATGAAGCAGCTGTGGAAATACGGTAAGCAGAGTTGTAGAGTGTAGCACACGGCGGAAATGGGAGCTGTGTGTGTGATGGGGCAGCACAACACCAGCTCCCTTGGCTATATTCCTTTAAAAACTCCTAGCAGGGACTTCAAAAAAATAACCAGAGAAGGTTAACAAAAATGATACTGAGCAGGTTTTTGTTCCCTGAGAAAGCGTCAGTTTCGTACTGCTGGATTGTTCCATGGCAATATTAAAAGTTTCCAGGGAAACTGTGAATAAGTACATTTTAGAAATGCAAAATTAATTATTTACTTTCTGTTGGGAGAAGAAGCGAGCTTATTGTGCAAGTTTACAATCTGTGTGTCTCACTTCTGGAGTCTTTTCACTAAACAAGGCACGCAGGCCATTCTCAACATCTTTTTACCATCTCTCCAAATGGTCTTCAACTACTTGATCAATATTTCAAATGATGTGCCAAATCACTCTTTTACCTTTGTGTGTGCATGCGTGGACCTGGATGGAAGTTTGATTTGTTTTAACTGTAAATCAAAGAAAATGTTCTTGATTTAAAACAGAACATTTACTTAAGGGAGGTATGTCTTCAAGAGGATTAGACTGAACTAGAAGTGAACATTGATCATTTTACACCTCTGTGGCACAATTGCATCCTCTGTTACGTCTCTCTTCAATGGGTACTAAACATTCATGTTCGCATAGTTTCTCTCCCTCCCACACCTCCCCCAAGATTTTTTTACTTTGTTTTAGAGGGAAAGGGGAAGGAATCATCCACTTTGGTTAGGAAGCTGTAGAGGCTAAAAGACAATATATTTATTCCTGCTTGTTTTACAGTTACTGTTCTAATAGCTTATAGTGTTTGAGTTACTTAATTACATTTCACCTTCATGAAGTGTTTTACTTCAAAAGTCAGCACGAGAATGCTAATCTCCAAAGTAAGGCTAACCAGCTTGTAAGCAATATCACCGAAAAATAAAATATCAGATAAACCATCAAATTTTCTGAGGTATTTTCCAACCTAAAGGCCCATTTCAAGCTTTCTCTAGATTCCTAACGAGTGGTAATGAAACTGATGGCAGCTATAAGATGCTTTACATCAGTGGTCAGCCTGCCAGCACTGATGGCCAGGGCTCGACTGTGCTCCCCGTCTCCAGTGTCCAGACCACTTATGCAACTTCCCCCAGGTCATGTTAAACATCTTAACCTGTACCGAAATTGTCTTAAATAAACAATCAAAATGAAAAAGTTTTCTGTGGATGCATGTGGGATAAAATATTTTCTTTCACCAAAGCAGGATGGAAGCTGTCTTCCATCCCTTGTCCAGCACCAACTAACCTACTGCTGATTAAGTAGCAGCACGCAAAAAAAGATACTGTGACCACAGCAATCCTCTTAGCTCCTAAAGGAGCACCATATGGGCTCAGCAGTCTGTGACCAGATCTAGGCCCTAAGGCCTCTGACCCTGACAAAAATTCCAAATGCAAAGAAACCCCCTACACTTGTGTTGCTCACTTGAGGTGTCACTATCCAAGATACAGAAATCTGCATTAAAATTTTTTAAACTCTCAGCACATTTAAATTGCTTTAAAAAAACCTGGTAACCTTAAATTATATCATAAATTTAAAAAAAATATCTGAGGCAATATCTTAACATTTTGAATTTTTAAAAGCTTGAATACTGTGATATAACGAATAGTTTTATCTGCTTTCAAAGGCAGATAAATACTACATAAAGGATACAACAGGGGTGTTTCCAGAAGAGTGAATTTCTGTCTTTCTAGCAGATGATAATTTCATTTTTACAGAACTGCCAGGTTCTTCAAATTCTTCTGTGTTGATAAAATATATTTCCCCTTAGCTGAATCATCCAGTACAATCCCAATGTCTTCTTTCCAGGACTGCTTTCTGCAGCCAGTGCTTTTATGGGACTTAGATGAGGTTTTGGTGATTCATAGTACTTAAACTACTCAAGAGCACTTTTTCAATTGGAAAATTCACTTGAAGTAAATGCATCATCAGCATGATTGTCCATGCATGAAAGAACTACAAGCAAAACAATGAGCACCATTTTTTAAAACCTACACTTAAGCCAAGAAAAACAGTTATCATGAACTATTAAAAGACCTTATTTTTCAGTTTTCATGAATACCTCACGGAAAACATGGATTATCCTTGTGAGAATCCCAAATTGCAAATGAAAAAAATATAATGTGGACATTGTTTTAGAATCATTAACTTCATACATAGCAACATAAATTATATTATCCACAACAGATTAAGTTACTACTGATTTAGCCTTATTCTTGTAGCAGTCTTTCTGAGGAAGTCTACATAATCTAGGCATAAAATACTCTTATTATTCCCTTTCTTGCTTTCAGAATGCTAAATATAAATAAAATGCTATTTAAATCTTTCAATGATTGATGGAAGTTACTCCAGTATCTGCCAAGCGCAATGTGGATTTGAAGAATATGTGAGGCTCTTAAATGAAAAGAGACAACTGCATTTTTTACATTTATCTGAAGGAAAAACACCTTTCTGATATGTGTGTGCATGTGCTTATAAGGCATTTCCACAGATGATTTTATAGTGGTAGTTGCAAAATATTTCTACTTCTAATAACATTAATATAATCTTTCACCCTTACTCCATTTTTTTATTTATTCACTTAAATAGATTTATATGATACACAAAAAGGTCTATTCATAACTCTGCATGCTTTTGATATATAGGAAAATACAGTCAGACTGGTGAAAACAAGTGTAAAACTAGCAACCTCCATTAAATCATAAAACAGTCAATGAAAAAGAAATTTAAAAATATTCCCTGCCCTGAGCAGTCATTCAGATAACCTGCACTAACCAAGACCACGAGGGCAATTCAAGAAGGTGACTTCAGACTGTAAGAGCCTATATAAAAGCGTCCCACCAAGCCCTGAGCTCTGAGCGTATCCAGCCCTGTAGCAGCTTTGCACTCCATGACTGGTGGGACTAGAGATGGGTTCAGAATATCTGAAGGCCAGAGGAATCAGGTGATTTCACAATGGAGTACTGCAGTCCAAATGTGTGGGTTCCTCACTGGGAAGTACCCATCAGCATCGCTTGTTCCTAATGAAAAATGTGAGGGGAGGGTGCTGCTAATGTAGTGCACTCGGTAGGCTTTATGGGTACCTGGGTGCTGTGAGCATGGAAAAAGAGTCTTGCGTTGGAAAGCTGACCCTTTCGGGGAGCGGGCAGCTTTCGTACAGTTTGCTAATCATGGCTCAGAGGGTGAAATACTGCAGATACCAGCACCTCAACTCCAAAACCGATTCTTCACTGCAGGCAGGACTGTAGCCTGGACTCTCCCTTTGATGGCTCACAGCATACTCAGGGCTGGAATGGCAAGTTCAGCTGAGGGAGAGGGAGCTAGTGGGAGCGGCTGCATCAGGATACATGGAGACGGGAACAAGGTGGAGAGTTTGGTTCACTCCTGCTAAAATCCAAGTCAGTGGAGGTGAGCTAGTGCCTACAGGGTAGATGGAGCATCTGTGCTGGTTTATTCCTACATCAGCCTTGCTTGGTGAACTTGAACTGAAATATGGGCATTTCTACTAAAGGTGATACAGATATAGCCTGTGTGTTCTCAGGCTTGTCTATAAGCAGACTGCTTGCATGGTTTCCTCTTTGTTTCCATTAATAGATAAAAAAAGTAGTGTGAACAGTACATAAAATCATCCCAACAAAGCTGTCCATCATGGTCACTCGGCCTTTGGTATGTGATCTCCCTAAGCCGCATACTCCTATTTGATCTTCTAAAAGTGCTCTAGGAAATCATTCCCACAAGCTGCGCCTACAGGGCCCTGTGAAGATGAATTCAGTCCTTCACCTCTACATTTGCTCTAATTTTCTACTGCCTGTCCCTCTGATTTGGAGATCAATCAGCCCCCTCACTCTACGCTGCTCCTTACATTACAGGTGCTGAGAAAGATTAGAACAAACATGTACTTAGCAGCCCTCTCCTAGTCATTATATCTTGGAGATAATCTATCTTTCTACCCTGTCTTCCTATTCGAGGGTTCTTTTTGTGATTTTAAGATGTGTCCCAATATTTTTCCCCAAATAACACAGACTCCTGTGGCAAAGTCCCCTGCAGACCTGTTTTCCACAGAGAAAGAAGAGAGTAGGCAATTAGATGGATGCTGTTTCCAGGTGCATAAGTAAGGATACTTTCAGATTTTACTTCCCATAGATAGTGATGCCTGGAAGTCAGACATACAACATTTGGGTAGGAAAACAGGGAGCAGACCAGAAGATAGGCAGGAATGCCGTTTACCAGGATGCCCGCACTTCAGGAGATATGGGAGGTAAACATGAGTGATAACTTAAAATGTGCAAAACAAAATAAAGCATAATTTTAGCCCTAAATTATCTTTTATAATACACACTTCAGCATACATTATTGTAAAATAATTTGAATTCTGACATGGTTGTCAGAGTCCAAGGGCTTCTATGGTTACAGACTACCCTATAGCATACCTTGAGCTAACCTTGCATTTTTAAATTTCTATGAAACCTAACTGGAGTAACCTGAGGTCATGAAAATCTCAGTACAGAGATGAACTTCTTGATGAGTACAACAAATGTATAAAACTTGACCTTTTTCCTTTCTTTTTTCTGTGTCTGCTGATGCTACAAATGTAATAGCTTTTTAACTCCTACAGCACAGGAGAATCCAAGGCCAGAAAAGAGAAGGAAGGAAAAACGAAGAAGTCCATGAAGTCACTGAAAAGGTGGGTTGTGTGAATATTGGGTGCCTCTCCCTTTTGTACATCAGTCTTCTCATACTGTTCTTATATTTGAGAAATAAGCAAACGTGATTTCTTTCTCTGTACTGTATCAGAATCAATCCTTCCCTAGTTTGCCAGCCTTGATTTCTTGACTTTGCCACAGCAGAACTGGTTGGCATCTCTCACCTGCCCCATTCTCACAACCCTTCCCACTCTACCACTAGCAGTACTTTCTGCATAGAACATTCACCTCCTCCGGTTCATTAAATGACTGACCTACCAAACCACTCCTAAAATAATCACTGCTTTCACTATGACCAACGCGACATGCTAATAGCACATAGATTTTTGAATAACACTCACTGGTCCCTCTGAACTAACAGGGAGCAAACAGCCCTTACTACCTCCTGTTCCCCTGAGCTCCCCTCTCCCCAGCATCCCTCCTGCTGCTGCGTGCTGGGATGCAGCTGCTGTGCTTTGCTTCATGCTGACCTGTGCTGCTTTTCTGCACGTGCAGCGTATGTACACACAGTGGGGTTGTATCTCCTACATACCGTAGCCTCCTGCCTCTGGCTTTCAGCCCGTATACTATCTAAACCCTGAGAAGTGTTTATTTAATTTTTCTTGTCGACCCGAGAACATTCTCAACACGAAGGAAATAATACCAATGTGCACTGTATGCCTTTTGCAGAGCCACCCTGAATTTCCTGCATTGAACAGTTCTATTTATTCAGATTCATTTGCTTTCAAAATAAGTAGTATTTTCTAAAGTTTTGCAGCAATGTTTCTGCTAGGAATGATTTTCCCCTAGCTTTGAGCCAACATAATTTATTTAACCATCTAATAAAATCAGTATAATAGAGTAAAGAATCAGGACTATGATACTCCCATACCTGTTCTCTTAAAACCTTAAATCCCTTTTTTCTCAGTTTATCACGATAACACAGTTTTATCAATAATAGTTAAACAATTGTCAGTTTTTTCTTCCAATAGTTTCCTTAGTCTAATAATAGTTTTCAAGACTAATACAAACCTGGAAATACACAAAAAAGCCCTGCATAGAAAAATCACTTTACCATTTTTCCTCTGAAAAGAATCTTTCTCCCGCCAAACTAACACCCATATAATTTTTAAAGTCTGTTTGTTCCAAATGAATTCTATTCTTACCACAATATATTTCAAGTTTTGTTGCAGAGAATCGCGAAATGTTTATTTTTAAATTCATAATAAAATACTTGATTTTCATTACATTTAGAGAAGAGGCTGCAGACCATAGGAGGGACAACCTGACAAACTTCCTGCAAGCCTACAAAAACCAGAAGCTGCTAACGTACATCCCATAGACATGCAAATCCTTTAGGTAAAAAAGGCAAAGAGTGAAAGTGCAAAATTACAGAAAGGTGGCCTGATGTCAACGCTCAAAAAAGACTGGCATAAATGCCTTTTTTGCAAATTCACAGAGGTGAAAACCCAGTCTTGACAAAGTCGCATCGTTTCAAACCTAATTTTTCTCCCAGAGTAACTGGCTGCTTAGACAGGTGGCATCTTACACTATGCTCTCTTCAGTTTTCGTGATTTTATATGCATCCTGATGGCTTTTGAATGTCAAGAAAAATTGAAAATATAATACAAATAAGATATACATGTATTACTTGAGACACTTGAATAACTTCTGAGTGGTGCAGTAACTCACAAGAGTGCACCTGGAGGTGTTCACCAGGGCTGCGCAGCATCTGCTGCAAGAGTTCACTCTCCATGGTCAGTAACTGACTGCCCAAAGACATCACCTCGTTGTTCCTCTCTATTGGCAACCTAGCACAAAGAACATTTCAAGCATTTCTATCTGATAAAAACACATTAGAGTAATCATTATGAAATATCTGGAGGGTAAATGTATCTCTCAAACAATTAGTCTCTAAAATCTTATTTTCTAAGCCTATACGCAGGCAACAAAATTAATTACTAAATTTCTGAGGGTCCAGCAGTTTCCACTTAGCATTTGTGCAGCTAGATAACTTTTTAAGTTCCTATATATTAATTTAGAAATGTAACACTGAATAATGATTCTCAGAATCTTGACCAGATAATTAAGCAGTGATTCAAATAAAGCAGTTCTGAGTAAAGGGAAAGCCAAAGTGACTCTGGGAGGAGTGTATGTATTTCAAGCTTGAACTTTTCAGTCTGTTCAGTGAGCAAGGCTGACAGTGAGTGACTGGCAGCAGTAGATCACTTAGATACAGGAACTTGTCAAAAGCTTGGCTTTCCAGAAACTTCATTTTTCATTTACAGTGTGTGGGTATTTTGGTAATGGAAATGAGGCACGCTCAAGCTAAGGGCAAAAATAACATTTGTGACCCTGCCATAAATGTGACTTTTTCTGAGTGAATTTCAGGTATAATCAGGATTTTATTAACCATACAGACGTCAGTCAGTATGGTCTCTTTAAACAGCTATTCTTTCTGCCACTCCTGATTCAGAAAAAAATCATGCATTGCAAAATGTGCTGGAGAAGAAAGACTATCTTTACTGATACAGGAACTTTAATATTTTTTATTAAAAAAAGGTGTTGCTAAAGTTGCTGAGTGACAATTTTATTAGCAATTTACTAAATATTCATAGCTAACAAATTTTGTGGATCCAGGAACAATGAAGCTGAGACAGCACTGAGGGTGGCACTCGCTTGGTCTCCTCCTTAGTCTCAATTCTAAGTTTTTGAAGGGGTCAAGTTCCTGATGTAAGGCTTGGATTACTTCAGTTTGCTTTGTCACTATTTGTCCTCATCGGTAGTTCAGAAATGTGACTATGAATCCAGAGGTACCAAGTGTGCTGTGACTGAAAATAATAAGCTAACCCAATAAGTAATGATGACATCTGTTATTAAGGAAAATAAAAAATGAAAAGCTCTTACAACTCCAAACTAGGTCATGAGCAGCTATAAACAATTAGCACCTTATTATAATCACTTTTCAACAGAGGTTTCATCATTAACCCCACATGTGAGTCATTCTGACTCTGAGAGGTGCCCTGTTCTCTGACAAAATCTTAAAAATTATATTCCAGTTTAACAGCGAATTCTGTCTCTTAAATAACTAAAATACTTAACAGTTGGCTCAGAAATTTCATATAAGGATTAGTGAACCCTGTTTTGCCTATCATGAGTAATTTATCTCACTTTTTGTCCACTCAGAAGTGGTTTTATCTTAACACTAATGAAAGCAAAGAGTTTCACTTCGGTCACTTAACAGAATGTATCCGGTGAGTAATCTTGACACAAGCAGTGACTTAGTACTGAGGATTTTAAAACCAAATTAAACCTTGCTCTTTCCTCTCATTACCATTTTGAGCTTATACCGTCAGCTCAGGAAGAGTGCATGAATATGCCACTAATATTTGTAATTGCATTATTATTCTTAATACTCTACCAAAATAATTTCAAATGGAAATATGTTGAACCTCTTTGCAATATTTTGTAAGCTTTATTTCATTAAAGAGGCCGTGGCATCTGCAACACTGCCATTATGCTTTGGAATTAGGGCTGTACTGGAATGTTGCTGTTTCTTTATTCTTGGTATATAGTTACTTTCATCTCCTTAGCTTTTTTTTTTTAATAATGGTTGCTTGCCAGAATGTCCAAAGCAGACTTACTGACAAGATTATGCTGGATGTTTTGCATGAAATATGCTGCTGAAGAATCTCTCTGGTTCCTTCCACCTTTCAGAACAATTTACAGTACTTCCTATAACTGCATTGAGGAGTTAGCCCACCTTGTGCAGTTCAGGGACTTATCAGGAGAGACTGATGTTAGTGTATATTCTGTATAACACACCACACTAAAGCAAACTAGTAAGTGAATCCCGAAACTTGTGTAAGCATTTTGAGAACTGAAAAATGGCACTATCTTCTGTGCCAAAAGTCCTCCATGACTCTGAGGCTAAACTGAGCAGTTATACCTAAACTATGTCAGAAAAGAAGCAAAAATGTAAGTACCATGTCTGTAAAAGAAACATTAATCATTTATAAGTATTCAAAGAAAATGAATGCAATGTTTTAATAACCCAACATTTTATAACATTAAATTCCAATAATTTTAGTAATTGTTCTGTGTGAAAATGAAAAGCTTTCCCGCTAAAGTGCTATTTAAAATTATGTTATTACTATTACTATTTATGATATTATTCAGAAGATTGAGTCAAAGAAATGAAAGTGACCAATAAAAAAAAGACAAATGAGAGGCAGACTTCTTTTTCTAAGGGCAACTCAATGAACATCATGGAAACTTTGTTTTGTGCTTTGCACTTTTTCTTGTAGCTGCACATTCATTCTCAAGCCATTAGCTTCATTCAGGTAACTTTACTTATGATTAGCTCTATCAATACAGTAACAACACACAGTTTACAAAGATCTGGAATTTTTTATAAAGCATGAAACGTATTTTAAAGAGAAATTAAATTGCATTCACTGAATGGTAGCTTTTCAAGGAGCTTACTTTTAAATGGTTCTCGTCAGTGGTAAGGGATGGAAAGACTGTCCCCTTGTGGATAGGAATGTGAGGAAAGTGAACTGTAACTCATTGACAGCAGCAGCAACCCTAGGTATTTGGAGTCTTGTTATGAAAAGAGCTAAAATCCTGCCTTGTACATTGCTCATAAATCAACACTCAAATGTACAAAATATATGAAGAGCATTTTAATTTAAACTGGTTGGCCTCACAGAAAATATGGGGTAAAACTGAGATAATGTAGCGTCATTACTAACACCATCAGTCCAGGCTACCTCCTAAACATAACTTCTGTAGGCAGCTGCAGTGTTGTCCACATCTGAAGAAAGCTATTTTATGAAGAACAGCTTCATAGTGGAGAACCAGAGAACACTCCATAATAAAGACGAAGTCTTACGGTATATCTGTAAAGCAACGTGCTGTCCACAGGTACGTGTCTGCTAAACCTGCAGAAGAGCATCCATCTATAGGGCAGACCACCAGCCTTGTCCTCACTCCTGCAGCTGCACTGACAGAAGAACCAGAGCAGAACTGTTTTGCAGCTGGCTGGAGACACCCATTCATTGCTGCAGATGCTAGATTATCTGATAGATTATCTATAAATGTAACAGACTTCCCAACCATCTTCTCATAGATCACCTTTGATCTATGAGAACTACCAGAAGATGTTAACACCCTGTCATTGCTCACATCTGGGATAACTAACAATAGCTTCAAAATTCTGCACGAGGAAGCAGAACTTCATGGGGCTGATGAGATAGCAGGGGATATTTCTCACAGGAAGTGTTCTGGTTTATGAAGTCCAGTCCTTCCCTACTGCAGGTGCTTATAGCCTTCCTACCAAATTCACCATGTTCTGTCTTTATTAAGATTTTCCTTCTGAATACTTCAATTGTGAGCATTTTCTGAAACATCATTAGAAAACTCACAATTTTTAGCTCAGCCATATTCATGGTCAGTCTATACTCAATCCATCATCCTTTTCTTCAAGCAGCTTTTTGTGTCATCCTTATCGTTTAACCACTGATAGACTGTAATCATATTCCCTCCTAGCCTTTGTTTTGTTATAAACTAAGCAAGATACATGCTTGCCGCTCTACTGTGCAGGAAGGGTTCTGCAAATGCTTTCATAATATGATTGTGTCAGCTGAAAGTGTCCTGGAGGGTCAACCTTTTCCACCGTCATTCAAGAACGTATTCAGTCTCATCAATACATAGCATTTCTCTGTCCCTAATGGAAACAGTTCGACCGATAACTTCTGTGGTAGTATTTGCCTTTTTACTCAGTGACATACCACAAAGCACCCCTAAAATAACCAGATAACTCAGTAGTTGATTTTATCAGTCATTTCCTAATGATTATTTCCCCACTTGTAGCAGAAATTCTCATTCTTCCAGCAATGCAGAAAACTGCACTGATGGAGAAACAAGCTGCTGCCATCTTTTGAAGATCTACCACAAAGTCCTAAAGGTTTGTGGCTAAGCAGTCTGATACTGGCAAGAAGAGGCGCAGGTTGGTGGGTGGTTCAGAGTGGAGTGATGGGGAAATAAGCTTGAAACAATACTTGGCCTTTGATAAAAGGATGTTCTGAACTGTGCTATATGGTACTCACTGAAGCATAAGTAGTCCTTCACAAAAGTTCTGCTGCTCTGTCCTATATTAATTGATTGAGGAGTTGCTTGAAGTGCTGAAGATGAAAATGTCAAAAACCGTAGGGAGTCATTACAGACCCAGACAGATACAAATACTTGCAAATGTCTAATAGCACTTTTAATTCAAAGTGTATCCATTCCTAAATCTCTGACACCAGATGAATTTAGCATGCACATGAGCAAATGGCCTGAACTTGGACAACGTAGGATTTGGTAAAAACATCCAGACATACATGCAGCAAGTCCACACTGTAGATATGTGATTTTTTTTTTTCACACTGCAGGTCAATTTTATTGTCAGATGAGAACAAATCAAAAGTGAAAAAGAGGAAATTCTTATTTCCTCTGTCTTTTACGCCATTATGTAACCAGAAACCAGACTGTTTATTTCTAGAAGAGACACGGGGGTTGGGAAAGTCCCCTCTTTCCTCCCCAGTGACAAAACTTCATGAAAAGAAATTGCTTGTTTGCATAATTTCATAATCCTAGTTCAGGGCAGTGGCTGAAGTATGGTGTGGAAGCCTGTACAGTGTCTGCAAGGGGGCTAACATGGCCCCAACGCACAGTACAGCTTCATGACGGACACTGTACACAGGTAGCTGTCATCTGAAGCGGCAGTCATCAGGACACAGCTGATGGTCTCTAAGGGATAGCCAATACAAAGCTGGGAGAGGATGGGTGAGCCTCCTTTAGCACAGCCCAGCTGGGGCTGGGGCAGGGCGCAGCATCGGCTTACAGCTCAGCTTCACCTCATGCCTACCATTTCACGCTTAGTTTTTATCTTTCTAGCAACCACAGGAATGAAATAACTCAGAGCTTGACAGGTTTTGTATTCTCTATAGCACATGGATTGGATAGGAGGAAAAATTTCTTTACTGAAAAAGTGGTGAAGCATTGGAACAGGCTGCCCAGAGAAGTGGTGGAGTCTCCTTCCCTGAAGGTGTTCAAAAAACATATGGACACGGCACTTTGAGATATGGTTTAGTAGGCATGGTGGTGTTGGGCTGACAGCTGGACTTGATGATCTTAGAGGTCTTTTCCAACCTTAACACTTCTATGATTCTATGTGCGTAGATTTTGGCTTCTGTAACGACGGCAACACACAGTCAAGACTGCAGAAAGAGCAGACAGATCATAGAAGGGTTTGGGCTGGAATGGACCTTAAAGATCATCCAGTTCCCACCCCCCTAGAACACATCCCACCAGACCAGGCTGCCCAAAGCCCCATCCAACCTGGCCCTGAACAACTCCAGGGACGGGGCATCCACAACTTCCCTGGGCAACCTGTGCCAGTGCCTCACCATCCTGATGGTGAAGATATGCTTCCTCATCGTTAGTCTAAATCTTTCCCCTTCCAATTTAAAACCACTCCTCCTCATCCTATCACTCCATGCCTTTGTAAGCAGTCTCTCCCCAGCTTCCCTGTAGAACTTTCTGTACTGAAAGGTCGCTCTAAGGTCTCCCCAAAGCCTTCTCCAGGCTGCACAACCCCAACTCTCAGCCCGCCCTGCTGTGAGAAGCTGCTCCAGCCCTCTGACCATCTTCGTGGCCTCTTCTACACCACCTCCCTCACTCCCATATCCTTTATTAATCGTCCCACAGCCCCCGCCCCGCCCCCGGGGCTGCCCCGGCTCCCCCCTCAGGCGGCGGCGGGGACGCCCGGACACACGGCAGGCGGTGCCCCCCCCGCCCTGCCGCCATGGCGGGGCTGGGGCAGCGCGGGGCGGGCGAGCCGCCGCTGCTGCTTAAAATCGTGATGGCCGGGGAGTCCTGCGTGGGGAAGACCTCCATCGTGCGGAGGTACACGGACTCCGCCTGGGCTCCCACCTCCTCCTATCTGGCCACGATCGGTGAGTGACGCCGGGAACGAAGGGGGGGGGGGGGAGGCGGGGCAGTGGCCTCTGTCGGCTGCTCTCCCGCAGCCCCTGACGTCCCGCAGCCTCAGCCTCTCCCACAGCCATGCTGTCCCGCAGCCTCAGCCTGTCCCGCAGCCTCAGCCCGTCCCGCAGCCATGCTGTCCCGCAGCCATCAGCCTCTCCCGCAGCCCTTGCTCTCCTACAGCCATGCTGTCCCGCAGCCCCTGCTGTGCCGCAACCCCCAGCCTGTTCCGCGGTCCCTGCCTGTCCCGCAACCACCAGCCCCTGGTCCTGCCTCAGTCCCAGCGTGTCCCGCAGCGCCCTGCCTGTCCCGCAACCCCAGCCTCTTCTGCAGCCCCAAGCCTATCTCCCGCAGCCCCAGCCTGTTCCGCAGCCCCCAGCCTGTCCCGCAGCCCCCAGCCCGTCTCGCGCCGCTGTTAAACCACAGTGCCCCGTCCCCCGCAGTGCCCCCCAGCTCCGCCGCGGATCCCCCCACCCCGCACCCAGTCCCACTGCGGAGCCCCTGCAGGTCCCCGAAATAGCGGTGCTGTGGGCGCGCCCTGAGGGAGCGGCGTGTGTCCCGGCGAGCCTGGGCATCGGCTGCGCTCCCTCTCCTCGTCCCTTCCCTCTCCTTGTCCTTTCCTTCTCCTCATCCCTTCCCTCTCCTCGTCCTTTCCTTCTCCTCATCTCTCCCCTCCCCGGATGCACTTTTGCTAGGGAGGGAAAGGGTCTGGAGCACAAGTGTTACGAGGAGCGGCTGAGAGGGCTGAGGGAACTGGGGTCACTTAGTCTGATACGAGAAGTAGTTACTGTTACAAGATGTGGACCATCTTGGATTTAAGCTGTAGTAGAGTTTCGTCTGAGTAATTATATTTTTTGAAAGTTAGACAAAATGTCCTTCTGATAGCATGTTTTCTTTCACACGGTGTTTTTCATAGAATCAGTAGGTTGGAAAAGACCTCTTGGGTCATCAAGTCCAGCCATTCCTGTCTGCCACTAGACCATGTCCTGAGCACTTCATCTACCTGTCTTTTAAATATCTCCATGGATGGAGACTCAACCACCTCCCTGGACAGCCTCTGCCAGTGCCCGATGACCCTTTCTGTGAAAAAATATTTCCTGATATCCAGTCTTAATCTCCCCTGGCACAGCTTGAGGCCCTATCTCCCTTCTTCCCTATTCCCTCTTGTCCTATCACCTGTCACTTGGGAGAAGAGGCCAGCTCCCTCCTCTTTACAACCTCCTTTCAGGTAGTTGTAGAGAGCAATAAGGTCTCCCCTCAGCCTCCTCTTCTCAAGGCTAAACAACCCCAGTTCCCTCAGCCACTCCTCATAAGACTTGTGCTCCAGCCCCTCTGAAGATGATAATGTCTTGTGTTCACTATGATCTGTGCAGAACAGAAGTGTCTTCTGCAATCACCTGTTTGCAACCTCTCCCTATCTCAAATGCAAGCTCAGGCAGAGAGCTGGCTCCAAATCAGCAAGAGTTTTGACTCTTGCAGAGTTCATAATAACATTAAAATTAGACCATGGAAAGTAATAGAATATGCATAAGATTTCTGGGAAAATTTATGCATATGGATGTAAGTAGAAAATATATTCTGTAACCAGCTCTTGTCTCACTGCATACAATGAATGGAGATTGGTCCTTCATGTTTCCCAGGGCTGATAAAGAACACTTGCTTTCTGAAACTCAAAAATGAGTGTTATAGGGTTTATTGGCCAGCATTTTCAGTATCACTTCTAGATAAAAGAGGCTGAGGGGAGACCTTATCGCCCTCTTCAACTACTTGAAAGGAGTTTGTAGCAAGGTGGGTCCCTTCTCCCAAGTAACTAGTGGTGGGACGAGAGGAAAAGACCTCAAGTTGCACCAGGGAAGGTTTAGATTTACTATAAGGAAAAATTTCTTTACTGAAAGAGCAGTGAAGCATTGGAATGGGCTGCCAAGGGCAGTGGTGGAGTCTCCTTCCTTGGAAGTGTTCAAAACCCATGCAGATGTGTCCCTTTGGGACATGATTTAATAGGCACGATGGTGTTGTTTACTGTTTGGACTATAGAGGAAAGAAATGAATCCAGTGACTATAAAACTAGGAAATAACAACTAGAATTTGAACTTGTACTCAGCATACCCCTTCTTGGATTTAGTTGACAGCTTAAAAGAAGCAAGTACAAGCTGTTGCATTCAAATAACATTTATCTCAAGAGCAGTAATCAATGCTCACTTTGTTATGTTGATCATGTTGTATAATACATGGGTCTAAAAGCATCTGAAATCTGTGAGCTGTCTTTGCCATTGTATTTCTCATTTTTCTTTTCTGTCTTCGCAATTTGCTAAGTTTGCTGGAAATTTCATATAAAGACATGAACAATTCATGCATGCAGAACATATTGACTTCTGTTTTCCCCTAACATTCATTGACCTTTTAGGTCAATAAATTTTGAAGTTGACTTAAGAAGTCAATAAGCCTTATTTTAATTTAGATTAAATTTTAGTCTGATTCAGCACTCTGCTTCTCTTTAAATAAACAAACAAATAAATAAATAATAAGTAAGTAAATAAATAAATAAATAGCTTATAGCTTTTTATTATTAAAATATATGTCAATTAAGAACTGTTTCCTACAGGTCTGGGAATCCCTGGCTCGGTTATAATTTTTTGCTGTATTCCCAATGCACCATTTGAAAGTGACATTCCAGCCTCCTGGTCCGTACTCAGACCCTCTCAACTGCTCTAACATCAATCGCAGAAAGCGATACAGATAATTAGGCAAATCCATGTGAATTTCAGGAGCAAATGTTTTCTATCACGTTGGAATTTGAACTGACATGAGCAAATTTGGCTTAAATTACTTTTCCATCTGACATTATTAATTCCATGAAGGAAGCTTTGTGTAATATTAATTACCGATACCAATTATATTATTTCATCTTTCCTTTCCATTGGAGCTTTAATAAAAATTCATCAAGTGAAGGACATGATTATCATAATAATTTTTAAAATCCACCTAAACTCTATTACCACATACAGGCAAAAACATTAATACAATGGTAATCTCACATGTGAGCATGTACGTGTCAAAGTTTCGTGGACAATGCATCCAGAAGTAAAAAGGAAGAGAGCATTTCCTCTACTGCATTTTTTATTTATTGCCATGGTTGTGTTCCTTTGCTAAAGTAATTTGGCAGACAGATTCTTATAGAAATCGGTACAATGGTATTAACTGAAATTTTTTGTGCTTTCTCAATCTGTTTAGTTATTTCAAATGACATTAGTGCAGGTGAAAAGCCACTCTGAAGTCGTGTTAAGTAGCCATATTTTTACCTTACGGCATTTTGACCATTCAGTATGGCCAAGTATTGCAATGTCACCTTCACTTCACTTAACAAGTTGGCAAAATTAGCCTTATTGGTTTTCACTGGGAAAAAAAATGAGCAGAGGTATTTAAAATTTCAGCCATGAAGTAGTAGGAATTGACTGTGAGGAAATATGTTACTCTAAGGTAGAAGCTTATAGCTGGCAGATTCTAATAATAAGTTTGGAGCTTCAACAAGCCATAAATCCGGGTATCATCTACCACAATTGGAGTACTAATTTGATAATATGATACAGGAAAACAGTATAAATTATAAGGAGAGTGTCTTTGAGAAAAGCTCTGTCATGTATACAGAGATTATATTTTGCACTGATTCCAAGTGCTAATGCCTGACTTTAGCATGAGCACTCTGGATCTGGGGTACAAAGAGATTAAGGCTGCAGAGACTTCCTCATTTGAGTGAAATCCAGTGTATGCTTGTCTTTGCATTTAAATTGTGCAACTACTTTCTCTTCCTGTTCATATAACCCTAGGTACTTTTTTTTTAGGGATTGGAAGTAAGGACAGAAAAATGGTGTTGCACAGGCAGTGGCTTTGTAAGCATTTCTACCTCCCCATTCATAGCTGCTGTGCCTTTGTAATGAACCTGGAAACAATTGAAATCACCAATATAGTTGCGAAGTGTTATTTTGCATAGGCCGTGAAACTGCTGTCATATAAATATGTACATGTAGTTTCAGGTTATCTGCATCTTTGCTTTGACCTGCCCCTCTGTTGCTTTGTATTGGCATTCCTTTGTAAAGTCTTTGTGTAATATATTGTCATGTTGTTTTGTTCACCATTGAATAAGTCCCTTTTATAGCTGCCGTCTTGAATGTATATGGTTGGCTAGTTATTCTTTCTTTGATAAAGTTTCTTTTCGCTTTCTGTTAAAAAATGAAATGATAACTAGAGCTGTGAAACAATCTTAAAAGAGAATCTATGTTATTATAAGAAATGTTACAGATTTTCTTCTTTCTTCCAGGCATTGATTTTAAAGTAAAGCCAGTAGTGTTTGATGATACAAGAGTGAAACTTCAAATATGGTAAGTTTTTATTTCTGTCTCAAATGAGAGCCAACTGAAGTACATTAAAACACAAAAAATCTCATCTTCTTTTAATCGTGTGTTGTACTAAAGTGCAGTTGTTTCTGATAGCATCCTGGCTTCTATCAGAAATAATGTGGCCATCAGGAGGAGAGAGGTGATCATCCCCCTGTACTCAGTGCTGGTGAGGCTACACCTTGAATACTGTGTTCAGTTTTGAGCCCCTCAGCAGAAGGACATTGAGGTGCTGGAGCGTGTATAAAGAAGAGCAACAAAGCTGCTGAAGGGTCTGGAGCACAAGTCTTATAAGAAGCAGCTGAGGGAACTGGGGTTGTTTACCCTAAAGAAGAGGAGGCTGAGGGGAGACCATATCTCTCTCTACAACTGCCTGGTAGGAGGTTGTAGTGAGGTGGGTATTGGTCTTGTCTCCCAGGATGAGAGGAAAGGGCCTCCAGTTATGCCAAGGAGGTTTAGATTGGATATTAGGAAATATTTCTTCAGTGAAGGGTTTGTCAAGCACTGGAAGAGGTGCTCAGGGAAATGATTGAGTCCCCGTCCCCGGAGATATTTAAAAGGCATGTAGATGTGGTGCTTAGGGACATGTTTTAGTGATGGACTTGGCAGTGTTAGGTTTTTGATTGGACTTGACAATCTTAGAGGTCTTTTCCAACCAAACTGATTCTATGATTTTATGATTAAGTCATTTTAAAAATTGAATTTGGCCTAGGGGAGCGTATTTTTTGCAGCAACTAGTTTAAGTTAGAGAGGATTCTCGCTAGATTGCTTTAACAATAAATATTTGCTGTTGTAGCATGCAAACAATGCAGATTTATGATCCATATTAAGTGTATTTAATTGTATCATAACATTGAGGGAAGTGACAAAGCAAGACAATTTTACATTTATTACCCAATAGATGCATGTTTAAAAGGGTCACCAAGAGAAAGCCACTGACATGAATCTTTGGGAACCTACACTCAATTTTTTTAAGTTTTTCTAAAGACTCTAGAAGGTAACTGTCAGCCATCTCACCAGGCATCCAATAGTGAATGTTGTCTACGTTTACTAGAATTTAACTTCACAACAAGTAACTCTTGACATTAATTATCTGGCCAGTATTAGATCTGCAGTTATCCCATCTCAGATTTTAATACAAAAGTCTTGGAGGCTTGTTTACAGCTCTCAAGGCATAATTATGTGTAGGAATCTCTGCATACCTGTATTTTATGGCTTTTTCACAAAATTTAAGATTTTCCGTCTTTAATCAGCTGTTACAGTTTACAAGCAGCTTGAAGGATTTCATCTGCTATGCTTGTACTCCAGAATTTCTTTTATCACCCGAGTTCTACTGATCTTGCTGATTAACTACACATAGACAAGCAGTGGTGGCTTGGATATACACTCAGACTTCAACTACCGCTTTACCTTTCCTGGTAGGGTGTATTACTCAAAATAAATTTTCAGTGTATTTCTTTCACTGTTGTATCTGGCACGCAGATTTTCTCCAATCCTGATCTTTTCTTGTTCCTTTCATGTTGGGGTACACGATTCAAAATTTGAACAATACTTCTTAAAATAAAGTAATATTATTGGGAGGAGGGTTCAGCAATTTCTTCATCTTGATTTTGTTGTTGTTGTTGTTGTTGATTTCTTACAATTTCTTTCAGGGATACTGCTGGCCAGGAACGATTCCATACACTTAGTACTAGCTATTTTCGTGGCGCACAAGGCTTTGTTCTTGTGTATGACATCACAAATCTGGACAGTTTTCAAGGTATAACAAACTGGATGAAAGATATACATGAGGTAAATATATCTAATAGTGGTTGATCTCATAACGAAGGTAGTTAACGAGTTACTGGAGTTAATGCTTTAAATGACTGCATGAAGCTTATTCTTGTTCCTTGAGCTGTATGTTTCTAACCACAATTTCTTATATTTAACTCAGCACACAGTGTTACAGTAGGGTGTTACAGCAGTGTTACCTGAAACTGAAAGACAGTTTAGATTATCCAGGACAACCCCTTGGTGATGCAGGAGGAGTGTTTTCTGAAGTACATTCAAAACAATAGCTTCCCATCTGGTTTTGTACTTACTAAGTTATGGTTCTTATGTCACCAGTGCTACACACAGGCCAGTTTCCATGAGCTCATTTCACGATTGTAATTGGCTTCCATGTAAAAATATCTTATCACAACCAGTTATTCCCCTTTCTTAATTTCCTTACTTTAGTGTAGTTACCTCATCCCAAGAATCAAATGAAACATCCCCTTCATCCTTGCCAGATATTCCCTTGGAGAGAATAGTTTCAAGAGGGTGGAACGGGGGGATGAAAAGGAGTATCCCTTTTTTGGTGGCAGGGAGCTGTTTGGCTAGCTCAGCTGTTTGTCGTACTGCAACCAGAAACCCATGCTTTCATGTGACACAGGAAGTGATTCAACAGCACATGGCTGCCAGATGGGGAGCGTATCCCCACCTACCTTCTTACTCCTGAATTGTGGCTCCCACTGTGCTGCTTCTGGAGCTCGTCGGAGGCCTCTGAAGTTCATGCTGACTTTCTAATGTGGTGGAAAACTAACACAGCAAAAACAGTTGGATGGTTTTCTGCTCCATCAGTGAGCTTAAGAGGTTCATAGAAAGGTCAGAGAGTTACTGGAGTTGGCACAGGGTGAACAGGTAGGAGTAGGAATGCCAGCAGAATGATGTGTGGGAACAGTGTGAGGGAGAAACCAGGGACAGAGGAGTAGGCAAGCCCTTAGACATCAGATCATTAAGCTGCCTGTAAACCTGTACCGTGTGTTTATTGCTAGGTCTCTTTTGATGTGTCCTCTGTTAGGTAGGCGCAGGCCGGTTTTAGAATAGACTATTCCAGTTGGAAGGGATCTACAATGACATGCAGTCCGACTGCCTGACCGCTCCAGGGCTGGCCAGAAGTTAAAGCATGTTATTAACGGCATTGTCCACATGCCTCTTAAACACTAACAGGCTTGGATCGTCAAATGCCTCACTAGGAAGCTAGTGCTCTTTGGTGATTAAAATCCAGTAAACATTCAGGCAGTTTTTGTAATATTCTCTGAATTGATAGGAACATGACATGATGGATGGGAGAGTACGTTTTGGGAAAGTGGCCTTGAAATAAAACTGTCTTGTATGTCCTTTCCAGCTTCAGTATGTGGATGAATTAACAAACTACACGTAGTCATATATCCAATAATGTTTACACAGGATATCTTATACTTCTGGTAAAACATTGTGTTTACATTACCACTGTATTAAGAGCATTACTAGGGTGACGTAGTGTGTCGTTATCCTTGACCTTAGAGCCGTCTTAAAAGTCTTAGTAGCAACAGAGCCTAACTTCAGATGTGTGTTACAAAGGATATTTGATCATACAATATTTTTACTGGCTCGTCTGCACACACTTCAAACTAACACATATGTTTTATTACTTTGTTAAGAACAGTGTATGCCCTTCTCCTGTTAGGCAAACTAAAAAAAGTCGCAGCTAGTTATGCCACTGGTTGTACGGTTTCAAGATTAGCTAACATTTAAGTCAGCGCACAGTGTGATAGTAGGTTTATGGCTATCTGAAGCTGAAAATATAGATTATACATGTATACCCATTTTATGTATGTATGCGCATATGTCTATCTGTGTGTATAAGTTTATATATAAAATACTGATCTGCCTTGTAGTGCCTGCAAAGGGTTTGTTTTGTCCTGTCATCTTTAATTAGATCAACAGGATATTGATTCAGTTGGCTACAACGCACAACCATAAACACAAAGAAAGTATCACGACCATATGGTTAGGGTGGAGGGAAGGATGGGACTAGCTCTTGTAGCCACCATGCAGACTTAGATCTGCTTAGGTCAGTCAGGAAACAACACTGCTGAGACAGAAGTCTGCTTTTTATTTGTGACACTTAGAAGCTTTTGTGTATACATACTCAAGCTATTAATATTTAGACTGTTTATTCTTAACCCTGAGGGCACTTTCTTAGTTTAAAATGTAAAAAGTGGAAAAATACTCAATTTAAAAAATTTCTGGGAATGTAAATTGTATGATTGATTGTACTAATCTCAAAACTAGCAGTATTGTAATAGGGTAGATAATAATAAAATAAATAATTTAGTCATAGTGGGATATCAATTTCGAAGTGTCTCGGTGAAAATATGTGGGGCCATCCATTGCAGAAGAAGTGGTTTTAAGCAGTAACTGTTAAACATCCCCACAAATGCCCACTATCAAAGTTGCTGTTGCTACAGAACCCTTTAAAATATGCAATTGTAGAAAAATTAAATAAAATTTAAAAAGGGAAGCAGATACAGGTTTCGTTAAACAGCAGACTAATAGGTAATACAAAGCTTGCACCTGAATGAATCAGGATTTTTTAGTCAATTCAATTACTCCATTATGGTCTGCTTTTTAATTCTTTGTACACAGAGATTTTAAACACGAAGCTTTGTAAAAAATCTGTTTGTTGTGCTAAGCCATTTTTACAACAGTTGAACAATATAAGCAGTTTGGCATTCCTAGAAATGCCATTGGTTTTATAAAAACTGGACAGTCAATACTATTACAATTAGGTTACCGCTAATGTTCTCATTGTATTTCAGTTCTTTTAAGTGTGGAGTACAGCAACTTTCCTGTTAAAAATGAATTATTGTTCAAGGAAGTTCAATACACAGATATGCTGCCATATCTGTATAGCTGTAAAATTTGTGTTCAGAACTAGAGGAAACTAAGTGACATGACTGTACTTAAAAGGCTTACTAGAAAAATATGCTCACAGATTAATATCTAAGGGCATTATTGGCAAATCCAATACAGGTATATTGGATTTGTAATGCATTTATTAGGAGCACGATAATAGCAAGAAAATTACCTTAGAACCTGAAAACATTCTCTATTTGTAGGATTGCGGGTCATGTCCAGTTTATCAGGGTGTTGCTCTTGTCTGCTGACATGGCTTTTAGCTATTGTATGCAGCTGTTCTGAGCTGGCCTTTAAAAATGAAATACAAGTAACCGTGTACCAAATCCATTTGCAGAAAACAGTTCTTTCCAGGATGGTTTGAACAGGATTTTGAAGAACATATTGGCAAAAAGTTCCACAATAGAGCGCGAAAATGCTCAAACAGGTGCCCAGAGAGGATCTGGAGATAATTAAGCATCCATTCAACAGGACTTTGAGCAACCTGACCTGGTTTTGAAGTTGTCCTGTCTTCGAGCAGGATGGTGAACCAGATGACTTACAGAAGTCTTTGCCAACCTAAATCACTCCATGATTAATGCATGACATCTGTGTCTCCAAAAACTTTTGACATAGATGGTAGGTCCTAGTATTCTCCTAGATACATTGGACTGTTTTTCATTGTGCTAGTCTCCTGGTGTGGCTATGAAGGTGGCATTACCAGTTCCTAATAATTCTGCTAGCATGGAATTTTCTGAATGGGGAAGATAAATTCATTTTCTCATGCAGTAGCAAGGCTTGGTGACATAATTTAGTGTTCTTTGAATACATTTGCTTTCTATTTGTACTATTTGAAGAAATGACTCCTCAACCAGGATATGAAATGTATGGGTGTGTTGTGTTGCTGCCGTTTTTGCATGGTGCCCTTTTCTAGTTCTAGTCATTTGATGCATCTGAGAGTTGGGATACTGGACTGTCTTTCAGTGATTCTGCATCGTACTTAATTAAAAGCAGCACAGCAAACTGCTTTAGAAATGTAAATTAGTTTGACTTCAAACTCTTCTAACTTATTCTTCCTCAGATGGGAAAGCTTGATGCCAGAAGGAACGAATTGTTCTGGTTGATAGATGGGTTTGTTGTTATGACTCTGATTAGAACTGAAAATTCTTGTTAAATTGGTTTATTTCTAATCTCAGACTGGTTTGAGGATAAATTGGTTTGTATCTAGTCATGTATAAGTTAGCTAATAGACAAATTCTGTCATTTGTTTAATCCCACCTAAGTCCTGAAAACTACGCATTTTTAACTGAGGTCATAAGGTGGCACTTAGAAGAATATATGGGAAAAGACATATATGGGAATAATAATATGAATACTGCCCGGTGATGCTGCCAGAAAGACTGTGAGGACAATGTATTCTAAACAAATTAGTCTTTATGAATACAAAGGATCAATTTCTAGTGTCATTGTCTTGTGAGTAGGAAGAAGATACTTTTGGCTTTATGGCCTTCCCCAGCTCTGCCTTCATCTTGCTACATGACCATGTGTATCCTCTTCAGATCTGAACAATTACATCAATGCTACATTTCTTCCTCAAATACCAGCTAATTAAGTATTACCGTAGTTCCTTTATCAGGTATAGGTTCTTGATTTCACTGTTTGGACCTACTAACAATCTTCTGTACCCTTTTCAAACTGTAATAAATGAGCATCAAAATCATAGAATCATTAGGTTGGAAAAAAACTTAGAGATAATCAACTCCAACCATACCTGTCTACTACTAAATCATGTGCCCAAGCACCGCATCTACCTATCTTTTAAACACCTCCAGGACTGGTGACCCAACCACCTCCCTGGGCAGCCTGTTCCAGTGCCTGATAACCCTTTCTGTGAAGAAATCTTTCCTAATGTCCAATCTAAACTTCCCCTGATGCAGCTTGGCACATTCCCTCTTGTCTTATCACCTATCGCTTGGGAGAAGAGACCAACACCCACCTCACTACAACCTCCTTTTAGGTAGTTACAGAGGGCAATGAAGTCTCCTGTCAGCCTCCTCCAGATTAAACAACCCCGGTTCCTTAGCCACTCCTTGTAAGACTTGTTTTCCAGTCCCTTCACCAGTTTCATTGCTCTTCTTTGGGCGTGCTCCAGAGCCTCAGTGTCTTTCTTATAGTGAGGGGCTCAAAACTGAACACAGCACTCAAGGTGCAGCCTCACCAGTGCAGGGTGCAGGGGGAAAATAATTTCCCTAGTCCTGCTGGCTACACCGTTTTCGATACAAGCCAAGATGCTGTTGGCCTTGACCACCTGAGCAAACTGTTGGCTCATGTTGAGTCGGCTGTCGACTAACATCCCCAGATCTTTCTCTGCCAGGCAGCTTTCAAGCCATTCTTCCCCAAGCCTGTAGCACTGCATGGGTGTTTTGTGTCCCAAATTGTGCAGCTCTGCACAGGTGTGCACTGGAAATGTGGTGGAGGGACAAGGTAGTGATCCTGTAAGATGTGTCACAGGATAGATAGCTTTATACAATAAGGGATCTGAATGAACTGGTAATCATGGTCGATTTGCTGCAGGGGAGGTTGAGGCCAGCCATTCATGGTAGGGTCTGTGCGCACCATTTAAAAATTGAATGGATAGTTTCTTCCAGCAACCTGTAAGTACCAATGTTGTGTAGTTCTCTTTCAATAAAGGTGTCTGTGCTACTTTTGATACTCACGTGAACTCACAGCATTTCTGTGAAATAGTTTCCCTGGAAAATGAGAAGAACTGCAGGAAAAAAATGCTTGACATCTAGGGGGAAAAAAATTACATACAGACGGAATGAGCAAAATATTTTCCCTTTTGCATTTTTTAGTTTGGTTAATAGCCAATAGTCAAGCAACAAGTTGGGTATTTACCTGGTCAGGTGCATGGGCTGGATGAAAGTTGAGCAGTACGTTAATTAGTGAAGGGAATGCATGGATGACTCCTACCCAAGCAGGCTACTAAAGCACACTGTAGTGCTGTGGTGTGAAAGTCCCAGAATTCGTAGTCCAGTCCCTGACACCGCTATGTTTGTGGCTTTGGCACTGCTCCCTCCTGTGGCCACCAGTCACAGTAGGCTGGCTTCTGCCGCTGGATTCTTTTGCCAGAGAATCCAACTGGGGAAAGGCCCTTTTCCCAAAATCTAATGACTCTCGGCACTGCCAAGTCCTTCAGAAAACCTGATCAGTCTCGATAAATCTCTTAGCTCCAAGTTTTTGAGAGAAATATAATGCACGTATTTTCATTTTGGATGTTCAAAAATATAGTTTTTCTTCAAATTCATATTATTTTTATTTGCAGTTTCAGCAAAATATGAACGTTGAAATGTTAAAACCAGAAGAAAACCTGAAGAGAGTGAACCAAAAATCTGGATGTATTTTTGAGATACCAAAGCAAAATACTTCTGGTTTTTTACTTCTCAAAAAAAAAAAAAACGTTGAGTTTTTTTGCCTTGATGAAATTGATGAAATTTTTAGTAATATTTTTCCATGACATGGGAAAAAAATGACTCTATTAGCTTAGTGCTGACTTGCATAGTAGCATCTTAATAACTGTAAAATAACTATCCTCTTTTTAGCTATAGATTTTGCGTTTGGAAAGCTTATTTCTGGAAAGCTTATTTCTGGAAAGCTTATTTATAAATAAAAGATGATGAAAATACACAGTGAGTTTTTGGAAGCACTGACGAGCTATATATTTGGCCAATTCAAATCTGTGTACCTCTGCATTTTTTATGCAGACTGAGCACATGGTCAAACTTCTGCCTAGTCATACTGACTAAATGTTTTCAGATTTAATCTACATAATCAGTTTTCAGAATTTATGATGGACATCATTTTGGTTTATAATCTTAAGTTTTCTAAAAGCAAGAAACTGCAAGATAAAGTCTTTAAAAAAAGAGTATTTTCGGTGCTTTGGTGGAGGCTCCAGTCAAAGGGAAAATGCATTATTGCATTATATTGATGTAGAAATAATAGTTATTTG
Source organism: Cuculus canorus (assembly GCF_017976375.1). NCBI lineage: Eukaryota > Metazoa > Chordata > Aves > Cuculiformes > Cuculidae > Cuculus > Cuculus canorus. The sequence continues at coordinate 46,255,571 of NC_071402.1, forward strand.
CTGAAATAAATACTTAGCGATCGATAATACTGATATACACTTACCTGGTACCTGTCACCTTTAAATTTTGTTATTTGAAGCTCTTTAGAAAGAACATCTCTACTGCAAAGATTTGTGGTGTTTGTGCAGTAATAAAGTTACAGGTTGAATTTCATGGTTTTATACATACGGTATGCAAGTATTTCCCTTCGGCCTTTTACTTCACAGTGAAGTCAAATGTCACTTGTAAAACTTTCAGCTACATACAGTCTTCTTTCAAAAAAAGTTGATTCTGTGATGAGATTAAATTATCTATTTACCATATTTTACAGACTGATTTATGTGATTTTATGTAGGAGAGTGATTGACCTTAATGAGTAAAGCTCCAATGCATTCTGAAACAGCCGACATTTTGGTCTATTAATCCAGGTTAGATTGAGTAATTATTTTAGGCCTATACTTCATACTCTTATGTTGAGCTTACTTCATTTTAATACTACAGTATCTTGAACGTCAGCTGAGGGTATGAAATGAGATTAGCTGACTCTAAAATGGGAGTAGGTTAAAAAAAATTAAATATTGTTCCTTAATAATAAATTGTGCCTACTGCTGTACTACTCAAATGAAGCAACTTAGTTGTAGAAGTTCAAATAGACTAAACATTATGATTCTCTCATCCTTTAATGAATAGAGGTTTTTCCTTGCATTTCTCTGAAGGGGACATATATCTGCCTGCATGTGTGTGGGCTCTGGGAAAGAGGATTGTGCCTAATTTTGTCTTACGGCCAAGTTACAAAAATTAAGACTTTGACAGGGATAAAAGATTTCAAGATTGTAGGAAGATCTGCAGCCTGGGACCAGGCTTTCTGAGTCATCAGAGAAGCTGTGTGAGCATGTACTTTCAGAATATAAGCCATAGGATCAGACCACATTAGCTCTAGTCTCTAGATTGAAACACTCAGCTTCCTCCATTTAAGCACCAGAGTGGTTTTTAAATATGTTTTTTGTGACAAATGTCAGTTTTCAAATTCCACATGCTATTGCAGAATGGTTCCATTTCCTTGTCGTTATTCCAGTCATGTATAGTTACAATGGTTTATCTTAAAATAACACTGATGTAAAGCACCCAGTACATTTCACAGTCATCATGTACGTAACTGGATTAGTGGAATGAAGGATGGAGACAAGGTCAAAAAGCTAGATTTTTCTTACTTTTGAAATCAATGAGGTTTTTGAATGCTACTTCATTAAAAATCTATTGCCTTCTTCCAAGTGTCTTGGTATAATCAAACTTTTATGTTGAGTTTCAACGCTTTGAATGTAATTTTACTGTCTGTGTGCCACAGTGAAGCACAGAGAGGTGCTCTTTCAGGTGCAGCAAATTCCTTCCTTTTTACTTGTGAATGCTGGATGTAGACCTGGCTCATATGCTAATCCATGAACCTATTACTTTAGGGAGGTCAGTGTCTGTGAATTCAGGGCATTTCCAGTCACTTTAAAGCCTGAAGATGGAGAATTCATCAGAAGATGGTGCCCACGCACCATATACTTTATATCTTATGAAAGGGATTGAAAATTATGCCGAGCACTTGGAAGTGTTTTTTTTCTGCTCTTTACAATCTTGCTGTTTTCCTCCAAATCAAAGTAACTGATGGAAAGTATTTCCACATATGAAAAGGTCAGGACAGAATTTAGCTTTTACTGTTGAAGGTAGTATTGAAGGTTGGTGTGAGCTGAAGGTAAAGAGCTTTTGTTGTTTTTGTTTTTTCTTACTTGGCGCTTATTAATGCTGGTTCTCTTTTAGAAAGCAGGTGATGAAGTGGACGTAATACTGCTGGGCAACAAGTGTGATAAGGAGTCAGAACGTGTAGTTCCAAAACAGAAAGGAGAAAAGGTATCACTGGTACTTTCTTTGGGTTCTCCTGAGTGTATTAGTATGTGACTGTTGAGCTGTTACACTAAAAGTGATAAAAAGCTCCTGAATTCCAAAAATTCTATTAGGAATTGCTCCAGAAGAACAGTTGTGGAGCTCTGAGGTGTTGGGGTTCTTTTAAGATATGAGCAGAAATACGTTTAAGTTAACTCCTTGCTGATCTCTTTAGAATACTGATTTTTATTTTGAAAGTTAAAAATGTACTTTAAAAGTTTTCGGTGTTATGCTAGAAGTCTTATATTTTGAATTAAAAACTAAAAATATTTTAGAGTCTGCATTTTCACAGTACTATTTTAATATGGAATACTAAAATGTAATACATAATACATTCTGCATAATTTTTCTGGTACCACCCATCAATGTTTTTTTGCTACAGCCTAACAATAAGGAACTGTTCTGGCAGCCTGTGTACAGTGATCTGCATTGTCTATGAATAGCCTTAAATAACAGTGGACAGATAAATTTAGGGAACATCCAGCTTTCCCAGATATGTGTATGTGTCGTACGGCTAAGACTACAGTATTGTTTATACCTGCTGACCATGCGCAGGGGAAAAAAATGGTGTGAAGTGGGGAGTGTTGTTTTAAAGGCAATGGCAAATTACTCCACTGAGAACCAGTGAGAAAATTTGGGAGCCGTGCTATGGTAGAAGAAATTTTCACAGGAGAGCGCGTCCTAAATACCAGTAATTTTTGCAACTGCAGACTGTGTGTATCTGTTTTCTGGAACTTGGAATGAGCCCTCCTATTACGCTTTCAGGCATAGTGAGTCAAGCAGGATGTCTTGTGTTTGAAGAAAGGAACACTGATCATTTCTTGCCAATTGTATAATCTCAGATTAGGGAACTTTGGAAAATAGCATCACCTTTTCAACAGCATTACAAATAGAAACTTTTGAAAGTACATCATTCATATGTAAGACGGTCTTAATGTTCATGAACTATGTCTGTGTACAAGGAATAAGGTTACTGAGAAATACATGTATGCTCTCAAAGAATGCAGTCTGTAAAATCTGGAGTCACTGGATGTATGTGCACAAGAGGGCAGTATTACGGTTTTGCATATGATATTAACCATGACATTTTCTGACTTCTGTGTACTTAACCATGCAATCAGAATTTTTCTTAGTGTAGTATTTTTTTTTTAGAAAAAAATCATTACCTCCTCACCAATGAGTCTGCCTTCTGGATTTCTTCTGTGTTTTGAGGCAATGCAGCTCTTCAGTTATACTATTTCTTCTTTTAACGTGATTTACAAACACTGAAGAATCTGACTGAACCAGCTATTGAAAGATTTCATTAGCAGAGAGAGCTAATAATTCTCCTCTCCCTCCGAAGAAGACAATAGCCTTATTAAGAAGGGAAAATAGTTCAATACTAACTCTGCCACAAAATAATTCATACTTACATATTTCATGTTACCCGATGAGTATGAGGTGTAAGTATTGCTCTGTTCAGAGTCTTGAAGTCAGAGAAGACCCCTAGGGTCACTGGGAATCCTATAATCTGTGTTGGCATTTCTATAACAATCTGTCATAACTAAGTGAGCATGGTATGCCACTTTACAGACTAATTCAGTGCTGAGAAATTATACTTTTTTTTTGTTTCATTTTGTAATTATATAGTTTGGTCTCTCAGAAAACTATATATTGTATTTTAACACTACAAAGTATATTCTTGTATCAATAGCTTTTTTTCACTTTGAGAAATATTTGAATTCACCCTTCTTGGGCTCCTCCCTTCTCCCCCCTCAAAAAAATTTTATCTTTTTCTCTGAAGATTAATTAAAAGTGTGCTTGGCTACATTGGAAGGACAATGGATGGTAGATCTGGGGAGATTATTACACCTCCTACTTAGTGCTGGCAAGGCCACATGGAATATTGTGTCCAGCTTTGTCTCTCCCATTTCAAGAAGGGTGTTGAGAAACTACAGATGGTCCAGCAGGCAGCTACAGAGATGATTGGGATCTAGTACCAGTAATCCATGAGGGGAACTGAGGGAGCTGAGTAAAGAGGAGGCTAAGGAGCAGTTATTGTTCTGCAGCAAATGAAGTGTCGTTAGAGGAATGACAGAAATGGTCTCTTCTCAGTAGAGGCAGACAATAAAGCAAGGAGCAGCAGACACAAGTCCTGGCTTGGGAAGTTCAGGTTGGAGATGAGAACCATTTACACTAGAAGGGTGATGTAGCCATAAAAGTTATAGAGTCTCCATCACTGGCGAATTTCAAGATCTGTGAGGGCAAAGCCACGGCCAACCTCATATCATATGAGCAATAGTCCTATTTTAAGGAGCGGTATTTTTCCAAATGATTTCTGTGATTCTGTGATTAAAATTGTTTGTGTTCATTAGAGTTTGTACATAGATAGCCTCCAGATATCTGCTACCTAACACCAGAAAATAAAAAGGAATATTTCATCTTTGATTCTGTGTACCCTATAAGCTGCAAATCAGTTTTATCCACTTTTATTAGCCCAATATTTTTCATTGCGTATGTTTTTCTTTGTGAACCATTATGTGTCATTGTTTTGCATTGACACTTGCCAATAGCTAAATGATCTTAACTCTCTGTAACAAGTTGCTGCAGTACTGAAAACAGTTCATAGCAGTCAGCTGGACTTTTAGAATCCCTTATGAAACAGTCTGTCTTAAGAAACAGTCCAGATCTCATCTTTATTTTCAAAATTACATTTTCTTAAAGCATTTTTGGAAAATAAACTGTTTTGCTTGCTTTATATTCTACCTTTAATATAATCTTTATTACATTTTGACTAAAACTTTGAAGTCTAGTTCTCTGTGCCTGATTTTGGAATTTTTGTATAGCTTTGATTTGTTACTTCTAGCTCTTATTGAAAGCAGGCATAACTGCCAACATCGGACTTTTTATCCTGATGGAGAACCTTTCAAATAAATCATTATGTGGTCAGTAATTATAGGATTTTGTATACATTATAAGTAGTAGGGTATTTTTTTTGCCTGGTATCATCTTCTCCAGATGTGTACCGAGATAAGATCTGTTGCAAAGGGAATACATAGACTCTCCCACTGTTGTTTTCTGGCAGATATTATTCCCATCTTGTCCACCTCCCTGGGGAGACAACAATCCAACTGTTTTTCTCCATGCATATAACTGCACAAATAAGAAAAAGTTTATGACTTTAAAAAGCTATGATTTTTATTGATTTTTTTTTCCTCATGCCAACATATCTCTAAGCTATCTGTAAGGGAAATACACTGGAAATGAGGAAACAGGGCTAAACTGGATAAAATCAACGAATGTAAAAATCTATGCTGCCCTGTTCTTCTAAGTGTTTTCTTTCTTGTCCTATTACCATAATATATGTTTACGTACGTATCTGTTCTTGCTTGCCTATTATCTCTGTGCTTCGCTTTCTGGCAAAAAGGAGCATGTCTTTTTTTGTATTTCATTATGCCTCTTTTTCTACAGGTTTTGTTGCATTTTTATCTATGCTTTTCTTCAGGCACTCCATTAGTTTCCTCTAAATAATTGCCTAGGAGACAGTTTGTTTTCCAAATAAATCAAAACATTGACAATAGACCCACTAGAGTTTATTCTTATTATTTACAAGTAAAGGCAGGTAAAAAAAAGCTGTTTGGAAAATGTAAAAATTTAAGAAGAATGTTTTAAGAGCTACCTGAAATTTATAAACTGAGGGTGAATATAGAATACTTTGCTGAGCTGACATTTACTTAATCGGTGTTTATACAACATATTAGAAGCTGTCAGAGCACCTGCATATCTCTTGCTATTAGTATTATGAAGTGCTTTTTTCCTAAAGTCTGTTCATCCCATTGCTTATATTTGTTTTTCAGCTTGCTTGGGAACATGGAATACCCTTTTTTGAAACCAGCGCTAAGGATAATGTGAACATTGAGGATGCATTCTCAGTCTTGACTAAGGAAATACTGGAAAAGGTACGCTCCTTTTCTGAGTAGAAAGAAAATGGGAGATATTTATTGACAGACTGATAAACAGCAAAGCACAGCCACTGCTGATTTTGCTTTATGGAGTTACTACTTTGAGAGCATATTGTAGCTGTAGACATACATAGGAGGAATGTGGGGGAAAAGAATTGTGGGAGAAGAGAATAAGAGAGGTGAAGAGCAGGTAAAATACAGTTCAGAGAGAAGGTGAAAATTCAGGAAAACTGCATCTGTGGCTTTCCTTCCCATGCTTTTCCTCAAGGGACAGGTTAACAGCTCTAAAGTAGTTCCACTTCTGTGCCAGGAAGATTCCTTTTCCCTGTGGGTTTCTGTAGGATATACATGCGCTGTGTAAGGTGCTGCATGCTGATGGAATGAGCAGACCTTTTATGTTCAGCAATCAGATGTTTTAACCAAAGTTCATAGCTGTTTGTTTGGACAATTTATGCTAGTGCTTTCAAAGTTATTAGAACCTAAAAATTTGAGTTAATTAGTGGTAGAACCAATACTGTAGCTGTCAGAGTCAGTATCTTTAACTACCTCAAGTGTGTTGGCTTAAATGTCCTTACTCTTCAGAGTTGCAGTACTTTAGTAGGACTGAATTATTGTTAATTAGCTCTGAAAATGTTTTGCATTGCAATTTATTTTTAGACAGTAGAATATTATTTTAGACATTAATGGATGTTCTTCATGCAATGCATTATCATTGCCATTCATCACCAATATTAGTTATACAAACCTAACCTTCCATTCTGAATACTCTTGAAATGATAATAAAGACAAATGAGCAAAATTACTGACAAAGTCACAAGTTGCAGTGTTTTGATTAAGTAGCCATAGGGGATGGTCAGAATAATAGCGCGGGGTTAGACTGCTTCTAAATCAAGGTCTCGTTGTATTATACAATAGTACAAGCTGTAGTTGGCTATTTGAGGGGGAGGGAAAAAAAAAAAGAAAACCAGCTCTGATTCCTTTAGCAGTGAAATGAAAATGAAGCTCAGCAACTCAACAGTCAAATATCATTTAGAACAGGAGGATAACAGCAGGTCCTTGAACAGCTGGCAAAAAGTCTCAGATAAGATAACTCCGATTTTCTTGTAAATGGAAACAACATTGTCTACTGTAAATAGAAAATTATTTGTTGATATGAAGCATGAAAACTACAAAACAATGGCTATAATCATAACTGCTGCAACGACAAATATGGGTGAAGGGAGCATTTTTTGCGCAGTGTGTTTGGGTAAGACCTGAGAGTTCTCTGCAGCATGCAGAAATGGTGTTTGGATATTTCTCAAATTAAGATTGCCTGCGCTTATTTTACTTTAAGTGGAACTTTAGTATTCCTGCTCATCTTCATGAAAATCTGTGGGTTTTGTAGCGTGGACATGTAATCAAATTCAGACCATGTTGAAAATGGAATCCCACTGCATGGCTTTAATTAGAACTGCTTGAGAACACAGTTGTACACTCAGCATGCATGTATGTGTGTTTGGAAAATAAGTTTGTGAAAATTTGTCAAGTTTGTCTGTAGTAACATTTCACCTTATCTAGAAATATTAGCAGTCCCTGATGGGGCATCGCATACCATTACTTTGGTGTATAATTCGCCTTTTTTTGTGAAAAGTATTTGTTGATTTAAACAAGGGCTACCTTAGCCCAGTTGCTTTTGCCACTAGCCTGGTAAGAAAGTGTTCATAGTAAAAAAATAAGTCTACCATACAGTTTCATAGTGGTTTTCAGGTTCGACACAATCATTTACTTGTTCACAAAGCTGTGAAATCTGAATGTAGTGCTTGAATTTTAACTTCCTCTAACTGATGAAATTTTGTAGAAGGGAAAATGCAGTAGGAAGTGTGACTAGTAGCTGTGAAAAATGACATGATAGATGCCAGTCTGAGATCACTTCAGTTGTATATCCATTCTGTAGTGGTAAAATATCTACTTGCTGATTGTAAAAATGAGATACAGCTTTGCACGGTGTTTTGGGCCAAAGACGCCAATGTGTGAGGTAGCAGGACATCAGGCCTCCCTTGTTTCTGCAATAGGACCACCTGTCCCGGGCTGATGAGATGTCTCAGTGGAAGCTTGTCATTGCTTTACCAGTCTCACAGAGGAAATCAATTTTAAGGAATTCCCTAGAAAAGTCTATTATGGGAAGTCTTTTGGGAAGTATGAAGAGGTCATTCAGAAATAAAACAGGCAGGGCAGGGTGGCAGGCAGTAGACCATTTTCAGATGCATTGCAATAAACTGTATTAATCTGAGATTTTTTTATATACCTGCTGGTTTGCCCTACTATGGACATTTCTTTTATTATCTAAATCTACAGAAACTCCTCCTGTAGATGCGTGAGATCAGTGTCCAGAGTTTCAGAGCTCATACAGAAGTAATGAGCTTGATTCTTTTGAATTTAGAACAAGTTGTGGTTCAATGGAGGACTGGGGAAAAAAAAAACCCACATTAAAATGTGTCAGACATTAAAAAGAAAGGCAAGTTTGTATTGTCACTATCTTGTCCTGCATTTTCCCTTCTCTTCTTTTGTGGTTTTACTTCTAGTGTGCTTCAGGGAAGGAGAAGACTTCTGTATCCCAGTGATTCAGATAACTGAAGTGCTGCTTAACCTTTCAGATGTTTATCTTCTCTGCCATTCTATGCTGGGTTTCAATCCTACAGCTCTAATTTACATAGGTAGTCTCATTAAAACAGTCAGATATCATTTGACTGCTTACATTGGTAACAGTTATAGAGTCAGGCCATATTTTTTAGAACTTATGATTTTCAAACCAATTTATTATTCTATTAACTTATTTGATTGTCTTTCAAAAGGCTGCAGTAGAAATGAATGTTAATGACACAGGTTATTCCAGACATTTGCTTAGACATGTTGAAAAATAACAACAGTATTTTATTTATTCACAATTCTTCTGAGTCTCAGATATGCCTAAACTTGTTCATTAGTAGATGACAGCTGTTCCTTAACAAGGCTTCTGGTTGCCAGTGAACTATTTGTGTTTTTGAGTCAGTCCTCCTAAAACAACCAAAACCAAAAACACTGCTGAGTATACAGTCAGTGTTTGCACTTCAGTGTTGTTTGGTTTCATGGCTGATGAGCAGTAGTACTCTTCTCAATCAGCTTTTTAAAATAATATTACAAGCCTTTGTATTTCTGGTGGTTGGTATTCTTCTAGGAGCAGGAGGGAAACTGTATTCCACAAACAGAAAAAAAAAAAGAAATAAAGTTTTTGCCCTTTCCTCAAGACTACTATAAAACTAACCAAATTTTGTTCTCCCTGCCTCCCAAGAGTGATTGACTACTAGGATTATTTTAGTATAATATTAAATAACCATATATCTGCTGAGCAAAGAACAGTCAAACTCCATTTAAAAACTTACCCTGTGCTGTTGAGAGAACATTTATTGTTTAACAGCTGGATGTCATTTGAGATAAACATTCAAAAGTAGCAGGCCTCAATTCTGTCCTTCTTTGATCTCTTTACCTTCCTCTCTTGTGCCAACAAGATTTTTTGGTATTACATTGTTTCCCCAGTTCTTTTGCTCCTAAAGTACCTTTGGAACTTGCTAGCTGATTTTACATACTTTTCATAGATCAAACTAAAAGATAATTAAGCTCCCAATGAGTTCCCTGAAAATAAGGTGCTAGGTGGAGGAGAGACTGGATGGGAGGAGACTTTCCTTCCACTCTGTCTCCAGCATTAGTTTGCACAGTATTAGACAGAGATGCCTTAAACAGACTAAAAAATGCTTCGACCAGCCATTCCAGGTGGAGCTTGCACTGTGGATATCCAATTTAATTCACTGCAAGACTCAAATCCATGGGAAATCTGATTGTATTATTGCCAAGGTTCAGGGAATTGTGTCTCCAGCAGTGCACATTCAGTGTTTCTTTATTATCCTGTCACACATGGAGCCCCAGGCTTTATTCACTATTTATTTATCTTCTGACCACAGAATGTGAATTTCTTCATGAGGTTTTTCATAATGCTTGTAATGCTGTATTTTGGATCTATTTTAGATTTTTATCTCCATGACCTTCTTAGTAATGTTAGGTAATATATTCGGCATTGCACACATGGGAACCAAGGTACGGACATTAAAGTGAAGATGACAAATGGTACCAACTCACTTAGTGGTGGTGCAGTGTATGGCATAATTTTACTTCACTATCTTGTTTAATTAAAAAAAAATCTGTTCAGAACATTGAATGAGCCAGGTATTCTTCTGGAAACAGTAGCATATAATTAGGTCATGTAAATCAAAATTTAATTGTACCATTTGAATTTAGGGGAGGAGATTTATCTTAGAATGCAGTCTTAGCCAACTAAAATTTACGTGAATAGTCTAGTGTGGTTGTCTGGAATAATGTCTATTCAATGACAAGAGATGCATCTTCTTAGGATAAAAATTGTGTTCTGAAGATGCCTTTCTCTCTCCATTGGTATTATAGACGACTTCATATCTTGACCTAGATGGTTTCATATGGTTAAAGATAAATAAATAAAAATTCCAGGATATCAAAGAAGCGTTACACACTTGACTTAGTCTGGCATTTGCAGCATCTGGAATATTTTGACTTTGAATCCAGATTGCTCTCTTGATTTTTGAGATGCAACTATATTAATCCTTACATAGATGATCAGAAGGGTTGAAGAACCTTAGAACAGCAGGACATCTGTCTTTTCAAGTTTGTGAAATAACTAATTTCAATACAACATTGTTATAGTCTACGTGGTATTAACAGAAGAGGGAGATAGAGACCCACACTTGCCAGTGGGTTAGATGTTCTAGACATTGTGGAATAGCAGGCTTTTGGGAGCGAGGACTTCACCGTCATTTCTCGAGGAAAGTGTTTTGCAGCAGTTAAATCCTGCTGTGCCTGACCCCATATCCTCTGCTGCTCCCATCTCTGTCCCTCTAGTGATCACTTTCCCTGCTAACAGATCCCTAGTTCTTGCTTGATACTGTTTGTGCCCTGTCTCTCCCATTCCTGTTGTGAGAAGACTGCTGTGTTTTGAACAAGTAATTTGAATTACAGAGTATAGGGAAAATACTCATCAAGGAAATGGCAGGACTGATCTTAATAACTGAGCTCTGTCTTCTGGCAGTTCAGCCACAGAAGTCACATGAAATTGGTTGCATGAAATTCTCTGCCGTGCTTTGCTGGTCTTTGTCAACTATCACTACTAAATATAAACAGAATTATTGAGGTCATTAAGTATGATCATTTTGTCATTAGCTATAATAAAAATCTGTTGAATTCCAAAAAGTTATAAATAATAGTCACTTCAACTACAATACCTTCTGCTTGTTTCTCTAAAGCTCATAGCTCTCCCACAGGCACTCTAGGCCTGCCTTTCTTGAGGGCATTGAAAAGTACACTGTAAAATTCTTCCAAAACCATAGTGAACCCCACCTCCAAAACAACTAAACCAGTATCAAAATACCAAGAAGTGGTGCCAGAGTAGGTGAATCCAGCTTGGTATGACACTGCTAGTCTGGGCAGTTTTCCAGCATGGAACAGACAGCTGATCTTAGCTAAGATTTATAAATCTACTCCATTAGAAGCCATTCAGAGAGCTTCCTTTATTTTTTTATGCTATTCCCCCTTCTATACTACTGTAGCTGTTTTTCCATGATTGAAGGAAGAAAAAAAAAAAAGACAAAAAACATTTAGGAACTCAGCCGTGTCATCATAATTCTTGTCTAGAAGTTAGTATCACACCAGTGATACAAACTCTGTTTGGAGCTGGAGAGGAGACAGCCGATTTTGGAGAGGATTGTTCATCCTGGCTGATTTTCTCCACTGATTCAGCAGAGAGATTAAAACCAGTTTAAACAGACGCCTGCCTGGTAGGTGAGACATGTCTGCTGGATTATTTAACAGGAAAAACTAGTGTTTGAGGGCAGGGGCTTTCATCGTCTTACTAAAATCATTGCAGGGTAGATCTGTGTCTGTGTCTCTGGTGGTATTTTCAAAACCCCACTTTACCAAAGATGCTGAAGTGGAAATCTGAGCTTCGTGGTACTGTTTTGGTTCTTCTCACCTTTTCATAGTTTTCAGCTGTTTGTTGGCTGGGTCGTCTGGGAGTGAGTTCCAACAGGCTGAGCTGAAATGTGAGCTGGAAGTGTTAGCATTCAGGGAGCCCTGAAGAAGGAATGCTGCTTGCCTTGTTCTCTGAAGGTGGGAGAGATTTGCATACCTCCCTGCTGTAATTTCAGGAGGAGAGGGTGCCCCACCTCTTCCAGGGCTCACTGAAGTTGAGTGCTGTGTGGGATTATCTGATCATTGCTTCAGTGCTTTATGCAGGACTTGTTGTATCTCTTCAGGTTATGAATGCCCACTTCTAAAATGTGTGTATGATGCTTTTGTTTAAATGAATCCCAGCTCCTCATTTGCTTAATGGAGATCCTTTATGGAATAGTCTTATCAAACTGAAGTGATTTTCAAAGTTCTCAGCTTTTAAGTGGCTTTTAAAACAAACTATTACCTCTTCTTTATATGTAGAGGAGTGGTTCTTGTCTTTATGTCCTGGCTAATTTGTTGATGAACTACTGTCAGATATTGATTTTACAGATTATACAAACCATTTCATTGTCAGATGTGTTTGACTGTCTTCATCACTTATAGTACTGAAGATCCTTGCTAAGGATACATGAACAGCTTGCTTGCCACAGAATGTACTATTAATTAGTAAAATATTAGCAAACAAACATCTTCGGTGTTCAAGGAGCGTGCAATTTTCTCCCCTTTAACTGAAAGCATGAAGTTAGCTATAACCTCCAACACTTTCAGATTACCTGTTTTTTCTAAAGTTAACTAAGTGGAACCTGAATTCTGAAATTGTTCAAACAGGGAATTTTCTAGAGCGCTTTTGCTACTTAAACTGAATTTATATCTTCTGAAGAAAAAGCAGGGATGAAACAAAATCTACTTACTTTATTCCCACAGTCATCAATGCTCAATGTTATTTCTTAGTCTCAATAGAGTTAATTTAAATTTTTTATTGTACCGTTATCTTCCAGAGTCCCCCACCAAAATCTTGTCTCTAAAACGAAGTGATGTCTTGTTGCTTGAGATGACAAGGTTATGGTTGTGTGTTTTTTATTCTGCCTTGCTCCATCTTTTGAAAAGGTCTTCACACTTCACATTTACTCTCTACACTTGAAGGTTATCACATAGCTTCTCTGCCTAGCACAAATCATAATGGCTAATGCCAGTGCTCAAGCACCTTGCCCAACACTGTAAAAAAATTAAAACAGATCACAAGTTGTAAAGCTGCATGTTGGGATTTGTGCAAACTCTCAGGGCTAATAAATATGTTGCACCTGTTTGTACTTGTCACTCCCAACAAAAAAAACCCAAGTAAAAGTGCACATGCTGTATTTCTTCATACATGATTTATATGTGACTAATAAGTAATTCCTAGAATCAGTAATTCTCAGTTTTCCAGTAACCCAGAGTCAGAACATTAAGTGTTAATAATTTTATTGATGAAAGCTTTGGCATCCTTCCTGAGGTTTAGGCACTATTATACTTTTCCTGCCCTCTGCTTCTGCCTCTCTCCATCACTTCTCATCTCGTCGCAGGTGTTTAATCTCTTCCAGCAGCATACATTGAGGAAGCCTCCCTGTGTCCCTGCTGCCCCAGGGAGGAATGGGCTCAGCCACTCTCTTTGCGGGGATGGTCCTGCCACAGGGCAGACAGCACGCTGGAAGGGCTAAAGCTGTGACTAGAGAAGAATAAAGGAAACAAATGTCACATGTCTTCTCCAGAATTTTAGGTGGTGTTAAGTATTCTTAATCAAAGAGGCATAAGGCTTATTGTAACATGGAGAACCTTTTATTTTCGTGTTGTTTTGATTCAGCTGAGTAATTTTAGGTGAACCTTTCTGGTTGTAGTCAGCATTGAACTACACTGTGACATGATATGTGTAAGTTCTTAATTCTGAATCATTTTACTACATGATGCCTTTTTCTTCCCCTCTCCCCTTTTTTTTCACCCTATGCTCTGAATTTCATGAATTACGGCTTATATAGCTGTCTTCTTTGGAAGCTTCTCTTTATTGTCAGAAATGGTTCTTTATTGCTGTTGAGTTTGGGTTGAGAGAGGAATGTGGTGAATCCAGTGACTGTACTTACTTCTCTGTGCATTATTACATACTTGGTAAACCTGCCAAGAAGCAGGCAAGAGAATAGCAAGTCGAGAAGTTATCTCTTTTTTTTTTTGCTAGGCATGGGACAATGTTGTCTGTGTATTTGTGCCTGAGTTCAGGGTTCAGTGTTCATAGTTTTAGAATACAAGATTGCAACATATACTGGTACTGTATTCAACAACTGGGTTTGATTGTTTCTCTGGTCAGTGCTAATTATCCAGTGGAGTTTATTGCTGAAAGGAAGAGTCCTAGTTTTGCTGATTTTTATTTTTTTTTAAATCTGCTTTTGCAACGAATGTTTTACAAGGATAGACTGTTACTTTGACAGTTTATCTTGATAAAGATTGAGTTGTTTCTATTTGGGCGATATTCTTGGTAATTAAATAAAGGCAAGTAAATGGAGAATTTTAGTGAATTTCACAAAACAAGTTATCACCCTTTGTAATAATTAGTAGCCTGTGCCTTTTTGTAATGGGTACTGATATTCTATATTTCCCTATTCCTTTCAAATGGATTTTTGCACCCCATGCTCAGTACTTCAAAGATCAGTGTTCTTACCTGTGAATTAGTGAAAATTGGTGTAGCCAACAGAAGAACCTGTACATCTAGAGTGGCTCTTATGAGTAAAGATTTACAGGATCAGTTCAGTGGGTTTGTAGTTTCTCCTGAAAAGACACTTTCTATCATCTGTCACCTTCAGAGTTAGGACAGATGTCTGAATGCTAAAGAATGTAAATATGCCAAGCTGGGGCTTGCATGGGCATCAGTCTCCATTTACCTTATTAGAAAACTGCAATCTTTTAATTAAATAGTCAAAGAAAAATATATCCAGTGACCCTACCAAATCTTTTACATATTAAAATATGTGAAAATTCAAGCTTTTCAACATTTGTGTTGTAGTTATCTTAATTAAGTCTTTGATTTTGTTTATTTTACAGAAATCCTGTGTGTTATACGACTTTGATGTTGTAGCTCTAAAGGAAAGTAAGAAGAGAACCTGCTGCGCATTCTGAAATTGTTTCTTATTCCATTTCGTCTTGAGAAAATATTAACTATTGCAAAGGAACGTACAAGATTTTAAAAGTGGGCATTCTTTGTATTACACAAACTTCGTTGCCAAATGTTTTTATACACTTATATTATATTTTCTTATTTTTAATGTGGAGTTAATTACCTGACTTTGGAATTACTAGATACATCACAGGTTGACTGCATCTGCATACAAATGTTTGCAGAAATGAAATCTAAGTGCACTAATTATATTAAAAAAAACTTACCTTGGCTTTTTTTTTTTTTGTGTTATTTTTACCAGATTTGTAATGTAATAAACATTGACATCATCACATAGGCAACCCTCTGATCTATGAATTCACTTGTGCTATCCTCCAGATAACATCTCTTTGGTATACCTGGTATTTACTGCATCTCCTAAGATAATTTTGGAGGAATTTTTGCCTTTGTTTCTTTTATATCCGTTTCAGAAACATATCCATTACATGAATAGCCTTGAACAGGGATGCTGCAAATTGAGGGCTGGGAGAAAAGAATAAGCTGTGTACAAGATCAGTATTTTGGTGAACCACCCTTAAAAGGCAGAAAACACAGAACAACAGAATGCTTTCACAAATAATTATCTTCCTTATATAAACTTTTATCATTCTATAAAATAATTCACCCAAGTATTAGCAGCATACCTGCATTTTCAAATGTTCCTTTTGTCATAAATAATCACAATATTAAAAGGGTATGTGGTGTTTGCTTGATATTGTGAGATAATTATGTTATTTTCTTAGAGTGTAAATACATCAGGTATCTGATTCTGTTCACTTATATATATTTTATATTGGTTATGTAATATCTTTAATTTCAGTGGAGGATATCAGATTTTATTTAAATGAGGGCAGTATCAGAATGCCATTTTCTTTTGCTTTAATCAAAAGCCAAGTGAACACAAATCAAACCTGCAGAACACACACAAAGCAAACACAAGTTGGGAAATCTGAAGACCTGTGATTATATTGTCCTTTCATTATTTATTTATTTATTTATTGCCTGGGAGATGTGGTTCCTGCTGATTAATAAATTTAATTATTTTATCACCATTTGTGAATGAATAATACCACTGTGCAGAATTGTGTTGTGACCTACCTCTGCACATACAGAATAACAAACTCTGCTGCCTTATTGTCTTGGAATGTCATTACCCTCCTGAAGTATGCCTGCTTCTTTTTTGAGGGCTGTTTGCAGATTGCCATAATATCAAGGTATTATCAAATCTGGTATTGAGATAGTAAGCTCAACTGGAAAATGCTTTCTGAAACACATGGGACTTAATGTGCCTGAGAACGCTGCCAGGTCACAGGGCCATTTAGTATGCTTGCAGAAGGGATGCGAAAGGATGGGAAAGGCTACGTATTTACAGCCGCTACTGACTACTCATCATGGCTAGTTGCTTAAGTTAGTGTTTAGAGTGAAGTCAGAAAATAAGGAGTGAAAGATAATCCCTGCTTTAGTTACTACCATAGCAGAGGAAGAGATTTTGGGAGGCTATCTATGGTCTTATTTTAGCCTCAGATCAGCTGTGCCTGCTGTACTACTGCAGGCCGATGTTTAGAGACCTGCAGAGATGATTTTACAGGCTCTCTGAATGGCGTACAGGTCTTTTTTAACTAGTTTGGCAAGCCTGAAGTCTTCTAATACCTAACCTAATCGGTAAACATTGAAACATTGAAAACAGGTTCTCCCTTTCCTCTCAATGTATGTGAACACCTCTGCCTGCCCTCTCTTTTCTCTTTAAGCCAGAGAACTCCTGACCCTTCTTCCTTCCCTTGTAGTTTGGGTTTTCAGAATACTTTTTGCCTTTTGTCTCTCTCCTCTCAATATTTTTTATTTGGTTTTCAGATATTCTGGAGTGTAGATCTGAACACTGAGCAGGCTTTTCCAGTTTAAATAAAAATGGCTGGATAGAATAAAATTATTTTCTCATTATCTTATTTATGATACTTGTACTTATGCACCCCAGCATCAGCATAATGCAAGACAGCCTAGCACTGCTTATGATCTGTAATCTCTTTTCTGAAGAACTGTTCTTTTTATCCTGGTACGTACTTGAGCAGTTGGTTATTCCTTTGTATGTGTAGAACCTTCTGGTTTTGCTTATTCGGTGGCATGTTGGTGTCTCCAATCTGCCAAGATACCTCTGAATCTTAATGCTGTGCTCCAGCACAGTTGGAGCCCTTCGTGTAGGCAGGTTCTCCAAATGTGACTAAGTATACTTTAGTCATCAAAAATGTTGATCAAAGTACTGAATAGTTCTGGATCCAAGACAGATCTCAGTGAAATCCTGCTCAATGTGTCCTTTCAGCTTGGGAGCACTAATTATTCCCAAATAATTTTGCACTCATTTTATGTACTTGTCTAGATGATATTTTTTTCTCAGTTAAGAGCACATTATGTGAGACCCTATGTTCCTCACTCATTTTACCCTATCCATGAAGCCTGTTACCATGTGATAGAAGGAGACTAGATTGATCTGGTATTATCATTGTTATTATTATTATTGACAAACCCTATTGCTGCTACTTCTCAGACTTTTTACTTTCTAGATTCTTGCAGATGGTTGGATTGGCTATTAAAATGCTTTTTTTAGTTTGTCTTTTGGAGTAGAAATTCAGCTAACCAGCTGGTAGAGCTCTTTCCTTCCACCCTTTGAGCGAGATGCAATCCTTTTCAAGTTTTATGAAACCTTAATTCTCTCTTGATTCTTGGAGACAGTCGGTGGCAGTTCTAACACTGCTTGAACCCTAACAGAGTTCTGTCAGGTCCAGTCTATCCAAAAAACTTTAACTTCTCTAAGTAGTTCCTAGTCTATTTCTTCATTATTCTTGCCTAAGCTCTTAGATTTTCATCAGTGGTGCTAGTAGTGAAATCACATCTGCCTTCTTACCATAGTTCTTTCGGAAGCTGTCTGCAGGAGTGTCACACAAATTTCCACAGTTGGATTTTTTAGAATACATAAAAGTTAAGTAAGAGATTTGCCTGGAAAAAGGAGGACACCTCTTACAGTGAAATAGAAGATAAAAGGTGAATGTTCGCATCAGACCCTTAGATCTTTTTTAGAATAACTTGCATGAATCAAGTTTGCTTGGATTTTGCCGTTAAGAGAGTAATAGTGATCTCTTACAAAACATGAGATGCAGAGACATGAACTATATCAAATGCATTGTTCTCTTTCACCTTTCCCCCTATTTAGGTATTTAGGATCTGATTATGAAATAATAAATGCATCTCATTTCTCATTGGACTTGTAAATATTTATTATGAAAATCAGGCCTTTCATATAAAAGCAAATCACATGTAGGAAAAAAGAATGCAAATTCATGGGTTTTTTTAAAGAAATACTGACTATGATGGCTTCACATGAAACTTGCTGTATGAGGCTCAGACTTTTATTTGGTGAATGTATACTACAGCCTAAAGGATGTTACCAGATTCATACTAAAATCTGTTTGTTGTGATCAGTTCCATTTCAAATGTTAGCATAGATATGAAATGATGATGATCCAGAATGCTTGGAAAAAAACCATTTTATTGGCAATGGAATAAATAGATAGTAGAGATTTTACAGCCTGCTGCATAAATGTGTTGTGAAATCAACATGAAAGTCAGTCAATTCAAAATGCATTTAAGAATAATTTCAGGAATTATTCAGAATGAGTCTCACTGCTTATGGTTTCATGGTGACAATTTGCTGTTGATACATAAAGACTGTCTCTGAATGCTGCTGGAAAGGCACATGCACAACAACTAAGATGTTGTGTAACAGAAGTCCTGGTCCCGAGGTGGATCTGCTCACAGGGATTCCTCTTTATGTCTGAAGGCTTCATTAGCATTTTGCACCGGTAGGAGACTGGTAGAAGATCACAATAACTGACAAAGGCATTGCTAGACATCAGAGAAATGAGTCTATCTAAAGTGTTAATTATACATAAGGTGCAGTTAAAACAAGAAATCATCTGAGATTCATATATGCTGGTGATTTGAATACTGTGTATGTAATATTAGAATGTATTTCAAGGATGTTGAGCTATAGTACAGTTAGGGTGCATAACAAAGTCACTCTAAGAGCTCCAGTGAGACATTTAAATACTGGTAAACTTTACAATGTTGCTTTGCCTGGCAATAACTGAGTGAAATTTAGGTAGTATCTAGACATTACATTTTCTAAACATGCATCTTGTACCAGCAGGACGGGGAAGAGTGGGTTGGCTTTCCAGTGGTTGGAGAGAACACAAACTTGGGTTATATAAATACAGACTTATAAAGCTGTAGGACATCTAAAACTGTCTGAAGAATGTGAAAACATTTAAAGAAAAAAAATACAGTAACTGTTTCTGTTTGGAAGATGTATTTCCTCACAGAGAGCAGAAGTGCGTGATGTCTCGAGAGAAGCGTATGCTATGAGTCGGTATCTATCCTGGAATTATTACTAGCTAAGATTGTGTTTAAACCAAATTCTTGATAGACTAGTGTGTCAAGTCCTGGTGAATCCCAGTCTGGCCTGATCTGCTTTGCCTCATACAGTGCACCAAATAGTCTTGGCAAACTTGAATGAGTTAAAACCATGCATTTGCTTTCCATTTTTCAACAATAATGCTCTTAGCTATTATATTACTTTGCACTTCAATAGCTTAATTCACTTAAGTTGCTTAAAGCATTTGGTGAACTTTGTAAAAGGGAAGCTACTTTGAAAGAAAATGCAGTGTAATATTTTTAAAGCTAACTACTCTGGTAAGTAGGATCTAACAGCAGTGTGACTGAGTGTAGAGAACGAGGGGTTTCATAGTGCTTGGAAATCCCAGTGCCAAACTACATAGCAAAAGCATGGGCCCACATCAGGATAAGGTTCAAACCAACTCAGATCCATTTAAAGCAAGATAATTTGGATTTTCTGTAGTCCTTTGTGCCGACTGGCTTCCACGGTGTTTGTTTCATCTCGGAGAGCATGGATAAAGTCCCAGTCTCTGTTTGTAGCAGAGCAGAACAAAAGCATGTCTGTCTAGGCCCTCCTTGCGCTTGCGGTGCTGCTGGCACCAGCAGTTACAAAGGCACGCAGCAGTGCCTGGCCCTTCACCAGGCGCGTGAGGATGGGCAAGCTGCAGGAGAGCCCTTCGTACAGCAGCTCTTCCCTGAGCTTGGCTGTCCCCAGCAGCTGCCAAGATAGATACCACAGAAGATGGAGCCTGGAGAGACGTTATCTGTGGATATTTTCAGTGGTTTTACATGGAAAGGCACTTTTATGTTTCTAGTCAGCAATACAGCCTTAAATGTAGCTGAGTTTAGTGCAATAAAATAAACAGTTTTGACACAAAGTGAACAAAGTAAACTTAAACACAGTACACTGCAAACACCCAGGAGTGAATTTTTCCTGGTTTAATTTCCCAGGATTTCTGCAGTCTAGCAGTCTGGCATAAAAACGTGCATAAAAAACATAACGTTGAATAAAATATCTTCATAGAATCATAGAATAGTTTGGGTTTGAAAGGACCTTAAAGATCATCAAGTTCCACTCCCCCTGGGATGGGCAGGGACATAGACTCGCATCGCAGGTTTGCAGATGACTCCAAGCTGAGTGGTGGTGTTGCCACACCGGAAGGACGGGATGTCATCCAGAGGGACCTGGACAGGCTGGAGAAGTGGGCCTGTGAGAACCTCATGGGGCTGAACAAGGCCAAGTGTAAGATCCTGCACCTGGGTCGGGGCAATCCCCGTTTTCAGTACACGATGGGGGATGACGTGCTTGAGAGCAGCCCTGCAGAGAAGGACTTGGGGGTGCAGGTCGATGAGAAGCTTGTCATGAGCTGGCAATGTGTGCTCACAGCCCAGAAGGCCAACCATATATTGGGCTGCATCAAAAGAAGCTTGGCCAGCAGGGCGAGGGAAGTGATTCTACCCCTCTATTCCTTTGTTGTGAGACCTCATCTGGAATTCTGTGTCCAGTTCTGGAATCCTCAGTGTAATAAGGATATGGAGCTGTTGCAATGGGTCCAGAGGAGGGCTACAAAGATGATCGGAGGGCTGGAGCACCTTCTCTATGAGGACAGGCTGAGAGAGTTGGACTTGTTCAGCCTGGAGAAGAGAAGGCTCAGAGGAGATCTTATAGCGCCCTTCCAGTACCTGAAGGGGGCCTACAGGAAAGCTGGAGAGGGGCTATTCGTAAAGGCTTACAGGGATAGGAACAGGGGGGGATGGGTATAAACTGGAAAGGGGCAGATTTAGACTGGACATTAGGAAGAATTTCTTCACCATGAGAGTGGTGAGACACTGGCAGAGGTTGCCGGGGGAGGTTGTGGATGCCTCATCCCTGGAAGTGTTCAAGGCCAGGTTGGATGGGGCCTTGGGCAGCCTGATTTAGTGGTATGTCCCTGCCCACGACAAAGGGGTTGGTAGTAGATGATCTTTTAAGGTCCTTTCTAACCCTAACTATACTATGATACTATGATAGACTCATAGAATAGTTTGCATTGGGAGGGACCTTATAGATCATCTAGTTCCAACCCCTTTGTCGTGGGCAGGGACATGTCCCACTAGACCAGGCTGCCCAAGGCCCATCCAACCTGGCCTTGAACACCCCCAGGGATCTCTTATGAAGATAATGTAAGGTTCCGTCACATACACCACTTCGAAAAGAGAACTAGTAGTTGAAGTTAAGTTTTCTTGGGGTTTGAAGATCCTCAAATACACAATCCGTGTGATACTTACACGTGCAGTAACAATGTTAGAAATCAGTCAAAGATCTTCCTCTAACTTGTATGCAGTACTCGTCATACTTTATTTAAGGATACACATCCTTGTTTTACAGTTGAAAACTAAAGTAAGAGGTATATAACTAAAGTTGCCACCTGATTAGAATTTTTTCTCATGTAGGGTGGATTTCACAGGCAAAGTTCCCACAGTGAATTAGTGAGAAGAGGCAACACAACCCCTCTCGCTCAAAATCGCTTTCATAAACGAGTCGAGGGGCTTTTATCTGCCAGCTGTGAAGGTCCCTCCCTTGTGCAGCGACACCCGTTTTACTGGGAAGAAGCACCTGTAAATCCGTGTGCTCGGAGACCCGCCGGGCTCCAGCCCGCCCTTCGCGGCGCCTCCCCTCCCACCTCGGGACGCTCCGTGATTCCCAGTCTTGGCCATTCCCGGCCGGAGGGGGGGCTGGGGACGCCCCGGGGGCTGCACGTCGGGCGAGCGGTCGGAGGGTGGAGTGAGAGGGACGGAGCCGGCGGTGTCGCTCCCCGCCGGGCGGGCATCCCGGCACTTTCCTTTTCGGCGCGGGGAGGAGCGGCAGCTGCGCAGGCGTTCCTCGCACCCTGTTGATTACTCAGTGCTGGGATGGCGCTTCCTGGGCCAGCGGCGGCGCCGGGCGGCCCCGGGCGGTCCCGGGGGGCGGCGGGAGCAGCCGGGCTGCCTTCCCCTTCTGCCTAGCACGGCATGCCCCGGCGCTGAGCGAGCCTCCATCCCTCCCTCCCTCCGCGGCGGTGGGAGCTCCCCGGCTCCGGGAAGATGGACCCGCCGCTGGGCTGCAGCCTCAAGGATGTGAAGTGGAGCGCGGTGGCTTTGCCCTTGGACCTGCTCGTCAGCACCTACCGCCTCCCGCAGCTCGCCCGGCCGGACAGCGGTGCGTTGGGGATGGAGGGAGGGATGGGGGCTGCGGGGCGGGCAGAGCGCGGGGCCAGACCCGCGGCAGTCCTTCCGTGCTGCCCTCGCCGCGGGTGTCGGGGCGAGGCTGCGGTTTGCGTGGGGAGCCGCGCGTTGCTTCGCATCGAAATATCGGGGTGACCCTTTTCCCTCCCCCCTTACCGCGTGTGCGCCCGGGGGTGAAGCCGGTTCACTGTCACTTGCCGGCCCACGGGAGTTAAACCCGCACACCGGTGCTGGGGAGCCGGGATGGTCGGGAAGTGATGCTACGCCAGGGCCAAGTAAGGAGGGATGTCAAAATTCCCAGGTGGGCTAAACCCTTCGTGTTACACTTCACTACAATAAAGCCAAAGACCTGTAAAAAGAGGAGTAACGTGAGAAGCCTTTACAGTCTCCAAATAACTTTTTATTACTCTTCACTTGGGTGCTCACCTGCAGTTTCCAAGTGTGCAGCTTGCTGTTTACTCCGGGAAATAAGAAATGAGTCTGACAGAACGGCTCTGATAGCAGTGTTTTACCTTTCCTAGGTACGTGTCTTGGAAAATAATGTGTCAGCGCAGAGAAATATGGGAAATTTTTTGTAAAGGCTCAGGCAGCTGCTTTATAACAGTGTATATGTGTGGTGCACGGGAGCTCCATGAAAACTGCCCAGCTCTCCTTTCTGTAAGGGCATGCGGGAGATAACTCAGAGATCAGGATAAATGTCCAGACTTTTTAATTCCTTAGTTTATGAAGTCACCTTATACTTACACGATGTAATAGAACTGTTCCGTGTAAAGTTTTGCATTGGTTTGAAAACTTAAAAATGAGCACAGGCATCGTCCTCTCTTACTTCCCAGTGTGCAGGTCAAGACAGGGATTGGTTTATTACTTAACTGCAATTCCCATAATCCAGTGATGATTCGAGCTGGGGCTTTTTTGACTTTGTCCCTTAATTATGCAGGACTTTTCCTTTCCCTTGGAGTGCTTCCTTAGAGCTGGTGCTCAAGAGCAGTTAAAGAAGCCTTTTTAACTGCAACTGCCGGTTTTTCAAACTGTCAAATATATATTGTCCTATGAGAATGGCAATACTGGTACGGTAAGGAGTTCCTAGTGGTAATACTTTCTGTCACTAGAAACAGCTAAAATGGCCTCCAGTCACTGCACTTAAGGCTGTCAATTTACTTGAGGTTCCTGGCAGTGATTCAAGCTTTAACATGATATATGTATTGATGACTTACCAATTCCCCTCTCTGTGTGTTATACTTTCCAATCTCCTCGTCTTGCTTCATTGGAAGGGACCTGAAAGAGCTTCATAGGTAGAGAAAGGGATTTCAGGCAAGTAATTTTTTTTTTTTTTGGTCTTGTGTCAGACCTGGTAACAGGAATATTCCATAACTGTTAGGGAGACAAAGATGTTGTGGATTTTCTGCAAAGCCTTTTTCATCCCATGTGCCACACTTAAAGCCTGTACACAGGCAAGTGGATGTAAACAGACCTGAGCTCGTTTGCTCACGCCCTGAGGTGACCAGACATGAGGCAGCTGTTGATGGAGTTGTCCTGGGAGTAATGGTTCCCCACTAAAACCCTGCTAGGAGACAGGCTCAGGTACAGCACTCTGTACTTTAAACTTTAAGCTGGAGCTGTGTGAGGTCTGGCCGGTTCAGGGTGCAGGCAGAGGCTCTTGGGTCTGCTTTTACCTACTCCTATGAATGTAGCTTTTAACTTCTGGGAATACAGATGGCAGACGGATCAATATTTTATAAAGAACGCAGACGCCATAGTCTCAGTGGTAAAAAGAGAACACTTTTCCTAGTTCCAAAGGAGGTTGTCTTACAAAAAGAGAAAGCAACCATGAATGGACACATAGTCTCCCAAAGAAGGAAAGCTGGGAATATGCAGTGCTTGTGGAAATGACTGGAGCACCTGCTGTTCTGAGGTGGTTGCTCTGCACCGCTGTTCTTGTCTTGCAAAGCTGACGAGTGGAGCTCTGTCAGTTTCTTGATGCAGTACTGAAGAGAATAAATGCAAAGTCCAATCCAAATGTGTGTCTTACCATGCTCAGGGAGTTTGTTACCTTTGTTAACAAGTAGCATCTTGTGCTAGTTGAAAGGGTACAGCTCTTGTCTCCTCCACACCTCTGCAGATACTCACAGACAGGTCAGGGTTCTGTTGCACAGAAACGGCCTTGTCTCTTCTTTAGGTGCCAAGTTCCTCTCCAGATCAGTGGAAGCTGCATGTGCTTCATGCTGTTGGAAATCAAACCACCTGTAGATGTCTGTCTTCAGTCACCTTTTGATTTTGTCATTGGCTTCTCTGTCGGTAGTAGTGGATTGTTTCTAGGCCGATTGTTTCAGTCACTGAGTCATTGTGGGGTTTTGTGAAAGCCAGAATTTGTTTCTTCTAGATGTAGAAGAGGATTGGAAATCTGGAGATATATTTTCTTTGGAGGGTGCCAGCCTTACTGTGTTGTTTCTGGATTTCTTAATGGGGTTTAACATTCAGCAGATAAAGTTCTTAGATGATACCCACAGATCATCTCCATTTTTCCACTGTTGCTTCAGCTTCAGGCTTTTCAGTTTGAAGGGGGAGAATGGGTGTGATGAATGCAGTTTTATTCTTTGAGTTGGGATGTGCAGCTCCTGGAAGAATGCCCTTAAGTAGTTCAGTTTGATTTCTTGACAAGATGAAGTTATGAAATATTTATGCATGCTATATTTGGTCCTCTGCTAAGAAGGGAAGGGTTTTCTTGATGGTATGGGATAAAGGAGGAATGGAAGGAAGTAATCTGTCATTACATCAAGATACAGTTGGAAGCAGTTAATCAACAGTGCCTACCTTATCCATTTAGAAATGATAAATCTCTTTTTTTCAGATAAAATGTTATGAAATGTTCAGACTGTTACGTTGTATTCTAGGTTACGCTTTTGGATGCTGTCATAAGTCAAGTTTTGTTTGTTTTCATCTGTTCATGTGTTTTAATATTTTGCTGGTGAATATTGTTATATTAATTGAACAAGTAGACTTCAAATAAAAAAGTCACTCTTGAGACAAATGGGTATTTTTCTGTTTTCCCCAAATATATAATGGCTTAAATATTTCTAGAGGATAGCTCCTATATGAAACTGCTAAAAGAGTTCTAAACACTGTACCAAAGAAAATGAATGGACTCATCTTGTGCTGTGGAATTCATTGAGTGGGCTGTTTCAGATGAAAAGAAACAAGACTTGAAGAGCAAGAGAGGAATGAGCTTTGTGCTGTGTTTTTTCTGCCCTTGTCCCCACCTCCCTGTCCCCTCTGTCATCCTGATCTGCATTGTTACAGCTGAATCCCACACTAGTGACACTGAGAAGCTTGTGGGTGGGTGGGTGGGTGCAGTGGGGAATAGATTTTGCTCTGGGAACTGGCAACAGAAAAAGATCTTATCGTAGGGTGGTTGCTGCAACAGAGCAAAAGGTGAGCGTCGCTGGTATCTGAGAAAACACGGATATATGTAAAGCTTGGGTTGTCTGTCTTTGGATCATCAGTAGAAAAGGCTAACAGTGAAGCCGTGACTGTATCTTATCGCTGATGCTGAAATAATATTGTGCGTAATTATCTCAAGGCTTTATATTTCTGGGAGTAAAAGAGAAATGCTATCAAGGTTAAGATCTGGAAAATATTGCTTTGCATAGAGCTGACCTTCAGGCCGAGCTTTTTTTCTTTTGTAAGCTCACTGCTCCATTTGGGCTTCTAGAGTCTGTCATTCTTTTTCTTAGCTGAACTCCCTTTCCCCAGCTGCTGTTGCTGTGTTTCCACAAGTAAAGATCAACCTTTGCTAGTAGTTTTCATCCCCAGATTGGGTATGAACTGGAAGAGTTCACAAAAATCCTTCTGTGCAAAGGCTTCATCCCTGTGCAAAGGATAAAGTGTCTGGGATTAAGAGGGCATGTGGTCCTCTGATTTTATTTATTTTGTTCACAAGGGATAAACATCTTTATACATGCTCTAAAAAAGACCAAAAAAGATGTTATAAAAACTGATGCTCTTGGGATCAAGCATAGAGGCATTTGTCCTCAGCTCATGAGAAGAGATTCCCTGCTGTGCATGGTGGGGAAGGCATGGTGAACTTTTCTGGGAGAAAGACCATGGATCACAGCAAGCCATTGAGATTCCAAAGGAAATTCTTCTCTGTGCATTGTAAATGCATAGTTGCTTGTAAGATGAAATGACATAATTAGTGGCTATGAAGAAAGAAAAAGAATCTATAAAATAGGTAACAAACATATATTTTTAAAGTTGATTTCTTTTTTCTTACCCTTGAGTGAACTCTCTTGTGAGTATCAGCACTGGGCGAATAGTAAGTTCGTGCTGCTGTCGCTCCTGGGGATAGAGAGATTTTGTTTACTGCAGGTATTCAGGTTCAAAACTTTTCATGGTGACATCCATCTACCCTCATCACATTCTGGGGACTCTTGTCCCCCGCTGCACGTTACTGTAGGGCTTATTCTAGTTCCAAATATCAGAAAATTGAAGCACCCTCACAGATTATCAAAGAGCATCATAATCAATAGAACAGCATGGCCATGTACGTAATGAAAATTTCATATTGCGTCACTCTAGAAATGTGGGTTGTGTGTGCAGCTGAACAATGCTTTGAAACTACAGAGACACATTCTTTTAAGGTCTGAGTGCTGCTATCTGTGCTTTAATTGTCTTGAATGACCTCCTTCTTTTGAGAAGCTAGTGCAGGGTGTCTCAGTTGTCTACTATTTAAAAAATAAAAGGAATCTTGTGGGTAGTAGGGCAAAGCTTTTGAGTGGACGAAGAAAGAGATTTCAGATGTACTCGGACCCTGGGCAGTGGCCCTGATCTGATTTCCCACTCTAGGTGTGGTGGTCTGTTGTGTACTGTGGTGGTAGGTGACATTCCTCATACGCTGTGCAGACAGACAAGTGTCTCTGATTCAAAGGCAAAAATCCTCAAGATATACGATATCTGCATAGCTTGATTTCTTCCTTACATGCTAAGCAGCTTTAAAACTCTAACTGCTTATACTGTGCGTTCTCCTATTAAAGTATAATCCCTGAAGCATCTCCCTCTTGTGTCTTTTCCTCCTTTATCTTGTGGTCTGCTGTTTCCATCAAGGCAATTGAATGAAAAAACAATAGACAGGTTGCCACTAACTGCTGCTCCTGAGGTTTTGTTTCAGTTGGTTTTTTGTTTGTTTGTTTTTTCCTGCTGGCAGAGATGTGTTCCAGAAACATTTTAGCAAAAAAGCTTTTAATACATTTAAAATCTGCAGCTACTGAATGGTGTTTGTGGAGATAATAGTACCCTCCTGGAGATGGAGGCCAGTAGCTTGGCAACACCTATTCCTAGGAGTAGCACAGGCTTCCAATGAGGCAGATAGAGTTCAGCAACATACCTGGTTTACACCTAAAAATCCATTATTTCTTGAGCTGCTTTAATATTTGGAAATTATTTAATATACAATATGTGCAGTGTGTGTTCTTTAACCAGTACACCATTTGCACTATGTTGGAGCCTTGGTGGTGTGGTAGGGCTGCAAAATAGGTGGCTGGCGCTTATTTCTTACATACTTAATAAATGTTCATATTCTTTTCTGCCGTACAGGATGTGAAACCTATAGCTCTTTTTTCACTCTCTAAACTTTTGACACTATTAGCTGAAGCCTTTGTATACATATCTCGACAAACTCTTCGTGAATAGTTCTGTAGTTCAGGTATTAGAAGGTGAAACACCACTAGTCTTTACTTAACTGGAATTCAAATTCTGTAGCTTTAAGTCTATGGATAAAGACCTAGAGGAAGTTAGTGCCTTGGCTTTTTTTTTTCTTTCTTTTGATTTTTTTTCCTCCATTTAAATTACTTGTAGCTTTCAGATAAGGCACAAGATATACATAAAATCAAATGAATTAAAGTGTCTTGAAGTGTTAGTAAAACCCTTAATCTTAAAACAAATGTGGTGTGATGAATCATATGGTGCTGTTGCAAGATATGGTAGTAAGGAATGGTAAAAGTCTAGCATAGAAAAGAAGGATTTTGTTATATCCTTTGTCTGTAAGTGCTGTTCTGGCACTAGGTGTTCCTGGCTTCAATGATTACGTGAATTGGCACTCCCTGTAACAGCCCAGCAAAGGCAACACCAGAGAGTATGCCAAGACAAAGTGCTGGAGGATATTGGACAGCATTGTGTGGTGTTTCAGGATTCAATGGAAGTTGAGGGAGAAGCTACAGCATGTTCCAGTCATTCCAGTGGTGGTTTGTCAGCAGTGAAGGGCATGGGTGTTGCCGTGTTTCCTTTTGGCATTAAGAGTAACAAGTTGGTTGGATTAGGGAAGCTTAAGTCTCTCCTCTATAGGAAAATATTCATCATCTTAATGTGGATTGCATATGACTCAAAACCAACCTTCATAAAACCCAGTGAGCCAATATTTCAAGTCTGAAATTTTTACTTCTAATGGTGCTTCCCTTTGGAACAAGTTTTCCATAGCATTTGTGGTCTGCGAGTTTCATAGCATTTATAGTATAAAAAGCTTGCAGAACTAACTCCACGGCAGCTTTACCTGTGAGCCAGTTCCGCTGATCTGAAGACCTAGCACAAAAATGCAAAATTTCTGGTGCATAAGCAGATTGAAGAGTGTGTCTTTGCTGAGGATCAGGTCTGCGCCTGCTTTGCAGTCTCTGTGTCGGTGTGCACATCAGCATAAAACTGCTATATCGCAGCTTTGCCAGAGCACCTGCACACTTGGCTGAGGCATTGCATCAGCAAGAAGAGCTGCTCTGTTTCAATAGCTCCTGTAGTGCTGCTCTGTGGTGTATGGTCACATTGGGCTTGTCGCTGCCTCCTGGGGGGTTGAAATGTCTCCCTGAGGGGTAGGGAGGGTTTGGAGTTCAGCCTCTTCATCCCGTATTTTGCTTTGGTTTTCAGTTTGTGCAAAGAAGTGATCAGAAACTTGGTCTTTAGAAAGAGTTCTGTGAGGAGTATCTGTTGAGGTGTAGGGGGGGGGAAAGGGTGTAGCTGCATTTATCTTGTACAAGGCGTTAACACTAACAGCTATTGCAATCACTGGCTATAAGTGGGAGAAACAAGCATAGAAATATTATATACAGGTTGCAGATAGGGAGCAAATATTGCCAGATCCTACAAAAATTCTCAGGCCAAGTCTGTTATGCATAGGGAGGTGGTCCTGAGTCTGCGAAACACACACTAAATGTCTTGAGCAAGTTGTAATGCAGGTTCGAAGTGACACCCGAGAGCTGTGGGAGCTGTGGGTTCAGAGGGCCTGGGGAGCCCCATGCTCGGGGCTGCAGCATACACATGCCCAGACAAGAGCTGGAGCACTCTTAGCAGAGGAGTAGATGGTGATTTTACCAGGAGGAATGATAGGGAACGTACCGTGATGCTGGTTTGGGGTCGCTTGGACTTTTCTGAGATTGCAAGCCTTCAGATAATGTAAAATTGTTTGATAATTACTTCTTTTGTTTGCTTGCTTTTTCTTTCCCGGTGTTATAACTGGTGCAATTAGTCATCATGGAGAACTTGGACTTGTTGGCCTGTGAGGATGTTGCTGGGCTCCTGGAAAGAAACAGGGCTAAAGATTTAAATAAATAAGGTCTTGATTAAGTTTATACTAGAATTGCCTCATGCCAGGGCTAAACCTTAGTGATTCAAATGTAAATATTATGTAAAACATAATATGCTGCAATAGTATTTGTGAAAGGAGCAGAGGAAACCTTACTGGTAAAAGCGGTGACGGCAAGGAAATTGGGTGGTTTCTCCTTAAAGGCAGAGCTGGAGGAGTGGGAAGTAAAGCTTAGTAAGGCACAAAAAGTCCCCTTTGACACCGAACACTCTCTGCTTGCTGTCTGTGCACATTTGTGGTAAAACATTTACCTGACATGGGTAAGGATGTAGCTCAGTGGACGGTAGATTTCCAGAGCAGAGCTGGGGGCTGCGGCCACTGCTCAGGGGAACACCAGTTGCTATCAGCAGGGTGCGGTGCAGGGACGTATGTCCTCCAGAGGTGAGGTGTTGTGCACAAAGCTGCACGGGAATGTGGCTCCGCTCTGCAAGAAGGATGTGGGCTAGAAGGGAGCTGGGCCACCTGACTGGAACACGGTCACCTGACTGGAACAGGGCACGCTTGCCTCGCAGGTGGGTTTGTAAGAGTCACACAGTCTGAAGTCATACTTGCAAAGTCATAAGTCATACTCACTTACTAAATTACATCCAGGAACTATTTCAATGCTATCTGCAAATGCGCAGATACCATCTCCTGTGTGTTTGGTTTTCTGTGTGCAGCTTTTCTTTTTCACTTTCTTCAACTGGCGATTTTACGTATTTGCTCCACTGAAAACAAGCACTGACTATTCCTGTTACTTCCTGGCACCTCACCATTTTGAAGATGAAAGAAGGAAGATTGGCAGGGGAAGGTGAAGGAAACTTTTATCTAAGAGGGGGAATAAAGAGGCAGATATGCACAGATCTTTTCTTGTTGTCCAACTTTCCCATTGCCTCTTGTGGTGCATCCCGTTTCAGGGCATGGTTAGTCCTTCCTTTCACCTCTTCCAGCATTATTGTCAGGTGTCTGTTGTGTTCTTGTCCTGTCCTCCAGCTTCTTAAGCTGCCGTGCAAACTCTGAATCTCCGTCTCTGCATACCCTCTTCTTTTCTCTCAACTTGGAGGAAATTGGAGTTTTTCTTGGACCGTACATCAGCATAATGTTTGGCTGTGCGTGTACCGGGAGTGAGAGCTGTGTATGAGCTACCAGAAGTGAGAAAGCGAGCAGGGAAAGTTATTTCAGATCCTTCCAGAGACTTGAAAGTTTCCGGTCACTGAAATTGGAGCTGCAGCTCGTTGCTGTTGGAAAGGGAGAGGTGATCTGGGCTTCACTGCAGAGAGGTGGTTTATATTGGTGCAGGTAACGTGGGATCTCCCTCTGTGGAGTCTTTCACTTTGCTGCTGACATACTGTTTGGTTTAACTTTTGCAAAGGGAATTTTGCTGGCAGGACTCAAACATGAACTGGTAGGTTTTGTATGTAATGCTTCCTTTTTTCAGGCAGCACTGACTGTTTGCTTGACTTAAAGTGAGTGGAGATGCTGTGTATTTGTAAGAATAGTAGTAATCCTTGTCCACTTGTTATATGATGTGACTAGCCAGAAGGAGAATTTTGTATGTATATATTTATTGGAAAACTGGTTTCCAAAACATTAAGTCATTCCTGCTTTTTTTCATAACAGTTTCATTCAGGCTTAATTAAAAGGTCAAAATACCACTCTTCCTCTTCGAAGTGGGCCATAACCACACACATTGGGTCATATCTAAGGTCTTCTCTCTATTGCATTTATGTAATTTCATTATGGTCAGATTTTTCTTCTGTCTTAGTCTCAAACTGTGAAGCTACATTATAATTATAGCAGGAAAATATAGAAAAATGTCAGTGTATGTGTGACTCAGAGAGGTGATAGGGTTCCATTTGAAAGCAGAAAGTGTGAGTAGTTACACACATGTGTCATTGCAGTCACCGAACCCAGGATGTGGTTGTAGATAAACAGCAAAGCTGGAACACCACTGCAGCTGAATGTAGGGCAAGCTGGAGGAAAAGATCATTTTTGTTGCATGTTTTGTGGGTTGCATTGTCAGATATCATTTGGGTTCCTGTCAATATCTAGCAAAGTATCTTAAGACCGCATGGCCTCTGGGCAAAGATAAATGAACCCTCAAGGGGAAAGTGAGGCATGATGGGCTCTTCTTCAGTCTTTGTTCTGCATGCTGCTCACTAAAAGTAGAAGCTTTCCTCTTCACAGGAGGGGTTTTATTTTTTTTTCTTTTAGTGCCTTCTTAACATGATAAAAATATTATCAAAGGGGTGTTATTTACTTATTCCTTATGTTTTATTAATAACAAAGCCATTCTTTTTATACCTTACAGTTTTAAGTGTAGATTTCTCTGAAACAATGGAAATAAATTGCATTCAGGATTAGGACTATTCTTGACAGAAAATCAGGTGCAGCTTTGATTGCGTTTCTCTTGTTAGAATTCCCACATTGCTCAGATACTCTTACTGTACCAGGATGTAAGCAAACCGAACAGGTGCTGAATTAAAGAGTTGAACATCCAAAATTTCTGTGCATATATGCAGTCAGCACACGTTTGAAGAGGCATTACCCTCTTATTAGTGATATTTGGATTTTTCCAGGTTGGGCAGAAAGGGGTAGGATGGACATAGCTAAAATGCTAAGGCAGCGGCAGCCCCAACAACCGGGTGCTGTGTGTGCACAATCAATTAGTTCCTGTGCAATCTCCAAGGGCATGGGGAGATTGGCCAGGCCACTGGGCAAGCAGCCAGGTGGCAACACTACTTCAGAGCGGAGCTGAACTTTTGCTTGCTTTCAGCTGTCTGTATTCCATCCTTAACCCAGGCTGCAAAAAAAATCAGAGACAAATTAAAGTACAGTGATGGGTTCTTTCAAAGCCAAAGAAAACAATGCTTGAGCAGCTCCTGCATTTTGGCTACTTTATTGTTAATTGGGAGCTTGTCCAAGGTATCCAAGTTCAAACAGGGATCACTGGTGTGCAGCACAAAGCAGCATAGTCTGTCTTTAGGACTTGACAGTATCTCTTTAGGGCTTGGGATATGTAATGAGAAGATTCAGCATATTTACTTGGATGCTATTTTAAAATATCATCTAATTATAAATAACTGACAATGAGAGCTCCTTAGCTCTCGTGCTGTGCCCAGTAAATGTCTAAATGAATAAGCTGCTTTTCTGTCTGCCAGGGAAAACTAGATTCCAGTTCTAGGTCTTAAATCCATGAGGTTGATAGGGTTAAAATTTTCTTCATCAGCATCCTGAATCTGGGGAGGGTTAGTGGGCCTTTCCTGACCAGACTCCAAACCATTGCATGGAAGGAGGAGATGTCTTCTACAGCAGCTAAGGTGCGCAGCTGCCTTTAGCTTTATCAATTAAAGCAACTGTTCTGTAGCTGTGCTCAGAAAGAAACAGAAAGCCAGTAAAAGCATGTAGTGCAATGCTAAATGCTGACCTCCCACCTCTAAGTATTAAACTTCTCCACCAAGGCACATGATGCTAAACAGGCACTTGGTAGCGTATCCTCCAGTGGACCTCACAATATTTATAGATGCATCTGAGCAGGAGCTTTCTAACATGAGGAGTGCTTGCCTTTAATGAAAGAAAACCTCAGCTCTCTTTTAAAGCATTTAAAGGAGCTGATTTGGATGGCAGAAGGCTGCTCAGAAGTGTCATGACTGCTGTGTTTTTTCCTTTGGTCAGGTAGCACTGCCTGTCTCTTTGTCCATACCTGTCAGACTGCTTATGAAAGCTACTTTTTGGATTCCTCTTTTCCAAACCTGGTGGCTTGTTTGCAAAGGACAAATAAATAATACTTTTCCCCCCTGTCTTTGGCAGTTGGAATTCAAAATGGATAATAAACTAAGCATGAGACCAACATAAAATTTCTTTTTTTTCCCTCTCTGTGATAACACTAAGATAGGCTGGAACCTCTATGGCATGCAATGAGGAGTTATGTTATCTTTCTCATTCTCAGTATTTCTAACCTATGATCATTTTAATTGTAATTAAACTTGGCATTCTTTGCTCTTATTCTTCTTATTCAGATTTGAGATCTTAGGTTACTTCAAAATCAGAGAAGTTCCTTCTATAAGGATCTCAGTTTTCAATTAACTGAGTGTTTCTAAGGTTTTTTAAAATTTTTTTCCTTCAAATGTAAGGTACCACAATAAATAGTTGGCACTATTCAACATTTTGCAAGGTATTGGAGTAGTTTAAAGAATTGTTGAAACTCTCTAGGATGGTTCATAAGTAACCATGATGAGTGACAGTTCTGTTGGATCAATCTGGATCAGCAGTTAAATCTGTTGTGAGGATACAGCAAATCTACAATAACATCTGATGATGCTCAGCATTAATAAGAAGAGTAATTATGATAGCAGCAGAAAGTTACTATGTTTTGGAATGTAAGTGTTAAGATGTTGTTGTACTGAGTGTTTTTTTCCCACGTGTGGGGGTGGAGAGCAAACTGTGTTGAAAGATGTGTTTTGGCTTGTTTGGCTTGAGTTCATGAAAAGTAAGGTTTCTTTCTGGGATGTTTTTTTCTGAAGGCTTGAAACAAGCACAAGCAAAGCTCAACAAAATCTGTGTGGTTACTCTTCTTTTTTCCCCGCTCACTAGTTTTCTTGTGAATACAAAGAAAGCAAGATGCCAAGGTTCAAGCTGTGAGATTGCTGAAGTCAGCACAGCATTTACCGTTGGTGGCAGTGGCACCAGAATTCTACTTAGTGTTTATTTTAAATGTTTGTTCTCTTCTTCCATGCAGTAGGTCAAAAAGGGTTTTTTTGAAGACTTTCTGAGATGCTGTCTCTATGTATTTGCAGCTAGAGAAAAGCTTGTCTTGGAACAAACTGGATTTGTCAGTGGATTAATCTATCCCATAGTCTTGTAACAAGATTATGGTTTATGCTGTTTTGTTGTAACAGTACTGGTATATGTAGTCATTCCAATAGCAAAATGCTAATGCTGGCAGGCATAAAAAGAATGGGGGGTTGTGAGTCTCTGTTCTCTGGTTCGGTAGTAATGGGTGAGAGCTTGAATTCACCATCAGCTGGATTGAAGCAGTTTAATTGTATCTGGCTTTTGCAGAGAGATTGGAAATGGCAGAAATAAAGCCTTATCTCCTTTGTCTTGATTGTGAAATATTTAATGGTCACCCAGAGCAAAGTTTAATCACAGTGCTGTGAGGCTGGTTGGTTACAAAGTACTGCAGGTACTTTAATATTGAGCAGTCTGAGGGTGATGCTGCTTCTTCGTCACTAAGCAGGTAGAGTGAGTGAAGCAAACTGGATGTCTTGGTCTTCAGACATGGCTGAAAATTGTTGCAACATGGCCAGCTGTAGCGAACAACAGTTGTTTCATCCAAGGAAAAATGTGTACGTTGGGAAGCCTAATCTTGGGCAAACTCTTTCTTGGGTACCTGCATCTTGCTGAGTTCTTCCTGAAGCTGCGAGAAGATTCAGCGTCTCTCCTATCATCTAAGGCTGAGAGGAGTGTAACTACTGGTAACAGACCTTGCTGCAAATGAGAAGTTTTGGGCAGCTGAGTGTCTCAGCCTGGGCTGGACAGGTTTGGTTGTTTCTCCTGAGCATTTCCTATATGGTCTCTGCAGCAAAGCACCAAAGAGGCAGCCTGAAACTCTTAGTGAGTTTGTGAGGCACAACCTGAGCCGGCTTTGATGCTTGAGCTGTCCTGGAGCTCAAATAAAAATATTTTTTTGAGAAGAAAGCTTTTTTTTTTTTTTTAAAAAAAAAGACCAACTGGTTGAGTCTTGAGAAACAGCACGCAAGATTTTTCAACTAATTTTGCCTGATCTTCCCTGCTTTAGCTGCAGCTTTTTCCCATTTCTTGCTTTTGGCAAAGGAAGGAAGAATATAAGTTGTCTTAAAAATTGAAGTGAGCGTGGATCCTTATGTCAGGGGTAGCCTTGTATCCACTGAAAGGTGTGTAGTCTATGCAGTTGATGGAAGGTTAAGTCAATATTACATTGTATTTCTTTGGAGAGAGCGGTGTTTGATTGCAGTTTGAATCATGACAGGGTACTGGTTGATCCAGGAAATGGGAACCAGCACAAATGAGTGTGCTGCAGGAATGGAACAGTTAAATGGAAGCACGTACTTAAAACTACTTTGGAAATTGTTTGAGAAAGAAGACGGCAAACTGAGAAGGCTCAGAAGGTTGTGTACCTGTGGACAGAGCCCTCTGATTTCTTCTTTTCCACTATATTCAGACACAGACAGTCAGATGAGACCACTGTCAGGCTTTGCTAATAAATCTCCCCACTTTAAATTAAAAATTTAGCACACAACATTTTGTTGTGGATTGGTTGTGTTTTTGTTTCCCCCTCCCCTTCCCCCTTGCTCCTAGAAACTACAATATTTGTTCCTAGAAGCTACAATATTTGCACTTTTAAGTGACTGGCAGTCTGTATTTAGACTTTGCATAATACAATGCCGTGCAAAGTGTTTTGCTTTTCTTTAAACAAAGACATTTGTCTAATCAGCTAGATAATTTTATCAACCTTTTGGTTTTTGTCTGTATGGAACAACAAAGTGAGACTGATACATGGAGGGGCTTTCAAAGTGGGGTTTTCTTCAGCAGTAGTAGAGTAGTGGTGCTTTCTACGATTACATGCTTTTTTTACTTTTCTCCCAGTTGACATTGTATGCAAGAGTAACTCTTCCAGGCATCTGTTCCTGTCATAGAGACAAAAAACCCCACCCATATAGTTTTCAATCCGTGTAGATACAATGTTCATTAATGTTGCTACAAGTGGGGTTCTTCATGTAAGTGAATATTTTTGGGGTTTTCTTTCTTTCCTTTGTTAGGGAATGTTACAAAATGTGATTATTTTTTTTTTTTTTATGTGCAAATTCCTATTGCAACTTCAAACTGGAAAATTCAGCTGTTATTCTCCTCCTAATGAACTTTGTCCTCTGACCTACATCATAGACTGTAGCACGTTTTATTTTTGTGGAAGAAATAACACTGACAGCCTGAACAGCTCACTGATATTTGACTCAGTAACCAAGTATGGTGCCAAAGCTTAAGCAAGCAAACCACCCTAATTTAATATTTATTAGTCTTTGACATCCATTGAGGTATGTCTCCATAGATATCTATCCAACAGATATCCAACAGATACTCTGGACTATGATGGAGCATGCAGAAAACAGAAGGTTTGATTTCCTTGCCTCACCTTCCTTCAGAGTTGAGATAGAAGTTATTTGTCACGAGAAGCAAGCTGGTGAGCATGTTGCATGACCTGTAAAATAATAAAATAAATAAAAGTCAGTGTCCTAATGTGACTATTCAGACTTAATAAGGACTTTGTGTTTCTTCCCCCAAAACATAAATTTGAAGCTCAGCATTTTAAAAGAGGAAAGCTCTAAGTATTAGTGAAATGGTCGGTAGGAGAAGAGGGACCTGTTCTGCCAGCAAATTGTTGCTGAGTGCTGGAGATGAAGGGTTGTACATTGGTAGCATTGTGGTAAATGGGCAATTGCATGGAAGCTGTCCTGTGTGCACTGTTGCAGTTTCAGTCTGCCTGAAACAGCAAGACCATTAGATGACTTCAGATGAAGTCTGTGATTCTCAAGGAAAAAGGGCATTTGCCCACTTGTTTCTTTCCTCCCCTTGATGACAACTGCCATCAAATGGTCATGTATGACAGCACTGCAGGTACTTGATTAACAGACTATGGCAGGTTCATCTTCTACCGAGCTGCCACATACTCGTTTTCTTTTCTTTCTCTTCCACTGTGTATGTTAAAACCAGAGAAGGTTGTTTAAGAGTGCAGTCTTATCCCCTAAGTGAAAGAATTCATACCACTCTTCGAATTCAGACTCCAATAAAGATAGATGCTAGGCCTCGAAGTTATTGGAAAATTGACTACTTGGAGTTCACTTCCAGTAGCCTATTGCCCATGCTAACAGCATGCAGCTAATGCATATTTTTCAGAGAACTTGTACACTCACTAACATAAAAACAACATAGTCAGTGCAGTGTTCCTTAAGCACTTGCGATGCTTCGGTGTGTCTGTGTCAAATGGGACCAACTGAAGTTAACAGTGAAAAATCTTTGTGATGCAGCCAGATGTGCACCTGAATCATTTTTGGCTTGTTTTGTATGGAACAAAGAGTTAGTCTGCCTTTTTGTTGTGGATGGTTATGCCTTTTTTTGTTGTTGTTGTCTTGTATTTCAAGAGATCAGAAGCCCAACCAATGAACTGACTGAACAAGGACCAAGGTGTTGAGAGCTATTTTAAGATTGTGTAAAGGATGAGCCCACTGATGAAAGGAAACACAGATTCTCAGATGAGATTGGTCCTGACTTATGATTGATTTCAATTCTTTCTTAAAGGCGAAAGAATGCTGTGGTACTCAGCCTGACTTTAACACCTGGTGATACCAAAAAGCCTACCTTGGAAATGCTGCAGGTACTTCTGATGCTCACAGACCCTTGTTGCCAAGGAGGCTGAAGTCAGTGCACGCAGTGCCTGCAGTTAATAAGTGCTCAATGTGCACAGCTGGGTATTTCTAACCTGTGTGCAGTATTTTCAGGTCTGCTGTCTCATCAGTGCTAGGTTCTAGGTTACCCATTTTTAGATGAGGAACTTCCAGCTTTTGTGCTGACAGGAGGCCTTTGTTTCGGCTTTTACCTGCTGTGACTCTCCAAATAAGTTAAAGCTGAATTCATCTTAAGGTGTTACTCCTGTGAAGGATATGTGACTAGACGATGTTTGCAGAAACACAATTTGGCCTTTCTGAAAAACAGACAGCTTTTAATTACTTGAGTGGTATACAGTATTGTAGACTTCTTCTTTTGGAGTGCAAAAGCAGCCCTGGCCTTTATATTTGTGCTGGCAATGTGACCTCCCTCTGACCTGAAACATATCTTTGCACAGGGCCATGAAATCCATAATACTACTGCGTTTTTTTAATCAATCGATTATAACTTTGTTTCATACTGGCTGAGGCTGTGTTTTGGATTTCATGATGCTGCAGGATAATGCTAAGGTGTATCTTAATGCATGGCTTGCTTGGTCCTCAGCCAGGGAAAGTCCAGTGAAGCTGCATGTCCAGTGAAGCAGATTGTGTGTAAGTGAGGCTCCACAGTGTGATGGTAGCGTGATAAATAAGCAAGAACCTCATTTTTTTCTTTTTTTCTGACTTCTAACTATTGTGCTTTCTTTCTGCTTCCAGTTATTGCAAACTAAACCTTGGTTGCTAGTCCTCCTTTGTAACACTAGCAACGTGCTGACAGTTCTTCACAGTTATTTCACAGCAGACTTGGTCACCTGAGCAGACAGCCACTTCTTTTTGCTGTTCTACAAATTAAACCTTCATTCCAACTAAATGTTAGTGCAAACTCAAGTGGGGACAAAGTTGAAGTTGTTCATTTGTGTGGTTTTGTAGGCACCTGGCTAAGAACCCATTGAAATGATATTTGGTGTTGATGGGATTTTCCTGTGTGATGATATGTTATGCGATTGTGGAACATTAGATGGAACAATTAAACTCACGAGCTATTTAACTGACCAAGGCAGGCTAGGTGATGCACTTAATTGTACAGCATCTGGTACCTGCATGCAGATGGTGTTCAGGCTTAATGAAAACATATGGCCCAAAGACTTGATGACTTTTCCCTGGGGTTTTGCAGGCATCTTCTTCACCAGCTATTTCACAAAAGCCTTCTTAAGTTTCTCATTAACTCCTAGGTCTTTTGTGTAAGTCTTTTTTGTTCCAGGAAGAGCAAATTCTGCATGCTTGAACTGATGTGCAAGGGACAGCACTAAGCTCGCTTTACAGTCTTCTGTGATGAATGAGATGAGAGGAATGTTTCTGTAACCATCTTCCTGGCAGGAGAAGATGGTATCTAGTTCATCTGGCGTGTGTGAATGGTATCTGTTACGTTGCCGGAACCTTTCATGCGACTTCTTCTCTTCCTCTGAATTGTTCATTACCTACTATTTTAATGTCTCCAGACGTAAAGCTTATGCTTTAAGGCAGTGATGCAAACTCTTAGCCAAGATGACAAAGTGTGTGGCATTATAAAGTGTTTATGTTCCTGTAGATCACTGCTTATTTTTAGCAGTGTAGTTTCTGTGAGTGAATGAGTCATGTTGGTCTGCACATTTTGTAGTGACTTGAATGTTAGTTTCTCAATACCAGGAAGAGAACCTTAAAAGTGGGGTTTGGTTGTTTGGTTGGTTGTTTGTTTCATTTGTTTCATGATTTCTCTTTAGTGATTGGTGTTGAAAAGTCGTTGCTGACTTTGTCAAGCCAGAATATGTGGAACCTGTGTGAATTTTCATTCACAGACCATTACAGGCTAAGCTTTAATTGTTGATGCAGAAGGAGGTGGGAGTGCTCAGACCCTTCAAAACTGGAGTGGCCTTAGGTTCTACTCCTGGGCTTTACTCCAGGCATTTCGAAATTGTGAAATGCTAAACTAAATAAAACTGCGCAACTTTAGAAAGTAAGTGGTGGCAGCAACCTGCAGGGAGGTCAGTGCTTGTCTCAAAAGAAATGAGCTTCCTTCTGTGCTGCAGCATTGCTATATATAAACTCAATCTCTGTGCACAGCCAGCTACTGTTTTCTCATCTGGTTCTGAAAAGGTGCACATAAGGACTGAAATTTATCCCCACACTTTTAGACTGAGTTGTCCTGCTCCTGGTCTTGCTATAGTTTTTAAATGATAATTTGGGATTGGAGTGTTTAAAATGACAGAGATTTGGCCACTGTGAATGATCCAGTTTTGGAACAGAAGAGAATTATAAAAGAGGTATTGGCATTTACTATAAGTGGGGTTTAATAAGCATAGGAATCTGGACTAGCAATTAATTAATTTTTTTAAGTGTATGAAAATGCGAACAATTTTACTTTTGGTATCAGTGTTATCTCGGCAATTGCTCTTGAACAATAGTGGCTTTGCAGTATTTCTAGTTTTTAGGAATCGCATGAAAATGATCGTGTAATTAAAAAATGGTAATACATCTTTCTTACAACTAGCACAGGAATAGCTATTGCAGTGCTGCTTCGGTAATACATAATGAAGTATCCCTGGTACTGATTGTGGTCAGAGTGCTCATAGGAGGATAGCTTGTGTAGGAACATACCAGCTAACTTTTCAGTTCAGAGATGTGACGTATTTATTGTTGGGCAAGGATGGGTGTTAATGCTTTATTTAGGGCTTAGATGCTGTTAGCAACTCATGAGTTTCTTAGTCTCGGGCATTATTATGAATAAACTTGACTCATATTTTGGAAAGAGGTAGGCAACTTGGGGAAGGGTGGGGAGTTGCATGTGATAGTTCACTGCTTCTCTGACTTGTATTTGGGAAAAATAAACCCAACACAAGTATTTGCCTGTAGACTCTTTGTAGTGGTTTAATTATATTGCAGGAATGTGAGCTGGGGAGGAGAGGGCGAGAAGATAGAGCTAATCCATATTTGATCATAAGAGACAAACTGTTACTAAAGATGAGTGGCCTATGTTCTCTGTTTTCTCATGGCATCAGATTTTTGTGTAAGCAGCAGTGTAGGAGTATGTTGAATAGGTGAGAATGGATTTGCATAGTTTGTGGTTGTGAGGACTGTGAGTTCTCTCCAACATAGTTAAAACTTGATTAATGAAAGGCTTGCCTAACTTGTGTTACTGAGACAAAGGGGAAAAATCAGATTGGATATGTGTGGCTGTTTTGCAAGGTACAGCTGGCTGAGAAAAGTGTAAAGGGCTAAGTCTGAGCTGTGCTTGGGCAGGGAGATGAGTCGTGTAGCTCTAGTCAGTAGTGTTCCTGCCTTGAAAGGTCTTTCTCTCCAGGACATAGTGAGCAATTCTTTCAGGAGACAGACTAGAGGAAAATGGAATGGTATGTCGTGTTTTGTTGTCCTCAGTCACATTTGACTCTTCCTTGTATTTCCATCCCCCACCCCTTCAATAGCATGGAGGCCATCATTAGCCAGGTGGTTCTGCAAATCCTTTGATCAAGTTGGTAACAAGGAGCCTCTTCCTTAAGCAACCTCAGGAATCCAATTTGTTCACAGTTAGGGAAGATCAGTGTTTGGTATGGATAGACCTGCCTGTTGTGAGGAGCCGGAGGGACTGTGACCTTTCTGTTGCATCCACTCCACCTCTTCTCCTCATCTGAAACTTATGTGGCAAAGCATGAAATTAATTTCCAGTGTAGTCAGTTGGAGCAACTAACTGATGCCACAAAACCTGTGGTTTCCAAGGTTCCGTTTAAAAAAAAAATACAGCTACTTCCATCTGCAGACTTAATTTTTTTAGTCACTCCTGAGCCTACCTTAGTAATCCCATTTTACACTCACCTGTCCCACCCAGTTCTAGTGTAGTAACCACTTAAATAGGTCATGGCTTATGATCCATGATGGGAAGCACCTTTTTATAATGGGTGTCTTAATTTTCCTGAGAATATCTCTCTCAGACTCTTCAAGAGTGACCCATACTGTAATTGTTTCCTTACAGTCCTGGATGTAGAATCCAGCCTTCGTTTAGGTTACACTCAGAAATTATAACTACTGGTTTTAAGGCTGAGATAAAGCATCCCAGAGAT
This sequence comes from Cuculus canorus, assembly GCF_017976375.1. Classification (NCBI taxonomy): domain Eukaryota; kingdom Metazoa; phylum Chordata; class Aves; order Cuculiformes; family Cuculidae; genus Cuculus; species Cuculus canorus. The sequence continues at coordinate 46,298,441 of NC_071402.1, forward strand.
GCTTTGTATTTTCTTCAAAATTTGTTTGTCACTATCAGTGAAACTAGTAAAATACTCATTCTTCCTTTACGTGCCATGGGCTCTGTTTTGCTGTGTGATGGAATAATTACTTGTTGCCCTGAATTACAGAAAGCATGAGTAAAACTCTCTGAACTGAAACATGAGTTTCGAATGACACCATATTATTACTACTATTTTATTTCCCCCCAAAACTGTAAAACTCTGTAGAAAGCTGAAGATAGTTTTATACATAATAGGAGTTGCCCTATGAGCTGAAAATAGGAGATTCTCAAGGTCAGATGATTAGGTAAAATTTAATAGGGGCGTGACTCCTCTAGCAAATATATCTGAGTTTCCTTCAAGAGATATGGATGGGACCAAAGAATTCTTCAATGTTACATGGCAGTTTTGCTGTTCTTCCCTAAGCTTCCTGAAGCCAGCGAGCTGTGGGTGGAGGGGTGGTGCTCGCTAGGGAGCAGGAACTGGTTTTAAGCAGCCTGTCTGCCTGGCTGGGCTGCCAAGGGACGTGGTTCAAGGTGCACTTGGAAATCAGTTATTGAAATGTCCTGCTTACCTAGAAGCTACTTTCTGTGCAGTGGAAAAGAAGGAAACCTGGAAATGGTACTTTCATAGGAGCAAGAATAACTGGTATTAAATTGCTTTGTATATATTTTGATTTTTTTGTTGTTGCTGTTATTCCCTCTGTACACTCCCATGACAACACAGTTATAAGTTAAAGTCCCAAATGTGCAGAACAGGAACTTTTTTTAAGGTTTATCAGGCTGTGGGACAGCAGACCTGGGAAAGTCCATTCCTTGGACTCTGTGGTTGGGGAGGGTCTCTCCTGTCTTCAGCCAAATCTAAGTTTCTCAAGGAAAACAAGCAGAATATTGTGGCCAAAGAGTGTTGGAGCAGATGGTCGTAATGGTCACTTCTGATTTACAATCTAACGATTCTCACACACACCAGTTGCTGTGTTTTGAATTGTGTAGGAGGGTGCTTTCTGATAGAATGGGAGCATGAAATCAGGCAGGAATGGGGTGTGTAGTAGCTGTTGCCTACGGTGGAAAAGATTGCCTGGTGTGGGCAAATAAAAGCTCAGTTGGAAGCATCTCTCTTCTGCAGAGACTGAACAGGGGAAATCTCTCCTTCTGCAGGCTGAGGAAAGCCTCATTCTTCTACTGACTTTTAAGAATATCAGAGGACAGCGAAGAGAAAGTACAGTTTGTTGTAGTAGTTGATGGGGATGGGCTTTGTCCAAGCTTGATTCCAGAGCAAAACTCCTTACTTTATTTTTGGCTGTGTCTGCAGAGAGCTGGTGGGAGAGAAGAAAAATGAAATTTAAAGCTTCATTATTCTTGGCACATGCTTGTCTAAGTGCTCCTGAAAGTTCACGTGACTGTTTTAAAGACACATTGAGAAAGGCTATTTTCTGTGTGCTTAATGCAGAAGCGTACTGAGCAGGACTGCAGGTACAAAAGAGCAGTTGGCCGTGAAATGCCCTCCTCTATGAAATTTTGTTCGTATGTCATGGTTGAGATGTACAGCTGGCACTTTGAAGATGTCTAATGTGGCTCTTGCAATTGCTGGAAAGCCAAATAAAGCATTGTGGTCCTGATCAAGCACTGCAGCGGTAGAGGAGGGGAGAGTACTCAGCTGACATGCAGAGGATTTGGTAGGAACAAGGGGAGAAAGGAGAACTGGATCACCGTCTCTGTCTGGGATGGATTTGACAGATACCAGAATACAAGACGAGGGAGGGCATTACAAAGATGAGCTGGATGTTAGCAGAGAGGGGGGCTTTAGTTTGAGTTTGTCTCTTGAGAAAGGACTTTGGTGGGTGTTAATCTTTACACTTAATGAGGAGAAAAAAAATTAAATTTACAGACCTAGGAATAGCTAATTAAGCAGTGACTTGCAAAAGGATAGGATGACAAAGCTGAAACCTCTATATATGCAAGTGTGATGCCCAATTACTTCATAGTCATGAACAAGATTTGGCTTCAGGGGGCTGTAGGGTAGTGTGATGCTGATTCTTCAACATATGAAAATGTACTTTATCCTCTTTACTTAAAAATTAAAAGAGCTCTCAAATATTTGTTTTAAGTGAGGTAAGCAGACATATAGATATGAAGTCTATTTATGCAGAAAGGGGAAAAAGAGAGCCACTGCTGATTAATCTGGGTTGCATCTCTGTGGTAATCATGCACTCAGTTGTTTTGCTTTCTGTTTGTTTTCTGTCAGGTAAAATGTTTATATTACAAAAATGAATACTGTGTAGGATTGAAATTTACTTAATTGGATTTTTAAATAGCAAAAGGTCTGAGAAAATGAATACTGATGCAAATAAAATGCTTTTAATGAAATTTTCCTAATTCTTCATTCAATAAATCTTATTTTTTTAAACTTATATCTGTTTTGCAGGAGAAAGCATAGAAGGCCTTCGAGAGAGCGATTATCTTCTGATTCATTCATGTCGGCAGTGGACAACAATTACAGCTCACAGTCTGGAGGAGGGCCACTACGTCATAGGGCCAAAGATAGAAATCCCTGTACATTATGCAGGTAAAGCTATTGTTGACCTGAAACACAAATTCAAAGAAAATGAATTGCCTACCAATTACACTGATCACTTTATTTGACAGAGTGAAGCTATGCCTCTTACACTGGTGTCTGTGATTTAGCTTTTTCATAATGTTACAGAGTGCAAGAGATACTGACTTACTCCCAGGGCTACTAAATAGATGTATTTCATTGAGCAGTGCATTGCCAGAATACGAAGCTAAGCTACATAGAAGAATTGGATTCAGATTTGATATAATGAATTGCCAGTGCTTTCACTGTGATGACAGAAGTGTGAAAGTTTGAAAATGCCTTGAAATGCTTGGTCAAAGATGGAATAAGTTTTGCACTTCATTGTATATTCAAGCTGGAGGGGATTTTTTAATATTTCTATGTTAAAAAACAGGGACCCTTTGTAATAATGCTGCAGTCTTACACTAATGCCCCTCAGTAATTCCTTGTCACTGTCTGCCTATTTGGATGATGCAGTAATACTGTTGTTCGAAGTAAATATGATGCAACTAATTCATATTTATTTTATTATTTGAAATTATTTTTATTTTCCTACAAAATTATTTTTAATGCTGTTTCCTGCTGCTTAATGTCTTTATTCACAAGCTGAATCGAACAATACCGTGTGAAAGGCAAGTGCCTGTCTTACTGCAGTAGATACAAAAAAATTAAAAAAGATGGAGAGTGTGAACTGAAAGAGCCATGGCTATGAAGCAGGGGGCTTAGTGTTTTACTTGGTCTTCTGGCTAGCCATTTGTCAACTGAATAATATACTTAGCTCTCTGATAGTCCCCTGTAAAATGCTGATGCAATGAGGGTGTGCTGAGTTGTAAGAGACCTGAATGAAATATTTCATTTCAATCTCACCAGTACTGCAAATGCAGTGATGTGCCCTATTTCAGTGATGGAACCTATACCATTTGCCTTCTTGCATACAATTTCTCCTTGGAGTTCGCTTTTGGAAGGTTAAATTTAAGACACTTTCAAAAAGCTTTGGTTTTGTGGCATATATTGTCATAATATATGTGGCTTTAAAACTCTCTAAATTTGACTTTATAAGTATAAGCTTTCTAGTGCTTGTGCTTAGTAACATTGATTTTTTACATTTCGTGGCTGCATAAACTTTAACATTGTGGACGGATAAATATTTCACTTCCTTCAAACTGAATGCTGTTTTTTTAAATCTTCGCTATGATTCCTGGAAGAACAGGAAAAAAAAGAAGTTATTGGCATGAAAGGAGATTGGAAGGGGTTTACTAAAGCTTGGATCTTAATTTTTACAGAAATTAACAAAGATCTGCTTAAGAGTGTCCTGACTCTTCATCCATCCATTCATTCATAGTTTAAATTTATAAGGATACCAGAAAAATCAAAATCTGTCCTCTGAGATACTGCAAAATTATCAATGTACATTTTTCTTCCTCGCTTGTGTTAATATGGGGAAACAATGTGTTTTGGCAACATGCATTTTGCTGTCAAACAATCTCCAGAAAAGTTCCCTGCAATAAAGCCCTCATTAATGAGAGGGCTTATTCATTTATTATTAACTCCTACAAATATGAGTATAAAGTAAACCATATCTTTCTACTTGCTAAATCAGATTTTGATACACTTAGTAACATGTGAAAGTTCAGAAACTGCCATGTGGGGAGGGTGCATAATGAATATGTGATGGGCTCTGACGTTGCCAAAGGGACTTCACAGAAATGATCAGTGCTAACTCACAGTACCAGGGTGTGTCTGATGGGCTTGCCTACAAGGAAGGAGAGATGTGTCTAAGCGTATGAAGGTTTGGTCAGCAAAGCACTGCAATCTGGTGCTTGGATGCTAACATCTAAATGTATTTAGAGACGTCTTCCATACCCTAAAGATTTACTTATGCTGCTGTGGAGTACCATACAGAGATCTGCAGACTAACACCGAATATGCTTTCTGTGCTGCGTTGTGCAGTGCCTCATGTTTACTACTTTTGGGATCCTGAACTGTGCAGTAAAACGGGAAAGCTTAATGTAGCTGCCTAAAAAGACTTGCTAGTCTGGGTACTGACCTGACACATTGCACTACTAGCTCTGGGGTTAGCTCTGCACTGAGCTCGGGGAAGGCTGGGAGGTGAGAGCACTCCAGAATCATTACCTTTCTGAGGAAGATGTGCTGGTACTGAAAGGTAATGCCATCAGGTGACAATTGCTGTGTGAGCTGGGTGGCACAACCCTCTGATTGCATGTGGGAACTTTCCATCTTTGCAGAAAGTGCAACTAGAACAATTGATAGAATGTTTATATTTGGCTTAGCCATTATTTTCTGATTTTAGAGGAGGGATTTTATGTCCTCATAGGCAAATGATTGTAAACTATTGCTATATACATTTTGGATTATAGGACTGACTTTTTGGATGTTTTAACTTCATACTTTTGTCAAATAAGATGTACTGCCTACTGGAACAAGCCTTAGATATTGAGCATAAGAGTTAATTACAACTGCTTGCTACATTTGTTTTGGCTTTAATGGTGTAATTTTTGTTTAAGCCCTAGCAGAATTATAATGTAGCAGATCGCAGCACAGTTTTGGTTGCAACACTTGAGCAGGAAGGGAAGTTGAAACTGATGTTATTCTCCTGAGAGTATGGCCTTAAGTACCACAAACTCATCACTCTGATATATAAATATAAGTATAAAGTAAATCTTATTTTGCTACTTGCTAAATCAGATTTTGATACACTTATTAAACCACAATACAATAAAGCCTTGTTAAAGAAGGAAAATGCTGTTTTTTACATTTAAGTGAAATCTCATTAACAGAACTCAAGTTCTGTAGTCCTGCTGATAGTCCTTTCCCTACTGGGAAGCTGCTACCCTGGTTGTTTCTGTTGGGGTTGGCTGACGTTAACTTTCGCTGTTGCTGTCAAGGAACAGTCATATATGGCAGCTGTTAGTCTAACCATTCCCTCTTGAATACTCTTTCCAGTCTGCTTCTTTTTAGAGTAGAAGTTAAAGTTAATGTAGCATCAAGTTCAATTTTCATGTAATTAAAACCAAATGGCTAATGTTTTTCTGGCTCCTAAAACAAAAGAGGCCTTCATGTGCATATAGAATGGATCAAAATTACTGTCCTGATAGTGCCTTGTCTTGTTGTGAGAGAGTGGACTTCACAAGAATTCAGGGTAAAACACAGATGGGCAGTGCTTTGGGTGTCCTTTGCTGTCCTCAGGTACAAAATACACGCTTGATACTTACAGGAAGGTCTTAGCAGTTTTCTGTCTGAACCAGTTTTATATTGTTCCTATTCCTATAATATCCTTCATACTAAATTTCAACTCCAGAAGTGAGTGTGTGTCATCCATACCCTGCAGCTGGTGTCAAATGTTACTGCTAGTTTTGGCTTAGGCAGCATTGTAATCTTTACCTTAGTAAATGTCTCCCTTAGTAGCCTCTGGAAAATACTGTTCTGTGATTTAAATAAGATGCAGTGGGATACAGTAGTCCATTTTTACTGTGCTGCTGGCCATCAAGAGGAATGCCTCTCATTCCTCCGTAGAGGTACCTGCATGGGAAGACGTGTCCCAGGGCTGTTGATGACCGTGTCTCAAATGTTTTCAGCGATAACTTAAAGGAATTTTAGGCATTGTCTGGGGATTTGAGCACTGTGATCCTAGTGTATTGTCTGACCCTTCTTGTGTTACCTTCCAGGGCTTTATAGCTCTAAACTATCGAAAGTGTTTTTGAGGATTTGTCAGCTCAAGCCACAGTGATCTTCTGCTCTGCCTCTAAACTGCCCAGGTTCAATCTGTTGTAAATGCTTGTGCTATGCAGCCACAATTCCTTATGCATGTAGATTACTGATTTGAAAGTCGATGGTCTTGGCTGTGGTTGCTTAAAACTTGCCATGCAGGAAAAGCAGCGCAGAGGGCTGTGGAGTGACCCACGTGTGCATGTGTATCCTCACCTACATAGCATAGTCTTTTTTTTTCTTTCAAAGGCTGTACTAGTATCGGTGAGTGTAGGCAATGAAAGAAAAAGAACTTTGGGTTGGGCTGGCAGCTTCTGGGTTACTTTACCCCAAATGCTCAGCCCTATGTTTAATCAAATCATAACAGGACCTTTACTGTTGTTTTCAGGGGCTTATCTCTGTTGTTGCAAATGATGGTTCATTGACTTTCCTGACGGTTTGAGGGTTTATTTTCCATCTGAGAGCAAAGCTGTTCCCTCAAGATGTTGTTTAAAAAAAAAAATAAATCCAAACCCCTACGTCTTCTTTTTCTTTAAGCTTCTACTCAGCTTTGCCCATGGGTTTGGAGGGAATACCGCTTGTGTCAGTGCTGCCATCAGTGTGCTCATAGGAGGGACAACTAATAAAGAACATACTTCTGTGAAGATGTTAGAAAGTAACACCCTGTTCCAGGGTGTGCCACACTGCTGTAACACATCCGGTGAAATACTACTCCTGTGAACTCACACCTCCCCACCACGTAGTGAAGGTGTGCGATTGCTAAAGAAGAGTAATTGCCGGTACCCTTTCAGGTTGCTTGCCTCAGTGTGCTGATGGCTTTCTTAATGTCTTTTAAGTGAGGAAATGTAAAAGCCTGTCATGTGAACCTTCTCCAGGTGGGGTGCTGGGTGGGAATGAGTCAGAAGTCCCATGTCTGGTGTTAGAACTGGTGTACAAGGAGCTCCTACTGAAACCTGTTTCTACTGGTTTGATTTGTTCATTGTGGAGCAGTGCCTGATGGGGTTGTTGCTCATTGCATCCTGAAGATACTGAGGAAGACATTCTCTGCAGGTCTTCTCAGGAGTGAACTTGTTTTTGCAGTGGTGGATCTGGAGAGCTCCCTGAGATTTTGCAATGTGCAGCTGCAGAAGTTTCTCTCTCATGTCCAAAGGCATGTCTGCATCCATGACACAGTTTTGCAGTCCCAGCAGGCCTACCGCTGCATGCTTTAGGATGGCGAGACCTTGAACACTGAGAGAGGAGAGCGCTGATCAAAAGGGCCAGCTATCTGTGGGACGGCTTTTCACAGGACACCTTCACACAGCTGACTCCCTGTGGGGACAACTACGCAGTGAGCCCCGAGTACCTGGCAAGAGTCCCCACTGATGTTCAAGGGTTTTATGGAGCTAGGTGTGTGCTAGGTGGGGGAGGACCGGTGGCACCTGCCAGGCACTTGGGGTTCCTTGTGTGGAGTGCTCCCCACAGGGAGTCTGCCGTGGAGAGTTGTCCGAGACCTGGGTGCTGAAGTACAGTGTCAGTTAGGCACCTCCTCTGTCTCCTGGTGACAGCAGCTGCTGTGTTGCTAGGAACCCACCGTGAACTTGATGCATCCAACATCTGGAAGAGCTTGGATTTTTACTTTGATGATACTGAGCACTCTCAGATGCTTATGATATGTTGGGTCTTCTGTAAGTATGCTGTACAGATCTCTTTGTGGCCCTGGAGAGAAGAGCAAGCAAACATCCTTTGCTTGACAGCTTTATGGTATCTGCTGCCAACTTGTGTTACTTTGGGGAAAGAGAGGGTGATTCCTTGTCTTAACATTTAATTTAGACTCTTCACTCCCTCAAGTGCAATTTCATGCTGTCTGCTGGTCAAAGAAGGTGGTGTTGGACAAACAGCCCTTTGTTCAGGGCTTTGCATCCCTGGGAACAGTGGGTGGTGTCAGGGAGGGCTATGCCTGTTCTTCCGTGGAAGTGCAGCAGTACAGCTCTGATGGGGTAATTTTTAAGTTCAAGGAGATGGGTGAGAGCTAAGATGGAGGGACGCTATTCTGGAGTAAAGAACTTACTTAGATGAGTCCTTTCCAGCCAACAGGTACACCACTCCCTGATATGAAATGTATTTTGCATTTTAATTTGTGTTTTGCTTTGAACTTAACCTGGCACACAGCTATCACATAGTTCTCCTGAGGCTTTTGTGCTATACAACTGACTATAACTTCTAGAGAACAGGGCCTGAATTAAGTGCTTCAGAGAGAGGCAGGCTGCCATGTGTCTAGGGGCTGGTAAGCAATTAATGAATGTATGTCCTCAGAAGAAAACCAAGAAGAATAACAACCTACATGTTTAACCCCCTGGCACCCAAGTTTTGGTTTATTTAGTTTTGGGGTTTTTTTCTTGGAAAAGATTGTATGATCTGAAAAGCAGTCAGAGATTTTGAAAGCTTTTCTTCACAAATACCACTAATAAAAGCACTGCCACCACCATATAGCTGTATAGTCTTCATGCTTCTAGAAGAGAAATATGACTTCTGTAACTCCAAATACCTGACTGTGTGAAGATTCCTGAAAACTGCAACCCTTTCCTCCCCATAAGAAAATAGAAGTCTATTCAGTATTCATTTAAAAGTCTGGTTGTAGAGCAGTGCCTGGGTGTCACAGAGTTTGAGGGTACTCATTTTCATGAGTAGTGTGAGCCTCTTCAGCTCTAAGTCTGAGATCAGTCATGTCTGAAACACCTATATTTGCCCATATGTCATCATTCCATGATTTTCTGTCAGGGGAAATGATTATGTTTTCAAACGTATTTATCTACTTGGTTTTAGTTAAATGATACTTCCTTTTTCGCCAACAAAGACTGAGGTTTTCTATTCAAGGCAGTCATGGCTTCATAGTTTGGAAACCTTCAACAAGTTTAGTTGCTGTCAGACTGCCCCATGGTCCTATCTGTTTGTTATTCCACTTTCCTATGCCTATTTAAACTTTGACAAATGCCCCTCTGTATCTACTGAATATCAAATCATAGGGTCAAAATGCAGGTACTGAAATTCCTGGCAAAAATTGCTTGTTTCTTTTGCACCTGTGGATGCACATGTTCTTCCTGTTCCTTCATGTCCTCCCTTTAGCTAGTCTGGTGAAGTAGCAGCTTTTTCCCTAAGTTTAATGAAATATTCCCCTTTTGTCTGACCACTTGATTGGAGAATCTCTTCTACTTTGCATTTTAAGGAATACATATGTCTTCCCCTTTTTTTTTTTTTTTTTTGTTAACTTAATTGCTTATTTGATTTTTGATTGAGCGGTTTGTCCTGAGCTCAAGGAATTTGTTCTGAGGGTATACAGTACTTGCTTTCTAGTATCGTGCACTAGCAGCTTCCCAGAATGCAAGCTGTGGATCAGAAATACCTTTCCAGTGTGACAAGATGGTTCAAATTTAGTTTCTATTGAAATGGTACCATGCAATTCTTCATCAGATTGCACTGCTAAGAATCTTTGACTCAACTTCATCTCTCTGGAGTCAGACAGGTCTAGTTTTCCTTTGCAAGTGTCTAGTTTCCTTAAAGTTATCATCTTCATAAATGAAAATCAGGGGATCATGAGACTGCTTCTCTCCTTGTATATGTGCAGCCTTATGTTTATGAGAGATATCTGGAGTCAACTACAGAATTTTTAGAATTTGCTTGATGTTCAATGTGGTGCTTGGATATATTGAAGTTTGTAAGCAGCCCTCTGATGAAGCCCCATTCAACTCTGTTTTAGTTCCCATCCACCTTCCAGTTTTGCTGCCTGGCTCATCTGAAACATCAGAAACTGCTGTAGAGTCTGCATCTCTCAAAGGCTGCTGCTCTTTGATGTCTCGAGAACAGTGGGGTTATTTCATAGGGTACAATTATTCCAAGTAATGGAGGAAGAGTCTGATTATGTCCCAGAAGTTCATGGAAAGAAAATACCTGCATTTTTTTTCTCTTGCTTCCTAACCTGGAATAAGAGTTTGTGGTTTGTAGACACCAGTTTTTACTATAAAAATTGTTGTGTTTTGTAGGATTTTTTTTGTTCCTTATAGGAAACAAAAACTTGTGATGATAGTGGTATTCAATACTGTCTCAGTGAGGTACTAGATGGGAAGAAGCCCATGCTTTTAGATACAGCTGTCTTGCTCTCTACTTTGACTTCAGCATGAGTGTAATCTTACCTTTGTTTGAAAAAAACCCTAAGATTTGCATCAGCATTGAACTTGTGTGTTTTACTTGTGAGAGGGGAAAGAGAGTAGAGGAGAGAGGGGATAACTTGCAGTTTTTACAACTGATGATTTGAAGTATCACATGTGCCTCTCAGGTTTGCAGTTCTTGGCTGCTACTCTAAGTCTGCAAACTGGCCTTGAAGTTGACCCGTAATGGGAGGAAAAAAAAAAAAAAAAGAGAAGGCAGTTTTAAGGCCATGGTCACTGTGTAATCAGTAAAACAATACATATTTTGCCTTCTGTGCAAACCTTGAGGAAGAATTTTTATAAAATCTGTTTGAGCTGAAACAGTGTTTTGAGTATGTGTTGAGTTGATTGTTCATATGGATGATGATGCCTTTTGTTAATCTCTTACTTAACTCTGAGATGTGAAGTTGTGGTTTGGTTTTCCATATGAACAGCGTAACAGCTGTGGAAGAAGGCAAGCACGTCTCTGCTATGAAACCTTTGTAAAGAATAATGCAGTCACCAATGCAACTATCCCATTACTTTTACCTGGATTGGAGTGCATGCTAGTAGCAGATAAAGACTTTTGCAGACAACTACGATCCTTAGTGTTTAGGAGATTTGGGTATGTTTTACTGCTGCATACTTCTGTTTTTTAACTTCATTTGCCTGTCTCTTCTGCTTTTGGTTTCTTTTTGTCTCAAGTTTGTCCTCTCTTTTTCCTTTCAAGATACTCTGACTTATTGCATGATTTAAATCTGCATAGGAATTTGGAAGGGAAGAAATTGCCATGAGCTTCCTGTGATTAGTCTAAGAAATCTCTTTTAGACTAACTATCCCTTTTGCTTCTTTGGGCTGGAGGGGAAACTGTTACAACTGAGCTAACATGGCAAAAGGGCAAAGCAAAAATTATTAATGTCTTTCCCTTCTGTAAATACAAAACCCAGCTGGCAGAAATGTAAAGCAAGAGTTTTGATAGGTCGTGTGTGTTTAGGGAGGGAGCTGCGGAGGAATTCTTCACACAGGATGATGTCATCTTGTGATTTTTTGGATGCCCAGACTTCTCCCCCCCACCCCCCACCCCCAAAGCCAGTGTTTGGTGCTCAAAACAACTGATAGGAAGTGCGATAGGAATTCTTCGGTCAGCATCCTCCCCATGGAAACCAGTGCACTTCACGTCTGGGAACAAGAGCTAGTCACGTCAGTGCTGCCTATTAAAGCAACTGACATCACGGTTGTCTTAAGCTTCAACTGAACTACTGTACCAATTGGTGCCAATAGGAAAATAAAACCATGCTATTTAAGCCATGTATAACTCTGTTTATATGGAGAATGTAATTTGCGTGTTTAATTTAGCCTGTGATCCAAGACAGTAATTCTGCTGTGTCAGGAAAAGGCACTTCTGTGAGCTTTGAAACTCCAAGGAGTGGAAAAACTGGCTTTTTTTTTCCTCTGTCATTGATCTGTTGTGCAGAGATTTTCTGTTCTCACTTGGCAGAGATTAACTTGTTTCAGTGTGTGTGGAGGGAACGCTATTAACGCTAATAGCAAAGGTGACCATTACTATCTGGATAGAAGGAACATGGGTATTTTAACTTCTCATTTTGAAAGATCTAAGCATTAGAGGGAAACTAAAGGCTGTACTTATTCCCCTCACAGCTTTATGTACAGACATGAAGCTCTGTTTCTTCCACTCATTCCATTAATTGCAGGTGAGACTCAACTCTTTTGAACCACAGCATGCAGTTTGGTCCCAAAGAAAGGCGGAGCAGGGACAAAGAAGAAAATACCATATACATGTGTATACTGTATGGAGGCTTTTATGAGTGTTCTCAAACTAGAAACACCTGGCTGCTGAGCCACCTGTCACAAGATCTACCACGCTGACAGATGTGACTGTCATCTTGGATGGTCGATAGCTTATGTAGAGTAAGAAAGACCTTTTAAATCTAAATACTAAGAAGGTTATGTTTTTCCAGGGAGTCACCTTCATAGCATGCTCTTTAAATATTTGTCACCAGTTCAACCTTTTCCGGTTCATCTCACATGAATTCTGTACTGCAGTACACTGGGAATAGCCAGCCAAAGCTGGCTGGCTGCATTTGGGTGGCTGAAATAACTCAAGCTAGCTGTGTCTGTTGTTTGCCTTGTTTCATGGTGCTAGTGTGATCCCTCTCTTAGTGTGTGTGTGTGTGTCTGGACCAGGTTTTTACCATTAATAGCTTTTTGAGCATAGGCAATTTTGAGATGTGTGTCTATGGAGAAGAGAGTGTTCAGCAGGAAGTACTGACTGGAGAAAGCTGCCTCTGATAAAATGCTGCATTGGCCTCTGAGTTTCCAAACTCAGAAAATAAAGGCCAAGTGGAACTCCTGTGAAGCTTGGTAGGAGAAGTGAGATGGATGGACAGGGGAGCCTTCTTGATCCAATTACTTAGCTACAGCATCCCTGCTTACTTAATTACTAGGCTTCAAAGTGTGTATGGGAAATTAAGATATTTGCTACACTAATGGCATTACCAAAAAAACCCAAAACAGTAAAAAAGAGAAGAAAACCAAACTAGTGCTGTGTTAAGATTCATGAGCCTGAATTGAGAGATTCTTACAAGTGTGAGTTGGAAACCCAGAACCAGCTGCTGGGAATGATGCATCCATCAGAGTCAGTGTAGAGGAAGGACTACAGCATATCCTGGGGTGTGGGATAAGAAATATTCCAAGTAGGAATGAGAGTCACAGTGTGATAGTTAATCAGCTTTAGCCTTCTCTAGACATTGTTGGGATGTTGGATGGGGGAAATGGTCATTACTTAGAAGTGTTCATGATAGCATTTTTTCCCTGGGAAGCACTTTTAGATCTCCAGGACAGCTGCTATAGCAACACATGTGAATTTAGACAAACTTTCTAAGTAAAATTAATGGAGAACCTGCTTTTGACTTCTGAGTGGTGGTGTCTTAAAGCAGTATGTAAATAGAAGAGAGACTGACATTTATAATAAGATCTAGTATGCATATGTTCCTATCTGAAAAACTGTTTTATCTGATTCTAAAAAAAGAAGCCGAGAAAGGCCCTTGAAATCCTAAGGAGTTGAGGTTTGGTTGGTCGGTTTTCTTTTTGTCAGTTTGTTTCCTGCTGACTGACTGCTACCCATTGCAGGAAGCCAGCTACCTATGTTTGTCTGCTGGTGTGGTACTACCTGCACTGCTAAAGATATACAGCACAGACTCAAAAGTCTGCAAGAGCTGTTCTAAATAGATGTTTGGGAGCAGCAGATATGCTTGTGCTGCCTCCCCAAGCTGGGAGCACAGTGCACAGCCTTCTCAATGGCAGACAAGCTTGGCTGATATTGTCAGTTTATACTCCTGTAGTCATCGTGCTTGGTGTGGGAATGAGCAGGGGAAATGTTACAGTAATAGTGGGGAGGAGGAGGAATGAAGGGGAGGTGGTGAGGGAGAGGGGAAGCAGGAGACAATAACAGCAGCAACCTGGCTGGCAGCGGCGAGCAGGAGCACGATGGTGTGGTGGGACTGAGGCTTCCTTATGGGAGGTTGGGAAATGCCAGCCTTGCAAGGATGAGGCGCTTTGCCAGTCCTGTCTTGGGATCAGGGCTCTCGCTTTTAACTGGTAACTCGCTCTGAGCACTGAGTGGTTCTCAATACTCTGATGCTTAGGAAAATTTCTGGTACCATTTTAACAAAGAGTTGCTTTGGCAATCTGCATTTCTGCTCAAAAGTCTAATGACTAGAATTAGTCTGTCTAGAAGAAAGAGACATGTGGCAAGCAAATGGCCCTTTTTAATGAGCCTCCCACTCAGCAGTTGGCTGCTCATCCAGTTTGTGTGTGGCACAGTCTTAGAGCAGCAGCTTATTGCCAGAAAAAAAAATAATCCTGCAACCTTTTGGTGGGTTTTCTTTCAGGGAGAGGAGAAATAGATCATAGTGTAAGTATCAGAGAAAAAACAAAGATTCCTGTTAGCTTCTTCAATAATTTCTTATCAGAACTGTGAGAAAATGTTCCCGAACCTAGTTTAGAAAGCTGGAAAGCACCCAGTTCTTTACCTCTCAATGGTGGTTGGGTACCATATGTACTTTTACAGAGTGTGGGGATTTCTAATGATAAATAAAACAAGTAACATAACGCCTGACTTCTGAAAGTCACAGTAGTCTGAAAGGCCTCAGTAAGTGATTGCAGCTGGTCTATAAAATCCTATTAAAATTAATTTCATTAAATTCTTAATGGAAAATACTGGACTGGGTAGCCAGTAGTGGATCTGGAAGACTGATGAGATCACTGCTTCTCAACTGTAGGTGCCACCAGTATGGGAGCATAAAATTTATGGTGACCAGTCTCTGCTGCTAGCAACAGTAGCATGACTGATCAAAGAGAAACCTATTGCTGAGGTTTAGCTTTGTATGGAGTCATGAAAGTAAACACATACTTAGAATCATAGAATGATAGAATAGTTCGGGTTGGATTGGAAGGGGCCTTAAAGATCATCTAGTTCCAACGCCCCTGCCATGGGCAGGGACATTCCCAACTTCTCATTCACCTTTATGACTTCAGATCAACCTGCAGCAAGGTCACTCAACACTTAACTTTGCATGCAAAAGAATACTTTGTGGTACAGCAATGAGTTTTAGTACTGGATCTGATGTTGATGTTTGTTCTCATATTGAAGTTAGTTTGTGTGTGGCAAATGGAGAATATCTTGCTTTCCATCATTCTGCTACTGATCCCCTCTGAAGCTCTGCCTCATCTGATGTACAGCAGTGTCACCTTTTTTTCTTGCTGTGATATCTGACACTTTTGCCAGATGATCAGCGATTGCTTTGAAAGTGCGAAGTACTTTGTCACCCTCTATGTGCAGTTGAGACTATCCAGCCCTCAGCTGAAGGGAGAGAGGGCTGCTTGTGCAGACTTCGGCATTGAACACTGCTACCGCATGATGGTTTAGTGGGATCATTTGTCACTCTAAGAAATAGATTGTTCTAAATATTTCTACAAGAAAGAGAGAGGTGTGGTTCAAACCTGTTTCAGTGGGATTGCCTGAAAGGTACTGGAGTTGACTTGGTGGCTGCTGCAGCAGTAGAGTACACCTAATCTTTCACCTGGTACTATTTTTTCTGTCTTTCATTGCCTTGAATAAAGTTCTTGTTGCTCTTTCAGGAGAAGAAGATAAGCTACTAGCAGCCATGATTGTGCACATTCAGCTTTTGATAAGAAATAAACTAGTAATTGCAACTTAAAATAACTTCTCCCAGCCCATCCTGTTAGCCATGCAGTTGTTATCTCAGCAGCCTGGAAACAGAGCTGTGTCACTAGTCTCAGACACTACCAGGTCTAGTGTCTGACAGACTGGTTTGAAATCTGAGGACAAGCTTTTCAGCTGGCCAGCCTGGTCAGCTTGTGTCTGGCTATGTAGACTGTTAATCTGCAGTCTCACAGGCTTTCTTCCAACTGTGTATGTCTAGCAGCAACTCTTGTGAAGACGCTTTTCCTGCCCAGACCCTGTGTGGACGTATGCCAGCCGAGCACGTATGTACAAAACTTCTCTGTGTCAGATTGCTGGTGACCAATTATAGCAGTACAATATGGAGGGGAGGAGGGAGAAAGCGTTTGCCAAGTCATATTATCATAGCAAGGTGTGAGTAATAGCCACTATATATATCTCTCTCTATATATATACACACAGAGAAATGCCAGGTCTCACTTTGATTTGATTTCCAAGGTATCTGTATGCTAGAAACCAGGCCACTTCCGGATACCTCTTCTTTCCGTGTTAGCAGTAAAAACCATTCAGTGTGACTGCGTTGAACTTTTTTAGGGGGAAAAATGTAACTATATTTTAAAGAAGTTATGCTATGATGGACAAGTAACTAAAAAAGCAATGCAGCTGAATTGTCTACCAAACCTTGCCAAGGTGGCTGAGCTAAACTGTGTTTTTTGCTGTTGGAATGCATGTAGGAGGATTTTTTTATTTATTTATATATTTTTTTAAATCTAGTTATTCCATTGTAAAGCATAAAAGGAGTAGCACAGTGAATTAAGTAGGATTGGTCAGGAGCTGGTAGATGCTGCTGACTGTGCAGTAAGTGGTAGAAAGTTTTTGCAGCGACAGACCTTTTCCTATTTCCTATGTGGGAATAAACTGGTAAGGTATCTAGTTTGTTTCCATTGTCTTGAACTCATCTGAAAAGCGTTTAAAGCAACCCAAAAGCAGGCTTTTGATTTTTTTTTATTTTTTTTTTTCACCTCTGGTTACTCAAAAAATAGCCAAAAGAAGTCTCTTTGATGCACAGTTTTCAGCAAAACTAAGGTGCTTTAGACACTTAAAGCTAAATGAAATCCTGAAGTACATTAATGTCACAAATTTTAAGAAGATAGGATAAAGTTAACTAGTGTGCTTGGGGCAGATGGGGAAAGAAGTCTGGGATGCTGTGCATTTCCTGTATGACAAATTGTCACAGCTTGTGTACGTCTGAGTGGGTGTGCAAGGAAGCTGGTGTTTCCATTAAGAATTTTCTGTGAAGGAGGTTGCAGCCAGTCCTTCACTCTTTGAAAAAAAGCTGTAAAGGGAGTGGGGAAGGAGGGTTGTGATGAGTCCTAGAATTAGAAGCCTAATAAGTGTTTTAAGTCCTATGAAAATCAAATTTTTCTTCCTCAAGTTTTGAAAACAGAGCCACTCAGTGAATGCTTCTGAGAGGATTGCTCTGCCCCAATCAACAGCATAAAATAACTGCTGCGTTGTTTAATAGTCTAAGGCTACTTTTGGGGGGTAAGAAGGTTTTCAGTGTTAGAGGCCTGTTGTGCTCCTAAGCTGCTATGATGGATGTGAGCTGTACTGCCTGTGAGTAGAGACCCTCACTTTGAAGGGCCTATGTCATAAAGCACATGTGTGCTTTATGTGCATATTTCTAATATTTGCTGTTGTGTGTGGTGGTGATGGTAGGTTTTAATTGTTTTTCTTAGCTTCTAGTTACTGGTCCAGTCACAGTGATCTTCAGGTGTATTTATAAAGTACAGTGGAGGAGGAAATAAGCATTGTTGCCTGGGTTCTCACCTTGAGCAACAGTAACTCTTGCTTTTCCCAGTTTGAATCGAAAGTTTCATCTGTTGCATTTTGAAAGGCGTTACTTGAGTGATGTTTGATCATGTTAATAGTTTAGTTGTATTTGTTTAAACCAAATTCTTTTTAAAAGGCGGAGTTGTTTGTAAAGCTCAAAACCTTGTCTGCATAGCTGTTTGGAAAACTAAAATGTGGGACCTGGTTAGTTAGCATTTGCCGTAAGGCTTCAGTGTCATTGACTTCAAAAGAAATCAACAATAGAAACAACTTGAGCTGGTTTTGGCAGATGAGGCTTTTTGTTTCTTGCTTTCCTTAGTTGGAGAGATGATCCTGGGAACAGAAAGAGAGTACTTTGACTGGCATTGTTATAAATATTAGTCTCCCCTCCAGGAATTCCCTGTACTAAACAAATAAACAAACAAAACTGTTTAAAAAAAATGTGCTTTTATGTGAGGAACCATTAAAATGAATACAAACACCCTCTTACCTATATCCTCAGTTTCCCTGAAATGGATTTAAAAATAACTTTGTGTTCTTTTCTTACGTTTGGAGCCTGTTTATGGTATGCAGCCCCAACTCCATGCTCTTGCATGCTAGAACATGTCACATCATGGCTTCTTAGACCAGATGACTTTCACAAGTCAATTAGGCTTAAAATTAACAAAGGCTATAACTCAGAAATTTGTCTTGAATTATCGGTTTTGTAGTTCCAGGGCTTAGTAACCCTCATCAGGAAATTCTTCACTGAGTCTAGTCTTCGTTTGAAGGGCTCATCAGCCATTCATCTTGCTAATTCATCACTGGAGGAGAAAAATTCTTCTTTCTCTGCCATAGGAAGAGAGTGATTATGGCATGTGGGTGATGCAAGAACTGTTGGGTAATGTTTGGAGTAAGCAAAAACTCAATCAGCATCATGGAGGGATTAGATCAAGCTGTTCTTAATTGGGCTCTTTTGTCAGAGGAAAACTCTGTAGTCTTTCTGTTATGTCATTTTGCAGAAGTACATAATTTTTTCCTGAGTTAAACCATGGATTTTTTTCCCAAGAGAGTACTGTAAGTCCCACTAATTTCAATGGAAGCAGAGCTAAGTTACTGATAGGGGCTCTTTAGAAGAGCCTACTTCTTAGTATTTGAAATTACGTGTATTCTCTGGTATTCTGCTCAACTACAGTTCAAAAAGTGAGAAATATAAGGAAGCAATGTGGGTGACTTCTAGTTATTTGACCACAATGCTCTGGATCTAGGGGCTTACTTCCATGAGAGAAGGCACAGGCTACACATTCTAAGGTTTTCAAATGTTAGTTAGATACAAGTAAGAATCAAAAGCATGTTGCCTTAAACTGTGAACTTTAATCTGTCATTCTATAAAAGAATGTCCGTCTGTATCTGTGTAGAAGTATAGCAATATCAGTTTAATGCCTAAGGGTGAATGGAGCTAATGTGAATGTGAGAATGCTTATATTTTTCGGCTGATTCCAAATTAGATGCAGTTTAGATGGAATGGCAGCAACGACAGCAAAAATGTGATTCCATAATAAATGTAGTCTGGTTGTAATAGCAGCAACAATAGTAATGTGTACTTACAAACTCATTGCATGGAACTATAATTATTAATTTTGAATGAACTGGATTTCTCACTCCCAGCCACCGTCAGCAATGGATTTATGGGTGTTGTGTTTTGGAAGACCAAATCTAGGTTCCTTACCCTACGCCACTAGGGCTCAGAAATGTTGTAGGAGTGAAGAACAGTATAAACGTGATTTCCACGGAAAAGAGCAGATGCAGAACCATATACAAAGGACTTGTATTATTTAATAAGGGCACCTCTTCTTATAGAAGCTGGGCTGCAGACTGTTTGAACCATATCCAATCAAATATTTGGAGACAGATGCTCTCGGTGGTTGTTTCTTCTCTCTTCCTTTCCAGTGGATACAATTGTGCATATTAAAACTAGCTGATACTGATTAATTCTGTGTAATTACTTTTTAGTTAAAAAAAAAAAAAAGAAATTATACTCAAACTGCTGCATTCTGTAAGTTGACAAACCTATTTGGTTTCATGGCCACTTAAGTTTATAGAATCTGTCATCATGAATGGAACTTACATGATGCGGAAATGGATAACACAGTAAATGTACAATCCCTGAGTACTATTTCTTTGTCTGGTGGTAGACGTTCTGGTGGAGTTATTGGTTTTATCTTGTCAATTTCTTTTACAAACTTTTCTACATGGGAGTTATCACTTATGATTTGTGGAGACCTAATAACTACAACGTTTGACTATTCCAGGACGTCCAACTAGCAGAGATGACAAAATTTTGGCTGCAAACAGTCACAGATGCAAGAATTCAGACCAACATGGAAATCAAACTTTGGGTGTCGACACCAGTATTCTTTTCAATAGTATTAACAGCCAAACAGATTATTCTTAGAAATGACTTACAAACTTGATTGCATCCAGATTATAATGCAACATTTCCCTGCAAAGTTGGAGTTGTTTTGCAATTAGAGGTTGTTAGGTCGCCACTATTTTGTTGCTGTCATTTTGAGCCTATGTGTGGTATCACCTTAATATTTTTGACTGCTCAACAATCTCATGTTAACTAACAAAGTTAAAGTCAACATACGGAGAACAGCCAAGAGATTGCTAAACTTGTATAGTAAATTCCCCCAAAAGAAAAAGAGAAGGCATTTCTTCTGTGCTTGACAAATCCTTTTACTGGATTTTTTTTCGCCTATGTTATCAGACTGATTTGTCTCTTTATTTTTTTTGCTTCTTTTTTACCCTGCAGATGTATTGGCTTCAGGCATTGGCGACTGACCCGAGTTATATTTGTGGAGTTGATGTCTGTATTGTATTGATTGTGCTATTCCTAAATATAGCAAAGTCACTTTTAGACTGTTCTCTCCCTCTTGTTTTGCAATCATTCAGAGATGCATGTTCTTCTGTGAGCTGTTAAGCACCACTATCCTGCAAGTTCATTACCTCAGTATTTAGGTTTTCAGTGAAAGCTTTCTGATCTTGAGAACTGTGAAAAACAGTAGTTTAAAAAGTATCATTATGCTGTAATTGACTAGCAGGAATTTTAAATTATCTTTTTGACTAGCTCTGAACCGTGAGAGTAGTTTTTAGGCCATTTTAAAAAACAACTCTTTCCTCTTTCATTGGGTAATTAATAAGACCTATAAATTATTTGGCAAATGTAAGTATTATTTTTCTAAAAAGTTACTGCTATATGGTCTTAGAGGTTACTTTTTGTTAGAATAAATTTTTCATGGGTCCAAAATGTTTGTAATAATTTTTTTGGTGGTTTATTCAGTTTTATATAGCTTTCTAGTAAGAGACTACTTCTTGTTGTAGTCTTGCAGGATAAGACAGTGGGGCCATCCTGGTTGTTCTTTGTGAGATTAATTGCTTTCCTGACTAACAATGTGATACAGGAGATTTTGTTCTGGATAAGTCTCGACTATTGGATCCAGACAGGAGAAAAAGAAGAACTGCCCTAGTGAAGTGAGAAGATGGACAAAACTGAAGTTCCCAAGGCTGGACACGTAGCAGGAGAGAATCATAACCTTTGCCTTGATAAACTGCTCCTCTAAGATGAATGACTATAGTTTTGTACATCAGATGGTGCAGGCTGAGATGATGGAAGATTAGGAGGAGTTCTTGATGCTAAACTACAATATTCGTGTAGGCTTGTGGTAGAGAGATCCCGTATTAAGGGTAGTAACTAAATTAGCCTGATCTTGAATGGAGACTAGCTTTAGAAGTACTTGGTATCTGGCTGGAGAGGAATATTTGTGAGAACAGTTGTAATTTAGCACTGAGTTGCAGTTTACTTATGAACACAGATGCAAGACTAGAAGAGCATCATCTAGTTGCAATGGAAAATGTCTGTCCAACTACTAACATCTCAAAAGTAGCAGCAACAGCTTTTGGTTACATAGCAGTGGATTCTGAATCAATTCTGTTCGTGTGTCTCAGCTCCATAGCTCTCCTGTGGACTGGAGCATTGACTCTGCAGAGGTGCCCCACCGCCGGCACGTGACTGCCTCTGAGCAAAGCGACACACCTGCTACAAACTCCTTGCATCCTATTTTGGTTTGGTAAACAGAATGTAAATTGCTAGAGGAAGCAGTAAAGACAATAGTTTATAATCTTGAATCCATGATGTAATCAGGACGCTTACAGGAGGGGATTTTGTAACCATCTACACTGGTTTATTAGTATTATCTTGTGTTGCAAAACTCTTCCTTTACCGGATCTCTTTGTAGGTGTGTTTATTCTTAGGGGTTGGGACTTTTCTTTGATCAACAAATTAAACTGTTAGTGTCTGGTGTATTTACGTTACACCCATTTTGCCATTTCTTGTTCTTGAAAGGTTCCATTCTGCCATTTAAAATTCTCCAGTGAACATGTAGTATTAGTACTGATTTTAGTCTGATTTATATGACCTCCTCCTTTCAAAAGAACAACCAACTTGGATAGTCCCTTTCCTCTGAAAGTGCTTAATTCCATAGGCCATTCTGATCCTTTCTTTGTCTTGCTGAAGCTAACCAGTAAAATTCCTCTCATTTTGTCTGTATGTTGACTACTTGCACATAAATGTGGATTTGATGAAGCAGTGAGTTGCAGCTTGCTTTGTGTCATAACAAACTGACAAAGGTTTTAAGCAGGACTGAAATCTGGATAACAAGGGCTTAAATCATATATCTAAAGGGTATGAATGCAAATTTGTCAAGTGTTGCAGCCACGATATCTAAATGGCCCCTTGAAAAAAAAGTTGTTGATTTGATGCCAAGATTTTCTCTGGGAGTTTTTTGTTTATATTTCTTTAACAGAGGTGGGAAAGGTGCTTGGGCTGGACTTTTCCCCCTGGTCTTGGAACGTAATACACCCAGAAGTATAGAAGTGTAATTCCAGCAACTTGTCTTCAAAACAGTAGCATTTAAAAAAATTCTAACTTTATGCTGCAGAACATTATGGAAACTCAGAAAAAATGGTTATGTAAGTTCGGAAACCTCTTACTTGAATTAGACTGCAACTGGTCTTAAGCCGTGTTTAGTGACTACTTCCAAATTAAAATAATACTTGCACAAGCTGGGCAGAACATGGAGCTCTGAAGCCATGTTTTATTACATGCCTAGTTATTCATGGTTGACATGAGTGCAAGAAACGTGCTTCTGCATGTTTGTATGTGTGTATATGCAGACAGTAATATCTGTGATCAATCAGCAGACTACAGCTCATTTTCTTAAGCCAAATACATTTTAAAGAAAAAGAAGTATCTGTATCACTTGGTTTATTTCAAACTTGATTTAACTAGTTACAATCCTATATTATTTTTCTTTATAGAGCAGCCATAGGCACCATTCAGATACGTAGGCAAATAGTCTTTGGGATGGGAAACGTTCATACTCCTAAAGGCGAGCAACAGAGTAGAGGGGAAAGAGAGATGACAGCAGAGTATGTACATTATGGGTTCTCTTTAGTGCTGCATGGCTCTTACTTGAATAGCTGTATGTATGATTTATTTTTTTTACTTTTTTTTAAGCTGGCAACCTCTTCTGCAAGTGAGTGATGTTTCCTGCCTCCCTTTCTTGGTAGGGAGCCTGCGTGTTCTGCCAGAAAGCAGCTGTCACTTGACACAATCTGTTCTGTGCTCCGGCGTAGGCTGGCTGCTCAAAGGGGAGCTCTGTTGATTCTTACACATTAGGAGATTAGAGAGTGACTTCAACCTCCCTCGGTTATTAAGGCTTAAAGACCAGCTGCAGAATGAAATATTTGGAGCCTGTTTCACTAGCTTTCTGCAGTGAAGTGGGTCAGGGTGATGTGTTGAAGGAGGGAAGTGTATGCTATTCTGACACATACGGATGCTTTAAGTGTATTGTGGTGCATGTGGAGAGGGAGCAGTTGGGAGGGGAATTTTTTTAATAGTTTATGAAGTGAGATTTTTTTTTATTTTGTTTGTTTCTTTGCAGGGGTTGAATGGTAAGCTCCACATTTTCAAAACTTACATGTATATAAGTATTATATATGTGTATATGCATGTGCATGGATAAAAATATACACACTCATACACACACATATATCTATATATGCATGAAACTATGATTACTAATTACTGCCACCTCTTTTAATGACTGCAGCTCAGAGTTGTATGATGCTGCTGGTGAAGGCCAATTGCTTGTTACAGAGAACAGAAGAATAACAGGGTAGTAATACCAAGCTTCATTAACAGTAATTAGTGAGGGGAAAAAATATTTCTGCAGAACAATTAAGCCTGTTTGGAAGGTAATGAGCACCAAAATCACGTACCTAGGCCTAGCTGCAAGGAGTTCCTGAGTTACAACAGACACTTGTAAGTAAGCTTGATTCTCTAAAATAAGCTTTAATCATTAATAGCAGTACAGTGAATTTTGCCATCTACTAAGTTGTCTGAGAGTCCTGTCTGAAATGTTTCCTCAGGACACCTTTGAGAGAGCCGATAGTGCGTACTCTGTTTGTTTATAATAATTTTGCTTAATATTCTGTTTCAGTGATTACTCTACAGACAGCCTGATATGAAAGTAACATCTTTAGGGGTATAATAATTAAATTTAACTGAAAGGCAACATAGCTGAAGGATGTAAGAACAACTAATTACCCATTGGTAATTTTTTTCTGTTTGAAAATCTGAATGAAGAAAGATTACTTCTGTGTTATCTCAAGGCTTCCCTATATTTGCAGTGTATATAGTCCTAAATCTAGGAGAATTTGTGATAAAGACATATTTTTTATGCTTAACATTTACATTTCCATGCAGAAGGAGCACAGTTTAAGGCTACTAGTTAAACTACAGTGGTTTGAGAAGGTAACATGAAAAAAAATCAAATTTCAGTGTATATTGAGGATTGTCCAATGATCTTATAGGAAAGTTGATTGTATAAAATTTGATGCATTTATTCTATCAGAAAAGCTGTTATACACAATGTGTCAATAACGCCCATCTTGGAAAAAGATGGAAAAGTTATTGAAGAATGCAAATGCCATAACAAAATCCAAGTCATCTGTTTAACTACAGCCTCATGTTCATATTACAAAATGTGGCACTTTCTTTGTTTCTTAAAGAAGTGGTCTTCATCTTCTTCAAGCTGTTAAATTGAAGTTTGTAATAATTCAGAAAATTCATGAGTTCCGCAGACATTGTCCATGAACATTTCAGCTGTTCAACTTTGTTAAAGATCATGAGATCAAATCCTTCTCGCCTCTCTCCCACCCGATTCCCTCTCTTCTGTCTGCAAAGACTGTTTTGTTTGTATAGTTTCTTGGAACAAAATCCACTGACAGCAGTCTGTGCAGTAGATTTATTAAGCAAATACAGTAGCTCCTTCTGTAGCTTCCTTTCCTGTGTCATGCCTGTGGCACTTGGAGTTTTTCCAAGATAATGTCAGTCTTATGCATGATGGTTGGATACATTAATTATGCTTATGTGGAACTAAGTGTCTTAGACTTCATTCATTCATTGCTACTCTTCACTAATCTTGCTGAGTTAACT
This sequence comes from Cuculus canorus, assembly GCF_017976375.1. Classification (NCBI taxonomy): domain Eukaryota; kingdom Metazoa; phylum Chordata; class Aves; order Cuculiformes; family Cuculidae; genus Cuculus; species Cuculus canorus. Next base: position 46,323,501 of record NC_071402.1, read on the forward strand.
AGTTCCTAGAGGTGTTTGGTTCCAAAGTTTGGCTTTTAAGTTACGGCCTGTGGGACCATCTACTAATTGGTCTTTGGAGTACTAGCATGGTGGTGACATTGTGCTGCTCCTTTTTTTCCAACTCTTATCTAACAGTTGAAAGTAAAAAAACAGGACTACCCTGGAAGCTGTCTCAGTACAGTGAACATGTTATGTTGGTAGGTGGACTTGTGCAGTTGGAGACGGTCATTTTAACTTCACTGGAGTGGCTGGGCCACTTACTTGCTGTTGAAGTTGTGCAGGATTCTCCTTTAAGTGTTATGTCTTTGCTCTATAGGAATATTTTTTTTCAGTGGAGAAAGCGGCTCTCTAAGCCCTTGCAGGAAAACGAAATGCAAAGTGAAAATTAAGGGTCATACCTCACTGATTAAACATAACTGAAAAAAGTACTTTCTCTTTAAGTAATATGATGATCATCAACCCATCCTCCATCCAATTAAAAGACGTAGGTGTGGTACTTCTCATCCTGTTCTGCTGTTGTAGGTGTGAGCTGCTTGGTTCTAGATAGTCCTGAAAATCTTCTGTAAAGTTGTCCGTTGTGTACGTATTCACTTAGGTGCTATACTGAAACAAGAACTTAAATAAAAATAGAGTTGAAATAGTTATAGAGATGGAGCAAACCTGGCACTACTAAATGTTGACACCTTTCGTGTGGTGGTTAGCAGAGTAGGAGGGCAGAACTGGGTTTTGGTTACTACATATGTTGATTGCTGTCAGTTCTCTGCTCGTCTGATTCTTTGCTGGTGGATGAGTAGGATGTACAGGATTAGGTCTGGCTGCTCTGCAGGCTGATACATGCTTACATCAAGTAAAGGGCTACGTTGGGTCTAACTTAGATGATGAAACTTTTGTTTATGAGGATTCTTGATTGCTTATTGACTCAGTTACGCCTAGCTGATTGAGATGACACTATACCAGATTGAAGTGCATTAATTTGCATATTACATCTGGACTAATCAAGAATAGCTATAACTACTGAGTACTTGATTTTTTTTTCACATCATTATTCTGAACCATAAACTTACTGTAGTGTGTGCACTACCTTTCGCTAAACAAGAATGAAGAAAAGTACATTTCTTAGCTCAGTTTTTCTAGAAACTCAATTCGAATAGAGCTTTTGTTTAACATAGTATTTGAGTCTAATCGATTTGCTTATGATTTTAAAAGTCATAGATGACAAATCAGAGTCTGTGATGGACGTTGATTGCTACCAGTAAAAGGAATTGGTGGCGGCCTGCCAAAACATTCTGTTACCTAGTTTTTTCAAGTGTGTTTTTCTTTTTGAATTCTCTTACTTTACTAAATGCTTTGTAAGGGCTTTCTTTGAGATTCCTTGAAAACTCACCACTTTTCTTCTGTCTGAATTGAAAAGAGAAGCTTATGGCTTACATATTGCCTCGGTTTATGGCTGCACAGATGAGCCAAGCTGAGGAATATGTGTGTAGTAACATGATGTGTATTAACAGGAAAACTAGCTTTTGATGAATGGCCACTACCTCATCAGATGAAGCGAGGCATTTTTGACCTTCTGTCATCACAGTAGAAATTCTAGCTTGTACGTACAGGGTTGAGACTTTCAGATGAAATCTGAGGGATGAAACTCATACTGGAGTGAGCCTTGCCTGCCAGCAATGGTAGAGACCCTACTCAGAGCTACAGCTGTCCTAGTGCCTCTTCCAAAAAGTGGTACAGGGTTTGCATTGACAGGCAAATGTGTGCCTAGGTACAAAGCCAGCCTGGCTCTGCAGGGAGGGTGCTCTCTTCTCTGGGAAGTGAAAGAATTGCTGGGGAACACATGGGTGCCTATACTTTTAAACTGGATGCATAAACCTGAGCCACTTCCCTGCTTAGACAGTGTAAGAGCTACATCCTCCAATTGTGTCTATGGAAAATAGGTTGGTAATCCTTGCCAATTAAATGAACACTTTTGTAGAAGAACTGCTTTGTTTTTTTCCAGTAAACTACAGGATAGTCCTCTTTTGGACACAGAGAGGCTGATGCAAAGCCTTGTGGTGCCTGTGTCCAAAATGAGATGATCAGTGGATGGTGGTTATCCTGGAAATCTTGGTGGACTACGGAGCTGTTACTATGACAGTCTGTGGCTGATTGAAACTCCAAACTTAGTGGCCCAGGTGACCCTTTCCAGTCCTGTGTTTCTATGGATGTTACCTGTAGCTGGTGGCAAAATGCCAGTGGATGTTTGAGGTATCAGAGGACAGAAAGCCTTTGGCTAGGACCCTGAGCAGTTTTGGTCCTTTCTTTGTAAATCAAATAAATTATTTTATAGATGTAAGTCTGAGCCCTGACTTTAAAACCAAGCTGAAGACTAAAAATCTGGATACCCTGGAATGGCTTATTTCTTCATTCTCTCTGGAAATAGTGAGGGAGAAGGAAAAATGCAGGCAGAGAGGTATGGTAGCTGTAGTGCTTGTAGGCATGTTGTCTCTCTGCCACGAGAAGTTATATAGGGAGACATAATATTTTCATTAGACCAGCTGGAATTTCATGAGATACATTCAGAAAAGGCAGGCAGACTTTTGGGCACATAGTCTTTACGGAGAAACAGCTATTTTTGCACTGTACGGGAGGGATGAGACACATGGAGTCCTTGGCAGGAGGAAAAAAATGGAGGATGTGTGAATATTGAAGTAGGAGGGCAAAACACAGTTTGACATACAGCAGTAAATGATCTCAGCCTTAAGGAGTTCCGTATGAGTGGGCGTTGTTTTTACTCAATGGATGGATAGCAATGTGGAAAGAGCACAGTTTAGTGCTCTGTGGGCACCACGTTCTTTTTGGAGTGGTACATTTAGCTAAGACCTCTTCTGATTCTTGGTGCTTCAGCACCTAGGAAATTTGGTGCTTCAAAGCCTAGGAAATTTGTCATCTGTGGGAAAGAGCAAATCAGGGGAGGAAACTTGTTATACAGGAGGTGAAAAAGCCATGTTAGAAACCTTACAGAATAGCCAGCAATGCTGAAGTGAACAAGAGGCATCGCTGCTTCAGTCCCTGGTATAGCAGACTGGAAAGCTGGACCTCTTGTGTTGTAGATGTGCCTGCTGACTACCTAATTTTTGAGGCATGGAAGACAGATGCTGCCTGTAGTCTGAAATCTAAGAAATTAACTATGAGGAAGGATGTTGTAGCATCTGAATACCAGTGGTTGTTGTGGAAAAATCCAGTGGTGACTTCTTAGAAATAACCTTTTTTTTTTTTTTGTTAAAACAGAGATTTTATTCTAATGGATTCTAATAGTATTTAAAGAAAACAAAAAAACCCCAACACACAAAATCACTAATGTGCTGCGATATGTCACTGTCTAACTGCATATACCTTTCTAACCTCTGATCTCAACCAGTTCTCCTTTAGAAGATTGTTGGTTACTGCATAATTTTACACTTACCTGATTGAGAATGAGTTAAAGGGCCATTTGCTCTGCAAGTCCTTCTCAAAAGCATTCATTTACTAGCTACCAATAGAAGAAGGGTTCAGGGAGTAGACTAGGTGCATGATTTCATACTGCATGCATCCACCATCTGTTATTAATCTGGATTAAAGAGTCCACACGTGCATTTAGACACCTTACCCATGTGAGAGACCCTATTAGTGTTTTCTAATAGATCTGAACTCAAAGGTGTTGTAGGAAAAAACATTCTTTAAATAACATCCTGGTACTATTTTAATTCTGATGTAATTTAGATCCTAAATATTATAGTCACTATAAACAGCAGGTGGGCAGCAATAAAGGCAAATATAGTATACTAGGCATGTAGTAGAAGATCAATATGTAAAGATGCCTTATCAGCATATTGAGCAGCTTAATATATCTATGTAGTGAAAAGTGCAACATTTAATCTATTTAAGAAAGGAAAAGATTGATCTTTCTAGTTCTTTGATTAGTTTTTATTTGGCATAGTAGGTTTAGTAGTATTTAAGCTTAGGAAGCATCCTGAAAAATCAGTGGAGGGGGATAATCACTTGATTTAAAAGAATATTGACTGGTCATTCAGCCTGAAGAAGAGAAGGCTCCAAAGAGATCTTATAGCGACCTTCCAGTACCTGAAGAGGGCCTACAGGAAAGCCAGGGAGGGACTGTTTAAAATGTATGGTAGTGATAGGACTAGGGGGAACAGGCATGAACTGGACAGAGGCAGATTTAGAGTAGACATAAGGAAGAATTTCTTCGCTGTGAGAGTGGTGAGACACTGGAACAGGTTGCCCAGGGAAGTTGTCCCTTCCAACCCAAACTATTCTATGATTCTGTGATTCTGTGATCTAGAAATATTTCTACAACTCAGAACAATTTCATCTGCCATTACCAGACAAGGCTGTAGTTGAATTTATATAATGTGTATACTTAGTAAAATAACATTCCTTCCATAAATTAGTTAAAGGTAGGTTATGTCAATCCTACAGCTGAGAATGGCAGTACACTGGGCAAACTGGAATAATTGTTCGTGGTACAAATCACTGTTTAATAAAATGTGGAGAAATGTATTTGAAGGAAAGGATAACCTATGTTTATTAACAGAAAATACAGTTCATGTCTGTTGGCCTCACGTAAGACAGTACCATCTTTCGTTACGAATGAGGAGGGTTTTAATGGTCTTTACTACAGTAGTTGCCTCCCCTGTCAGATTTAAATGTTGTTATAAAATGCTGTACTTAGAGATATTCAATAAAATCAACTTTAATTACCAATTTAGAGATCAACCAGGCAGAACTGTTTCTTAAATGATGTCTCTAGAATCAAGAGGACTAGTACTGTGACTGCTAATACTTGAAAGCAGCTTTCAAGATTTTAGCTGCTTTGAGGATGGCTTCTGCACTCAGTGTACAAAGTACAAGAGTTGGCTTACTTAAACTCCTTCATGCTACTCTGGTTTATGGCTTTAAAAAGAGAAATCCAGTGGTTTTTTTTTTCTTTCCAGAAGGAAGGCTCTATCCTGGCATATGGCAGCTTTCAGAATTTGTACAGATATATGAGGCAAGGAAAATATTAATCATTACTTGGGAGGCATCACTGAGATGTCCCATTTTGTAGTTCTTGATTTTATGGCTCATTTCTGCCTTTTATGGTATTACTTCACTGTTTATTTCTGTAAACTCTTACGTATTCTTAATGTTTCTTCTGACTTCTTTCCTTAGAAGGGGAAAAAAATGTTTGCCTTGACATCTTTCAGAAGGAGGATATTCCACAGAAGCTTCTTTGTTTTCTTGGTTTCTTAGACTAATTTACTTTGAGGAGTTCAAAGCCCATGTCAGAACTTTTAAGTGTATCTTAGGAGGTGATGAATAAAGACATAAATTTAATTGCTTCAAGCAACAGATTGTTCATTCACTACCAGTCTGTGTCTAACAGCATCTAGAAAAAATAGAAATCTTGTTTATTAAAAGTAAGACTTCTGCAGTTCTTTTATAGTGTTTGTTTGTCTTTGTTAGGAACTATTGGAAGTTGAGACACTTGCACTTATACATGCGCAATATCACTCCTACCCGTTACCTCACTTACTTAAAATGCTTCTTTTGACTCTTCCTCAACTCTCTCCCATCTTGCACTGCCATCACTAGTCTTGCATATTAGCATCACATTTGGAAAACTGTTGTAGTGATAGTAGATATAAACATCATCTAGTCTGTCAAATGTTCAAACTTAGTACAGTTTTGGAGTGCATATTATTTACAAGCATTTCTAAAGCATAGGGAATAGATGTGTGATGAAAACAGTTGGTTTTACATGCAAGAAACAGAAGTTGTCTAAATTCATGAATGTTTTAGGGAGTTGTAGCCTGAGTACTCTCTTGCTGGTATTTTGTAGTCTATTTCTACATTACTACAAAGGCAGAAATACCTGTGTGCAACTGAACACTTTGCTCATTTATCTTAATGATCGTTGCAGGTGCCTCGTTCTTCCTAATTGTGGTCCAGTTCTCTAAGATTTCTACCTGACTGAAACTTTAAAGAATAGGGCAAATAAAGAAAGTTTCCTGTTCCATTTGACAGTTGAGTTTGTTTTAAAAATACTGTATTTGCCATCAGCAGCTGTTTTTCCCAATTCTTTGATTGTTGGTTTGGGGGCTTTTGTTTGTTTTTTAGTTTTCTTTTTTCACAATGATAGATTTTACTGAAGAAACAGCAAAGATATTATCCATACTGTGTTGGTACATTGACTGATGGTTGGGAGTAACCAAAATGAAAACATTCCCTTTCACCCATACAAAGAGTTGAGATTTGAGCAAGTAGTACTTGTGGTCTGCATCTACCACTCTGCTATGCTTTTATTTATTTATTAAGAAAATGGCTTTCTGATATGTTTGAAAATCAACCACCCAAGCTACTTGGTTGCAGTATGAAAGTTGTTGACAGTTGAAAGGAAATCTGCTTTAGAACGAGAGCATGAAAAAAGGTTAAAAGGCAGTCGTCAAGCACATTGCTGGCAAGAGACATCAAAGACCTTATTTCCAGCTGGATATTTAGATATGGAAAACAAATTTAGTAATAGTTTACTTCTGTTTGTAAATCTGAACGTGAGTCAAATGTGTCATGATGTTGCCTTAAGGAAAGGGGAGGGGTGAAGTGTATGAGATGAAGCATCTAGTTTGTAGAATTGTATGATTCTGCTCTCTTAGCTGTTGGTAAGACATCGGCTGAGCAGCGTGTTCACTTTCAGCACTGACCTTCAAGAAAAATGCAGACAACTGAAAATCTAGATTGCAGGGGCAAGAATATTCAAGAGCTAGGAAACACAGCTTCTGAAGTTCCAGTTCCAGCCATGGAGATTTAAATTCGTTGTTCCAAGTGTCCCAAAAAACTTCTCTGAATATGAGGATGCTACATATTAGCATGAATTATGTTGACAGTTTGAGAAATCTCCTATGTTGGAAGTTTTTAAGACCAAGTCAGATGTTTGCCAAAATTGGTTTAGAGACAACAAACTCCACATTAGAAGGGAGGGAAGACAGAACCGTTGGACATCAGCTCTTTATTTTCTGTGACTTAAGAACTGAGGTTGTTTAAAGCATATCCTTTCTTTCTCATTTGTATGGGTTTTAGTATTTCTGTTAATGAATTAAAGGACTAGGAAACGGAAGGTCAGACATAAGTAGTAAGTAAAACCAGCTTACATATGGATCTACATTAAAATAGCATTTATTTCAGGTCAAGCAGCAATTCTATATGTAGGAGCAAAGGAATGTAAGTTACATTTACAGGATAGTGAAACACTATTTTAAGAAGCACCATTTCTGAAAAGGGTTTGGTTATCTACTGTGAGATTTTTGTTTGATTTCTATGGTAAATGGGCCTAATGTAACCAACGGGCATCTGAAAGAGGCATATACAGATCTTCTCTCATTGGGACTGATGTGACTGCAGCTAGAATAGAATTTATGTCTGGTTTTCATAGTGGAAGAGATACCAGGGGGAAAAGCATGGTTCCTAGAAGTGAGACATAAACATGATAGGCTGGAAAATAATATTGCTTTCAAACTCTGGGGGTTTGGAAAGGAAGTTAGTTTTATTCAGCTGTAATCTCCAAAAGCTTTCCCTTATCAAAGCAGTGAGATTAAGCTGCGTAATGTTAAAGCTTAAAGAGACTGCCAGATCACATCACAGCAGAACTGGAATTGAAAGTAAACAAAATGTTAGCAATGAGCACAAGTTAAAAATATCAGTTTGAGGGTAGAATTTCCTACCCTGGAAACATTTCAATCAAGAATGATGGAAGAATATTTTTGTCCTGTTTAGAAATAAAGTGAAAATCCATAAGCCTTAACCCAAAAGAAATAATTCATTGCAATACTCTGCCTCATACTATCAAAGAGATAAGACTTAGATGGTTATATTGGCTCCTTCTGTCTTCATAATTTATTTTGCAAAATGCTGAGGGGTAAGTAAGAGATTAGCAGCTCTCATGGAGTGGAAGAGGGTTTTCCCCTGACTGGCATTTTGTAATCTCTCTCTGAAAGTGTCTTTTTCAGTCTTTGTGCCTGTTTGCTTTATGACATTAATATTTCTATTGATTTTTTTTGTTGTCGGAGGAGCATCTTTTAACTTTTTTTCTTCCCATAGCAAGGAAGGGACTGTTCAGTTACCATGAAGGGAAATTCTCTCAACTCTTCATTTTTTTAATTTTTTTTTTTTAATTCAGTAATTGTTTCATTTGGTATTTTGTCTAACACCACAACTTCTAGAGTCACATAATTACTGATGCAAGTTTCTTTTGTTTTTAGTAAAGAAAAGATAAAAACTAGTGGAAGGTGTCCCTGCCCACAGCAAGAGGGTTGGAAATAGATGATCTTTAAGATTCCTTCCAACTCAAACCATTCTATGATACTGAAAGCTGCAAAATCTGAGGGAAAAAGTGGAACCAAGCAGTTGATAGTATGGGTGTTTTTCATGTTAAATATATCATTAAGTTATTTGGAGACTTGGCTTACATTTCCAGCGTTTGTTTAATCCTTTGTTAATTCTTTATAGATTTATAGAATTATAAAACTATACATACTTTATAGAATTATAAAACTATACATACTTTATAGAATTATAAAACTATACATACTTTATGTTGAGGGAAATGGCAACAACATCGTATATAAAGGGAAGTAGGGAATGTCAAAGAAGGAAGATTGCTGACTTCAAACCTAAATAAGTTGGCTAGAAAGACCATTTTGAAGACCTCTCAGCAACTTCGAGTTGTAGCACATGGCGTATGAGGAAAGCCAATGAAAGGTAGGCTTGTTCATCCTGGAGAAGGCAAGAACAGCCTTCCACCAGCCAGGGCAGGTTTGTAGAGCAGACAAGTCAGATTATTCTCAGAGGTGCACAATGAAAGGGCAGTATACACATTTCCAATAGGGAAAAGTGCACTTGGATGTAAGGAAAAGCTTTGTCACCGCAATTGTGGTTAAAGCAGGGAAGGAATCACCTAGAGATGCCATGGAGCCTCCATCCTTGGACACCTTCAGACCCTGATGGAATAGGGTGCTGGAATCCACCTTTGAGGTTAGTCTAGCTGTGAGCAGGAGGTTATAATTCATGATACCAAATTAAGGATGTGCAGTACACTGGTGAAATGTCTTCCTCGGAAAGGAAGCTCTATGGGTTACTACAGGGTATAGTGGTAAGGGTTATATAGTCATCTGGTTTCTCATGTTTCTCAGGTTCCCTATCATCTGAATGACAATATGATATTTGGAGCTGATGTTCAGATTCACTTTTTTCTCCCTTTCTGCTAGGAGCTAGGGACGTGTGTGGGAGGTTACAAATACTGCCAGGAGAAAATTTGGCATATACATATAATTTAACTATTCCCTTATTCCTAATTGAGCAGAATATACCTTCAAAAATACTAAGAATATTCTCATTTTTCAGCTAGTTGTAACGTTTATTTTGTATCTAATTTGTGGCTAATTGGCTATAGCATATGGTAACGCTATTTTGAAATAACATGCCGTAGGGTTTTTTCATTTTTGTTGATTTAAGGGAATTTTTCTGCTTAGCTGTTGGTGTTTTCTGGACACTTCTATTAATGTTTGAGCCTAGTAACGGCAGGTCTTGAGTTTATAGCTGAGGGTTCACTTAACAGATGGCCTTTCTTGGCTAACTTGATAGTTCTCCTCCCCCTCTCTTCCCTTGTCTTGAGAGAGGAGGTCTCAGTTCTCATGGCTGTGAACTTGTGAAAACTGGATCCTACTGGTTTCAGCCCTTTAGCATCCAAACTGGGAATACTCCTTCTCATCTGAGCAGTTGTCCTGATACACAGTTTTCTTCCTTCTTCAACCTCCTTGTTTTCTTCCTTCCAGGAAATTGTCCCCAGCCCTCCAGATTGTCTCTTAAGCTAGGCAAACATCCACACAATGGCCAGGTAGGAGCAGAAACCAAGCCCTGCATTTTAGGATTATCTTTTTTTTTTTTTTTAACAATGAACAGCCTTTTGCCTATTTTTCATACCATCTCCCAAATGCGCAAACTTTCTTGGTGTCACATGTCAAACACTGATATACTTGAGCCCCACTGCTGCCTTTTCCATTTGAGAGGTTACAGATTTCTCATAAACCAGGGCACAAGTTAGTTCCGTGGAATCTCTTTGCCATCTGATGGACTGGGGCTTCAGGTAGGAATGGAAGGAGAGGAGTTAGTGGCTCTTTGGCGTAGATGCCAAATAGCTTCCACTGAGTCCTCACCTCTCTTTTACCCCCACTCCTCGGGATACAGTAGGTATAATTCCACTTTGTTGACTAGGGTAGGGTTTCCTTTTTTGTAGCTAATGGACTGTGATTTCTAAGCTTTGCATTCTTACGATTTTATGTGAATTTAGTTCATTGCTAGATATAACCATAATATCACCGATATTTTTCTTTTTTTTTTCTTTCCCTTAAAAGGTAGGTTAGTCATGCATTCCTCTTGGGAACAAGTGTATGAAGTTCTGATACTGTGCTAGGACACATTTGTTTTCAGAAACCTAAAGCTGATCGCTTTAAGATGACAGACTTCTGAAATGAAGCCTTAGCATTCTGGAGGAGTTTGCAGAACACTTGCTTTAGCATGCTTGAACAACTCTTTGCTGCGTCACACCTGCTTCTCACACCAACATCCAACTTTGCAGCAAATGGCAAAAATCTGACATCCTGAACTTCATTATTGAACAATAAATTCCATCCTATTTAATGGAGTATGAACAGAGATCTCCTGCTGATCATGGTTTTCTTTGCTTGAAATTAAGGGTGTTTTTCTGTTTATTGTACTATACTTGAAAGCAGTTTTATTTTAGTGAGCCAACAATCTAATTACTTTATCCTTTACCAGCCTTAAGTGCTTTGAAGTATTTAATATTAACCAAACTATTTTACCAAAAGCTCTATCTCAGAACAAACTCAAGTACAGCTTTACACGGGAAAGCCATGAACATCCATTTATTTTTCTGTTCTTCAGCTAAAAACAAATGTTCTGTTCTCATACCATGTGAAACTGGAATAGATTCAGGTCAAGCAATGCATATTCATTCATGGAGACTGCTTGACAGTTTTAACTACAGTCACTTCCCTCTCCAGCCCACTCCTTGCACTTCTAACTATGAGAATGGGAATTCCTTCATCTTTTGGGAATTGTGCTTGCATTTCTCCAAGCCTTGATGAACAAAAATCTGTCCGAACTTTATCTAAGAGGAACACATTTAGTATGTGAATTGTATTTTTGGGTGTTGTGGTATAAAAATATCAGCACTCACCAAAAATGGGGTTTGCTGAGAATTTTTTTTCTGGGTTGCTGTGGGCACTTTCATACTTCTTTGAGTAGTACTAAATTTGTTATGGAAACTATTAATCTGAGTGAGTCATGGTAGATCAGCAAGCCTTCCTTGGCTGTGATCTAAAATGTCACTGATTAAAGCCTAAAATCTTTTCCTTAAACAAGTGCAGCAATCCACTAGCCTGCAGTGGATGCTAATCAGTCATGTGCAAGGAGATGCTCAATGCCTTCCTCTCCGACCTCCACCAAACATCTGATTGGAAATCTGTTCAGTATGTAAACAACTGTATCTCTTCCTGAAAATACAAAAAATACCCATAGGAGATGTTTGTATAAACTACCCAGCATGGAAAATATTACATAGAAGTTTTTACTTAGATCAGGATGTGGCATTACACTCAAAAGGAGACTAAAATCAGTTATTTGCTTTATTAATTTCGAAGTTGTCATTCTCTCACTTCTATACGATTTGAAGGTTCAAGTGGCAGTGTAAGGGTTGAGGAGGTTTTATTGTACTGAACAAAATGAAGGCTTTTCTCCAAAGCCCCGTTCCCTGCTATACAAGGTTCATCTATACTGAAGGAAAAAGAATAAGTAACAACAGATTAGTTGTGCAGGGAATCACAAAATACATTGCCTATGTGAAAGACTCACGCTTCTTCTCAAGATTGAATTCATCTGCTGCTGGAAAGGTCTTCCCCCAGTGTTGTGTAAACCAACACTGTTGGGTTTTTTTCCCTTCTGATGTATGTTACAGAGGTTTAATGTGCTGGAGGTGGCTGGATATTTTTCTCATTAAAATTTATGTTTTGAATAGTTACCAGATCAGCAAACTGGCTAAACGAAAAGGAGGATTTAGTAGAATCTGAGCCAGCCATTTACAAATAAATCTCTTGGGGTCCCTAATCACTAGGGAATCTAGCCATCACTTTGATTTGAAGGGAGATTAATAAAAGTATTTTATAAATCTGGTTTTAATTTCAGTGCCGTTATATGGAAGTGAAGGATTCAGTTCCACTTTTTCACCTTTTCTTACTTCCAGTAGCAATCCCTAATGATTTAATTGGAGAAACTGAAAAACACTAAGTGTTTCTACTCATACCCTGTACATGAAAAACCTGTCATTGGTATGGCCAGTAATGCATTGGTACAGAAATTTTGAAATCACAGAATGGGGCCATAGAAAAAAAGGGTTTGCCTGGTAAACTTTTAATTCATACAAATTGTGGATGAATATTTTCAATTTTCTTGGCTCTTTGTCTTAGAACAAGTCTGAATACCTGTGCCCTGGTTCCATCCGAGTAGACAGTGGCACAGGACAGGACACTGCAAGAAGTCCTTGGCGTGTCACTCCTGACTTGCTCTTGTATATAGTGCAGAAATGTTCCTTGCTGTTGTTTGCCATCATGCTCCTAGACGCAGGGTTTCAAACGGCAATAGAAGTTGTCAGGGTGAGTCTATGTAGGAAGAATTAAGTGTTTGGATACAAGATGATGGACCTGCCTTCTCCTACTATATGTGAGCGTTGCCTTTTCCAAACTTACGGGTAGCCTCTTTGTCAGAGTGAGTAACTTGGTGGGAACTCTTTGAAACTCTGTCACAGAACAGCCCTGTGGATGCACAAGCAGAATCATTTAGTTACCCAGTGATTACACCTTTTCCTTCATTCTTCTCTTTGTCACCAGCTGTTGCTTGAACCATTTTGTTCTGGCAGGTAAATTTACTTCAGTCATAAAGCAAAGTTGGTGGGAGAGCAGAAAGGCAAATCTCATTTCTCTGAAACCTTCATAATTTGGTGCTTTTAAATATTATTAATAGAAATTAAATTAATTAAGTAGAAATAAAATCCTGAAGTGATATGTAAATGTTAACGAAACTTAGCTGGGCTGAAGGCATTGAGGTTTGCCTGCAAATGCCATCTGGATGTCTGTCAGTGCAATGTTTGTTCTTTGTATTATTCTTTCAACCTGTTGTGAACAATTTCGGTGGCTTCTGGATTTCCCCTTGATATACAAATAAGTCTTGAGTGCTGATCCTCCCTTGATTCTCTATATCAGTTCTGATGCCAAATGAAAACAAAACTCCCTTCTGTGTAATAGCTTAACTGTATTTCTTCTCCTGTGGGACTCGTCCTGACAGGTAGGAGGTACAACCACAATACTCTCCCTGCCACCAGCCTTCAGGTTGTCAAGCAGGAGAGCATAGAAAGTCAAGGCAGAGATCTGATCTTTGAAACCTCTCTCCGAGGCGTCAGCTCTGGCACCCAGCAAGGAGAAAAAGCAGAGCAGAGCATGAATTGCAGCTTGCCCCTTCCACTGCTTTGTATAAAGCCTTTGAACCCTTGCCCTAAGGGGAGCCAGGGTGCCCCTGCAAGGCAAGGGGCTTCTAACAATGCACTCCTTGTGCTGGCTGGCTTCTCTGAATGCTGCAACATCTAGGATTATCCTGTAAATTTTCTGGTGAGAAGGAACCCCCTTCTGGTGCGAGAGTGATTTCCTGCTCTTGGTAATGGATGAAGCTGAAACAAAGCAGTTTAATTTTTAGAAAACTGTTGACCCTGAAAAGATTGAGCTATTATTTTAATTACTGTAATGAGCAAACATTACTTGGAAATCATTAAAAGAACATATACACAGCTCCAGATCCTGCTGTCTGACAGGTATTGATGAACCTTTTCTTGAACCAGAGGGATGCAGGTTGATTTTTTTCCTGCTAAATTGATGGCAGCATGGGCAAGACATTTTACTGTTGCTTTCTATTGCATTTCCATCACCAGAAAATTTGTGGTCAAATACGGACTATTAGTATAAATGTGGGTGACTGTTGTAAGGGAACATTCATAATGATCTCTTTATAGCAGTTTTGAAAATAGAGTAGGCAGTGTTAATTTCCGGTTATACCATTTTTCCCTGGGAATGCTGACCTGTTAGAACTATTGTATGACCACGCTGAGTTCAGTCTGAAGGTTAGGGTCTTTTTTCATTGAAAAGCTTCTCAAATTCATAATGGAAACAGGAAAGAAAATTGTATCATATAATAACTGGTGATTTAAAACTTCAGCATATAACATACAAGATGCGAATGCTCATGCATTTCATGTCCTGATAGATTTCAAGCAGTGGCTTGAAATTTAGTTCCCATGTTCATGGTTCTCTGTCCATAAGGGTCTATGATGAGCTGCTCTGCCCCAAGGATTGTATTTGGAGTAGGGTTTTTTTTTTTTTGTCTTAATGTATATACAGTTCTGACTGCAGCAAAAAGTTTGATTTTGTAGCAGGGCTGTGAGAAACTGGCTTCATATGGCAACCGACAAATGAAACAGAAGAGGAGTAGCGTGACCTCAAGTGCCTTGCCAAGGTGAAGGGTTGTCCAGCCCAAGCTGGAGGACACATGTTTGCAGGTATCCCTTCTCTGTGCATCAAAGCGCTGGGGAAGTATCTTGGAATAGTTCAGAAAAGAAAGAAATAATGCTAACTAACCAGATATGTACCGAGGGCAGAGAAGTTTAACCTAGTTTCTGAATAAAGAATTTATCTGTACACTTAGTGAAATAAAGTTTTCATAGAAAGCTTAAGATCCTTTGGAAAGAGGCTGCTGAAGAAATGGGCAAGCAAGTTGCTAGCATAAGGTGAACTACAGATGGAAATATGCAGGCTTGCATTCCTCCTTCAGAAAAGCAGTTTTTATTGGTGTAACAACTTTGTAAAATAGCACTTAGAGCAAGTATTTTTTGAGTTAAATCTTTCCTGAGGTGGTTCTCCTTAGTGTAGATGATGTTCAGCTGATAGTCACTGCCTGGGTCCTCAAGATGGGTGGGTGTCTAAAGCTCACAGTGCTTCACATTGCTCAGTGACAGCAGGTGGTAGGTGATGAAGATAGCGGATGAGCTGGTCCAGCATAAGCATCGTGTCATTTCCTTGTCTTTACATTGTGTATGTACAATCCTTTTATGTGTTTTTTTTCAAGCACACAGCCCAAACTAGTGGGATAGCACTACAATGTCAGAGGAATAGTTTAGTGAGGGATGAGACCTCAGGTAATTGTGGACCCAATGGAAGAAATTTTAAAATATGTTTTGGGGGAAAATAAATTCTTATTATTCTTGCATTGCCTTATCACCTTCACCTGTAAAAGAGTTGTCCTGTTCTAACATTTTTACTGTTTAGAGGCTGAACTATTCTGTAAGGCTTAGTCACATGACCTAACAATGGATCTTTTTCCCCCTCACTTCTTTCCATCAATGCTGCTTGAGTACAGCCATGGAAGTGGTATCAGATTTCATAAGGGAAATGAAAATCTCATTTTCAGACAGATGTTGCATATCAAAAGCAGAAACATGTCAGAAAGCTTGATTGGATGAGGTATAGATATGGTTTAATTTTTCAGTAGAAAGTGTAATTAAATTGTCTGGTGTTCCTGGATTCGCCTGTAGCTTCATATTATAATCTTTAATGAAGATCTGAAGTGTGGGGGCTTTATATTTCTGGTATATGTAAGCGCCTAATATTGTAGCTCTTCTCTTGTGAAGGATTTGTATCTGACCTATTTTTTTTTACTAATTAATCTTTTTTTTGCTGATTTTGAGAGAAATGGTATGTGGTCATAGATAAACTCATCCTCTATTATTACTTTGGGGAGAATGCTTTTTAACTTTCATTTCTTAATATTAATGCTAAAGGTTTTTTAATGGCAGAAGAAAAAATCTTTCAAGTAGCATAGATGTCTTTACTGTGCATTTCATACATTTACTATGAAATTGAGGTCATACTGATTCACAGCTACCCTACTTCCTCAGGAGGATCACAGAATAGATTTTTAACCTATTTGTTTGCTTCCTTTCCCTTTTCTTCAAAGGAAAGTAATTCTGAGTGAGGGAGAGGGGGAGCAGGGAAGAATTGGCACACTTGACGTTTGCCAGGCAAAAATCTAGAAAGTAAAATGTAAAGGGCCATGCTAAGCCCTGAGCTCTGAACGATGATGGCCTTAGCCTTTTTCCTAGGAACCCTGGAAGTGAGGCATGTAGGGTTTGCCCACACAGCACAAAGGACGTGTAAGGTCACAGCATGTCCTGGCTTGCCTGCTTAACAATGGCAGGGACGCAACAGCAGCCCAGCATGTGATAGCAACCAAGGTCTACATGCTGGCCGTCCCTGGAAGACATCCTATGCTGCTGAGGATTAAACTCATATCTACCTATCTACTATATCTGCTGTCATATCTACCTTACTCCTGTCAGGCATGCTGGTTCAAGGAAGCAGATGTGCGCGATAGCGTGCGTGACACTTGTATGCCTTCATTCTGCTTAGAAACACCACTTGTCTTCTCTACTGTGGAAAATGAAAAATAGCCACCTTTATATCATATTGCAGATGTTTGTTGCTTCGTGGTGTTTGGCTATCGTAAGGCTTGTTTAATGTGAATCAGATGGAAAGTGTGCAGAGTGGTTTTCTGACTCCTGTCCAAGAAAAATCTTGGGTCATTTGGCGTACAGCTTTCTGAGAGTTGGCTCAGCTGAGCCTTCCTGAAGCTGGCAACTGAGCTGCCTGGTCAGCCACGAGGAGCCTATAGCAGACAAGAGTACAATGCAGGGGTATGGTGAAGAGGAACCTTTAGGTAGGACATTAAGTAACTTTTATAGGTATTTAGGCTTCCACCCACTTGGGCAATTCGGACTAAAGAGTGGCTGGGGAGGCTTGCATGTTGTGCTCAAAGCAAGCAGAGTGATTGTAGGGAAGAAAGGTGTGGACCCTGGAATCATTCACTTTGACATCCCTTGGTCAGCCCCCAGCCGATAAGTTGACACCGACGATTAACTAGATTGTATCTGTCTTGGCTTACCTTATGTCACAGTCTTTCCAGTGATTTAACTAAACATGTTTTATACCAATTTCATTATCAGGCATTGAAACTGTGGTGTAGATAAGCTTATTAGCAGTGGTGCCAACATCCAGTCAGAGTAAGCCATGCCTGTGGCTACTTTGTATGAACCTGTCATGTAGTGTTAGCAAAGCTTTCTGGTGGTGAAGACCATGACTTTCAATGGCAGGGGTATAGCAGGATAGACATTTGCTCCCATCAAGGCAACTTGCCATGGTAGAAGAAGGTGGCAGATTGAAAGGGTGAGAGAAGTGTTGAGGTGCTTCCTTGGAGCAAATGACTTCTCCAAGTGAGTAAATCTGTGGAGGACTCGATGTGTGGGAGGCCATGTATGATGTTGGGGTTTGCTCTTGCTGGATATGAAAAAGGAAGGAAAGGACATTTTTAGGAAATTACTGCTTCAGTTCATGCTGTTCCAAAGGCAGAGTTTCTTACTGAGTCTTTGCAGTTCTGCTCTCCATGTTCAGAAATCTCAACCGAAATAATTTTCCTGGAGGAACACTAAGCTGTTGGGAAAATTTCAGTGTTCTGTGATACATTAGCATAGACTGATCTTCTGACAGTTTTGGGGTTTGATTTGTTCTTAGTTTGGGATGTCCTAGTTTTTCTGGTCTCTAGGCATTATATGTGTCTCTCAATATCTACAGTAACCATTTCTAAGTGTCTGAAACCCTAATGCCCTTTTTTTCCATCCATGGCATCTTCACAACCTTAAATCTGTGTGCTAATGCAAACTGCCCAGTATTGATTTAATTTCTTTTTTCAAGGAATAACTTCTTTTTTTTTTTTTTTAACATAAATATTAATAGTATCTCTCTTAATCCCAGAGGTAGATTTAAGGTCACCTGGTTTTAAAACTAAAGTTATTTTGCAGAAATTTAAAAGCACAGAATTTCTCTGGAGCATTTGCAGCTGCTAATGTTAGCTTGTGGACTTAGAAATCAGTATGTAATAACATAACTTATGATAATCTAACAGCTGGGGAAGTCCATGTGCATTCAAAGACAAATAAGCGGCCAACCACTCCGATAATTACCACTTTACAGCCCTTTCAGTGAAAGGCTATGAGATGGAATTGGTGCAAAAATGGATTTCAGCTGGAGATACCCCAAACCAATGTTAGCCAGAAGGTTTCACTAGAAGCATGTATAGGATAAAATATTCAGTAGCATTTCAGAAGGCATTAGCAAGGCATCATGCAGCTCTTTAAATCATGAATTGTCATTTACATGGAGAAAACAAAATCCCCTAAGTGATCTTCTAAAAACACTTCAGAAATTAAACCACCCTATATGTAGTCTGTAGCATATATTTTCTGTTGAGCTGGTTTAGGCTTGGCCACATCTACTACCTGGTTTCATTTGGCTCTTGGCAAGCTGACAGGCATCTTACAAGAAGGAAAAATTGGCTGGGTATTCTGTTTCTTTATACCTTTTGAGTTTAGCTGTGATCATTTGAACTGCCAGAGAAGGGTTTAGATGATACCCACTTTATTTAAGGTACTTTATTGAACCAGGTAATGAAACAGTATGTGTGTGACAGAATGCATTCAAGAGAACTGAGGCAGATGCGTATCTTGCTTGGATCTGAATTCTAGATTTATCATTTTCTCTGCCTTTTAGAGTAGCAATGAAAATTAAATGAAGTGGTGGAGCTGAAGCAGCGCCCACCATCTCTATTCACCCATCTTTTCGGCTCTTCTCTTTTCCTTTTTCCTTTTTTTTTAAGCTCATTTTTAAAAACTGTCTTCATTCAACTTCAGCTGTTATCAGGAGCTTTGTCTTGCTTTATAGATAAATTGCACAGTGCTGAATCAATGTCTGTCTTGTACTGGAAACCAGAAAAATGATTCTGTTAAACTCTGTTGCATTCATATAGAATGAGTGAAGAGATATTTTACCTCATGCAGAATACAGATATCAAAACACCTTCTGCTTCTTCACTGAGGCAATGTTATAAATGTGGCTGCTGATCATAAACCAAAAACATTAAAGTGTTTACTCACTGCAAGTTACTTTGCATGCTTGAGAGATAGTCCAGTGTTATGGATGAGAATTTTTGAAGCATAAGCTACTGAATGTATTTTCAGGTCATGTATTATTTTGGCTCTATACTTGTTTTAAATTCTATTTAATATAGTTTTGGCTGTAGCGTAAATGTACTTAACACTGAGTACTCTCCTTAACGGGAGAATTTAGCTGAAAAAAAGCAGATCTATTGTGTAATTAAGGAGTTTCTTTGGAAATTGGCTTCGTTTCAGTTTTAAATATGTTGTCTAATTTGTTCCAGAAGTGAAATGAACTTGGTTTTCAGAACTTGCTCATGATTGCTGGTGGTCAGAGCTATAACAAATTGAATTCTCTCCTAATTTTATGCAGTTTTTAAATATATAAGCTAAGCTGTAGTCCGTACTGGGCAATGACAATACAAATTATGGTACCTTCCCTATGAAAACTGCCTTTTGAATCACGTACAAGAACAGCACCCCCTCCATTCCATTACTGATACGCAAATGCTGGGAACAACAGGTTCTCCAGTAATGAGTGCAATACTTCAGTACATTTAAATTGAGAAAGAGAGAGCGAGGAGGAGGAAAAAATACAGGCTCTGCTAGAGACTGTAAACCACATGTATATTCAGCAAGCAAATGAAATATGATCTTTGAAACAATAAGCTGCTCTATAATCCACAGACAGTCTTTCAGGCTACCAAGCCCAAACTCTGAAGTCTGTCTACACATTGATAAAAATGTCTAACTGTGAATGAAATACATTTATTCTGTCTCATGTGAAGCCCTGTAAACTACGAAGAACTTACTGACTGAGCTGCTGACTCAGTTATTGTTCCTGATTTTTACAACTCCTCCCATTCAGTTAATTAAAAAACCTGTTCCTGAACAGGAAACAAAAGCACTTTTTATACAGAATTGACCTATGTACATTTTCAAGATTTCTGCTCTGTGAATGCAGTTTTTCTTTAGCTTTGTTTATTGCAGCACAAGTGCCTGCCAGAGGCAGTGCTGTTGACATGACTGTCCTCCTTGGGTGGAATATTTCACTACACACCGTCCTGCACTTGTGCCACGGGCTGTTGAGCATGGGAGCGGGTCAGAACCTGAAAGGCACAAAAGGCCACTCAGCGAGCAAGAAAGCAATGAATGACGCTAAAGCCAGGCCATAGAAATGGGGATACTCACATGGGAGTAACAGAAGGAAAAAGATCTGTCAGCAGAAGAGCAGAAAGCATAAAGGGTAGTGGGTTTGCATTTGAAGAAGTGTGAAGAAAAGTGATTGCACTGTGGCAGTAACACTAAGAGCTTGAGTTTAGGTGAGTGTTGCCTTTGAAGGTTTTGCAAAATAAATAAATAAAAGCTGTTGCTCAGTCAGCCCATGTTAACAATTAAGCTCAGCAGTTGCTGCTGTTATTTTAGCAAAACCTTCAGCTTGCCAAGAATAGAATGTGTATGAAGTTGTTTGGAAAAGCCACTTTCATTCTGTCAGGTTTATTTTTTAAGACATGGCTACCAAATCCCAAAAGTTGTGGCTGGTGTAAATCTACAAGTCACCTGTCGTTAGAATCTCTGCAATCCATGTTATGACCAAAAATATGCTTCTGCTCATCTTCACTTTCTCCCTATAACAGCAATTCTTTCCATTTTTTTAGACAACAAAGTGAAGCAATACAGTTCAAGGAAGGCCTGATACAGAGGTTGGGACCTGGTAGTTTGTAAATTCCAGAAGTTTACTTGCTTCAATGCATTCAAATTTTTGACCACTAAAATGATTAACTCTCTTTCTAAACTCAGTTGTTTGTCTGAGAATGAAGCCTCTTACATCTGTTGGCATAAGATTTCTCTGTTGCTTGTAGGGGATGGGATTTCTTTTTTGAATGCTGTCTGTTTTTTATCTTAACCTCAAATAAATATCATCATTCGCTTGTGGCCATTGGTAATGAGGAGATAAATTAAACAGTTCTCTGTAAGTACAGTCTGTTTCATGTACTTTAGTTTTCAACCAGTGCCAAATTCCTCTTTACCTTTTTGAACAAATTTAGACACCGAAAGTAGAAGAATTCTGTTCAACTACAGCTGCACTGATCTCATGTCCTGAAATATTGCTACCCTGAGAAAATACTCTGCTTTCTTTCATTGACATTTCAGTTGCACAAGAAACTAAAGTGCACTTTAGTTACCAGAATGGGGAGAGGAAAGGGAAGAAAGGTTTCTTCCCATGTAGATTTCCCATGAGGAGGCATCTTCTGAAATGAGGGAAGGATGGAGCTGGGTTTCTGTACTCATTTGGTACCTGGAATCACGCAGATGATGAACCGCAAGTGAATGCTGCTGGTGGGGGCATCAGCCCAAACAGAACAAATTTGTGTTACTGTGTTTTCCTCACAGTAATGATCACAAATTTTGTTTTAATAAAAAAATGGGATTTTGCTCCTTCTGCTTTAAAGAGGAAATCTGATGTTCTCACACGTTCAAAATTTCTACTGAAATCAATGTTAATGAGTTGAAGTAATCTATGGTGTAAAGGCATTCCCTAGGACAGATTTTTAGCCTTCAATCAGTGTTCATGTATAAATGAAAGAAATGTGTTTGCTTAGTAAAACAAGTGATTCAAAGTGCAGTAAGAACTGGTTCTAAGTCATTTTCTTTCCTAGCTGTTCATATAGAGGACATCAGGTTTTGGCAGAGGTTTCTGTTAAGTGAGGAATAGATTGGACTTATCAAATCTTCTTCTCTGGTGGAGGGCCATTCCAGCAGGTATTCTTGTAAAGGTCTAGGTGCTGCTGTAGTAGGTCAGAGCCATAACCTTTTAGTGACTCTTACCATTTTTGTAACTGAGATCTAACTGGGTCTCACTTTGATACCAAGGGAACATTGCTAGCAGTGACATGAGAAAAGCTCTTGTCATCAGGCAGCTGCTGTTAGGCACAGTCATAGTGATTTTAATGCTGTTTCATGCAAGGTCTGGGTTGGTTTAGTTTGACTTTTTTACTCTCTTTCTCTTTATACCTTTTTTTGTGCTGCGATCTGGATAAACTTTGTTTATTCACTAGAAGAGCATGCCATCTTCATGTGCATGTCTTTACACTCATACTATTTAATAGGAAACCAGCAACAGCTTTTGTTAATAGTAATTAAAAAAGTCAGACAGTGCAATAGTCATCAGATTCCTCTGTATGGTCACTTGAGCGTGTGAACTAATACACTGCCTATAGAATATTCTTACTGTCTGTTGGTAGCACATGGGAAAGGAATAAATGGTGTTAATTACAAGTTAGATTGATGATAACTCGGTGAGTAAGTTAAATCTAGTGAACGTACAGTCCAGACACTCAAACATGTGATCCCGTAAAATGGAACATTTAATTGTGGTAATCTTGTATTTAGAATGATAATAACTTATGAAACAAAGGTTAGAGGTTAAGCTTGTTTTCCCTGTCTGTCTTTGTGTATCATCTGCAACCTAAAATTCCCTCTCATGTAATATGTGTCAGTTAAATCTGCTTTAAGCTATCATCAGTCACCATTTGAACTGATTTTTCTTTGTTATGCTGCCAATAGAATCAAATTTCTTTTTGTTATGCTACTTAAGAGTCATAAAATTAAGATAAGATAAAAGAAAATGCTAGGCTGTACCATCGCCTTCACTTTGCCAGCGTAGGATTAGAGATTTTGATTAGCAAGCATTGCGTTGCTGTGTGGGAAACATGGTTGGATTCCGTTCCTTGATCTCTTGGATGGTATCTGTGCATATGCATAGGTAATGCGTCAGCATGCTGATGCTTTGCTTCAACATGTCTCACCAGGTTGTGATACCTGACTCATTCTCTCTTGGTTGAATGAGTACTTGTACCTCAGATGTAAGACAGGGAGGAATAAAGGCATGTAAGGCTTCAAAACCATCATAATACTTCTAAGTAGTAAAGCTATTCATTCTGAAGGGCTCCTTCCCCATGAAATGTTGCACAATCTCTACTGACTGAATATGCCATTGTGTGCCTTGCCCTCCGCATTGCAGTGCCATAAGTTTAGCTCCAGTACACTTGATGAATTCTAATTGTATTATGTTTACTTAGATATGTCTCTAGTTCATGTTTCATCTGGTTTTTAATACATTCCCAACATATTCAGAAGATTGGGTACAGATGGGGACACAGGAGGTCCTCCTCTTCTCCCCTCTCCCTCCCCTCGAGAAACAGTATTGACAGGAAGCTCTTAAAAATAGAAGCAGTATTTCAAAGTCTGTGTAATAGCTATTTCATGGCAATTATAATGAAGAATCAGTCATAGCTTTTCTAATTTGTGGCCCACTTATTATCCTGTGGAAGCTATGTACCTAAGACTCTTGCTGTGTATTTTCCTGCTGTGTTCTCCACCCTTTTATAGTTTCCTATATGCTTTCAGCAGGCTTCAATATGAAAATAAACAAAGAAATTCTTATGAATAACTCAGAAAAACTTCCTTCTGTGCCCCCCACCACTTGTAGCTCACAGAAGCTGTCAATGTAGCCGGTAAGAATGAACTTGTCCCTTTGACTTGTCTTTGCTCTTTCTTTGAGGAAATGAACTTAACCATAGTATTGCATCCACATCAATTTGCTGCCAGGTCCCAAGCTGAGATGAAGTCAGTAGCTCCTTCAATAGGAAACCCAAGAAGACAGAGCAGGTAATGAGCTTTCCCGTCCTCTCCATGGGCAGTAGGGGCTGTGAGCCTGTCTGCTCTAGCCTACTACGTGATGTCAGTGTTGGTAACGGTGTCCTGTAATTCCATTTATACTTGCAGTTTCTCTCTGCAATGAGTTTTTTGCCCCTGCATTGTCCCCTCTGCACCAGGGACCCAACAGCTCTGCTGCTCCAGAAGACCTGAGCATGCAGGCAGTCTTCTGTCCTCTCGACAGCTTGAACAAACGTAGTTTCAACAGGCTGGGAGATGGCAAAAGTGAAGCAAGACATGTAGTTTCCCACTCATCATTACTTATCCATGTCTGCCAAACCTTTTCATATTTAATTAGTGATAGGTCCCTGAAAGAGCTGCAATATTAACTTTACATCTTGATTCCAGTTATTCACATAATAGCCGTGTCAGAGATTATGATGGATTCGTTTTTGTTTTCCCTTTTTTCAGGCCTAGACACCTACAGTTACTGCCATGGCAATGCTTCTTGCAACAACAAAATGCCACATGCAAGTTATGTGCAGAGGCATTTTGGCCAATGTCAAATTGAACAAAAAAAATGATCTTAAAAAAAAAGGAAGTGTAGGCTGGAGTGTCATAAATGTTAGGATTATGTCTGAAGTTATTTTACAGTTAGGTTTACTATACTCACTGTTGGCTGGCTGCCTTGTCTAAGGACAAAATAACTCTACCAGTGTGATCTATTTGATGGGGTGACAAGCGGGGACATAAATTGAGGCTTCCTTCCATCACCCCCCACAGAGACAAATTTAATTCTGCATCAGGTGTTGAGGGCAGTTGTGTACGCTGTCAGCTGACGACTGCTACAGGTTCAACTAAGAATCATATGTGCTGAAGTGTACTTTCCAAAAGCATGCAACTGCATTTTCTCTGATATCTAGCAAGCCACCTTTCTGTGCCCTTCTTTCTTATGTCTTATTTATGCTTTAGGTTTACGCTTTTTTACTCCACTCAGTTATATCAAGGATCATCTTCTTGGGGAGGAAAAGAAAGTTATTTCCCATCAGCCTGATATATGGAAATGCTGAAAAATGTAGACAAAGATAGTCTTTTTTTCAAAATGGTGGTAGTCTGGCAGGTAGAGTGCCTTTTCTTTCTCTGTCAGCCCTGCTGTTCTTTGAAATACTGAAATGCAGTCAGTAGTCAACAAATAATATGAAACATAAACCTCTGCAGTACTTTTGCTACCCTGCTGTGTTGTCTGCGTTTCTTGAGAAGTGCTGGGCTTTGCATACAGTCTCACAGAGAGAGATGTGAGACTTAACTAAATAATCAAAGCTGCTGAAAGACAATACAACTCCTGCCTCCTTGGAAAAACATTTAACAGCTAACGCAATTGAGCAGATGTTTCAGTGACCTTCCATTTTTCCTACCAATGACATACAGCTACTTTTCTTTTTTCTTTCTTCTTTTTTTCCTTTTTTTTTTTCCAGAATTTCTTTTATCATATTTGCTTTTTGGTATATAAGCATATACATGCTCTCATCCTTTTATATCCATGAAAAATTGGCTTCATTCAGTTTATGAACCCTTGTCATAGATAAAGACTCCTTTGGTCTATGCACAATACAGACACAGTACAAAATGACTGCTTCTGTTTTGGAAACATTCTGAACTGTTGGAAATGGCTAGACTATTTGGAGGTGAGGGGTAAGTTGCTGCAAAAAACAGGGGATCTTGTATTACCAAATAACATGAATGAGGTGGGTTGGAGTGAGTAATGTATGTAAGCCTGCAAGAACTGAAACTCTAGAAGTGGGAGAAGCAACCCAAAGACTGGGACAGTAAGAGCTGATTAAGATGCTTGCAGATGTTGCAGGGCCAGCTTCTGGCAAGAAGGAAAATGGACTAATCTTTCTGCTCCTACTGGGTTTTAATAAATGCCTGCATAAACTGGAGGGTAAGCCCTGGTTCAGGTCTTTCCCTGCCTTTTTATATTTCCAGACTCATTTCCAACAGTAGTGGATTTACTATCTTTACTGTAAGTACCTTCACAGGGAAATAAGAATTTATAATCTGCAGAGATAATATATCCTGGAATGAAACTGTTCCAATACTGTGCCTGCCAGAGGCCAGACGGAAAGATAAAGAGATATAAAGCTTGCAGTAGTTGTTCATTACTCTTTTGCATTTGGCTGCAAAGGAGTAACCACACCTGCTCAGTGGTCTGTGTAGGTGTTACAAATCTTTGATATTTCTGAACCTGCACTGATTTACTAGGGAAAGATTCCATTATTCTTTTTGTGCTAGTAAGAGAGAGCTGGGGATACATCTATTAAACTATATTTTGAGCTTTATATTTGCTTCAAATTTTTTGTTGAATCCTAATTAACACACACTTAAACTGCGTTGTGATTTATTTAACCTTGCTGTCGGTTTTGTAAAGTCTCCCAATGAAATCTTGCCTCTTGCAAACTGTAATAAAATTCCACTTTAACTTGCAGTCAAGCCAGGCTTATGTCCATTTATCTTTTATTTCAGCCATGCTGTCTTTTTTATGGCAGCTTGAGTAGAGACCAAGGAGAAACATAATAAGAAATTGTCTGCTTCCTCCACATTAGTTAGTTACTTGACATCTGGCTCAAATGTGTATCACAGGCCTCTTTTCAGCCTTTCCTTCTCTCCTTCCAATAAAAAAAAGTCTGCCTTTTTCAATGAGGAAATAAATTTAAAAAATCTGTAGAAAATCTCGAGCTATAAACTATCTTTCCCAAATAGGAGCCATTTTAACATCCAGCGCTGACAGCTTCCATGCACAGCATACTTCTTGATTTCGTAACAGGGGGAGATTAATGCTGCCCTTCTATTATATGCTTTGGGATCTGTGTGTACTCTTCTGTAGTCAACCTCCTCGTGAACTGCTGCTTATTAGCAGTGGAAGCACAGACGGCTTTGTGTTTGCGTGGCTCAGCTGAAGGAAAGGGAGGATGGCACAGATAGCAACATAGACGGTTCTGAGCATCTCTTTGTACCAAAGCAAAGCTCCAGCTGATTTTTATTTTTTTTTTCCAGAAACATGTCTAAGGCTACAATAGATAGGAGACCCTGCTTCCAGTTGCTCCCAGTCTAAAGCATTTGTTCTGTGCTATGGAATTCAGGACTTCTTTGTGGAAGTTTGGATTGTAATGGATAACTGGTCTTTTCTTGCCACTAAACTATCTATTGTTAAATACATAACAGTCACAGTAAGATAATGTTATTATGCTGCCAAGCACAGTAAGTTGAGAACCTAGAATTAAAGACCACTGTCTCATTCAAAGTGCTAGATGAGTATCATTTATATAATGTATTATTATCCAGTATGTTGTTTTCTTTCCTTGTGAATTCATGCCTTGTTACTGTGCCTAGCTAAATTACCACTCTGAAGGAAGAATTAACAATTTCTTTCTGAACTATCAAAATTTTATCACTGCAATATCTCATAGTTTCAAAAGAACTATGTAGATCCCATACAGTATAATTTTCAACTCCATTCTGTACATAAGGGGGGAGTGTTAAATCATAAGTATTTAGATCTGATTCAGATCTGTCTGAGGTGACTCAAACTTAATGTGGTTTTGGGTTTTTTTTCCCCTTTGGGGAATTGAAAGTATGAAATACCATTATAAACTGTAATCATAGCTTGCCTCAAATAGCAGCCACAGCTGGGAATCCTGCAAATCAGACCCCTGGATCTGCTGCACAAATTGGGTGATCGGTTAGACTTGCAACCAGGTGGCTGTGTCAGTAGTCAGAAAGGACAGCAATGTTCCCTGAGGAGCAATTCGGAAGCAAACAGGACAGAGCAACAGTCTCGGGTCAGCCCATGAAGAACAAACAATGTGTGATGACTTTGTAAATCTTAAGAACATCTCGCCCTTAGTGACTATCTGTGAAATACAGTCATTGGCTCTGTGCTCTAGAGTAGTAGTTATTCCATGCTGTTGAGTGCTCCCTGGTGTAAATCATAGGCCCTGCTGTTGCGTGATGTCCTGGCATATCCTGACTCTATGTAGGAGGAGGTCTGACCTCACTCAGCTTCCACACACCCCCACACCCGCCCCACTCCTGAATTTCCTTTGCAGGAATGCAGGGTGTCTGCAGAGGGAGGGACCTATGGAGCTGGGAAGTGCATCTTCCTCTTGTTTAGGCTAAGGCTGACAGGGAAATCCTGAAACCACGGCTTCCACAGTCGGTATGGTGGGCTGGGGATTAAAAAGCACGCTTCTTCTCTCTTCATCTCCCCTTGTCTGCACCTTGGACATTTGTCACAACATACTTTCCAGCTTCGGTCAGCTGAGGATCTTCCTCCTTATTGCCAGATTTGCTGAGCCCAGAGGTGCCACCTACCTGGCCCCTCTATTGCTTTGCATTGAAACAGACTCAGAGCAGATAGGCTGAGGAATTCAGCTTTGTGGTGCTGGCATGTTCCTATTCAGTATGTGAAGTGTTTTTCCAAATGCTTGTCCACTGTCAGGTTTCCTGTTGGTACCCATAGAGTCTACTAGGCATAATTTTGTCACTCCTAAATTTTCTACTCTTAATCCTGGAGGTACTGTAAAGTTTTTCAAAGAAAAGGTTGCCAGAATTTTTTAGAATAGTGGGTATCTCTACTATGGAGGTTTTAGATACCTTCAGTAAGCAATTAAATAAACTTACAGGTAAGAAAACCTCTGAAACTGCTAAGCCCAAAGATATCTCTTCCCTGCTCTGGGCATCCTTGAGCCATGTGTTCCTCCTGGAGGTGTGGAGGAGACTCTGGATGGTATTGCTAATGTTGCTTAAAGTCCTTCTCACACAGCTGTCATTTGTTCCTGTGTAAGGCAGAATCCTGCACAAGGCAGACCTTTGGTCTGATGTGGCAAAGTCAATCCTGTAGTCAACTACATCGCTCTAATATTCTACAGGAGTGGCTTCAGCAGCTCAGACCAGAGGTCCTACTGCTTCTACCCTACTGTTGGTCTTTGAAGTACGTGAATTGTCTTGGTTGAACTTGAAGTAATAGTGTGTCCTGAAGACACAAAGTTAGGAAAACTCCAAAGCAACTGATTTTTGAAGTGTGGTAAAAGGTATTAAACAGTTGCAAAATACAGTCTCATGGTAGGAAGTACCAGGATCTTTAGTTACCCTGCTGATAATACTTCAAAGTTATTATGCTCACTTTAGAAAGACAAAACATATGGAAGGGAATAAGTGGAAGTCTTCTCTCTTCTAAGTTGATATTTAGGCTTACAGCCACAGCAGTCAAACATACTGATGTGAGGAGTGTGCCTCTGTCAGCAGAATGCTGGTGTTGGGTGAAGGAGCTGAGCAGAATTCTTGGTCTCGCACTTCTGTTGTTGTACACGGGTGTGTACGTGTATGTATGCACACCAGCCACGGTGGTGGAACAGGTCTTTCCATGGAACATCAGGACTTGCTAAACTTGCATCTGTTTCCTCCTCTGCTGCTAGGTACCCTGAAATAGTTTAGTCTGGGTGAATTCTCCAAACGTCACAAAAGTCTGAAGTCTGATGGGATGTATAGGGGCAGCATGGTGTTATGCACAAAAATGCTGAAGGAGTGGAAAATATTTCTGTAGGTGGCTGACATCCTGATGTGTTGGATGTATTTTAATGAAGTTGAGTACTGTTTGGAAACAATAATCCAGTGCCTGTGCACATTGCTAATTTTAAAATATGATTTACAGGACATGCACTAACCATTGATTTTACTCAGCCTTTTTCTCATTTTCTGGAGCTGTTTCTTACATCAAGTCTTGGCTGTGCTATTTTTTTGCTGAGACCAGCCTTTAACTTAGTAGTAGTTAATATTTCTAAGTTTGGAAAGGTTGCTGCACTGATTTTAAGTTTGTCATACAAGTAGCAAATGTGTCTGTCTAAGCTTCCATTACCACTGTATTATAAAAGAAAGCTTTTAAAGGTGGCACATAGCACACATAGCAGCCTGGGAGAGCTGCCTCCATGTTAGTTCTTGCCTTTTACAAAACTTAGACAATGGCCAAATTTTTCTGCTGGCAGGAGGTAAAGTCAGCAAGAAACACTTCTTTGTAATGCTCTTCTGAAGACAGCCACCTTCAAAAGATTTTAAATGTGTATGGTTTAATTCCTTATGTTAGCTGAAGTTCTCAAAGGTCTTAGTTTATGGTTAAGGAAAGTTAAGTGCTACTCCACTCTTAGGGGAAGCCTAGGGAGAAAAGGGTTTTAGCCTAGCGTTTTCTAATAGCTGTTTGATTATGCTAAAACCAAAACCCTTATGTTTATTGTTTTGGGGTTTTATAGTAATGGATGTATTTTCTTTCTGTAAATCTTGTAATATTAAGGGCCAAAAAATGCTATCTGTAGAGATACTATTACACCAAATTAAGTGCACAAGCACAAATGCCACCATAGTTGTTCGCTCTTTCTAGAGAGCATGTCATAAATGAATCTTTTTTGATTTAACTTCAACTCCCACACATTCTTTTCATTCTGACCTGGTGAAACTGGGTGTCTTTCATGGCAGGTTCAGGAGACTCTGTGCAATCTTTCATCTTCTTGTTTGGCTGCTACAACTGGAAAAATTGACTGAGCAAAATGGTGGAGACATTGAGCCAGCAGTTGCCACAGTGACAGTTGTCCAATATAAATATCTTACAACTCTTCTGTTTATCATCTGTTTTCAGGGCAGTTTAAGCTGCTGGAACAAGACCGAGATATTAAGGAGCCAGTGCAGTATTTTAACAGTGTGGAGGAGGTGGCTAAAGCATTTCCTGAACGAGTTTACGTCATGGAGGACATAACGTTCAACGTTAAGGTAGTCCCTGAATAAATATTTATCCCTGTCTAAATAATTAACCATTACAACCTTTATATATGTGGCAAGTGAGCAATGATGCTGAGTAGGAAGTGTGATTTTGGGGACAAACATGGTTCTTTGTGTTCCGCATTCAGTGATGGTACTCCTTGGGATTGGTTTTGCAGTTTTAAATCAACATGTCCTCTAAGGGCTCTCCTGTCCTCTGGCACTTTGGGGAGCAGTCCTGATGATCCATCCAATAATTCATCTAATTAGGATGCTCCTGCCAGATTTTAAACAAAAGTAGTTTGTTGCCCCCTTTCTCCTCCCCCTCCAGCAGCCTGAATTTTATTCTCTGTTAAGCAGCAGCTGCTCGAATCTCTGTCCAGAAAGCTTTATTCTCAGAGAGCACGCAGGGTGAAATGATGGGGTTGCTTGTCTCAAAATTACTGCAGCTAAAGAGCATTGTGAATAAAACAAAACAAAACAAAACAAAAAAAGAAAAAAAGAGAAAGAAAAAAAGACATACTTGTCCTCTATGTGCCTCTGCGTGTGTTTGCTTGTACACGCCTCTTGGGCTCATCAAAGGGTCAGCAATCCCATCAGTCTTTAAGAGGGCTTGCTATCACCAAACACACTGGAGTGTAGTGGTGTGAAAACAACAAGGATAGAATTTGTTCTTCCTTGTTCTACCTATATGTGTGACACTACACAAGTCAGGTCAGCTCTGCCAACAGAGCAGAGTGGTCTTGGGGCTCTACTGATTTGCTTCAGTTCATGCACTACCTAAGACTGGAAGAAGAGCATCCTAGAGCTGGGATGCAATGGCACAGATCCACGTCATGTACCCTGCAGGGGAACCTGGTTGATACTGCTGCTGTAAAACCAGTAAATAGTTTCCTGGTCACACGTGTAGCAAGGTGGGATTTTGTGAAACAACCTTTTAATGGCTTTGTCTCTTGCTTGCACTGTAAGAGTTGGGGGACACCAGCCAGTCTACAGTTATTAGAGATGTGAAAAAACATTGCTGAAGGCTGCTGTCAATGTGAGAGCTGATCAGTTAATTCATTTAGCAACACAGACTCATACCTTTCAAGGCAGTAGGTTGTTTTCATTTATGCTCTGCGTTAGCCTGAACCCATAAAACGAAGCCTTTCATGAATGAAGGCTACATAAGCAAGCTGGAACACTTGTGTATGTTTGGGACCTAGTTGAGCACATCGAGGCAACAGGAAAATTTCATTTCCGTCCAGGAAAATCAGTCTTTCCTTGACACTGCTAGCCTTATCCGGTGCTGTGTCATTATTTCTCACTTGATCAATGACAAGAGAGTGGCACAGTAAAATGTGCAACTTTGATTTTTAGGGAGAAATGTACTTGTCTGCAAGCTTGTTTAAATGCAAAATGTTGTATCTTGAGTGCAATAAAAAAAAAACCTCGGTCATACTTAGTAAGCTGAGAAATAAGCATAGCTCACTGTTGGATATCAAATCCATTTTTAAAAGGTATTATAGTGATACTTTTTAGTGTAAATAACAGTAATAATAATCCAGGTTTAACGTAGTTACACAGTTATCTTGGCAGCATTTCTCTTGGCAGTTTTTCCAGTTTCATAGAAGCCTATTCCAAGGTTATCATCTTCCAAAAATTAAATGAACTTAACAGGATTTATTAAAGTGTTTTATAACCCTTTATATGCAAGAGAATTATGTACGCTAAAACTTTAATATAGGGGAGATCTTGTCAAACTGATCAGAGCAAAGGGAGGTATACTAAGTATGGTTGATTTCTGTCCAATGCAGTGTGCCTGTTTAAATTCAGAAAGAAGTATCAGAAGGTAGCTAATCCGATTATAAAAAGAAAAAAAAATGCCAAAAATATCTGATGAAGCATTTAAGATGAGGAGGAACTCTAAAGTGTGTGAATCCTTTCTTGTTCCAAACACTCAAGTCTTTAATGGATAATGTTTTAAGAAAGAGCCTGTAGAGTTACAAAGTGCCATCAGACAGTCACTGCATGGTTTTGTCTGTTTGCGGAGGTGTGCCTGCATGTGGAGATATGCCACGGTTATGGTTCAACTTGGTGCAAACCTTATTCCTCCGTATAAATCTTTTGCTGCTCTGGCAGGAGTTTACAACTAGCAGTGCTCTCTTCAGACCACTGTCTTCTTGGTTTGAAGGGCCATGGGATCTTCTCCAAGGAGGTTACTTTATTTTTACTTTGTGTATTAGTTGTTAAAAGGAAAAATAAGATGCTTTATCCTGGGAGAGGCAGGGGAGATGGGTCTCCCTTCCTTCCCTTCCCATGGGTTTGCAGATGGGCATTGCACTGAGGCAGGGAGTTAGGGATCTGCTGGATATTTGAAGCATATTTAATACCATCAAGCATAGCTGGGAGTGGAGGGTGGACTTGCTTTTCACAGAATAGCATACAAAAATGTTAGATTAAATTAAACTTTTGTAACTGCTAAAACTACTTCTGGTAATTTCTGTGGGTGTACATATGTATCAGTACTGTGGCTGGATGTCCCGTCAGTTGCCTTAGGTTTCCAGTGGCCAGCAGCATTTACAGACACAGCAATTTAGAGTGTTCTGGTCATAAGCTAATTTCACTCAGTCGATAGGTATTTAGTCTATTCCTAATTTAAAATTAGAGGCATTCTGACTTTTCTTCACTGACCAGATATGTGATAACCTTTTTTGTATTGATATTCAGTGCAGAAAAGCAGAGAATTTTGCTTAGGTAACAGTGTTACACTACAAGATGAGAATTTTTTTTATTCTGTATGCTAGGAAGAAAAATATTAAGGAAGTTGAGCTACGCCAGGGCCCTAGCTTTTGCAGTTACCAACGGCAGTGGGTTTCTGCAGTCTGGTGCTCTGATGACATACAAATGTTAGTCTGTACAAATACCCGGGAAGCTATTTGCATTAAGACTTAAAAACAAAACCCAGGAAGAGAAATCCCACATCCTACTGAGGGCAATTCACAAAAACTTCTCTTAAAAACCAATGGCATTGTCTGATAGACTGGACATTGGAGAAGCCATGAATTTCCATACTCTGAAAAACAGCATATTTGCAGGGCCCTTTAAACCTTCTAGGATATCGTTCTTGTCCTGAAGATATCAGTCTCCCAGGAGAGGCTGTGAATCTGTTTGCAGAGCCTTTCCAGGATAGAGAGGTGGTTTACTTCATTAGCCCTATAATGAGTCTTTTCTTTCCTGTCAAAGGCATTGTTTGACTGGTGTGAACTTTTGATACCCAATTTGTTTATTTTTTTAAACATAGTCTTCTTTTTGCACTGGTTTAATTGTGTTGGCCCATACAGTGTGCATTTTGGCAGAAATAAATATTTTAATAAATTTTTATATATATATATATAAAAGAAATGTTAAGGCAGTATAGTGAAGCAAAATTGACCTGACTCGATTTCAGTTTTGTTGGCTCTGATAAACTTATCCTGCCTGACTTACCAGAAAACACATATATAGAAGGTTGTAACCTACGTTGGCATTTTCAAATGCTGCAATAGTAACTTTCTTGAAATTAGTGTGTAGGTTTTAATTATGAATTTGCAGGCAATTAATAGTACTTCACCTTCAGAATTAGTGCTTTATTCCCTTCATCATCTTGGGGCTTGGAGCCAGCTTTATGAGGCTGAAAGCCTTGTCTCCAAGGTAGTTTTTCTTCTTTACTTCCTCTGGCGTCCATAGCGCACACAAACTGTGGCACCTGGGTGTCTTGCATTGACAGGGCAGTGCTGTGGCTGCCTCTTTCCTCCAGCATATGGTGCACAGCTTGAATGCTACAGAAGCAGACGTGCTGCTTTGTGCCTACATCCGTGTGTCTGCTAGAGGTCTTCTGCACTGAAAGGAGCCTGGATAGTGAGTGCCACTGCCTCACAGTGGATTCATGTGCTGGCCTTCCTGGCATTCCACATGAAGAAATGGTTCATGTTAGAGCTCTGCAGTATTACCCATCACATTTTGTGCCATTTTTTTAACACACTGATTTATTTGAGACATCCTTAAATAGCACTGAACACAGCATTTAATGTAGAAATCAGGGCAAAGTCACTCTCAGCTGAGAGGGAAATGCACGTATACTAACATGAAGAGTTGTACTTGCTAGTTCTGTCTTGGGAGACAGGCATTTGTAAAAGAAAAAAGGGATAGTGTCTCACTGCATTTAGTCAACTTCCTTGAAAATGTGTGCCTATATTTTCTGCTGAACGCTGTGATGAAGACTTTTTTTTTATATTTAAAAAATCTTTATCCATTTGTTCGTAAACTGTAAAAAAAAGTTAATATATATAGTATATATTTTATATGTATGTGTGTAGTGCTATAATTGTTCCCTTGGCTTTAATAGTAATAAACATATGCAGTAACTATGAATCAGAGACCTCACAGTCAAAAAGAGCTCTACTATTAAAAAAAAAATCCTAACTGTGAATCCTAAAAGCAAATGCAATGCTTGCATTACTCTAATAAAATCTAGCAGGTATAACAAGCAGTATGAAGCCACAAATCACTTTTATAAGGAGTTCATGTGTCCAGGTGATTAAAGACTTCTGCTTCAAACTATAACAAATTAGAGCAATTCTAGTCCAAGACAGGATATTGACTCAGGTGTTATCAAAACCTATTTTTCTGAGTTAACCTTTCTTTAAGGAAAAGAAACAATATACTTTAGCTTTCCCAAAAGAATATGTTTCCTAAATGATCATTCATCACTTCCCTGATGCCTGTCTTCTGCAGGAGATGTAATTGGCTTCTGAATTGTTATTGAATTGTGGGAGTCTTTGAATTTAAAACTTAAGTCGCTTCTATTTTGCAGTGTGTTTGATAAGATGTCTGTAAGCCAGCAACCTTTCTGGTCAGCATCCTGGCACCAATACTGAACTGTTAGAATGGATCAACATCTGGCAGTAGGGAGGTATAGAGTAAGTACAGCATGGAGTCATTTCTGGTTCTGTGGGTCCTCTGCATTAGCAGCTGTTCAATTTGAACATCTACTAGTGATTTCTAGATGGTTTTGCAGTATACTGTGGCAAGCACTGCCTCTTCCACAGAGCTTGGAGCACTGATTATTCTCACGTATTAAAGAGAAAATTGGCTGGCGAGGACAAAAGGGGAACAAGGGGGAAGTAAAACTGCAGGAGTCATTGTTATAGTGCAGAAAGCATTGTTGTTATAATGTGCAAAACAGAAAGAGAAACCATGAAGATAAACGTGCTTAGCGAAGGAGTTACTGGAGAGTGCTCCCAAGACTAGTTGTTTAATAACTGGAGGAGACAATTTGTTAATCAAGTAATGACACCAACTGAAGGTATGGTGGTTACTGCTGCGTGTTGTTGGACTGGGATTGTCCAGTGAAGAATTCCTGGTTTAAATATAAGACGTGAGCAGGGAGCACACACAAAAAATTAAAACATGAGAGTACAGTCCTGCTATGGAGATACTTAAATCACTAGGGAACTGCAAGTTGGCTGAGGAGGAGCTCCCACAGCTGTAAATTGTGACACCTCCCTCACTCTGGCTGGTGTCCTGCAGGAAGCGGGAAAAAGGTGTAACCATACCATCTCGAGTTAAAATTTCTGACAATTTAGTTTATGTTGTCCAAAGAAGCCATTTGTGGGGACTTCTCAATGCTAGAAACTGATATTGTTACAGAATATGCCCTCTGAGAAAGAGAAGGGAAAGATTGACTAGTACATGCAGAGAGCTCCGTGTGTCCTCAGCCTTTATGAGCTCCACCAAAGGCAGAGCTACATGGTCAGCCGCAGCTGACAAGTGCTTTGTGGTGGTTTTGAGGAGAAACCAGCAATAAGTGTCACGGGAGTGTTATCTGCAAAAAAACCCAAGTGCTTTCCTTTCATGTCATGGTGCTTCAAAATGTTGTCTGGCCAGTGGTGTGAACTGTGAATGAGTATTACGTACCATAAAAAACTAGTAATTTCCTGGATTAGACCAGTAAGTGTTTGTTTAGATAATTCAGGGCTTGAATGACTTCCTCTCCGGAAGCCCCAAGACTGAAGTGCTAAGGCAGCACACCTCATCTGAGCTGCCTGAGCCTTTGCTGTGAAAGGCTTCCAGAAGATAATCACAGCTTTACAAATATGGGTGAATTGCAGATCACGTCTTATAAGAGGAAGTGCTATTCACAGCACTTCTCAGTTATTAACTGATTGGAATTACAGCCTTGATTTCACGCAATGGCTATTCTGTGATGATACTTGAGTTTGAAGCCTGGAATTTGAACTTCACACAGTTCCATGAGGTCTATAGGAGCTGCAGAGGTGAGGAAGGGATATACCATTTTAGGGTGTTTTCATCTGCAGATTTGTCAGTATGTTCAATATTTTCAAATAAAATGGTTTATAACAAGACAGTAGTATTTGTTATGCACTTTCCTCTGCTGCTGCTGGTGACAGAAAATTGGGTGGGTTCTGTTAGGTTCCTGAAAGGGGCTTGTCATGTTAAACCACCCACATACAAAGCGGAGCGATCTTGTCTATAAAGAGTCATTCCAGTCTTAAGGAAATAACTTTAGGAAGAAATGAGCCTTGGACATCTGTTTTGATTGAGTTTTTTTCTTACCAGTACAATTTCCATAGTGGAGAAGCACACACATGGCTTTGCATATGTTGTTTAATCTCTTAAATTGCAATTATGATCAAAAAATGAGGAAGGAAGTCTATGACTAGGAGAGAAAGGCAGAGGGGGGGAGTTCGGCATATGGGGTAGGCTGATATTCTTGACTTCTCCTTCAGGGAATAGATGTCATCTGTCTTTCTCCCTGGCCTGGAAGAGATTATATCAAAGGGAAATATTTCATCCATAATGATGAGATCACCTTTGCTGCTCCTTAGGGAGCTGAAGATGTTGGAAGAAGATTTTCTTCCCTCAAGAGACTGGCAAATAAGTTCTAGCAAACAGCAAAAATAAAAGGACAGGAAAAAGATACTGAGGGGAATGTAGACGTACTCTGTAATAGCTACTTGACACAAGTGGCTATTTGAATTGCTGGGATATGTGGGTTTGTCCTTTCTTTAAAAATTGGTTATGTTTCTTCTCATACCTTCTTTGGCAGTTTCAGGTGGCTCTTTCCACTCAAGTAAGATACAGGAATGTGCAGAACAATAATAAAGGTTACTTGGCTGAGCTTCAGGTTGAACACCTTACACTTGACCACTCAACTATTCAAACAACATTAATTTAGTGTCTCCCAATATGTAGTCTTGTAAGTCCAGTCTTAATAGATTTGATATGATTTGAAGTACTGTCTTCAATGAGGGAAATTTTTTTTTTATTATTATTTTGCAGGTGGCTTCAGGTGAATGCAATGAAGATACTGAGGTTTACAACATTACCCTTAGTACTGGGGATGAGCTTACTTTAATGGGGCAAGCAGAAATCCTTTATGCAAAGTCTTCTAAGGAGAAGTCGCGACTCAACACCATCTTCAAAAAAATTGGGAAACTTAATTCAATTAGTAAGCTAGGCAGAGGCAAAATGCCCTGCCTTATCTGCATGAACCACAGGACCAATGAAAGCATCAGTCTCCCCTTCCAATGTAAGGGCAAGTTTAGCACTCGCAGCCCACTGGAGGTGCAGATGCAAGAAGGTGAGCACACAATTCGCAATATAGTAGAAAAGACCAGACTGCCTGTTAATGTGACTGTGCCGAGTCCTACACCAAGAAACCCTTATGACCTGCATTTTATCCGTGAAGGGCACAGGTACAAGTTTGTCAACATTCAAACCAAGACTGTGGTGGTTTGTTGTGTGCTTCGTGGCAACAAAATTATTCCCATGCATTTTCCCTTGCACTTGACACTTCCAAAATTTATTCTACCCGACAGTTTGGTGAAGGGGGAGCCATGGCACGAATCTCTCATCCAGCACTGGTTTAATATATGCCAGGAACAGTTTGACATAGATGAGTATTCCCGTGCCGTGCGAGATGTGAAAACTGACTGGAATGATGACTGCAAGAGCCCAAAGAAGAGCCGATGCACAGGGCACAGCCATGTGCCAAACTCCCTCAGCTATGCACGGGATGAGCTTACACAGTCCTTCCACCGGCTTTCAGTGTGTGTCTATGGAAACAACTTGCATGGGAATAGTGAAGTGAACCTCCACGGCTGTAGAGACTTGTGTAATGAGTGGGCCCTATTTTCTCACGATGCTCTTCAGTATCAGGAGTCTGGTGACAGTAGCAGCGATTACCTTTTTCCTGAAGTTAGTGAAGAATCGATGTTTCTGCCTACAAAACCAGAGCTTCCTTATGAAGAGCTATGGTTGGACCAAGGGTCTGGAAAGGCTGGTGACCAGCCTCTCACTCGCTCACTAAGTGAGAAGAACAAATGTGACAACTACAGAGGGTCTTTCCGATCAAAGTGTGGTACTGCATCTCTTCCTATGCCTGCAACTGTTGGAGCAAACACAAAGTCTTCAGATGTTTCCCTACCTCCACCTCCAGTGCCTCCCAAATCAGAAGCAGTAAGTCAGGGTCATTCATGTTGTTTTGCTTCTTTTTTAACTGATGAAGAGTTTGCTTGGGGTTTTTTGGGGGGGCAAGACTTGGGGGAGGAGGGCACATGGAGGGCAAGAAAGCAGTGAGACTTGAGATGGGCAACATCTACTAGTTTCCTACCATGTGTAAGTCATGTCCTAAAAAATCAACAGAGTGTATTTAATGTAACTGATCTAGTAGCTTAATCCTCATACTTTCAGGTGGTATTTATTGGGTTTTTATTCTCTCACAAGCAAGGTCTAAGAACTGCTAGGTCACTTCATTCTCTTGCTTTCCACATTGTCCGACTATATGGCCTCCATGTTTTTTCATATTTCCTGTGGCCAAAGTGTATGGGGCATGACTCCACTTGGAACTGCTTCAGATCCGCTTAGTGTGTGCATTTTCAATTAACGGGCTGTGATAATGAGGACAGTTAGAATTTTTATGGATTTGATGTGTTTGTTAATGAGAGATTGTCTTCTCTCTTACAAGACTATGACAGATTTTAAGGAATATCGTGTCATTAACCTGAAGAAAATTGCCAAACTAGACCTGAACTAATCACTCTGTACTGCTCATTGAAAGAAAATGTGTTTAAGTAGGAACTCTGCAGAGGTGATAAATGAGCCTAGTAGAGGTTTCAGTTTTAAATAGAACATATTTCCTGTCCTGGGGTTTCTAATGAAAACTCATGGGAGAAATCACTTCTCCAAACCCAAAATGTCATGGAGACTTCAGAAACAAAAGTACAATTATGTTTTATCAATGTATGTGGACTGAGTGAAAAACCCAACCATTGCATGGTCTCTTAACATAGTTCTAAACATTATTTTAAAAAGAACACAAAAGAAGAAAGAAAACTTCCCCCAGGAAAGTGTGCCTAGGTATCTTTAGCAAAATGTAAGTGATACATACTTATGCCCCATTAATCTTGACAGATATAATTTAACAAATTAGTTTTGTGAGGATTTTGCTTGAATTTAAATAAAAATAATATTGTTCCATTTGGAAGTCCAATGATATTTTCAAGAGCAGGGCTGCACAGTAAGCTGAGACTAATGTAAGACTAAACTGCTGCAAACTATAGTGATCCCATCCCCTTCCTGTTCCCATTTTACAGTCCAGCAGTATTGATTGAGGCCTTTCCATTATAAGTCAGGTCACAATGTGGTTGAAAGCTAAATTGTATTTATTTGTGCTGAGGTAGCCTCCAGTGGATTGCTGTAGGGATCTCTTGGCCAGGCTATGCAGCTGCTGGGGAGGTGCAGCAAGGAGAGAGAAGGAGAAGACCAGTGCACAACTACAGCCGTCCCACTGAAACTTCCCCCAAAAGCAGCCACAGCAGCCTCAGTAGAGGCAGGAAAGTCAAGATGTTACATCATCTTAGCAAAGAGCATTTACGTGTCTAAGTGCAGGAACCCGAGAGCACTTCTTTGCCTCCAAGGTCAAGTACACACTGACACTTTGTCCAGACCCTTGAACAAGTGCCCAGCTACACCATATCCAGAGTTTCATTGGCAGCCTGTGCTGATGGGGCTGCTCCCACCCTCCTCGTCCTCCTCCTTCTTCTTTCCCAGCCACATGGTCCTGTCTCCTCTTTTGTGCTGGCTCTGGCACTCCTGTGCCTGGGCAGGCAGCCAGGTCTGGATCTGGAAAATGATTAGTTTCCTGCTGATTTCTGCAAGCTGAACTGCTTCAGTGCAGGGTCAAAGGAACACCAGAGCCAGTGCCGAGGAGTGGGGGGTGACAGGGTGGTGGGGAGTGGGAAGGCTGCCACCACAGTGGAGTGAGAGCAGATCTCCTGGCAGGGGTCTACCAGCCCCCCAGGCACCAGGTCATGCCTGAGATGTGGGTGATGGGATGCTGAGAGCTGCGGAGCACCTGGACAGTATCAGTGCGGACCCTCACACTTGGGGAAACCTCATGGCATAGCGACTCCCACCTTTAGGGGGTGGCATTTGGGATACCTACATGTGTTGCCTCTTAAAGTCACTTTGAAAAGTGTGTGGTTTTGTCCTGTGTGTCTTACGTTACTGAGGTAATGTATGAGTGCTGTCAGCAATTTCAGTATTGCTTTCTAGTTGTGCAGGAGAACTAATTTCTGGTAAAGATATTAGCTTGCCTTTAGAGGTAGGCAAGGGGCATAACCTCATAAGAAATAAAATTTTAAAATCTGCCTCTCTGTAGATGATGATGATTTAGATTCTGTTTTGTGGCTTCCTGGAACAGCTTTGGAATGAGTATCAGTGATCTACTAAATCCATCAGTGGGCTGAGGCCGAGGAGATGTTTGTGTGGTTTTCATGTAGGGTATTTATAGAATATGTAGATCGCAGGAGCTGCTGCTGAACATGTGATTTAGTCATCACTGCCTCTAGAATGAAATTCCATAGCGTTTCTGTATAAAGGTTGGCTGGTGATTGTATTTTTGCATGTGCTAAATTTAAAATGTGTGTGCAGGAGCTATTTGCATGAGAGAAAAGGACATTTGGGTATTTCAGAAGCTGTTCTGGTTTTCTCTTCCCTGGCAGGATGAAGCATTCTGATAGATCACATGTAAATACTTTTCAGAAAATGGAAGTAGCATGAAGGCAGAAGCGTGAGGGTGGAAATTACCTCTGAATTAAGGCCTCTAAATTCGGAAATGCTTCAGTCTCCAAACACTAATTTGCATAAAATTGGAAATTGTTTTCCTGATTGATTTAAAGCACGTCCCTAATGAAACATGCTGGCAGTTCAGGATCCTGTTGGCAAGGAGCATTGAACTGTTTTGTGTTATGCTTATGGTCAAGCCACTGATGTGGCATTTTATCCAGGCGGTCTCGGAAGTGGTCATTGCAACAGGCAGCTGCGATGACCAGGATCAGGAGTGAGACGCCAGGGCCCAGGGGTGCTGGTGGGACTTGGACTGACACCAAAGAAAAGGAGCAGAGGTCTTAAAATCAACACCACTGGAAAGGAGTCGCTGTCCCCAGGTCACTGGAAGGCGTTTTGGAGCATGGAGGAGCTCAGACAGTGGTGAATAAAATTCCTAGGACATGCAGTGCCAGTGCACTTTATCTCTTTCTGGCAGCCACATGGCTTCTAGTGCTTCTGGGTGAAAGAGTATTTCCTACTGACAGCAGCAGCCATCTGGGGCGATCGTTGTGTTGCACCATGGCTGTTCCCCCACTCTCCTGCCTTTTTTTTTTTTTTTTTTTTTTTTTTTTTCTGCTGTTCACTTGGGTCTAGCGTGGGTAGCTCGCCTCTGAAGTTTTCCCTCGCTCTTATTGGTTTAATTGGCAGAAATCTCTGCTTTTTATTCACCTGCTGGTTTTCCTGAGGGCT
Source organism: Cuculus canorus (assembly GCF_017976375.1). Lineage (NCBI taxonomy): Eukaryota > Metazoa > Chordata > Aves > Cuculiformes > Cuculidae > Cuculus > Cuculus canorus. Next base: position 46,365,976 of record NC_071402.1, read on the forward strand.
GTATCTGGCAGCTGTAATCGTGGTCTTGTGACGGGGAATAAATGGGACAGCAAACCAGTATTATTTATGGCCTCATTCTGACCTGCAGTCTAGATCAGCAAAGAAGCTTGGCACAGTTTGTTATGGCAGTCTTCCCAGGAAAGAATCCTTTTAACCCCTTGACCACCTGCCATGCCCCAAGAGCTCTCCTGAGTACTCTCTATAACGCCATGGGTATATATTCAATAGCATGCAGCATTAACTTTGCCCAGTCCAACTTGGGAAGAAAAAAACGAAGTCCTTAGGTGTCCTTGGGGCACAGCACTAAAATGGTTGAAGAGTTTTATGCCTGAATTCAATAACAAACATGAATAAAATTGATTCTTCTTTTTTTTTTTTCTTGAAAGAGCAAATAAGAACCCTTAGAGCAAGATTTATTTCAGTGTTCTGTGCTTTTGAGCATTTCCTGTAATTGTGCCTTGTTTTGAATGAGGGAAAAAATATACTACACTGTCCCAGTCCCCAATTTTCCATTTCCCAAATGTACTAAATGGGTTCTTGCGTTTTGAAAGCACTGAAGTGGATTGCAGAAAGTTCCACATTTATGTTTTTTTAAATAAATAAAATCACTTTAATTGCCAGTTATGTCTTGCAGAACTGCTAAGATAACTTTTAGTTCTGTAGCGCTTTTAAATTTTAAAATAAATTTAAACTTTCAAGCACAAAAAGAATTTTTCTGGTACATCTAAGACTCTTTCAAATAAAGAGAACATTAAGGTCTGCTCCTGTCAGGGGGAGGTGGTGAGTCCTTAAAAATCTCGCCTGGCAGCCAAATTCTCGGTGGCCTTGTTCAGCTCTAGCCCTATGAAATAAAGTTGTTCTCCCAAACATTTACTGATGAAATTAAGGTCTTAATTCCATCATTTTCTTCTATAGGCATGAATGCTGGTATTTTCTTCCTACCTAGGCAGACCAAACTGAATTTCGGATAAGCAGTGCTACAGTCATGTGTTTTAAGCTGCAAAGTTTGGCTGTTTGTCTGCAAAAAGTGGGTATGTTGGCTGGGTGCGTTATTTGACGGCTCTTCTGCCCATACCTTTCAACTTGTACGTGTTGTAGTTAACCTTATCCTGGACTGCTTCGGCAGCTACAGAAGGGCTGAAGCTGAAGCTCTAGGTTTGAATACCAGCATCTGGTAAATATGGGATACATGTACTATACCTGAGGGAGGAAGGCTGGGAATTATCGTAGAGCTGGATGGCTGAGTATCACTGGTGAAGTAAGTCAGGAAACATCAAAGTCTGTTGAGATCTTTTCATTACTTAAATTTGGTTTATTACATGTAAATAAAAAAATGTTAATGAAGTTAAGGGAACATTCTGTCTCATTTTGTATGTTACTAGAAGGTTCTTTTACATTGTTTCATTGCTGCTAATTTTTAAATGAGTGGATATCAAACTACTGAAAAGCACCCTAAAGAAGATTGCCAGTATCTCTAGTGGAAGCAAGGTGATTTGGACTTCTTCATGACAGCCACATACAGTTGCAAATATGTATACCTACCGTCATTTTTCTCTTCTCCTCCCTTTTTAATTGTTTCATTTCACGGAACAAGGCAGAACCAGATGTGCTTCATCTATCTGCGAGTACTGACACCCAGATTTTCTTGGTACTTACGTACTTACGAGTTCTTCTTTTGTACAGGTAAAAGAAGAATGCAGGCTCCTGAATGCTCCCCCCGTCCCACCACGGAGTTCAAAGCCGTCCTCTAGCAGTCCTTCCATCCCTCCTCGCACAGTCAAACCTGCACGACAACAGACCCGCTCTCCTAGCCCTACTCTGTCTTACTACTCATCGGGACTGCACAACATGTATGTGTTTGATCTGTGAGAACCCCGTGTTAGCTCTTTTTGAGAAAATTAAATTTAGCAATATTCTTTTTGAGGGCACTTGTTTACAAAGGCATGGTGCTGTGTCAGAGTTGCTGACTTTTTGTGAAATGGGCTAACCTGTCAAGTTATTTTTAAGGATTCAAGAGGAAGCAGAGCTCCAGCAGAAACTATGTTTTACTAGATAGGACACAGCAGTTTCTGTTAAATACCTACACACGTTGCTATACGTAATCTCACTGTAAAGTGGCACAGGCTGTCTAAATGGAAAATCCCATACAGTTCTGCATGATTATCAAAAGGCTTGAATCTTCAAACCAGAACATCTCAAAGCTAGTTTTTGGGTAGGATTTCAGTGCTACATGCAAGCAGTGCAGCCAGCTCTGATAAGTGGTGGCACAAAAGGGGTTTAGTAGTCCAGAAATGTGTTGTGCCAGCTACGTGGGAACCTATGGGGTGGGTGTAATGGAGAACAGAGAGGCCAACAGACACCATTGAGTGCGAAGTGAGGTGTAGTGGAAGGGAGCCAGACAGCTTCCAGATCAAATCCACTTGAGCACAAACCTAACCCACAAGCTGAGAAGTCCACCCGCACTAGCTGAAAGTTGACAGCAGATTTTGAATTATGTGGCTGCATACTTTTTCCTAGCAATACAGTGTTCTTCCTTTGGCTTCAGAAAATGTATACAACTTTTGAAGTCACACCTTTTTGACTTGAATGTCTTAATGCCATTATTTTTGGTATCTATTCAATGGCAAGATTCTACCTGTCTGGGTATTACAAATTGATCTGAAATGCCACTGAAATCATTTCAGCCTAGATGCAGTTGGTATAATAACTTCCACTGGAATTGCTTTTCTAAGCCATGCTGCATATTTGCAGCTTACTGTTATGTATCTGGCAGTGATCACTCTAGATCAAGGCTCTTCATTTGTTTTTATGAAAGCCTGTTGCGTCGTTCAAGGTCTATTCCACAGGAGGCACAAAACCTCACAGCATTTGAGACCCACCAAATGCTGCTTTCTCTCTTTCTTGCTAAGCATATATCTGCCTCCAAAGAAACTAGAAAAACTGTGAGAAGTGAAGTTTCTCAGGAATGCAGGTAATATTATTTGCATCAAACGTCACAATATTTGTGTGAAATTAATCTCCAGCTTGGGTCCAGAGCAGATATTTCTGTCTTTGTTGAATTGACCTAGTGCTGCAGAGGAAGCTGCTAGAAAATTGGCAATGTGTGGAGTAGCCAGACTGGTGAAGCTGCTTTTCAAGTCTTGTCAATTATATTGATGATCTTATTTTCTGGATCATGAAGGTTCACAGCCAATATTTTAAACACAAACAAAACCAATATGATCTGCTCTTTTCTGCCTGTAAAAATACCTGGTGCCTGCCTGACTTCAGCTGTGTTTGACATTTCTCTTGCATCCTTTGGCACTGAGTTCCAGTGAGCTGATTTTGGTGGAGGGCAACTAAGGAGCACTTGAATATGTTACCTTACTGGTTTTCAGTAATTCCACAAATCTTTTAAATCATTAAATGTTCCCATTTCTAATATTGAATTAGAGAACAGAAACAGGATCAATCAATTTAAGTCCTCTGTATGGTTAGTTCTTATGACACCTTAGTGACTGTCTTCTCTGAATTGAACGCTCCAATGGCTACATTTGTGAAAAATGCTTTGTGTATGTTACAGCAGTTGGCATTTAAACAGCCAGAAATGACCAGCTGACAGTGTATTCTTGTTGAGCAGAAAAAAAAAAACCCTCTGTGATTGTAAACATCCAACTACTTCAGCTTGCAGGCTTCTATTTGGGACATAAAAAGGCAAAAAGAAAAGTTTGGAGGGTACAGAGTGAAGAGCAAGGGATGGGTAGAGGGAGGAAACTGCTTCTCTTGGGGCTGAGTTTTAGAACTAATTTTCCAGTGATATAGATTAGAGCTGCTTTTACACATCTGCACTTTGTGTTTGAGCCAGGCAGATCCAGGTTGACTTCTCTGACTCACTGTAAGTGCACACGGAACTATTTTTTGAGTCAATCCAGTCAAAACTATGTTGGTTTTTTTGAAAGCTGCTTTCCTCTACAAGCTGTTTTCTATGACTTGTCATAGAATGTATACTCAGTTTTATTTTTTCAGTTGTTAGTTTCCAGAACAGAAGGGTGAGTAGTTAAAGCAGTTATTTCAAATTTTGATTTTCCTCTGTTTGGTTAGGTGAGGATTTCATAAATCTGCTAATTGCTTTTCTGGTGTTCTGACTTAATTGGCCAGAATTCCAGAGATCAGCCCAATCCTTCAGACTTTCTAAAAGAAAGTGGCATGAAAATAGCCAACATTTGCTTTTCATAACAGATTGTATGCTTTTGTTGGCATCTCTGTCTTTTGTGAACACCTGGATATAAGCCATCAGTACCCTTAGACCGGCTGAGCTTAGTTTACTACCTGGAAATAGGTCAGGTAGGTTTTTTAAGGTGTCTTTGAAAAGCAAGCGTTTCTCATCATAGCTTTTTTAAGGATATGGACACTTAAACAAGTTACTGTGGGGTAAGCTTTAAGGTTGATACTTCAATGATGTCCTTCAGGAATTCAACAGTGGAAAAACTGAGTGTTTGAGAGGTGATGCTGAACTGAATTGAGGCATCTACTTCCTTATGAGCTTGAAAAACCAAGATGTCAGTCTTCCTCGTGAGGCTTTTGGGTATATCAGCATCTTGTCAGGCTTGTAAAAGGAGTAAAAGAACTGTCAATGCAATATTCAAACGTATTGTTAGTTCAAATCTGAAAAGTTCTACTAGAGGAAAGAAAATCCTTTCCTTGTGACAACCATTCTCTGACTCTGTCGGATGATTTATGAATGTATTGAAATGCCACATTTTTTCTTACTAACTACATCCTTTCTGCTTTGTTCCTTAAGCAATATCACAGAGGGTGACAACACCAACCCGACTGAGAGCACACCTGTCTCCTGCTACCCATGTAATAGGATGAAAACCGAATCCAAAGACCCTGAAAGCACGATGCCTTTGGGGAGCCCCTCAGCTGAAGCTCTGCCTTCAAGGTTATCTTGGCCAAACCACCTTTCAGGAGGTGCCGAAGACCTGAACAGGAGCGATTTCCTGCTTGAACCAAGCAGGAGCTATAGTTACCCCAGACAGAAGACTCCAGGCACACCAAAGAGAAACTGTCCAGCACCTTTGACTTTTGACTTCGATGGGTGTGAGCTGCCGGCGGGATGCTCCCCGCTGACTTCGGCAGAGTTCACGAACACCATCTCTAGCTGTCCAAAGTCGGCAAGCTACTCTCTAGACTGCACTGATGAGAAAGCTCTGGGAGTGAGCAATGCAAAGCAGAGCCATTCGTGTCCTGCCTTACCTCCTCGGGCACCGAAGACGAGTGAAGAGAAACCGGTTACAGACATGTGTCCCTTGCCACTGAAAATAGATGGTGCTGAGGAGGAGTTGAAATCTGATTCTCCAGACCTCTTGGAAGATCAGTATCTCGTTAAAAAGGGCATGCAGGATACGTTCTCTGTGTCTTATCCCTTCTCATCTCCCCTCCACCTCCAGTTAGCTCCAAGGTCTTGTGGGGATGGCTCTCCCTGGCAGCCACCTACGGACCTTTCTGGACTCTCAATAGAGGAAGTGTCTAAATCGCTGAGGTTTATTGGCCTATCAGAAGATGTCATATCATTTTTTGTTACAGAGAAAATTGATGGCAATTTACTGGTTCAGCTTACAGAAGAAATCTTGTCTGAAGACTTTAAGCTAAGCAAATTGCAGGTTAAGAAAATACTGCAGTTCATTAATGGCTGGCGGCCCAAGATGTGATGCCAACTAGTTATTGGTGAAACTGTACGAGATGTGCGTGATGCACTTCAGCTAGTACATCACTTCCTGTTTTTTGCACTATAAGCCCTTCCTGTAAATAGTAGTAGAAAAATTCTTACTATGCAGATAACCGTTTTTGAGTGGTGAACAGATTTTTTTTTTGTATGTCAATAATAAAGGTGGCAGAGGTGTGCCTTGCGCATCCCTGAACATTCAACAGCTGCTAAAAACTGGACACTAAGGGAACTTTTACTCTGTAGTCTGTTAAGACTTTGTTGTATTTATTACTGAACAATCTGATGCTGAAAGACACACACCAATCCAGTTTACAGTTTTGTGTTAACTGCAAAAAAAATGTATTTCTTACAGGATTATTTCTGTTCAAATAATATTTGGCAACATGCTGTGACTTCTTTCTGTTTCTGTTAACAAAAAGCATATTTAGATATACAAAACCATTTTGACACTACATCTGAAAATGTTAGGAATTGCTGTGAAGTGCCACTAATACACTATTCTTGCAGCGTATTTTTATTAACAATATCCTCCTGACTACCTGTAATGTGGATACATTTTCCATGTTACTTTGAGCAAAAAGAGTTAAGCAAGACTCTTGTTTTAAAAACATTTAACTCATTGCCCAGAGGGGAGGGAAAAAGGGGGATATTCCTACTGAGCCACCCTGCCCTGGCCAATTAAAAGTTTATGACCTGTAGATTTCAAACGTTGGTAGTCAGATGGCTGGAGTAAGGAGCACAACTTCTGGTTGTGCAGCTTTCTCGTGAGAAAGGCAATTCAGTGCATAGGCTCTTCCTTCGGCAGATGCTGCCTACGGCAGTGGGCTGCTAGTACCACACTTGCTGTAGCCTTGCTCTGGCGAAAGGGAACCCCTTGTATTTCCTCTGCTGCTGGTATGACCATCTGAAAATGCACTCAATGTGCTGTTCTGTTCCTGTGGTCGGATCTGTGTGGGAAGGTGATAATACTCCTGTAGGATGCCTTTGAAATAAAGAAGTAGCATGGCAGGGAGCAGAAACAGCATTTGGCATGCTGGTAAGAGGGGACCAAGTGAGGGTTTGGGCTAAGTCCTGGGAAAACCTTGTGATGTTTAAGTTCACCTGTCTTGTTTGCAGCAGGCTAGGAGGACGTGAGTATCAAAAGTAGGAGGGACTGTAGAATTGTGAGATGTGCTAGTGCATTTGCCCATCTGCAATAGATGAAAGATGCCACACACAAGTAGCAGTCAAAAGGGAGCACAGAGATGGGAAGGGCACATTTGGCTTCCCCGGAGACCTTTCAAATTTAACTGCTCAGAAGGCTAGATACAGGATTAACTTTTGACAGTCCTTTGCTGATTTTCTGTGCTTGGCAGAGCTCTCCAAAGTGTGTCTGAATAACCCCAGGATCCTCTGCTTTTGTAATTCTGAATGCAAGAATTTGTGATGGTCGTCAGGAACATGTCTGAGACGTCCATCCTCAGCAACTGTGTGTACCCACGATCCTCAAGAGCTGTGGAGGCTGGAGCAGCTTCACCTGCTGCTGAGCAGACCTCTCACAAGGGTGACAGCTTCGCCTGCCTTTTTTACCTTTTTGAACTACAAAGATTCTCTCTCCATTGTAGGGCACATAGTGGGAGCATCAAGAGAAAACAACGAGGGGGGGGAAAAGGAGGCTGATTTTGCCCGTTTTCTCAACCAGATCGATAAATTAAAAATAATTTATTTGCCAATGGAGTTTTCTGTTGCCTGGGCGAATTTCATGTCATGTCTTCATGCTGAAGCCAGGATACATCATTTGTCTTACAATAATGCAAACCGCCAGTTCTCAGCCAGAGAGCAAAGCCCAATTGATGTGGGTATGAGAAAGCAGTCAGCCAAAAAATGTCCCAATAGAAAAACCCCGTGAGTTCATAATCCTGCTCTTTTTATTAATGTATTGACTTGTAGCAACAGATGAATAGCTTTCTCCAGATGCTTTAATTAGTGTCCTCAAATATTTTAGCTGCAAGTATGAATAAATGAAATTCGAACACTGTTCAGATGTCTGTGTTTGTTGGTAGGCACGTGAAGTTGAAGTAAATCACATTTTAACCTTCGCTATGCGAAATGGACATTCGAATTTGACAGGGCCAAATTTTAAATCTCATAGAATTATTAAGGTTAGAAAAGATCTCTAAGATGAAGTCAAATCATCAATGCAATACCAACATGCCTACTGAAATCGTGTCCTGAAGTGCCACATCTGCACGTTTGTTTAATACCTCAGGTGATAGTGACTCTACCACTTCCCTGGGCAGCATGTTCCCAACACTTCATCACTCTTTCAGTAAAGAAATTTTTCCTAATATCCAATCTAAACCTCCCCTGCTGCAACTTGAGGCCATTTCATCTTGTCCTGCTCTTCTACTCGTTGAGTACCAGTCTTCATTTGGCTTGGCTTGGCTTATTAATTCCACATTAAAAAAAGTAAAATATCTTTCCCACTTGAAAAAAAGAAGAGATTGAAGTCTTGGTAATATTAACATTAAATATTTTGGATGCCCCCAGGATATTAACATCCCTGAGAAAACAGTGTTCTTTGAGTATGGATGGATACTTATTCTGTTATCAATGCTTGGAATGTTTTTTTCTTGCAAACAGCCTAGTGGAGTTTGCATTCATGACTGTGCTGCATTAACATCACATATGCATAGACCAATATACGACTGTCCTGTTGAAAGGCCCAGAATGTGCAATGTTTTACAGATCCTGTATGTGAAAGTACAGCTAAAACCTCTAATTGCAAATTTTCTGTTTATGTCCTTCCAGTTGTCTTGTTCTGGCTTAGTGCATTGCTTACTTATTTTTATGCGTAATGTGTCAGCATTTGACCTTTTCTTTTGCCGTCAGCAGCGTATCACCTTGATTTTCCAAGCCTTTTTTATCGTCTTATGTGTTCTTAACCTCTGTGTTGTGTGAATTATGTGACTGCCATGCTCAGCCACCTGCTGTGATGCCCAAGTTGGACTGAAGCCTCTGCTCTGGTGAAATCAAGAGAGTGATGAGCAAACCAGGCAGCTGGAATGTGGTGGCTCAGCCTCTCCACTGCTGATACAGTGGTAGCCGGATACAGCAGCACTGTTGCTGATGGGATCTAATGTATTTGCTTTCTTCTTGAGCTTCACTGCCATAGTGTTAGGGGGTCAGGACCATCTGTGGCGCTGTAGAAGGCAGTCTGAACAAGGCGGACTGATGTGAACACATTAGTCTCACTGGAAGTCCTTGGCAATAAGGGGATGGTGGCACCTTTGAAATGGGGCAGGAGCGGTGGAGTCCCTCAGGCTTTAGCAGAGAACCACACAGTCTCTTTAGAAGGATGCGTTGTAAAACCTAGAGACTTTGATCTGTAAAAGTTTACAAAATGCTGCACCGCTTAGGGTACTTTGAGAGTGGAGGGTTACTTCAATGTTTCCTACTGTGATTATTAAGTGTCTGAAAGCTCTGGGGAATATCTGTGATATGGACTTTTTATCAGCTGATGTGAATAGGAGGAGACAGCACTCAGCATTTGATAGGACTTGCAAACCATACTAGCAAAACAGACAGCACCCAGCCACGGGCATGCTCCTCGGGGGTTCCCTTGCTGCTGAACTCTTGAAGTGGGTTCTTGCCTGGTTTTGTGCAACCCAACCAGCCTGTGCAATGAGTGATCCCAAACAGCTCCCAAGAGCAGCTCGGAGGTTAGCAATGGGTGAAACCAGCCTCGTTTTGGAGAATAATGGGGTTAAAGCACGTTGATGCAAGCTGTGTTGGCTGTCCTTGGGGCCTGAGAGTGGGCTCTGGCCCATTTTTTAACAGACATATAGCCACTGAGTTCAGACAGCGTGTGTTGTGCTGAAATGGGCCTAAAATCTCTTACTTTTTGGAGGCAATTTACTAAAATAAGCTGATTCTAACCTTGGATTTCTTTCCTCAGATTTTGTAAATGTAAGGCCTATGGTGCTTATTTAATTACCTGTGTTCTGAAGCTGTGTGTTTCCTCAGGGTTTTTGTTTGTCTGAGGATTGCAATAGCAAAAAAAACCAGGTGTGCCGTTTGGTATGGAGCTGTCTGTTTGTCCTGCGCCAGGAAACACATCCTTTCTATGCAACAATCATGTGATGGTGCAAGGACTGATGCTGCCTTCATCAGTGGTGAAAGCTGGATTCTGACATGGGTTCTTCTCTAGAAGTGGACACAGAATTGGCGTGGGGGGACAGGGAGGAAACTTGAAGGGAAGTACAGGTTTCCTTTAAACGCTCGTTGTGCCTAGGATTAAGATTCTTTGTGTTGCTACCTGGTTAGCTAACCAAAGCTGTACTGAAATCAACTCAAAGTGCATATTTACATTCTTATTCTTGCTGTATTGTAAAAATTGCCCACAGCTAGAAACTTAGAGACTGAAAACATTTGATCCATCCAAAATTCAAAAGAAAATGTATTTCAAAGTGTTCTTTGCAGCTTGAAGCAGGAGTTTGAAGTAACTGTGTATTACATAGGGTTTTTTCCAATACAACAGTTTTACTTGCAACTTGCCACAACAGCTTCAGGAGAAACAACATAAATAGTGAGGCTGTCTCAAAACCCACTGTGTTTCAAATCTGTCTATAAATACTTGAAGCGTTTTCTCTGTTTTCTTCTTGAATCAAATCCTTCATCATCTCCCCACTAAATAAAGTGTGCTGGCACCAGCTACTTGCGTGCTGCCCAGCGGGATACCTGCCTGCAACACAGGTCAGCAATATCCTGCCTGCGGGCCAGACAGGGAATATGCCACACTACTAAAAAGCCTAACACCAGTCCTGTGTGAAAGGACTAGGGCTTAGTCCAGCTCTCGTAGTTCCTCTTTTCAATGCTTTGAAATCACAGCACTCCCATATACAGGCTAGAAGGTACGAATGAAATCTTAATGGAAGTGAAGGACCTTGTATTTGTGGTATTAGGGGTGGCAGGGCAGTAGGGAAATGCAGGCCCCTTGTAGACACCTAGCAATAAATGACTCTTCATTTCTTTTGTCTTAAACTCCTAGTAGTCCAGGAGTTGTTCAGACTTTACCGTTTCTGTGTGTAATAAACAAATTTTCAGTGTGAAGATCTGCAGAATGATTCTCCTGTCTTAGACAATCTTCTGAATTATATTAAAAATATCTGTTAGTTCTTAGCTCTTTAGATTCACTTTGGGTAGATCAAAAAAGTAACACTTGGGGGAAAAAATAAGAGAAAGCCTCAATACTTTGGCTTAGTAAATTTCTGTTTTGAAACGAAGCATGTTTTTTGTGGAATTATGTGCTGTTTTGGGCTTTTGTGTAAAAGGCTGAAGGCAGATTATTATTTAAACCAGGTGCAAATAAATATTCCTGTAATGTATATGAACAAATCTAAACCGTGTATTGTAAGTACATAAACTGTATATTAAAGACACTATTTTCATGATATTTCAAACATGTACAGAATTCATTGTACTAAGTTGGTTGGGTTGCACATACTATATAAAATGGTTGGGTTTCATTTAGTAATTTCACTGACTTATTCTCTTGCTCATCTCAGTGTAACTCAGAAATAACCACTTCTCAAATACCGAATTCACTAAGTAAGATTGGAATAATTGAGAGAAGCAATCAGGCTTTTGCTTTTAACTTCTGAAGACACGTTACTTTTTCTTGTCTTGTAATTTCAGTTGATCCCCTTCAGCAAGAGTATCGAGCTGTGTGTTCCCCAAAGAATTTGTTGTCAGACAGCTTTCCTGTCTCCAGCAGACATTTACCTAAAACATTATTTTCCTGAGCCCCGAGTCTATTATTTTTGTTTTAGGGCAATTTATTCAATTGTAATTTGGAAATACTTTTTATGCGCAAGTATTTCTGCTGTGCAAAAAGCTTCTGAAGCATTTATTGGGTGGAAAGAAAATTAGAGACAAAACAATATTGTGCTCTAGGTTGTCTCTTCACTTTTTCTCAATATTGGCATTAGAGGGAAAGGTTAGCTCCACGACCATCCACGTGTCATGCAGATAAGTTGCTGTTGTGCCGAATTCCCGTTGGATTGAAGCTTCATTTGCTGATACTATGCCAAAAGAAAGTTCACCCTAGCACAACAGTAGTTGCAGAGGGTTTTATGGAGGGATTTATTAATATGTATATGAGAAATAAAGCAGGACAGAATCTGCCACAGTGGTTTCCATTGGATTTGAGACAGATGGGATTTACTCGCCTCCAACCCTCCCATCTGGGAGAGGGGAGAAGTGCGTGTGGAGGTAGGATGTGCATCATGTTGAGGGGGGAACAGAGAAAAGCAGAATTGCTTTCACAAGTTAACAAAAATCTCATTCACCGTGAGTGGGGCTGTCTAGTGAACAACTCTGCTCAGCTTTTCAAAGAGGAGAAAGGAAAATATTTAAGTTTTTGAATGGTCTAGTCTATTTGGCTCCAGGCTGAGTGGAAGTGTCTGCGGGAAAGTATTTGATGCGTGAAGAGGAAAGGAAGGGCTTTAGCCCAAGTCAAAAACTCCTGTCTCCCTATCAGAAAAGTGCTCTTCTAAGGCAGATGGTTTCTGTTTGTTTGTATTGTAATAGTCATTGAGCCTGACATAAATCTGTCTGACTCTGGTCACTATGGCTACCTACAAATATGAATATAAGGAATACAGACAGGGGAGGGACCTGAAAATGCATCTCTTCTCTTTGGGAAATCCAAGCTTAATGCTTATGAACATGCCACTCCTCTTGGTGTGATACGTTCACTAGTTAGACCTCCCCTAGATTTGTTAGGCATGTATGTACCTTGTTCTTCTCACAGGGGCTCCTGTCCCTGAATTGAGTTGCTCTGGGATTTGGGATACTGAGAGATCCTGATGTTCTGCTTCTCGACTAATCACTGAAGTCCTTAGTTGCAGCAGGCTGTGCTAGCTCAGGTCATCACTAGCTTGGGGCACTCTACACCGCACTCTGTTGCCCAGGTATAAACATGCTTTATGTCACCAGATGCACACGTCATATGCAACCACTTTCTTCTGTGTAAACCTGCAGACCTGGGCAAAGCTCTCCTGATCTTCCTTTGTTTCTTGCCAAGAGCAGATCAAAGAATCACAGAAAATTGTTTGGGTGGAAAGGGACCTTTAAAGGTTGTCTATTTCAACCCCCTCTGCAATAAGCAGAGACATCTTCAACTAGGTCAGGTTGCTCAGAGCCTCGTCCAACCTGACCTTGAATATTTCCAGATGATGGGATCTGCCATTGCAGAACAAATGGAAAATCTGAGCTGCTCAGGCATTTGCCCTAGCTGATTTTTCCCATGAATGCCTGCTGGACCATTTCCCCAGCAGCCTTTTTCCCATAGCAGCATGATTTCTAGGGCTTCCCTTGACACCCCTTGCTAACCACTGCCTCTGCCTCTATGGGCAGATGCTGGAATGGCAGCTCTGGTTGTTGTGCAAAAACTTGAGATTAATTGTATTCTGTATATAGATTTATTTATTTTTTTCTTCTCTTGCTTGTGGCTGTCACACTCAGCAAATATCAATTTTTGTTGAAAGTTTTTATGTTTTTATTCAGTTGCCTGGATCCAGTGTTCCTCCATTCTCAGGACAGTGTCGCTATTCGTTTTCACTCAGCACAATGAAGAGCTGACACGAAGACTGATTTTCAGAAGGTGGTGTCTTCTCCCCATTCTTGCTATCAGATTCCAAAGGTGCAAAGCTCAAGATGGGTAAGCAGGCTGCAGCAATGTATGTACAGAAATATGACCCAAATCTTTATTTATTCCTCAACATGACCTCAAAAGTACTTGACTCCTGAGTGGGACAAAAGGAATTTGATGCCAAACGTGCTTTGGATTAAGTAAAAACCATTCCTCACAAAGAGTCTAGGGCAGGAGGAAGAAGAATAAAAGGAAAGAAAATAGGGAAGAAAGAGAAAAGATATTTAAGGTGCCAAGTCTAGGGAGTTGGCAATGAAGCAGAAAGATGTGTCCTTTTGTTTTGTGTGGCAGTGGCTGCTGTAGTACTTGTATGTGCCACACAGTGTCAGACTGGCCCACAGCCACAGAAGATGAAACCAGCTGTAGGGGTTGCAGAGGATGATACATGAGCTGAGGGATCTCATTAGGACTTTCTGCCAACCCCATAGAAGCTCTGCCATGAGAAGGAGCTGTTTTAATTGCACTGTTGCTATTCTATTATACAGTATTGACAATTGTTCTTAATGAATATGGGGATCAGCGAGGCAGGTCTCCAGGGCTGGGTTTCCAGTAGATTAGTGCAAACAGAAAGCAGGAGGAAACTCTAATTGGTTGACACCGTAAGAACTGGCAGAAGTTCTGGCAGTGCTCTGAAGAACTACATATATCTTGGCTGGCCTTATCTGTTTAACTGCAGCTCTGCAAGCAGGAGAAATGTATGACAGCTAGAAACTACTCTAAATGCTAACTCGGTATAGCCTTTGCTCTTGAAGAATGAAGCACAGCCCATCCTTTTAACCAGCCCTCCAGGTTCCTCCTGAAGTCAATGCAGGGGAGAGGGTTTATCCTTCAAAAAGACTGGAAAATCATACTGGATTACTATTTCATAGAATCATAGAATGGTTTGGGTTGGCAGGGACCTTTAAAGACCATCTAATACACCACCATCCTTCACTACATCAGGTTGCTCAAAGTAAGAGTCCAACCTGACCGTGAACACTTCCACTCATGGGACATCCACAACTTCTCTGGGTAATCATCTGTTCCAGTGCCCTACCACTCTCATCATAAAAAAATGTCTTCTTTATATCCAAACTAAATCTGTGCTTTTTCAGTTCGAAAACTATTGCCTCTTTTTCTATCACTACAGGCCTTGGTGAAAAGTTTGTCTCCACCTTTCTTACAAGACCCCACTCTGTGTTGAAAGGATGCAATAAGGTCTCCCTGCAGACTTCTCTTCTCCAGGCTGAACAACTCCAACTCTCTCAGCCTTTCTTCATAGAGTGATGCTCCATCCCTCTGAGCATTTTCATGGCCCTGAAATTTCTCCTTTTACAAACAAGTCAATGAAACTGCTGCAGAGCTGAGACTGCTCTGTCTACATCTATCCCACATAGGTCTCTGGTTGCTCTTGCCTTACAATTGATTGCTCAAACTTTTTTTGTCTTCTGCTTCCTGTAATGGAAGGCAATGATAGTTAAATGCTTTTCTCTTACCTGTCTAGTAAGCTTTCCACTAAGACTTCCTTCCTGACTTCAAAAGAAGGGCACGTACTGTTCCTTCTTTTGATTCTTCTCTGCTGCAGCTGGTTTACTGAAAAAAAAAAAAACCAGTGTCATTTCATATGGTCTCCTGTGTCCATTTTTCGCTTTATAGAATTCTATCTGAGCTTCTTGTGCAATGCTAAAACTGGGACTTGGAAAGTGAGCCTCCAGTGGGAGTATGGCAGGCCAAGGTTAAAAAGCCCACTAATTAAAAAAGCAACAAACAGTACAAATCCATTTTTTTCAGCTGGAAAAACCCAGCACATCCTTTCATTCTGTCACCCTCCTCTGCTACCGCTTGGCCTTCGGAGACTGCGTGCCTCTTGCTAGGGGTGATGGGGCAGTTGCAGGGGGTAGGGTGGCTGCCTCTGGTCCTATGCAAAGCCCTGCAGAGCCACGTTCATCATGTCCAGGCAAAACATCCAACCCTTTTTCTGCCCTGCTTCTGTTTTCTGCACCCGTCTTGCTCCAAGTGTTTTAGTCTTTGAGCTTCCATAGCATATAAGCTTGGTTTGGCTTCTACCTTGCCTGCAGAACCTGAAGGAATCAGGTAGGGTGATATCCACTGATAAAAGTGTGTAGCTAACATTTATAAAATACCCCATTGTTGTTGAGCAGTGAGACATAAAGCTTGAGGTTAATGCAATTTCTTTTATTCTTCTTCCCTGGGTCTTCATGTGAAAAATGAACCCATCCCCAAGCCCAATATACAGCATGATATTTCTCCTTCTGCTGCCCTAAAAGTAGTTTGGTTACTTCCCCACTCCGTGAATTACTGAGACGCTTTCAGCTACTGTCTAACTGTACAGAGTACCCTTTGCTAAGTATGCATAACGTCACTTATATTCAATAACTAGCAGCTGGAATTTGATTTTTGTAGCTTATCCAGAAGGCTTGTGTTCAGATTTCCTTAACCCAGTGGTTTTACAAGAAAATTGAGATATCTATTTAAACTACGTAGATTGTCCATGAAAACTGGTGTCATTCTTACTGATGGCTTTACTCAGAGAAGAACAAAGCCCAAGTAAAAGGAGTTATATTTAGGCTGTAGGTTCTTAATTCTTAAGCTTGAAATCTCAGAGCTGATTGTGAGCCTGCCTGGAGCCATGAATTTCCATATACAAGATGCAGCTTTGAAATCTTTTTCAAAGTCTTATATTTGAACTATGGAAAAGCAGAGATGAGAAGACAGTTTCTAAAGGAGAGAGGAGAGGCTTCTGTGTTGCACTGTGCCTTTCATCTCCAAACACAAAGGACCAACATACAGAAAAAGTCAGAGTAAGCCGAGCTGCAGCAGCTCAGCCTGAGGCTGCAGCCTGGTGTTGCCTCTCTTGCAGCAGCCCCAAGCAAAGAGCCTGGCGAGGGAATGAGAACAGGACATGCGAGGATATTTGCTGGAATTGCTTTCCATCTCCAGGGATCTACATCTCAGGGGTTTTCAGAAGCAGAAGTGGTACTTTGTATTTAAAAGTCACTGACTTCACTAATGAGTTTCTAAGTTTCCTGCCAATACACCAGTTTTTACCTGCAATTTATGTTGGATTATATTCTGAAGCGCTAAGCAAAACTCAAGATTTTAGGAATTGATGCATTTAAATACCCCAGTGCCACCAGTAAAACAGTACCAGCTCATTGTGTTTATAAACCATACATGACTCTGCCTCTGCTATTTTAGTTCTTGCATGCTTTTCCAAGGTGTTAAAACTTCCTGTTGGTACTCACAGAGCTTGAGATTCATGCAGTAACCTGAGGAGCAGGTTAAAGCTTAAGAGATGCTTGTTTCTGACTGGCTAAAAAAACCCTAAACCTCCCAATTCTCAAGGGGTTCAGTTTTCACCCATTCATCTGTGGGGATCTGAGGGAAATATGCCCAAAAACCAAGGAACAAAGTGAATTTTGTCTTGGACCCAAACCTCAGCATTTCCTAAGTTCTGTGTGAAACCAATCTTAATGCATGGGTTTCTGCATTTATTTCTCAGACTAAATTTGCCCTGAATTGACATGGGATTTTTAGAAGCCAGAAGAGATTCCAGTCAAGAAACTAATATAATGTTCATCAGCAAAATTTGACCCAAGGCATTATCAAACCTTTTACACCTGTGTTATATATCAGAAAAATACTTACCAGAGAGCCATTCTCTATAACAGCCACTGCTTATTATTCTGCATTTTGCCATAAGCCAAATTCATAAATGCATTTTTAATTGATGTAATGGAAGGCTTGGTATTTTTTTGGGGGAAAAAAGTAACTATAATTCCTTCAATTATGCTGAAATGTTTCAGATAATCTTAAATAAATGTCTTCTAGAAGGCTTTGCTATTTCTTCGTTTTTAATACCATAAGCTATTTCAGAAGGAAGCTTTTCGTAAGTCAGGAAATCAATAAAAGGTTGTTAAAAGCAGACTAGCGTCTGGTTAGCTCATCTTTTTGCTAAAGCTATGTTATATCACTGAATGCAGGTGTGTGTATGCACCTGTGGGTCTGTGTATATATGCATGTAACTAACAAAGAATACATGAATAAAAAATCATCTGCTGCTTGCTGTACAGCTTAAGTGCTTCTGCAATACCGAAAACACGAGTTTTTCCAGTGTGAGAACAGGCAAGTGCACTTGCCTGACAAACAAGAAGCAAAATCTGTTCATGAAGGCAGACTGACAGTTCAAGTGTAGGGAAATGGGAAAAGGGTAATCCAGGCTCTCTTCTAAGTTTGCTTAATAATAATGTTCTCTTCCGAGAAAATCAAAGGTTACGTTCATACAGGTGAAGGGCTTTTTTAATTTGATTGTTTTAGTTGGGTTTCTTTATGTAATTTTCCATTTGATTTAATGCTATTTAGTATGATAAATGCTGCCTAATCCAAAATTCTTTTTTTTCCCTTTTCATGTATGAAAATCAGAGATGAAAGATTAGCTTCTAGTGACCTGCATCAAAATATAACTTGGCTGAAATTGAAATGAATTTGGATTTAGTTCTACCTCTTGGATAGTTTTGCTGCAACAACAAATCTTCATAATGTTAAGCTGCCTCTGCTCAAGGAATGGAAGAGGTGTGTTCAGCTGAGCTGTGAGAAGCTCCTGCTGTCTCTGCCCTGACTGTGTGTGTCTGACTGGAGTCAATGTCATCAGATCCTCAAAATGTAAAGGAATTTAGGATTTTAAAGTAAGATTACCGCAGCAGCTTTTCATGGTTTAATCATTTCATATTGGAAGCTGCTGAATGATGCATTCAGTGAGCTGATTGCTTTTCAGAGAGCATTAAAAGATTTAGTTGCTCCCTGTCTCAAATATTTGGAAGTTTTCACACTGGGATTGAAGGAAGCTGTGGAGCAAATCATGTCTCTCCCCAGGCACGGGCAGCTCACTTTCTTGGTAGCTTGGGCTGTGTGGAAGGAATTGTGACAAAATGCAATTATTTTGGATTTAAGCTTTGTTGTAACTTGGTCTGTGTTTTGTCTCTCAGCTGTATAAAAGGCAATATGCATTGCTTGTTGGATTTTCTTAATCGGTAAGTATTAATGGCAAGTGTTAATACAGCGTTCGCCTCGCACCCTGCTGGTGTGCCCACTGCCTCAGCTGGGTTGGTCCTGGGCATGTGGCTGCAGTGGGGAGCCAGCAGCCCTGAGTGGGTGCAGGACAGGCGGCACCTCTAAGGGGGCACCTCTTCGGATCTGGGTGTCCTTTCTTGCCTCAAGGTGTTAACTGCAGCTCAGGGTAACACAGGCACTGGAACAGTAATACAGGCAACTTACATGACATCTCATGCTCCATTCCTCACCGCACCGTTGTGTGGCTGTATCTGCTGGAGTCGTCATCCATCCTCCTCCTCGGTAGGGAAATATCCAAATATCACACAGAATCATAGAATCACCAGGTTGGAAAAGACCTTTTGGATCATTGAGTCCAACCATTCCTATCTGCCACTAAAACATGTCCCTGAGCACCTCGTCTACCCGTCTTTTAGAGAGCCAACCGTTCTG
The DNA here is from genome assembly GCF_017976375.1 of Cuculus canorus. NCBI lineage: Eukaryota > Metazoa > Chordata > Aves > Cuculiformes > Cuculidae > Cuculus > Cuculus canorus. The sequence goes on from NC_071402.1 coordinate 46,384,881, forward strand.
CTTACAATTTTAAAAATATCACACAAAACGTATTTACAGAAAAAAATAATTAATTTTGGATAGTGCATAGGAGGAATAAGAGTTTCTAAACACCCCTTTGCATCAAAGTACCTTTGACTGACACCCCCTCAACAAGTCACTGCCTTGCAGCTGGACATGGCAGCAGAAGGAGTGGGTGCCTGTCAGGACTGCCTTGAGATGAATCTGGTATCAAATAGGAGTATTTACTGAACAGTTCAAAAATTCACGTCAGCATGGCTTCAAGTTCCATTAATTCTATCATGATGTTCTTCTGCACTGATTGCAAAAATACTCAGTAGCTTTTCCCTGAGGGTCTACTTAGAAAGATTCCTTTCTTTCGGGCTTGCCACCTGCTGCTCATGGTGCCTGGAAGGGATGTCTGCCATGCTGATTGTGAAGTGGATAACAACCGTGTCCACCTACCTCCATCTCCTCTCTGCCAGATTTCCTCCTGTTACCTACACCCGGAGCTTCCCCAGGGACAGCTGAATGCCCCCTGAGCTATCGCCCTCCTCCTCCAGGGATGGAGATCTGTACAACTGTTGTGGATCTGCAGCTCAGCGCTCATCTGGGCAGGACCAAACCGGGCCGCTGGGAGAGCTCTGCCTGACTGCGAGGTTTGAGTCTGGTTCACCAAAACACAGAGGCCTGTCAGGAACCCCCAGACCAAAATCAAGGCAGCCCAAACTGGAACTGGAGTCGGTTTTGGTTTATTTTCTGTTCAAGTCCTCTTACTTGGGAGACACAATTTTACCCTGAGTGGAGGTTATGTTGTTCACACACAGATCTCAGAGATAGTTTATTTCAATTGCACTCTTCTGTCCCCAAAGCATTTTCTTTGGTCCTTCTGCGGCATCAGCTGTCTTACCAGCAGTTGCCCACAAAGTCTGTAAACTAACAAAAGATTGATAGGTTCATAAAGGAGAGGTGAAGGTGGCGTTTCCCTGCTTTCCGCTTTAGGATTTAGGTTTCTGAGATGACTGATTGCTTTTTTCCTCACAGTGTGGGGTTTGCAAGGCTTGTCTGACCAGTGTTTAGAAGAAGCCCAAGTGTCTGACAAGCCTTTTGAAAACAAAGCAGAAACTGAGTTGTTCTCTCTTTCCTTCAACGGCAGCCCTAGTCCTATAGCACATTCTTCGATAGAATGTCTCCTGCTCCACACCGTACAGATACCCCACCCACTCAGAGTGTGGAGCGAAGAAGAAATTAAATCTTTGGAGCTATAAAGCTATACAACATAGTTTTAGTTCTTTTCAATTATGATGTGGAACTTCACCGAATCCTCTTTAGCATGGATTTCTCTTGCTAAGCCATAACAGAAGGAATAAATCAAATTTCTTTGAATTTAGTTCCACTTGCATTTTCTCTTTCCTAAGCAGCTTTTTGTGCCATGAAAACAGTGGTCCAGCATGTCTTTAATAGTTAACCTATTTAATAGTTCATCTCATGACATCTCTCTGCATCTGGAGGAAAATGCCCAGGACAATAATGTTGCCTAATAATATCAAACTGATGAGCAGAGAAATAGCACCCACATTCTCAGCTGATGATATGGCAAAGATCAAGAAATTCTGCAAAGCTCAAACTAAAGTAAGTTATAAATTGCACTAATACTGGCTAATGGATAATGAGATTCAGCCCTAATGTTGGTAATGTGCAATGTAAGTGTTTGCTGTTTCTTAAATAGGATATCTTTGACCATTTAAGCAAGTCTTTAGCACCAAACGTTCATGGCCATGAGTATATTAAAAAAACCATTTTGAGTATGCTACTGCTGGGTAATGAGAAAGTTCTCAACAATGGGACACGCATTAAAGAAAACATCAATATCTTATTATTAGGTAAGAGCATGTAGAGTTAATTGTGCATTGATAAGTTATTTTATTATCCCCCCTCCTCCTCATGCCAGTGTAGTTCTGTTATGCAATATTAGCAAGAAAATAAAAGCCAACCCAGTACAAAGACTCATTTTGTCTTATACAAGAATGTTTGTTAGTGTCTTAGGATCAATTTATTTTATCCTTGGGCACATTTTTACAATTATTTCTGTTTTGTCCCACACTTCCCTATTTACTTGACATCTGTTCTATGCTTCTAACTAGCGCCGGCATGATGCGCAATCGAGTCTAATCCTGCGCTGCTCATTCAGGCGAGACACCCACTGATTTCACGAATGGGCTTCAGTTTATCCCTTAAGTTGATGGAACTATTCTACTTCTGTCACTTGTAGGCACAGTGACTGTTCAGTTGTGACTTCATTCCTAAATGTTTTGTTTTCAGTACACATAATTAAGTTACATTAGCCTGACAATGCTAACCTGCTACATAACAGCTCCTCGCAGAGGTGTCAGCTTCTTGCAAAAATCAAGTTCTTTATTTTTCTAAAGAGCTTCAATGAACTATTTGATAACTTGCTTTAAAAAGAGACTAACCTAAAAAAATAATCCTTCTCAAATCTTTCTGTTTGAGTGTGTCTTTTCTCTCCTGAAGAGGGCAACTGAAACAACACTTTTTCCACACTGCACTACTGGCTCCTCAACCATGCTAGTACAGATGGAACCAGTTATCCAATAAGCCTTTGTCAAAAGCGCTTCCCCAGCACCTGAATTACCTTGCTGTGTACCCAGATATAGCACATGTGGAGCCACGAAAATTCAAAGCAATAGTACAAAGGCAGTCAATGACATGCTAATGGATCTGTTGGGCTTTGCAATCCAAAGGACTGTCTATTAAAGTTTTAATAAAGCCAAAAGCCAGTTCTTTAATAAAATGCAAAGCTAGGCTGGACATAGGCATCTTCTTTGAAATTTGGAATGAGATCTTAAATTTTAAAAAAAAAGGGAAAGAAATTATTCTGGGAACACTCTAAAGCAAGAACGCTAATAAAAGAAAGTACAGTTTGAGCATTTCTACCTGATTTATTGAAACAGTAGGATTCTGAGGATGTCTTTAGTACCTACCTATGTTCAATAATGTCTGGAGGGGTCTCACGTATGTGGTTCTTTTACATATAGTTAAATATATAAATACAAATTTCTGTTTATAAAAATGTACACTCTTGGCTTAGAAATGCCAGGTTCTCTTCTTTTCAGTGTGAGGCTGAAATGAGAAACTGCAGTTCTTCCTATAGACCAATACTGCTTGTGTAACCTTACATCTAAAACAACTTAGAAGCTAATCAATGGTACAAGATTTCCAAGTTTGGTAAGAGTCAGGAGTATTTTGGAGGAGAAACACTGGAAAAATCCCAAACTAAAATTCTAAAACGTGGAGGATTTTATACCAGAGTCCTGCAGCTTTGGGAGCTTGAAGGCTCAAGCATGTATCTCTCTAATGCTTTGTCTTCCTTCAATTGCCTGAACCTGTGCTTTTGGAGATGCTGGTGAAGCATGGCAGGCTCCTATACCTGGAATAATTAAAGGTGTTGATTTGGTTTGCTCCCAGTTTTCTCCTGTTAAACTGAAATTGAACATTAAACCTCATGACATTTATATGGAAGCCATGTGGGTTTTTTCATAACATATGAAATAAAAGGTTGCAAGCTTAGAAAAATAAATGTACTAATGATATTTCAAGGTACTTACAAGATTTAAGTGAATCTTCTAAACTTTGGAAGATTTGATGTTCATTGTTACTTGGAAAGAAGAAAGACTACCACTTCTCAATATCCATCTCAATATACTCACAACACCATCAGAGGAATCCTCCTCCTTTTACAGAGAAGGAGCTTAGAAACACTGAATGAAAAATGTTTATTATGAAGCTTATAAAACCTGTCTGTAAATGCTATTCAGCTACCTGGTAAACTGCATTTTTGGGGGCCACAGCCCCAGGCTCCTCTGCAGTTAGTAATGTCAGGTTAGCATCCTCTGATCTATGAGCAGGGACTCCTGGCTCTACTCCTTCCACCACCTTCATCCAGCTACTGAGGTCTGTCTGCCAACAGCAATGAAGCCAATGGCTGTTGGGTTCTGGTTGCCAAGGGGGGAGAATTGTCTCAGCGATGACCGTGGCTGTGGGGCGGCAGTGCTACCAGTGGTCCTACGATGGCTCCCGCTGAGTGCAGTGTACCTGCTTGTGACCAGTTTGCTGAACAGCACCTTCGGAGCAGTAAAACATCAGACCAACAGTGGGTTGTCTTTTCTCAATCAGATTTGACAGCAATTTACTCTGTGCTCTTACTTAAGCCTCCTAATAGTCCCGATTTAACTGTCTTTCCAATAAATTGAGGAAACTGGTTTCCCATTTCCCAGGGGTATTTGGGCAATTAATTGTAAAAATACTTTCTAAGTGCAAGAGCATTTATCTCATTCAAGTTCATTCCTGCCAGAGCTTGAAAGGTACCGAGATTCAAGTTTACTGGAGCAAGCAGTGCCTGACATCATCAGCAAATATTCAATTACTATCCCAGCTCAGAGGTCTGGACCTGCAGCCTGCAGCTCCTGGATCTGAAGGAGGTGACCAAAGTCCTGCTCGCATTTCTTTTGCACTTCCACAGAGAGGAACGGAGGCAGCTCTGCATTTCCCCTTCCACAAAAGCTTTGTACTGCATGCCTGCCTATTTGCATGGGGTTGCCATGTTGTTAGACATAACTGAAGTGTGATGTTTAACAACAAATAACCTCTGCTGCAGCAGGGACAAGACCTTTTTCAAAGCTAATCTTGCTAATGTGTAGCTCCATCTGAGATGATGTAGACCTTTAGGAGTCCATGGCTTCTTCTTACACAGTGACTCTTGGGAGGGATGTGCAACCTCTGACTTCACCAGTAGGTATTTAAATTTTGAATACTTTCAGCACCCCTTGTGACAGAAGCCCAAAGTGATGGGGAATGAGAGGATATTTACTGTACTCTTGTTTAAAAAGCTAAGGGAATTAATGCAGTCACAGATACTGTACAAGATATTCAGCCCAAATTAACCATTTACATTTAAGCTGAACAAAGCAGTAGTAATGAAAGGTCAGGATTGCTCTACTGCTTAGTAGGCTATTTAATTTTTTCCAGTGCTCTAAAACCAGCATGCAAAAGCCTTTGGCCCTGCAGCCGAAAGATGCCAAAGTGCTCTGCTTTCCCCTTTAAGAGGTGATCTTTGTATTGTAAAATATTCCGTAAACCGCTTCCACCATCAGCAGGGGGTTGCCAGGAAGGCACTTGACAGCAGCTGTAACTGCTGATTAAGAAACTGATGCTCAGCCGTGCATTTCCAAAGATATCGAACTTCCTGTCTTTTGAGCTCTAAAACCCTCCTGTGGTGCAATGGGCCCTGTGCGCCTGGCTGCACGCTGCGTGCCCGTGCGCACATCAACAAGCGCCCACATACCCAAGATCCTGAACTCCAGCCTCTGGGTGGTTTTTTTAGGTAACAAAGCCTCAAAATGGTCTTAATGCTGCCTAATAAGAAATGGGAAAGTGTTATATACCTAAAGAATATTTAATAAAATCCTTTTTAGCCCACCCAGTCCTATTCTACCAGATCATCCAGGTGCTGTGGGAAACCAGACAGAAAGCAAACACGCAAGTAAGCCCAGTCACAGCCAACTGAGAGTGATCTGACACCTGTGAAGTGGTTTGTGCAATGTGGGTATAAACTAAGGCAAGTGGAAGCCAAGATAACTTGTTCTAAGGAAAGCAAGTAGCACCACACAATCTAGGCGCTCAGACATGATTATTGTGTAAATGAAAGCATTTCTATGACTTTGCTGCACAAAGGGCAGAGCAGCTCACTCATTTGAACCCCAGGCAAAAAAAAAAGGTAAATAATCCTCTGGGGGGAAAAAGGGTAAATAAACATCTATTCCTCCTTTCCCCACATTTCATTTTAGAAATACCTTTGAGGTTGCTGGGACCGCATACAAAATGAATGTGTCTGTGGCTACTTGTATTTCTCAGAAATTTAAATGTGTACCAGTGCTCAAGATTGACTCTTGCGAGGAAGGCAGTTGCCAGCCAACGCTCTGCAAGTTTTTTGTGGACAGGGGTGTAGCCACCAGAGATGTTTGATGCCAACCAAATGGCTATGCAGTTACTCCCACCGTGTGACCACATGGAGTCTTGGCTGGAAAAGCCAGTGTAGGCCAGAGAGCTGGGACAGGACAGCCCTGACTGTTGCTGACAAAGGGTATTGGTTGTCGGATGGGCCTTCCCTCCCAAGGAGGAGAAATATTTATATCTGGTCTTCGGTGACTCTGTGAAACAAAGCATTGATCTCCACCAGTTCCTCCAAGGCAAGAACGACTCTTATTTATTGCCCACAGCAACAGCCTATGCAGGGACAACTTCTCCACAGGAATGCAGAGCCAGCACTACGGGGTACCACCACTAGCTTTGTCCCCAGCAGAAGCCATGGAAGCGGTTACACTTCCAAGGTTTTCTTCAGTATTCCAGCTTCTGGTGACAAAGTATGTTTTGTGCGATGCTTGTGCCAGCTCCATCTCCGCAGTGCCCCGGCTGCCAGTTTCCCAGATGTCCCGAGGGAGACAGCTGCCCAAAGAGGCTCTGCAGCCCTGCGGTTGGGGCAGCCAGAGGTCTCAGGGCACTTGTGAGTGAGAGATGTGTACGGTGCAATAAGGTAATGGAAGCAGGTTTTGTAAAGGACACGAGCAGTGGTGACTGATGTTGCTGCGAGGTGGAAACCTATGAAAGGCAGAGCTAACAGTTGGGCTGCTGAGCGGAAGACATTGTTCAGGTTTTGCATTGCAAATCTGTCTCCCTGGGAGACATGGCCTGCAGACCATCATACAGTGGACCACACTGGGTATTTATTATCTATCTCAATCTAATTTTCTTCTTTTTCCTTAGAGCTTTTTTTTCTTGAAGGAGATTTGTATTTTCTTATCCCAGTGGCTTTTCATTTTCCATTCCTCCCAATCACCTATAGTCATGTTTAAGCGTGATCATTATTCTTTTGGCCAAGACAAACCTGCAGTTGTCCTGAGTGCCTGCAAAGGTTGTTCCTTAAGCAGGTGAGATGATTGATACTTTCATTTTCTTTTTCTCTCCTTACCTTCAGCTTACCCTGGCAAATCTTTTCTGGTGATGAAGGTGTGGCAGTGGCAGCCAAAATGAAACCTGACTCTTTTAAGTGGCAACAGAGACTCCTACCACAGTTAATAAACTAAAATATATTAAACAACTTAATAACTACCAAACTTAATAAACTAAAAGCTTATTTAACAAAGTAAGCTGAACTTGCAATGTTATTTTATGTAATCCATAAAATTACGTTTGTTCTGAACGAGCAAACATCATTTACACCAGTGAAAGCTGCCTCTAAAGCCAAGTGTTCACAACATGATGAGAAGTATGAAAAAAAAAAAAAGGCAATCACAAATGAAGAACGAGACATGCTGCTGACAGGATCTGATCTGGCTTTTTGTAGCATAGGCTGCATGGATCCAGATGGTGTTAAAAAGAAAAATCAAGGGCAGATTCACAGACACAGACCTCTAGCACAACAAGATGGTGGCTTCTAGTTACGTATTAGTAACAGCTAAGAAGTTAATCAAAATGTTCCATCAAATTGTTTAGCAGCAAGATTCAAATCTGATAAAGAGCGCATAATCTTTTTTTCCCATGAGTATTGTACTGGAAGAGCAATCACAGTTATGTATTTTATGATGAAGCATTGTAACCTTGGGAAAAAATGGACTTTTATTTTGTTCTTTTAAGTTCCAGACATTCAAGTTAAACTTCTGTGATGCTATCCTGTTTTCACAGTATGTGAAGTCAAAGGCAGAGACCAAGCATGGACTGTTTCATCTCGAGTGGAAGGAGTTTAGGAATTTGTAAGCAAATGAAGGCAAAACCTGTATTGGAAACCTGTCTGCAAGCTTTATGATACCAGTTATAGAGCATACATTGCAAGTAATGAACTCTGATTGGGATATGAAAAAAGAAAAAAAAAACAATCCATGAAAAAAAATAGAAAAAGATGGCAAGGTGATGTTTCTGCAGAAGTTAATACAAAGGAGATCAATCCTATGTACACTAGAAAATTAACAATTTGGGAGTAGAAGGAGTGATCAGTTTGAATTACTGTGGTCTTTTTTTTTTCCCAGTTCACTCTCTTGATAATCAGAAAGGGGAGAGGACAAGGAAAGTAGCCATGGGGAATCTATCTGCTGCAAAAATTCATAATATTCTTGCACAAAATGAATTATTAAAACTCAACTAATTTGTAATAAACTAGACTATCTGAAAGAAGTGGAGAAATTAGATCACCATATATTTAATTTCTTCATAATTTCATAGCACAGTCTGAGCAAAATACAGGTATTTTGCCCTTACTGGATAAATACTACAGAAATCTCTAAGCAACAACTCTAGAGTTAAGAAACAGCAATTGACTGCATGACTGTTCAGAAGATGCAGTTTACTTGGTGGTTATCTTCTCCTTTTGAGACGTGAATCTCTGTACTACTGGCACTTGAAGATAGGTCGATACTGCAGTCCAAGTAGATGGGAGAATTAAGATTCCACTTTTGAGAATCAAAGGTACATTAACTGACATATGGCATCTGTGTCTTAGCAAAAGCCCCTGAGCTCTACTAATGATGAAAAAGGAGAGCTGTGAAAAAAAAAAATCTGGAAAAATAGCACCTCCCTCTTTTGATCTCCACCTTATGAAAACGACAGCTCATGACTCCTGCCCTGCACCCTGGAACTGTGTCTGCCTGCCATCGGTGGTACAAAACACCTGACATTCTTAGCTGAAATAAGAGAGCCAGTGTCTAGAATAAGTCCCTTTTTTTTGCATTTAGACAACGCAGTGCCAGCCAGACTATTAGACATTATGATTCAGTTGTTTGCTACTTGTGCAAAAGCTGGACTGAGCAAGCTGATCCGTGTGATGCAAATAGGAATGAAACTGGTCTAGTTTGCATATATCAGGAATACGAGGCTATGTATGCTGTTTAGCATAAATATTAGGTAGCAGGCCAAAAAGATTTTCTGCAATGCTGAGATTCTCAAAGAAAGACCAAGAAGTAGCTAGAACAACAGCCTCTCTTTTTTTTTTTTATCTCCAAACCAGAGCCACTGACTTGAATATTTGGTAATTTCATATTTTTTTTTGGAGCCCATGCTGTGACTTGTGATAGACTCAGCAGTGGGGAATGAGTCATGTACACAGCTCTAAATACAATGTGCACATACTCTGTACAGCTAGTCCAGAGCTCAAAAAAGAAGGAGCCAAGAAGACAGCATTCATTTAAGCCTGGGTCTTTGCTAGGGGGACAGCCACTGGGTACCAGCAGAGACCTGCACTTGAATGAACCACAGGAACAGGATAGTCAACCCGAAGAGTCAATGTCCACAGCTCAAGTCCTTGTGATGCACATTGTGGAAACTAAATAGTGGGCTTTTTACACTAGTCCTGATTTGTGGACAGTAGAACGTGCTTGTGATGCAGGCAGAGCAAATCCTTGTTGAAAATTTTAAACTGAATCCTTCCTGTAAGAAGGACAGGAAGAAGGGGAATGGTGCAGATTTAACATTGGTTAAATTATTAGCATCTCAGCAATTTCACACAGAGCAGCTTACATTAAAGATTTTTAGTAAAACTTTCCGCGAATAAATCTGCTTTAGAAAAATAAACACCCAGACTGCAACCCCTATGGCTCTCTGACTGACCAACACAGTATCTGTTCTGTGATGAATATCCGTATTATCTGTAAATGTGTCAAATGTATGTCTTCAAAATCAAGTGGCTTCGTTAAAAATAGCAAATGCAGTTCTTGTAATCATGTAGAAAAAGTCTTTATAGAGAACTGAGGTCTAGAGGAAAGTTGTAGGACCTGGGCTGGTGAAACTTTGTTGCTGTTTTTAGGAGAGGTGACCATCACTAAAGCTTTGCAACTTTAACCAGTTAAATTATATATCCAAGTAAAGCATCTGCTCATAAAGAAAAAAACTCCAGTTAATACGTTTAATTTCCTAAATCACATATGTAATTTTAATCTCTCACCTTCTTTCTTCACAGAAAAATACCATCGCTGTAAGTTAGTTGTGCCATAGCTTTTTAAGAAGGATGTATTTGTTCAGGAACTTGAGCTGGTAGAATAACTTCTGTGATAGACAATAAAGTGCAATATTGAATCTGACGGACTTCCTGAGTAATTTTCTGCATTGTAAATTGAAAAAAAAATGTATTTTGTTCTTGACTATTTTTAGGTCAGTTAATGACATTAATAAAATCTCGGTCTCTTTTGGCTTTATGGAATTTGCACACCACTGAGAAGTGAGTTGTTCATACTGATTGACCAGGAGATTCAGTTTTAAGACATGTTCTTCACTGATTCCTATTTGAAATGAATAAGCTGAAGCTTACAGGATTTTTCTCATGGAAGTTTATAACTTCAAGATAGGCCCTATGGAATATGTATCTTGCAGAATGCATTATCATGTATTGCTCTGTGTAATAAGCTCTCTTCTGATGAAAGCACAGGTAAGTATTTGTGCCATGTCATGTAATCTGGATTTCAAAATATATAAATGATCTCTGCAGTCACAAATCTGGGAGTTCACACTTGAAATTGCAAAACACTCACTGTTTATAAAGTTAAGTATTGTAGCCATTCATGAACGGTCTCATTTGTGTCTTCTTAACTCCATGTAAATCTATGTGCATATCTTAATTGAAGGCACATTTGCAGGATTATTAGCATGAAAACTGCTGATGAAGACTTGTCAAAATAGGAAAGTTATTTTAAGACAGCTATAGTAGGGTATCTTCCCATCCAGGATGTTTGTTAGCTCTAACAAATCTTTGTTAATTTTGTCTCTGGCTCTTTTCATGAATTTTTGGGTTCTAACAAAAGCTAATAAAACCAGCTATGAATGCTTTAAATATAACTACATTTCAGAGAATATTAATCAGAGAAGGACTACATATGTAATGTCAGTACAGAAGCACACACATTTGTTGCTCTGTGCCATGCAGTAACATTCAGAGAAAGACTAGTTCCCTTATCAAATTTCCATAAAATTCGAACTGCTCTTGTGCAGAGTTAGGGAAAATTGTATGACAAATTTTATGATCATCAACATCCATTCCAGGGAATCAAAGTAGCTGCTGACCTTTAAATGTGAACATATTCACATACCAGTCTACCAACCATCTGGTATGACCCGACATTTCTTTACTGGCATTCCTGTCTCTTGCAGCCCCCTCCAAAACATTGCAGATGTGATGATCTGTGCCCATGGTGACTGCCACCTTCCTCATCAGACTGTCCTCAGGGAAGTACACTTTTACTTTCTCTGGCCCTTCTCCTATTTCCATGCCTACTCTGTTCTCCAAATCCCACTGAATTGTAGCCCTACTTGTCAAGGGTGTTAAGAGAGACAACAAATACAGCAGACCTGGGATTCCTTCTCTTGAGCCAACATGACCAGCCAGCTGATTAAAAATCATAGAATCATTACGGTTGGAAGGGACCTTAAAGATCATCTAGTTCCAACTCCCCTGCCATGGGCAGGGACGCCTCCCACTAGATCAGGCTGCCCAAGACCCCATCCAACCTGGCCTTGAACAACTCCAGGGATGGGGCATCCACAACTTCCCTGGGCAACCTGTGCCAGTGCCTCACGACTCTCATTGTGAAGAAATTCTTCCTAACGTCTAGTCTATTTCTTCAGTCCAGTCCCAGAGATGCAGCTGCTGCTCTTCCTACTTACAGGTCTGGCCTTTAGCAAAGTTGAGTGTGTATCCAAGACACACACACACAGGTCCCTAAAGCAGCTGGCTGCACAGACTGCTGCATACACAGAGCAGTGCCAGTAGTGGCAGACACCTGTAATGCTATCCAAACTCACACAAAGTGCAGACAGCCCTGTTCTCGCCTTCCCCTCTAGGCTCTCAGAATTGTGATGCTCTGGTGAAAACGTGTGCCCTCATTCTCCACAACCATAAGCACACCCACACTCACAGCCCCCTGAATGTTAGCACCGCCTCTAAAACTGTTTAATACCTATGCCTAGACTTGGCATCTTTTAACTGGTATGCAGTCTACCTCCCACTTGTCAAATAGAGCATTTCGATGCTTGCTAGTGAAACAGATGCATACACTCACACATTCACTGCATAAGGACACCCACAATCACAGATCACTTGAATACCAACATAGGCTCGCAGTCTGCTCTCTGGTCATTGTCACACAGATCTCTACTGCAGGCTAGTCTCTCCAGTTGCTGGCATCATTTTCCCACACTAGTTCCTCTATTATCCACCATGATCCTTCCTCTTTCCTATGAATCCTTTGGCCTTTCCCCTAAACATCTCATAGCTATTCTTACATAAACCCCCAAGCCTCTTCTGATAGCCCATATCCCAAGTAGCCTCAAGTATCCCATAATGCTCATGTTAATCATGTTCCCCCCTTCCTGCGAGTTAAAAATTTTTGTTTGGGTTGACATTCTTGAAGGCTCTGCCCTAGAAGTTCCCTTAGTGGCCCATCAATCAGTGGCTGAAGCATTCTGATTCCTCATTATTGTCTCTGTTGTGACTTCCTCTCCAATGTTCCTGACTGTGGTTAATTTGTCGCTTTTCTCATTACTCGTTATTTCTGTTATAATGAGTAGATCACAACCACAGAAGTTAATGAACTAGACTCTCCAACACTCCACATACCCTCATACTACTGACTGAGCTATGCAGGACCCAGAATGGCTGGATACCCTGTGACTACAAGTCCAGATCTTACTTAAGACATATGTATGATGATAAGATATCAAACCCAGACTTCACTGTGCTGATTGAAAGTCAGAATGCAGTTTTTTTGTGTTTTCTTCATGTTCAGGTATATTTAAAAGACAAGGCAAGCATGTCACAATACATCTTTCCATCTTTCTCTATTGCATGGTAGTACACAACACTGTCACACACTTTACTGATGTTAGCACAGTATTTTATCCACGTGATGAACTATTTTCCAGACTTTACAAACCTCCATCATGATGGTTGAGATAAAAGTAACAGAAAGAATGAAGACGTAGTTGTGGTTTTCCAGTGATGTTCATCTTGTGTCTTTGATGCTTGCTTGCATTATCTTCAGAAGGATGTTTTATTCTAAATGAAAAAAAGACAAAAAACAAACCACATCACAGCGAGTAGGGAAGGGAAATATGTGCATAATGTTACTTACAAAGAAGGAAAAATAATTTATTAGGAAGTCAGAAAGTAAAGGTGTCAAGTATCTGGCATTATACAGGGGCACTGCACCTCAACAGGACATCACATAATGCATGTTAGGACAAAATGAAAAATGGAAGTCTGCTCTCTGAAGACCATTCCTCTTCAGTTTGCGTATAAAATTTCTCCTGTGCCCTGTGAGTTCCTCTAAGCTATACCATTCTTACTATTTCCAAAACTAAGTCTCTCTTTAAACTAAGAGTCCATACACCTGGGGACTTTGTGAAACTTCCTGTCAAAACATGCCCAAATGTCTTTGCTAGTCACTAAATTACTTTTCCAATCTAGTCATTCAGATAGTTTTAACCTACTCTCGTCTTTTAATTCTCCTTATGTCACAATTTCCATGGCTACTTCATTCCTTGCATAAGATAAGGCCATTGAATAGGGAAACTAACTTTCACATTTGCTTTTTGCTTTGGCATATTGGGTTGGGATTTTAGCGCTACATCCAGGTGTTTTAAGGGGACATCTTTAGTAGAAAATGGATAATAGATGAAATACAGTTCCACAAAGAAGAAGATACAGTTTAGTTACTAAACTGAAAATGAGCCCCTTTGTTCACACTCTCCCACTCAACTTAGACTGCCATCAAGGGGGTGGAGAAGGAGACTAAGTCTTGAATGAAGTGGCTTTCTGGTGTTTGATAATTGAGTAGTACTTAATGAAGGTCTTTAATTCCTAAGCTGTGGTCTTCAGATTGTAAAAATGTGGCATCCTCCGAGTTACTTTTACTGGGTTTGTTTATTTTTAGTAATACGCATATATATAAAATTGTTGAAAAAGGTAAAACACTTACTTCTAGAGGCAGGCTCTGACCATTTTCCTTTCCTTGGCTGTATTTCTTTTTAAGGCACACTGCAGTTGTGATAGTGACAATAAGCATTACAACAAATACAGCCATGGTTGAAGAAACAGCTATTACAATATTGTCGTGATTTGAGCCTTTCTTTTCACACTTTTCTCCCATGTACCACCAGTCGTCACCTGCTGGACATCTAGAAAGGAAAAGAACAAATATGTGATATCACCTAAAGATTAAAGGCATTAAAAGGGCCACGTACAAAAAAAAAATGGCATTTCTGATGCACTGTTCCTATATCGCAAAGCATAATGAAGTTATCTTAAAATGCACTTCTATTTTAAAGCTGTCTTGAGTAGCCTACTGTCTGTACACATCTGGATGCGCTTCTTTAAGCTTTACACGTTACATTAGGTCATGTCTTCAGAGACAGCCTTTGCCAGAAAACCCAAGCACAATCCTGATCCTTTTGACTGCTTAACTGTTGGCTGCAGCTGATCTATAGATCTGCTGCTACAGAATAGTCGTATTTTGCTACCAATAGAGATGCCCTCTGGATCACTCAGATCACTTATTGGCTTCCTTTTCTTTTAACTTTATGGCATTTCTGGGAATAGAAAACTCATTTTCTCCTTCAAAACTGATACCTGTCACTAAGATCACTGTCCTGTAATATTTGCTGCCATTATTACAAATTAGTCTCACATCCTTTGTCATGCTCCAGCTTTTACAAAAAGCCCTTCTATCATCTTCACTCAGTCAGTTCAAAAAAAGCCTTTATAGTCTATCAGTGACTGGACTACTGGATGAAGGAAAGGCTGTGGATGTAGTCTTCTTGGACTTCAGTAAAGACTTTGACACAGTTTCTCACACCATTCTGCTTCAGAAACTATCTGTCTCTGGCCTGGACAGGCACACACTCTCCTGGGTTGAAAACTGGTTGGATGGCCGGGCCCAGAGAGTGGTGGTAAATGGAGTTAACTTCAGCTGGAGGCCAGTTACAAGAGGGGTACCCCAGGGCTCGGTACTGGGTCCAGCCCTGTTCAATGTCTTTATCAATGACCTGGATGAAGGCATTGAGTGCACCCTCAGCAAGTTTGCAGATGATACTAAGCTGGGTGGAAGCATGGATCTGCTGGAGGGTAGGGAGGCTCTGCAAAGGGATCTGAACAGGCTGGACCGCTGGGCCGAGACCAATGGCATGAGGTTTAACAAGGCCAAATGCCGGGTCCTGCACTTGGGGCATAACAACCCTATGCAGTGCTACAGACTAGGAGACTTCTGGCTAGAAAGCTGTCTAGAGGAGAAGGACCTGGGGATGTTGGTTGACAGCCGACTGAACATGAGCCAGCAGTGTGCCCAGGTGGCCAAGAAGGCCAATGGCATCTTGGCTTGTATCAGAAACGGTGTGACCAGCAGGTCCAGGGAGATTATTCTCCCTCTGTACTCAGCACTGGTGAGACCGACCGCACCTTGAGTACTGTGTTCAGTTCTGGGCCCCTCACCACAAGAAGGATGTTGAAGCTCTGGAGCGTGTCCAGAGAAGAGCAATGAAGCAATGGTGAGGGGGCTGGAGAACAAGTCTTATGAGGAGCGGCTGACAGAGCTGGGGTTGTTTAGCCTGGAGAAGAGAAGGCTGAGAGGAGACCTTATTGCACTCTACAACTACCTGAAAGGAGGTTGTGGAGAGGAGGGAACTGGCCTCTTCTCACAAGTGACAGGTGACAGGACAAGGGGAAATGGCCTCAAGCTCCGCCAGGGGAGGTTCAGGCTGGACATCAGGAAAAAATTTTCACTGAAAGGGTCACTGGGCACTGGCACAGGCTGCCCGGGGAGGTGGTTGAGTCACCTTCCCTGGAGGTGTTTAAGGGATGGGTGGACAAAGTGCCGAGGGGCATGGTTTAGGGATTGTTAGGAATGGTTGGACTTGATGACCCAGTGGGTCCTTTTGAACCTAGTGATTCTATGATTCTATGATTCCTGGGGCTTTTTATCCTATTTTTATCCTATCAAGTCACATTTACCACCCTCCAGAAAACCTCACTTGTTTCCACACGATCTTTGCTTTTTTAATTCCAAGCTTACCATGTGCAGCAATTCAAGCCTGTGAGATAAACGGGTGAGGACCACAGGTCAGATTCTCATGGCATGTCTGAGCAGACAGCAGCTGAATCAAAGCTTAGGTGCAGGAATTCCCCAGCTGTAGGATTGAGCTGGCTGAAGGTGTTCCCACCACATCCCACTTTCCCTGCTCAGTACTTGTCTCCTAGTAGATGTAGTACATTCTCATCAAACCTCCTCATTGCTGAAAGGGGCTTATTTTCAGATTTATAGAATTGCCCCTGCCCTCCCCAAGAAGACAGTAAGAAAAGAAATTAACATCCTAGCAGCCATCTGATTTTAGGACTAAAAATAACTCCCAGGCCTTGATTCCTTCACCTTATCCAGCATCACTATCAGCTCAGAAATGTTTCATAGTGAGCATATGAGTTTTCCAGTGTTCTCATTGAAAAAAACTCTATGTGCAGTACTTCTGAGCACACACCTACCCTATCTCTCTAGCCCTGGTTGTTACTAGTGTTATCATTTTTCTAGTTCCTGTCTAAGCCATTTATTCAGAACTATACTTTCAGCTCTGAAAATTAATCTGTTTGCAGTGTGCTGCAAGGATACAAATTGCAGGGGGACTTCACATAACCCAGCTTAGACAGACTTACGTATCACATCCCCCAATGTTTCCCAGTAGAAAATTAGAGTGGAAATTGACCACTGGTCACACACTTCTCTGTGATGGAAAGTACATCACATAGGCATTAGAGCTTATAATAGCCCAGAATTAAAGTTTCCCTAGTTTTGAAATCAGGCATAACATTCATCGTAACTTTTTTGTCTCCTTGGAACAGTTTCTTGATTCATGTTGCTGACCTGCTTCTGATGGGTTGCACAAGAATTGTTTTTTAAAAGGTTTCTAAACAGGGAGACATAATACTTAATGAGTCATCCTGACTCTTGTTGTTCTCACCCTTTAGATGTCTGCCTCGCAGCATTCTCCCTGTTTACCTACCCTGGCACAGCACCACATAAGGTTACTATCTTCAGCCCTAGAGCTTGTTTGAGAGCTGGAACAATGCTGGTCAGCCAGGTGGGTTACATAAATATACCCACAGAGAATTAAATTAAAGTTCATAATAATTTTCTTGCAAGGCAAACAATCATTTTAGTCCTCAGCCTTAGCCTGTGATTTCAAAGGCAAGCAACTACACTTTGGTAATTCATGGTCATAATTTACACTACACAATATCTTTTAAGCAAATTCTAAAGTAATGTCTATGCTGCTTTCTCTCGGCAAAGTATTAAACACTTCTTCTACTGATATAAATGCTATTTTGTTTCAACTGCATTTATGTTTAACTCATAAATTTTGCTATAGGGACTTCTAAGGAGATGCACAGTCCATTTCATAACATTGGAGTAATACAGCACAGGAAATGATAAATACATTTAAAATATAATTTACAGGGAAGTCAAGCAGAGTACTCAAAGTGGTCAAATGCTGAGGTCATGAGCTTTGTTGCCCAAACTGATAACAAGTTTAGCTTTGCAATAGCAGTTGGAAATATTTGCCTTAATCATCTACAGTCTGTCCTTCATTTCATTATGAACAAAGATTTATTTTACTAAAAACTCATTACTCATCCCAAAATTGCATTTGAGAATGAATAAAGGCAGTTACCTGCATACCGGTGCTCTGTCTACAATAATGCAGATGCCATCATTTTCACAAGGGTTGTCTGGGCAGGAATCAGGAACCTCTGGCTTTTCGGTCAAGGGGACAGAGGTTGTGATGGGTGTTGTGGTGGCAGTAGGCCTTGTGGTAGGCTTGGTGGTGGAGGTGGGCGTGGTGGAGGCTGTAGCATTAGAGGGAGGTTTGATAGTGTTTGCACTAGACGTGTTCACCATGAAGGTGGGTGAAACACTTGGTTGAGTTGATAGTAGATGTGATATATCTGCATGATAAAAGCATGATAAGTAAGGTCTTCAGGTTATTTTTCCTCTTATTCTACTGATAAGTTCTAATAGCAAAGAGCAAAGAGCCTGTCCACTGGCATAATGAATAAATAGCTTTTTTTACATTTCAAGAGTATGATGTATTTCAGAAATGCCCTCTAGATTTTTTTCAGAAACAGACAAATTTATTCAAAGCACTCTATTCAAAATAATTTGCATAGGATTAGCATAGTTTTCTATATCTTTGCATCAGATAAAGGAATTACAAAGTGCATGTACCTATCCAGAAATATATCCAAGCTTATCATTTGACTTCAGATACACAAGTTGTTCCAAAACTGCTAATTAGTAAAGTACGTCATGTGTGTTGATATCTACAACACTAGTAACTCAGTAAACTAGTAATTTAGTATATGATACTCTGTGTTTACTCTATTGTGAAGAATGTCAACTATGTTTACATACCTTCCATTGTTAAAAGAATATAAACACTGTCTTCTTTAATAAAGTTGCGGCTTCTAAGTCTCTGATGAGTTAAGAATGCACTGGTTCCACTTCCTAGACCTCTCATAAATGTAGTTCCATTGGGAAAAGATGCTATGGATCCCACCTTATCTGGCCTATCCCAAAAATAAGTTGAAGAAGAATCTGGAAAAAAAAAATTAACTGAACATAAATGTGGGACGACTCTGGATTTCTTTCTCAGTAGGGTCCCGTCCTTCTCAGATAACCTCTACTGCAAAGTTGTACTGAGGTATCTCTCAACAACTAAGACAGTGTCCTACTTTGCCTCCTTCTGTTTAGTTGCTCATGGATATCATGAATATGAAGGAGGCATTTTTTCCTAAGATTCCACACTGATAAGGTTCATAAGACAATAGAGATCATCGATAGCTTGATTTAGTCTGAGGTATTGAGAAAACAGCCTGCTGGAGATGAAGCCATAGGAGAGCTAGTTGAAAACCTGTTGTATTTTCATTTTGGTTCTTCTAAAGTGTGGTGGGCAAGAAGACAAATAACACATGGAATATCTGTAAAATGAATTAAGTACTTCTCGAAAAAGAGCATCTCTTGATCTGGAGGAAGGACAGAGGGTATTTGGACAACCTGAATAATTACAGGCTACTGATGTCCCCTCCATCAAATCCTGTTCTAAATCTCAGAGTTCAGCCTGATTTTCTATGAATCTATCTGACAGAGGGAGAAGAAATTGCCTGCTCCAGTGCCTCTGCTGGTTAGAGAAAGGATAGGAGTTACAAGGATTCTCTTGGGAATCTGGGACTATCAGTAACATATGCATAAACAAGAAAGAAGGAGCAGAGTGCAAACGGATTGCATGTTCACAGTGTCAGAGAAGGAAAAGGGCTGAGTACTGTGGCTGTAACAGCAGAGAGCACAAGGAAAATGTCAACTGTCTATGGAGGACCTGGTGTGACACATCTTTCATTTATAGGGAAGGATATTTAATCTTTCTTCATTACCTGCATTGCTTTCATGTAGAGACACTGTCATAGAAAAATTAATGTAAATAATAATATTTTAAAAATGATACTGTGAACTAGACCTTTTTGTGCTTTCTGTCCTTGACTAATGTTACGGCCTGAAAGCCCAGGGCACTAAATCATTGGTGGAGGTGGTTTCTTTTGGCAAAATTCTTACATCAATGCAGAAAATAATTTTGGCGTAAATCCAGTCTTTATCCAGTGATGAATATGGGAGCTTTCTTTTATATCTCTCTTTATAGAGATTCGTACCATTTCTCATCTTTACCCTAACTGCCTCCTTTACAAGTTATTGTAGACAACTGCTCCTTATCTTCTCATACCTTGAACAAGTACAGATTATGTAATATGAATCGGTACTTTGTCCATCTAGAGGTTTGTGCTGACACCACTCTATGTTTTACAAGGAGGGAGGGGATTTAATAGCTGTACTTTCATCTGGTATGAACTGTGTGCATTGTTCATTCAATATTTTTCTTTTCAAGCCTTTTGGAAAACTTCCATTCTCATTAAAGCAGATATCAATGCATCCTCACAGACCATATGAAAGAAATTTTAGGAGTGGATCATCAACCTATTTCATATGCAGATCAACCCTGAAATCTAGGATCCCAGCTTAAACTATTTGCATGTTCAAGTTCGTGTGTGTGTGGATCAATTACATCGTTGCTGCAAACAAACTAAATATTTCAGAAGCTAAAAAAATGCATTAATTTACACAAAGGGAAAATTTGACTCCTTGGGTTTCGACTGTGTTTTAAATGTACTGGGTAGCACATCTGATTTTAACTAACCTGATAATTTCAGAGGGTCAGTTGTTATACTTCTTTGGTTTGACATCCGTTGACGAATATCAGGATGCTGGTCAAGCAGAACCATGGTACATTGTTGCCACGGACAAGGCCATTGCAACTGATCATCATTTGCTCCAGAAATCAAGTACAAGTAAATTCCTAAATTAAATGGGTTATCATCGGTACCGTTTATAAACAAGCCAATCTGAAAAGCATATCCTTTACTAGAGTAAAAAGGTGGACTGTATATTCTTCCTGCTGTCCCTGCTGGGCTTGTGTTGAGGAGATGTGTGAAATTTCTGATATGCCAGACATGGTGGGGACACTGAGTTTCTGACAAATTGATGTCATCAATAGAGAGGCCTCCGTTCGATAAGCCACTTCCTTTCACACCTTGAAACACAACCCGGAATTTACTTGTGACATTCAAAGAAACATGATGGAGCTGCCAGTAAGTCGCAGGTGAACCTGAAAAAAAACCAGTAGGAATTTCTGAGTAGGCAGTACAGCCAAACACCCCCTACAGCAATGCTATGTAAGAATTTCCATGTTTCACTGGCACTGACATGATATGATGGAATATTTCTCCTGTAGATGTTACATTTACAGTACAGGATCCTGCTTTCTCAATTCATATTCCCAACAGATTTAATATGCATAGTAGCTCTTTAATTTGAGTGAAAACAATATTATTGTTTTTTAAGACTGCCTTTTCTTTTATATTTTTGAAGAACATTGCATTAAATCAGTATAAATGTGATCATTAAATGCAGAAATATTGCTGTCACCTGGATTATTATTAGAAAGAAAAAGATTTAGAGCAAAGTATATTCAAATAACTGAATAACAACATATCTCAAGAAGAAGTGCTGCAGAGGACTCTGGGAGCCTAGAACTACAAGATTCGTTCATGAAATTGTTTTTTTGTATTTAAATGGCTCATTGGAAGTTTGTCCATGCAGAAGCACGATTCACCCATTAAATGATTAATGGTACTAAGTTCAAATTAAAGCCAGTCATTTGCAAAACCTACTTCATGGAATAGAAACCTCACTGCAAGTCTGATGCTGCATCCAAAAGTGCCTGCACTAGCAAATTCCACTTGACTCCAAAAACAGTGTACACAAAAGAAGAGACGTCTGCACGTGGGCCTTGTAAGGCAAGTGAAAGTAGGACATCCTTTGTTACTAGTG
Source organism: Cuculus canorus (assembly GCF_017976375.1). Classification (NCBI taxonomy): domain Eukaryota; kingdom Metazoa; phylum Chordata; class Aves; order Cuculiformes; family Cuculidae; genus Cuculus; species Cuculus canorus. The sequence goes on from NC_071402.1 coordinate 46,406,390, forward strand.
TGTACAGCAAAACGGTTCCTTTTTCTGCCTGATTTTTGTTCACCTGCATGGAAATTCAGACTTTTGGATGCATTTATGGAGTAGGCAGTGCCAATCCCAGGAACTTGCACTTCACTTTCCTAACAATTCTGAACACAATGCAATGGATCTCAGATATCATAGAATCATAGAATCACTAGGTTGGAAGGGACCTACTGGGTCATCAAGTCCAACCATTCCTAACAATCCCTAAACCACTTTTTCCTGATGTCCAGCCTGAACCTCCTCCGGTGGAGCTTAAGGCCAAGCCATTTCTTGCCATTTTTCATTACCATTATAGTAAGGAAAAAAGCCCACCCACAAACAAAAACAAAAGCACCCACTATTTTCAGTTTCATTGCCTTCTACATATACTACAGATTTTTTTTAACTGCACAGTTTATATGCAAGACTAGGGTTTATGAGTCATGTTCAATGAATAGACCAGCTACTGTGTCCCATCCAACAGCCTCCCCAGTTCGTGGCTGGAGGCAGCCACAGCAGCCACAGATCAGCAGAAAGGGTTCAGGGCTTGTCCCTCAGCCTCTTGAGTGTGATGGTTCAGTGCAAACCCCTGAGCAACTCAGCCAGCACTTGTGAACATGGCTGGAAAGGTGTTGGTACTTCTTCCAACATGTTGACTCTGTGTTGGTGAGGGTAACTTCTCATGTGAGAGAAGTGAGACAGCTTGAGAGAGACATCATCTTAAACCATGCCTGGAAGTCTCACTGGAGATTGTCAAAGCAGGGTGGCCATTTGAACACAAAGAGAAATCAGGGACTTAAAAGGAAATTATGGATGTGGGAAAGAAGGTATGGGAGATGGGACCTAACACACATGAAAGAGTATTTGTGAAGAAGAGTGAAGTGTGGAGAAATTAATCTTGGCTTCAAAGTATAGTTCAAAAGAGCTTGAAAAGCTCAGTCTAATAAGAAATTTACATCTGCCTTAGCAGTCCTGACGCTTATATTCACTTATGTGATTCCTGATGGCATACAGGGATGATGAAAGAATCAAGGTAATGAAAAAGAGTGGAAAAAAAGAAAAGAAAACCAGGCATGAGTAGTATCTGAGCCTAGAGGGACAAAAAGAGGCAGAAGAAATGGACTTGATATCTATTTTGTAAAAGAATTTTCTCAGTCCCTTACGTAACAAGAAGACTGAATTAGTTGTAGCTGTAAGGGAGACCAAGTAATAGCTATCTATTTGAGAATGGAAATTAATTCGGCAATTCTAGTTTAAAGACCTCTTGTCCATTAACTAATCTCACTTGCTCCTTCTGTAGGCCAAAGTCTCCTAAAACTACAAGAACTTAATTTTCTTCGAAGTGCAACTCAAATCATGATCTGCTGCCCATATATTTCAGTTAATTAATTTCAAACCTTGTTTAAAAATAGGTTAAATTTTATTTATGTTTTTTAAGCTGATATGTTAGGTATTCCAGGGCACTTGTTTTCCATTTCTTTAGCATTACTTTCTTTTTCATTGTTATTTAGTCTAATGAGCAGCTTTGTCTGTTGCTATTGATACCAGCAACTCTAGAACAGTTAAAATGACTGCTCATGGAATTTTAGCTATTTTGGTGAGAAAAACATCTTGATAACAAAAAAGTTTGTAATTTGTGGTAATTGATTATATTGTAGGAAAACGGATGACTGAAGATCAATCAAGTATAATTTCACCAGCAGAGAATCAACTACATAGTTAGAGGAAAAAAAAAATTAATAACACTAGGACATAAGTCACTTTGCTCAATTATTTTCCTGCAGTGGTTTGAAAAGAATATTGAGTATAGATTAAAGCAAAATGCAATTTCATTTCATACCTTTTACCTCTTCGATGAGTCTCAAATTACCATTTGGATGTTCTGAAGTATACTCCTTGACCCCGACGTACAGTCGGTCAGTTTCATGACCGCTGTTATAGAAATAGAATTGTAAGCACTGAAAGCCCCTTTTGGGATACAGAATTCGGCTCTCCAGAATAGCTGTGCTTCCCTCTACTCCAGCGCTAGTGCTAAAATGCATGAAGTAGCCAGAATCTGTCAAAAGTCAATGAGAAATTAATGGTAGAAGAGAAAGGAAACAAAATTTTCCTGGCATATTCTTAACACTGAATTGTAATAACATTAGAAGACATGGTTAAGTCAAGGTAAGGTAGATCCTGTAAAGGTGAGGACTTTTACCTGTTCACATTCTCCAGAGGTAGAACTGTTCTCCTTGCAACTTTTTTCTTCGTTCATCTGTTTCTAGCAATTTGGACTTAAAAGCATGGGCTTTTACTCTTTACCCAGTGCCAATAATTCACAGTGGGCTCTTTCTCTAGAGGACTATTTTAAGCTCCTGTACTCATGAAGTTTTCCCTGACAGGTTCAGAAACAATTGTCTATATGCGCAATTAATTGTTCACCTGAGTCTCGATACATACATAATCTCTAAATCTCAATCCTTTCCAAAGACTCAGCAATTATTCTGGTGTGCCTGTACCACAGGTTAGAATATTTTATATAGTTCTCGTGTCAGCATGTGACACTAAGAGTAGAATACAGATCAAAAAAGATAAGGACGTTCAATCTTCTCAAATAACTGGAAAATCAAATGCATCACATGATGCCCCTAAGTATGTAGATTTCTGTTGCTTAGTTAAAAAATAAGCTGTAATTTGCCCACAAATAAACAGAGAACAAGGCCAAGACCAAAGTCAACTCATATGCCTCTGCAGAATATAATTCCCAGAAAGATAAGAAAAGTCTTTTCTCATACCTTCACATTCTCCCATAATAGTGTAATCAGTATTTGGCCCAGCAGGAACGTGAGACAAGCGCTGCCAATCACTGTTATCACCTGAACTTTGAATCATGCCACATATGTTTTCAAGTTCAAAACTGCACGTGTCCATGAAACTTAGGGAGGAGGCTATGACATTTGAAAGAAAAAAGTTGTGAACATCTATTACGAAACATACATTTCAATTCTCAATGTCCAAAGCCAAAAGCCGAGAAAGACTAAGAAATGCAAACACAAAAACATCAGTTGCTTTAAACAACATCAAGATACATAGACACAATCTTCAGGAACTCAAAGCATTTTATGAATAGGACTGAAACTAATATAACGTCTTCAGGACCACTCTGGGTATTAGCAAGAACAGGAGGGCGCCTGATGTAATTATCACATTACATCTTTTATTTATATAATACAAGGAACACCAATACCAGCCTCCAACTACCACATAGTCAAAAGGAATGAGGACTTCCCATTCAGTCCTCTGCTTTCTCTCAGTCAGTCAACACATGGCCACAGGTTTTGATAAAGTTTCACTAATTTACCTGCTGGAGTGCTTATTCTGAAACATAGTAGAGCTGAAGTTAATTCGCTGCAATCGGAAACCCTTGATTTTCAAAATGTTGAACTGAAAAAAACATTTGGCAAAGGTACAATTGGGACCAGAGGATATCTCACCTTGTACACATTTTTAAGATGTCCTGTGTATGACAAGTGAAAAATTAAATGAGGGAAGACTGTGCAATTGAACAGGAAGGAAAAACACTGTATGAAATGTTTTCTCTGTTTGAAGCAAACCCCACATGGGTGAGGGAAGGAACAGTCCAGATTTACTCTTGTTCTTAGATTTACTTCTCATCGTACCATGTCAAATACTTGATTTAAAACAACTAAAAAAATAAAATGCATCCTGGCTATTACTTTTTGAATTACATTTAACATATTGTCATTGCACTACAAAAAAGGGCCTTGAGTATTGCAAAAATCAACTTCAATGGGACACCAAATTGTTCACTTAGTCTGTAGCTCAGAGAAGCATTTACATATGGACTGCTGCTAAATAAGTTTTACTGCTGAAATATTTTATACTATTCTCATACAAAGCTAACAAGACTACCAGGAATGTTGTATGACTGATACTTTTAAGATATCATATTGGTACGAAGTCACCAAAAACCAAGAAAAGATTTTCACAGTACATGTCATATACTGGAAAAAGAAAACAAACAAAAACCAAACCAGCCATGGTGTCAGCAAGAAGGTAAGTAAAAATGGGGAATTACTAGATGAAAGAACTCTTTGAAATCAAAACACAAAACAAAATATGTACTCAATTTGCCCAAACAGGAAAATAGAAAGTACTGGCTGGTATGGAGTGGTGACCTGAACAATTGGAAGAGAGAAATGCAAGACTCAGTAATTTACAATGTATTTCTTAAACTGAATGGGGCATTGCTTGAGGCAGGTCTTTATCTTCATAAAAAGCCAGATGCTTTCTTGGTTATGTAGAGAAAGGATGAGTTTGGAAGAAAATACGTGAGGAATGAGTGCCGAGTCATAACTTCCAGGGGCTTAGGGAAACCTCATGGTCAGATCTGTTAAGCAAGATGCTAGAAGGAGAAAGCAGGCTAAAATCTACTGTTCTCATATGGCCTGAAAGACATTTCTGAAGAAGAGCACAGAACAGCACTGAAGTATCCGTCAGGATTTCTTACGCTGTGGGTTGGTTTATTTTCAATTTAAGAACCAAGTTTCCCATTTTTAATGCAATTTCCTAACCACATAGGCCTTTAGCAGATATTTAGCTTAAAATTTTCCTTAAATCATGTTCAACAACAAAAGTAATCTCTGGGAGGATATCTGCCATTAAAGCCATGTTTGGCATTCTCAGTCTTCCCCCTAACCTGAAAAGATCAATCTATGAAGGGAGTGGGTGAGGGCTGGGACCTGTGAAGTGCCTATCATCCCTGGCACAGGGGCCACTTAGGCAGAAAGTGAGTGATCGGAAGACTACTTATGACTCTGTGAATATCATGCACACTACACAAAGCCAAGGGACAGACCGGGGAGCAGGGCAGATCCAGATTGCTCAGAGAGCGGTGGCAATTTTGTTACTAATTTCAACATGACTGGGGCTTATTTCACTTGGGAAATGTGCCTGTGGGTTAAGAACGAAGTGTCATGAAGTATTTATGTAATGCACGAGAATTATAAAAAATATATAAGATTGATGGAGAGGAAGGACCCCAACCACTGTTAAAGTCATCCTTAACTGTAAGTGCTTCTATAAGACCTAACTGACTGGTGTAAAGTGCTAGAAACTAAGGCTGCATCTAACTGTGTTCAGTTTAGACCTACATGAACAGAAATATTTTCATCAGAATTTTATGCTCAAAAAATGCATTGTTTTAATGAAACAGTTTGATAATTATTTAAAGTATCTGTTGTATGAGGCTTAAAATATAATTGTAAACCAGTACTCACTACTTGGGATACTGAGGCAGTGAGGTAACAAGGCAGATTTGATGCATTTACCATTAGAGAATTACATTCCACTTCAGTAACAGAATAATCTTTATTTCTCTGTCTCTTTCACTCAACTTTCTAAGATAAATCCCACGTGAGCAAAATAACTCTTTTGACAGCTTTTGTAAGTTTGAAACTATAAGTTTAAAATTTAAAAGCCCAAGTTTTCTTCATAACAGCATCTGTACCCTATTTGCATGAACATACAGTGCCTCACAGACTGCATAAGAGCAGAGTAGGCATGATAGCCAGAGAAAAGATACTAATGCTTGTACAGTATCTGAGCAAAGCTGGAAAATAATGGGGGGGGAAACCCCAAAAAGCTTTATGGAGAAGCACACATTTTAAGCAGCCACCCAAGGGATGAACAAAAATCAGTTGCCGAGTGTTTTTTAACAAAAATCAGTTGCTGAGTGTTTTTTAACTAAAGGTCAGATAAAATTACATGGAAAGCTCTGCTACACAGCAGTGTTTCTGCAGGAGGGCTATGTTATTTCTAGCTGTACTGTTATTTCTGGTATCTTTAACACAATTCATTTCTCCAAATATGTCAGCATCTCTTTCACTTGTGCCCGGATGAGCCTAGCGTGTATGTATCACCCTCATTTCTTTCAAATGCCAGAAGCAAAGAATTTAAAAGAAGTGCAGAAACTTACAGCAATTGTAGAGCCGGTTCAGTTTCTGGAGATCGTAATCACTGAAATCCATTCGCTGTCCTATTACATCCATGAAGTCTGGTATGTTAGTGATGATGGTGGGTTCAGTTCCATTTCTGAATGCATTTTGGCTATAGTGCATCACAGAAGTATAGTCATATGGAACATTCAAGGAGTCTGATGTTTTATCATCATATTTATTAAAATTATAACCTTTACCTAAATGGGAGAAATAAAAAGAAATAGTTCCCTTCCCAAGAGGACCAAGTTTTGATGTATGGACTTATAGTGACAGACAATTCATCAGATCCTCAAGTGTAGTTTTGTAGTCATTTACTTGTACTTACTTTCTAAAATTATTTTATTTCTGGTCTAGAGATATTTACTTTCCTCTTTCAGCTACTGGAATCTAACATGATGTCTTCTTTGGGACGAAAGAAAGCGTTTTGCCACCAGAAATCTTTTCCCCATGAAACTACCCATAAACTTTGATGGGCTTGTGGTACCCAAAAGTGCAGATACTGTTTCAGTACTCAATACAATTTGCAACTGTAATGCCTCCCTGTTTATAATTTGTATTCTCTAATGTTTAATTACTGATAAGCATAGCTCACAATAAATAAGTTAGGGTTGCCATCAGATAAGCTTCCAGAATTTAACTTTACAAATATTTTCAGGAGTACAAGCAAAAAAAACATTACTAACTACCAAATAGAAGGAAAAGTTTTAAATTTTTAATTAGTCAAAATATACTAACTATATTCTGAACAGAGTGAAAAAAAAAAAGCTGCAGCAGTTTCAAGCAGCTCAACTTCTCATTAAAGAGTCAGCAAAATATAATGGAAATCAAATAATAGAGTCTGAGTAATTTTCTGTAAAATGTAGTTACTTACATATGCACCTGACTATTGATCACAAGTAAATCAGAATGCATTTGATTTAATCATTATCTGTTTTTTTCAGTCTTCCATGTGTACCTGTGTTAGGAAAGCATCAAGTCTGCGTGTATAACTTCGTTTTTGAACTGCCTGAAAAATCGCAGGAGATGATGGCAAGCTGAAGAGACAGAGATCAAGCAGAGTCCCAAGGAACTCCATGCCAGCTATCAGGCTAGTGCCTAGTATACCAACACTTAGATTCACAAGCTGCATTGTTGACATAACCACCTGAAAATGGGCCTCTCTCTCTTGCACATCCTCCCTGCAACCTCAGCTCTGCTGCCCACACCTGGTGTAGCAGCCAGGGAGAAAGAGGATGACCAGTGTTTTCACTGCAGATTTTCTACTGGCTTTGGTTGCAAATTTTTTTTTCAATTATTTTTATTTTGTTAAGGTCTTCTAGAGTAACAGTGCTTTTAGAGTATTCATTCAAACAAACTAAATTATCCTCTTCTGTTGCTCTGCTGTACATCATGCAGCATAAAAGAACTGCAGTCTCTAGTTAGGGCTCTGGAAACTGCTGTGGCACAAGGAATAATCACAGCAGCAACAAAAAAGGCTCTCTGTCTCAAATAGATGTTACTTGATGTCTAATTTATCAACATACTGGCTTTGAAAAATAAACCCAGGGAAGACACTAGTGATGAAGGATGGCTGGAAGAGAAGTTCCACAGCTAAACTCTCTAACATCAGAGACAGAAAGTAAAAGCCAGGGAGTGACTGACCAGGCTGAATCCTGTCCCAGACAATGGACACATAGTCATCCCGGTCGGACCGTGACTGCTCATGCCAGAATCCCAGGGCATGCAGGAATTCATGCTGGATTGTCCCAATCCTGTCACAGTTGGCTCCGATGGAGATCTGCTGCAACCCTACTTGTCGGTTTCCCACTAAGGACCAGCAGCTAGCATTGAAATAAAATGAGAGAGGTCTCTGTGAGATACATACCATCCCCAGGCCACACAAATTCCACAATCAGTCTGTATGTTTTTAACTTGAGCTTTGAAGTTACATTTGGCCTGGCCACGTAGAAGGTTTTTTTCATTGATTTATTCCTTACTGGATCCTTTCCTCTTACATTTAGCTTTGTTTCAATGAACAAGCAGTTCCCTTGTTGTGGCACTGTTGTTTTTAATGGGTTTTCCTTAGCAGAAAAATGTTATTTGTGACAGAAGAAAATTGATGAGGATTTCATTGGTACTCTGGTAAACATCGAAGACTATAGACACATGACTTAGAGCAATTAAGTTACTGCAAATTAACAGCTGGACCACAATATGTGACTGTGACTGCACTTTGAGCCTGTCTCTATCATAAGGTAAACCAGGTTTACCTGCTGAAAGTTGACAGGTCTGACAGTGCTTTCCACAAATTCTTTTCTTTCTAGTTATTTGGGAGCTGCTGCACTAGAGCACTTGCTGCTGACACGCACTCACAAGGAAGAGCAAACCTGAAGCTGTGCTGGAAGTTTTTATTAAAGAGTAAAAAACCTCGGTGAGCTCTCTGCACACGCCAATAAAGTGGCACCCCATGTCCACAAACCAGAAAACACAGAGAGTTAGATTGAAACTGATATTTTATGCAGCAAATAAATCACTGCTTACCCAATGAAGTCCATAAAATTATTCGGGCACAAAATATGCCATAGGATTTGCAGTCCTATCACCCCAGAAATTTGAAGCACAAGCCCACCATGTGCTTTTACCTCCTGTAACTTCTTAGTGCAACATATTCCCCAGTATTTCTCTTTCCACAAAGCAGCACAGGCCTCGGCTAACGAACAGTCATTAAAACCACAGTATGGGACCTGGAAGAAGCACATGCGGAGTCCACAATTTCACAGGCTTCTGCTAAACAAAGCCTCATGTTGATTATGCAGCTTTTTCTGGTTGTGCAGAAATCTAAGAAATCCACCGCAATTCTGGGTCTACCTCACACCAAAGCAGCAGCCTCTGGCTTCACAGCTGCTGTGGAGGGCACAGCAGGCTACAGGCACATCCAGAACACTCAGCAAAATTGGCATCCAAACTCCAGGGGATGTAGCTTCCCCTTGCCTTCAGTCTGCCAAATGCCTACACCATCATTCTGCAGCCACAAGGGGAGTAAATGCTTGGTCTGTGTCGCCCAGCACTGAGGATAAAACTAAGTGAGCAATGGGCACCTGGAAACCCATGTTAGAAGTGTTTTTAGAAGAGGAGAAAATGGGGGTAAAGTCCCAGCCTCCCCAAGAGTGTGAGAGCCATATCTCCTCCAATTCAATGCTTTTTGCATTTCAAATTGCTCTATCAGATGCTAGAGGAACAGAGAAGTGCCTGCTCTGACTAATGCTACCAGCCTTGTTCTTGGAAGGTGCACCGTAAGTAGATACATAGCATCAGTAGCGACGATGTCATCTAGAAATGCTACTCTCTAATAGCCAAAACGTATTACAGGAATGTTTTTACACTTGTGTGCTGCTACTAATAACTTCCCATAGTATTGCAGATCACCAATGTGCAGACACATTGACTGGCCAGCACCGAGTTGGTTAGACGCGGATCTTTATCTGTCCACTTCTGCATGGGTCCCCTTTGCCGTGTGCCACACTGGCAAAGCACCTCCTAGGACAGGTCCGTGAAAGCCTGATCTCCTATGTGGAAATACTAGAGGCAGGCATTTGACTCAAAGACACTGTGCTAGCCTTCCTGGTGAATGAGTCCTGCTCTTCCTGAGAAGAGTAAGGAGAACTGGCATATCCATCGCAGGTTCCCACTGTTCTGTGAGCTTTGCAGGCACCTGCCACATTTGACATCCTTGCATTTCTGTATTTCACAGAATCACAGAATGGTGATTCCACAAGCATCTCATCTATTTTGCTTTGCACATAGGATGGAGTCAAGAAAAGATCTTTCAATAGACTCACAGTATAACCTCTAATGCAGATGCATAGACCTGAATAGAGTGCAAGATGAAAAGCTACATGCTAGAAAAACTTACGTCTAAGGCAGATGAAACTGTGTATGTACATCAGAGACTGCAAATATAGTTTTACACATGGCAGTCCACACAAGAAAATGGCAGCTGGCTTCTTTTGTGGCTGACTGAATTCACAGAGGATAATTCAGATGGGGACTTTATGGCCTACTACAAATCTTCCTGATGCAAAGTTCCTCCACCTTCCTCTATCTATTTTATAGATGCAAGCTAAGATTGCAAAGGCAAAGATGATTTATCAACTTTTTCTTCATGTGATAAAACTTTATGAATCCAGCTGGTGTTGCCAGGGACTTTGTGCTCCTGCCTGCACTGTACTCTCTGGACTGAGGGCTTTAGTCTGCAGTAAATTAGCTCTAACTGATGGCAGGGTGGGAATGGGTTGGTTTATCCACCTTTCACTTTGTCTCATTACATCAAAAGGGAGGAATGGAGTTAAATGAAAGGTAGGTAATGCAGGGTGAGTCCTGATAATTTCTTTGTACAGCTTCAAGCTGTCTTACTGAAACTGGATAGCCAATTTCAGGACACTGCTTTGTTTAGCTCCAATCATTTAAAAAGTGCTGCTGAGCTTTAATTATTTTACAGATGTGCCAGCTAAGATGACAGAAACCTTGCAGGGCAAGCAACACACCAGGCAGTGAGAGCAAGATTTGTTATTCCACTAGAGTGACTTGTCTTCTTCGTCACCAGGACTCATCTATTTTTAATAGAGGTATAAATGAAACATTATGCAGAGGCCTCTTACTTGCCATAGGCTAAACATTGTGGTTCTTTTTGAGGTACAATTATTAGCAAATTCAATGCATACTTTATGTGATGAAGGACTAAAAAATTTAGCTACATGAGTTTTCCATTTGGCTCAAAAAGCTGAAGAGTTGTTAGCATTGCTCCCTAAGTCTCCATTTATACATCTTTTAGGGTTGAGTTTCAATGTCACATGCACAGCATGAAGAGTAGAAAATATAAAGAGCCAGAGACTAAAGAAATTTAGAAACAATTACCTGCTACAAATATCTCAGAACAAGCCAAAGGGAAAGGGAAACATTTTTATTATCAGAAAATCTTTTCCCATTTATGACAGCATTCTCATATCAGGAAATTATTTTCTGAAAGCAAATTTCCTCACCAGGCTATCAGGCTTTCTCTGATCTTTTCTAACAGAAATGGTTCAGTATAGAGCAGAGAATAGAGTTGGTTTTGTTGCATTGTTTCGACAGCGACTCTCTTAGAAAGGGAGCAAGCTGCGGCAATTTCTTCTGCTTTACTGGCTTCTTATTTTGCAAAACTTAAGGTGGAATAGCATAATTATTCATCAAAAGAGGTATATAAATTGAAACCTCTGTGAAATATCTCAGTGCTGTGCAGTATTTAAAAATATCGCTGGTATATCAGAATGCTGGTGTGACATTGTTCAAATGCAATTCCATTTGCTATAGTCAAATAAATTCATTGTCCCACAACTGGAACTACTATCTCTCCTCTGTTTTTTTTTTTTTTCTGAAACCTAAGGTATACTAAGAATGATCATTTGAAAGTGACACCCCATAAATCCAGAGATCAGTCAAGAAAAAATCAGCTTGTTTCTGATATCTTTTACCACGTCCAGAAAATTTCCTCTTAGAGGACTTGATTACCTCTTATATTTAAAAATAAATACCAGCAAGAAGTTGTTCATTACCATCAAGCTAATAACTGTGTTGGAGGCTACTACAATTTCTACTTAAAAAAAAAAAAAAGATTGGAAAAACAGACACAAAAAAATACAAAATCATAATCAGATATATGATTTTTAGAGTGACTACCGGCCATGAAAATAGCATGCAGACAAACAGGGTGAGAGCTGTTTTATATTACCCCTCTTACCCACTTCCTTTGAAGACAGATATGTAATTCTTCTCCCCTTCCCAAGGTTTGAAGTCAATACAGGTTTTTAGTCGATACTGTTCAAATGCCTTATGGATGAGTCCCTTAGCATTCATTTCTGCAAAGCAAACAGTGTTCTTATCAATATTAAGCCAATAGGTTTGTATGGAGCAAGTCCTAAGGGTGAGTCTTGCTCTAGCAATTTTTGATTAAAATAAGCAGGCTTTTTGAAGAATTAATACCTGAGTAGGGACATAAAAAACATAAATTAGGCTATTGTGACTTTATATCTTCATTATGTTTCCTTGTAATTTTTCTTTGGTGAAATATGACATGATGAGTATATAAGGCATGACAGTGCGTAGTTCTTAATTTTGTAATTAATTAATTTACTTTGCTAAGCTTTATGTGAGCAAATATTAAAGACACAGAGAATGAAGACATCGGATTTCACCTAGTGCAGATTGCAGGCTTACAGAACTTTCACAGAATCTCTCTGGGACTTAACTGCTAAAGTTATGTCTGGGTTATCTCCTCTAAGCAACTTTTGTGGTTTCAATCCACTTTAGATCAGAGTCTAAACTGAGGATGGGTGATTCTTTTTTACTGTCACAGGAAAAAGCTGACCCCACATTGTACAGCGAGGGCACAAACTTCCCACATGGTATAAAGTAAGAACTCAAACTTCATCTCAGTACTTGCCTCTGCTGTACAGAGCCACAGCCAGGTAGATCCAAAGAGACAGAGACAAGCTATGATGTGTCCCTGATCCCACAATGGGGAATGAGCAATGTGCCATTGCAAACTGCATTGTCTACCAGAATGCCAGTTTGCCATTGGTGCTGCAGACAATGGAAATGCCCAGGTAAATTTCCTGGATTTAAAAAAATCTTCAGTGCCATGCTTTTCCTTCTGCTTCATAGAGTTTTCTATCTCAGACATGATTTTAAAACCAAATCAATCTGCTGGACAATAGCAATGGCAGGATAAGAGCCATCTAAGAAAGGAGGTGAGACACAGCACCAACATCAAAATGATATACGCTGCTTGAGCTTACCCAGGCACAATCCTGCTATGGGTAATCACCAGCTCAAGAATTACAAGAGGAAAAAACACCACTGAATCTTTACGAACATGTATTTAACTTTTTGATCAATGTGACATACAGACATTGTCAATGGTAAATACTGTACCTAGGCTATCCTCAAGGACATAGGGGATAACGTGTGGCCACCGATAGTTGTCACCAATGATGGAGTTTCGTTCCTGCATCTGAGAAAGAAAATAAGTATGCAGTCCTCAGTTAAAAGTGATTTCGGATCAGGGAATACAGTAGTGCTAAAGCTAAGTATGCCTCCCACAAATCCATTTAAGACATATAAGAAAACAAAGAACTCCAGAGCTTTGGAAGATCATTCAGAGGTCTAAGGCTTGGTTTTAAAATCCCTTCACTCCCTTGTACTGTTGTCTCCAACTTCCACAACATTTTGTCCAAACAAATTACCTGAGATTCTGACGTATATGTGAGGAGAGCTTCAGGTCCTATGGGAAACATTAAGATCTAAAGTCCTAAAAAGTGCAGACATTAACAATTCTGTAGTTTTTCATGATGCAAAATTTTCCAGTATCCTTAGAAAATTCTTTCCTTACTTCTGGTGATGTGCTCAGGCTAATGCCATTCACAAAAGGGGACAGTAAAACACTTTTGACCTTTGCGGTACAAGACACTTGTGGAGTTTCTGCTAGGTCTGTTTGAGATGCACTTTGATATGTAATTTTTTTTATTATTATTATTGATTAGATGGGGCTACTGGACAGATGCTTCAAAATGTATTACAGATTCAATTTTCCATTGGTTTCAGTGAACCTATTTACATGATAAAAGTTTTGTAGTTCTATAAATTTAATTGGTTCATAATAAATATTAGGTAGATAAATTAAGAAACTTTTATATAAATCTGCCTGGATGTGATTAGTACTGCTGAATCTCTTAAATGCACGAATATAATAACCACAGTAAAGTAAAAAAAGAAGATAATAGTATTGATCTGACAACTAAAGCGACTTTATCCTGGATAATGTTTCTGCAAAAGCACCAGACTCCTTCACTGTCTACAACATTTTGTAGAAATCTATCCCCAAACATTTTCAGGTTATTGTTACATAAACAGCATTTATTGTTAGTAGGAGCAGGATGCATCCATGACTTTCATGCCAGCAATACTTTACATTGCATAAGTCAAGAACATATTTCTGGGTTTACAGTTTATATTTGAACTCACCCCATCAAGTTTGATGTCTCCCTCAAAAAGGTCTAGCCCCAAAGCTAAAGGAAAGAGGAGATTAATATTCACTTATTGTAATGATCTGTGGTTACCGTTATTAAAATAATTTAAAAAATGTTTAAAAAGAAACTGAATGTTAAAAACCTTCATTGATGTCAAAGATGTCTCGATCAATTCCTCCATCTACATCTATTTCTGAAAAATAAAAAGACAAGTGAGTTAGGACATCAGCCCTTGCTGTTATCTTCATGAAGTGTGAAAATTAATGCAATAACAGTAATTATAAATCTGTGTCTGTCCTAGTGATGTTTATGAGCAGCTGGTTTTGTTGACTGCCTCCTGTGCATACAAACAGATCTCTAAACAGAACTCACCAGTTGTCTCTGGAGCAGGCTGGGGAGAGGGAAGAAAAAAAGATATTATTAGAAAGGCATATAATGAAATGCAGCTCGCGTTACTTTCTCAGCAGTATTAGAGATGCGATTTAAGCTCAACTGACAGCTCTTAGTGCATGGCTTTATATTGGATTGTCTGGACCCACTGTCTCTTCGTTTGACTGGAAATGCTTATTTGCTTATGTGTCACCTTTGTGTCCTCCCCACTTCAGGCTGGCTGACAAGTCACCCACCCATTACTGCTTCTGTGAAGTTTTCACAACTGTGCTTCTCTCATGGCTCAGACAGTGCTGAATGGTCCTTCACAAATGGGAAAAAAGAGCCTATTATTTCTATGAAGTCAAGAACTTCTAGTAGTCAGGAGCAGTACAGAACCTATGGAAGTTATGCTTATCTTTCCATGATAAAGCTGAAGATGGGGAATACAATGAGCAGTCTGGGATCACACAGCAAGTCTTTGAAGGACTGGATACAGAGTCCAGGTCACTTCAGCCCCAGTGCAGTGCTTTAGCTGGATTCCATTTAGCTAAACAACACCAACTCCAGGACTCTTTCCACAACATGCAAAATCCACAAACCACAAGGAGATACAATGATATATACATAAACACGTTTCCTTGCAATAACATGCCTTTAGAATATAATCTATACTCTTTTATTGAACTAAACCTTCATTTTTGACTATTTTTGACAACTAGTTCATTTTGGACTAGTTTTGATATACTTGACATAACACTATGCAACTATTTCTCAGGCAGTGAGCAAAATCATGAACAGCTTTTCTAAGCAATTGTTGCTGGGTCAGTTTTCCTGTTTCTCATCAGAAGTCTTGTCTCCTCCCCCTGACCATTCCTGTTTCTCCATATAAATAATTTGTTATGTTTCATACATGCAGTTATGCACGTAGGATTTGTCTTTCCAGTGTGATAAGCATCTGCAATCTCCCTTAGAAGCAATGAACAGTACAAGATCAGAATGTTGAAAATCGCCAAAAATCAAGTCCATGCAGTCCAGAAGAACATAAATTGTGGTAATTTCTACCATCTGTATGAGGGATAAGAAAGTAGCATGGCTAGAATATTTAGGAGAGATTCAAATGCACATGTTCTTCTACACTTGACTTTCGGCACATAATGATGGGAACAATTTGGAGGGCAAACAGGACTGTGGGCCCTAAAACTGATGACATTCATATAAAAACTTTAACAAAATGCAGGAAAAAAAAACCTTCCACGAAATTTCTTCATCTGGAAAAGGCTCAGAAAGAAAGCTCTGACATTGTAAGAATGTCCTATTTTAGCTTTTTAATGACAGATTCATTTTCAATCTGAAATGGCTGCCTCGTGAATTGTTCAGCACATGCCAGAAAAAAAATATTGTAAATACAAAAGCCTGAAATCTCATTTTATTATTTCAATTCAACTGAGCTAAAATTAATTCAAACTGTTTCTTCATAGTTTTTGTCATATTTTGATCATTTCTTCTGATTTACTAAGAAAGGAAAACCTTTTTTTTGCCTAGGCAAATCAAATATAATTTATAGGCTTAAGAGAGATAATGCCTAGTTGGTATGAGCTGACATAATCAAATTCTTAATCTGTAAATGTTACATAAACAGGCAAAGTTTTTAATCAACTTCTGCTGCTGCTTCTTAATTTTCTTAATGAAAACTGTCACCCACATATATCCTTGCCCAGTCTAAAGATAGGATTTTGACAGTGAAATGTTGGTTATACAGAAACCATTGAGTAGAATCTGTTTCCTGACCCAATTTCCCCTGAAACAGCCCTGTTTCAGCATTTCTCAGTTCTGGGTTGTTTCAAACTTTGGTAGATTTTAAGATATTCAACTCTTAAAAACCCACTAAACCCACTGTCATTGCGGAAAATTGACCAAGTCGACTGAGAAACTGTGACCAGAGTTCAATAGATGGAAATGCTGAAGGATTGATTTTGATCTCACATTTCACTGAGTTAACATGTTATTCAGGTTTACATTGATACATGAGAACTAAGGATAGGGACTTCAGAAAAAAGAATGAGCATATAACTGTACATAGATATAGTCTAATAACCCAAAATACCTTTTCCAAACATATCATCCATGAATCTGAAATGTCAATGGACTTCTCCTGCATTCTAAGTTTTATTGCACATCTCTCTTCTCATTACATTTTGTTATCACTGGATATGCTTAAGACAGTACCCAGTCCATGTATTCAAGTTTTGAAATGAACCTGCAGCTTGTAAAACAAGCTGAAAGTACGTAGGAAAAGTAGCACATTTTCTGAGGACTCCATCTGCTTTTTAACTCCCATTCTCACATAGTTTTGTAGCTAACATGGAAGAAAAGAAATGGTAAGTAAAGCTTGCAATATAAAAAAAAAAAATCACATTATTGTATTTTTATTAAAGACCTTTGATGAAGGACAAGAATCATATCCATGTATATTCAGTCTCCTTATAAGCAGTAATGGAGAGTAAAATGCTTCTACGGTTTCAGTATTTGTAAACTACTGTGTTCCCTCATCTACTGATCACAAAATATACCTGTGCCAAAGCTGACTAACATGTGGAAAGCACCTCTATCTGCAGCAAAAGTTCACAAACTGAAATCAATATAGCTAAGTCCAGCAGTTCTTTTGGTGTGTAAACTAAAATGCGAGTCCGTGGCTTAAGAATACAAAATTTGGTGATTAAGTGAAATCTAGGCTGGTCCTTAGTGTCTGAAAACCATCACTGAGAGTTTTGCACTGAAGGAATCCCTTTCAACACTCCTTTCTATTTCCTTCCCAGCAAAATCTAGGTGATTAGACTACTTAGTAATCAGTGGAGAAACAAATGAGTAATTGCATACATAATTCATCCATCACTAAAATAGATATGGCACCACGATGCTACCCTGATCTCCAGAAGATGGTCCACCTCACCTAGCTTGGACACCTACTCAAGGATGTGATAAATCTCCCAATGAAAATTTCCCTGTCTCACCATGAACTTCAGATGCAGTGTAGTTAACCGGTTTAGATGAGACACCCTAATTCATTGGTGTTTTCTCCAGACTACATAACATTTAGTATTGGCATCTAGAAACGTGAAATGAGGTTTTCCCGATCATAAGACACATGAAAATTAAATAATTAGCCCTGCTGATCAGACGCCCCCTCTCACACAGGAGCTGGTTATTGCAAGTCAGTTCAATGTGTGATAGCTTGCAGGTATTAGCAGCAGTCTGCATCACCTATTACATGCTTCACCAAAGCCTGTAGAGGAGTCTAAACAGGGCTGAGACTCAAGTTTCCAAAAGGCTGGGAATAAAGGAAGAGGTAGTCATGATGAGAAGCAGAAATACAAGGGAAGTGTGAGGCTGAGGCAGGGATAGAAGAGGACTATGGGAAAGTTTGGGATATGAATTAAGCTCTTGATTTAGGGAGATGTATGAGCATATGTTAGGGGAGAGAAAGAGGACACAGTAAGGTATTGGAGCTAAATTCAAAGAATCAGACAGGCAAGTTAGACAACACAGAGTAAATAAAAATACTCCATTTAAGTAGATTCATTAAGTAATACCTTACTCTATAGATTATCCTGAAGCTAAGAACAGCTGAAATGACTTTCAACAACCTACTAGTTTTTGTTCTCCAAACTAATTATGATGTGTATCACCAAAGTTCCTTGCCTCTATAATAAATTATCACAAAGTCAGCAAAATGCTACATAAGAAAGAAAATGCAAAATCACAGCTATTACTTTTTTGGCATTAAATAGTTCAGCTGGATTGGGGGAACATAGAATAGTCATTCACAAGTACATCCAGTGGCTGAAAAGGTATCAGTTTCAATATATTGTGTTATATATTAAAAATAAAACATATTTCCATTCAAATATAGAGTAACAAAATAAATTTTAATACTTATCTAGATTCTAACCCCATACTTGCTGAAGTAACTTCAAATACCAGTAGACGTTGTTTAGATGGGGAATGCAAGATAAGCCCTTCCTATGTATAACTGTACTTATTTAAAACAGCTGCACTAAGACCCCAAGGAAACGCGAATCTTTCTCTCTTCCATGCAGATGACAACAGAATCTTTATTTTGCAATAGCAACATACGTATGTCTTTACTTGTGTCCTTAACTTATAAACAATATGTACTTCTTTTCTTACCTGACTCCAGACCAGCTGAAGAAGAAACCAAATTAGGAGCACAGGCATAGAAGACCGGACCATATTGCCATCCAGTCAGTAGATAAATGAACAGAATTTCAGATCAACTTGGTATTTAAGACAATAAACACCATAAATCAAAACCTTTGTCCTTTCATCAACTATTAACTTACCTATCTTCTTCTTGACTAGTAAGCAAAGTTCATTACTATTACATTACAACTAGCACACACTTTACTTTTAAGCACTGCTGTGAGAAAAAGTATTGGGTGCAAACTAAAATACAGGATGAAGTGGACACAAGAAAGTGGAAATATGGAGGAAAGAGACACATTGAAATATATGAAGGACCATTTAAATATAAGAAAACTTTTTTATTATTCTAAGGGGTTTTAAGCACTAAAACAATTTGCCTAGAGCAGGTGTGGAGTCCCCATCCTTGGAGAGACTCAAAACCCAACACAACCCTGAGAAATCTGCTGCAGGCAGGGATATTGGACTAAGCGATCTCCAGAGGTGCCTTCCCACCTCAACCTTCCTTTGATTCAGTGAATAAAGCTGGCAATAAAACCTTCTGACCAACTGAAAGCTAGAAAGACTCTTGGCAGTATGATATTAATATATTAATAATTATGTATTTTTTGGCAGAAAGTGAACACTGGAAATGTGTGCAGATAAAAAAATGTCAGCAACATTATTTCAGTATCTTGCTTTTAGAAAAGATAATGTAATTTCTGTTGTTGATATATGTGAAGCACTGTACTTGTCACTAATTTAAATAACAGTATTCTTCTGGATTATTTAAAAATTCCATAAATATTCATTTTTTAAATACCATTACTGTTGTACTATCACTGTTGCCTATTTCTCTTTGGAGTTTTAGTTTCTTCCAACTTCAGTCATGTCTTCTACTTACTAGCTGCCAGAGAGTGCTGAAATTGCCACAGTTACATCTTATGCTTAAACAGAAAATACTCATGATAATTGTATGATCAGACTTTGCTAATATCCCACTTTCCCAGACCAAACTATCTAGTTAGAACATCATAAAAACTAAAAATGACATTTAGATTCTCTATTGTAAATACAAACTTCCAAATGGTTATGTCAAAATTAATAACATTCCTCATACTATTTCAAGTATCAGAGCTGATAAAAAAGAATGGGATGATCCCAGGCAATGAGGACTCTAGTGTAATTTCTAGGCACTTAGATCCACATTTATGTCATTGCTGATCCATTGGGAAGTTACAGATATTGTTGTGCTTATAATGTTAGGTTTTCTCTACAAAAGTAACAATAAGTACTGTAATCCTCTATCCACCAATTACAGGAGATTGAAAAACTCTTTTGTCAAGATTTCTTCTGCAAGTTCAGCAGTCCTTGAATTCTGCACGCTGTCATTTTCAGCCACTGGGAGATGATGGTAGTTGTCCTTTTGGAGGCTCCCTGGGCTAGATTGGCTATGTCCACATTAACAAGTACTTCAAACCAACTGGAACTGATCTGTACATTGAAATATTTGGTAATAGGAACCTGGCATCTATGCTGCACATCTCAAAAGGTTTTACTTCAGACTGGCTCTGATTTGATCCCAAGGACCAGATATCAGTGGCAGTAACCGGACTGCATTATGCAGGGATCTGAAAAATATATTCCGGTTTAGTTTCAAATGAAAGGATGTCAGTTTGGACACTCCAAAACTGCTCTGTGATGTGAGCTAAAGCATGGTAAGTGGGAATGATGTTAGCAAGGATGATCATACTTGCTTAAAAAACTCACTCCTGATCAAAATGAAAAGACTAGCATAGCTGCACACATTATTCCTTGATTACAGTACCTTACAAGTGTTCGCTTGAGATGCTGGAATATGATGAGCTCAAAAGAAACAGCATATTTTTGTCTTACTACTTAGTGTTGGAAGAAAGCCTTAAAAGCCTGTTTATCTACTTCTGTACCTTTTACATGCAAATAAACAAGACAATCTACTCTCTATTCCCACATCCCACTTTTAAGATGTATCCACCGTCCTCAGACCTCATGCCAACCTCTTCACAACAGAAGAGGATGATTTTCTTGTCACAGAGGGCTGTATGAACCTCTGTGTAATGACGACTACTGCTCTCAGGACTGGCTAAAAAGCGAAAGAAAACACTAGAAGGTGTTGGAATTGGCATGACACCAAACAGAAAAAGCATCAGGTATGTTAGCCCTGCATTGTAAAATACAGTCCCTATACATTTTTTTTCCACCAATTCACACTGCCTTTAAAACAATTAAACTCAGAGTTTTGACATTTCAACCAGTCATCTGGTATAATAAAACAAGATGCTACAGAAAATGAAACAATATACGAACAGCAGAATGTCAGGACTTTTAAGGCAGAAACTCCTGGCATAAATTTCATTGCTACCCATGAAGTAGCTAAATGTGTTTTTAATACATGTTGAGGAGAAAGTAATAGATGGGCAGTCCTGAGGAAGATTCTTTTCCTATCTAATCATGGAAGATCTTTTCTACAGACATTATCTACTTTAGTGACCACGTTATCCACAATGACAAACATCTTGTTTTATCACTGGCTTACTATCTATGTTCAGGCGATATACCCACCCCTTATTTTCCTTAAGGGTTTTGCTGCATTACTCCTTGCTTTTTTCTTTGAAGATGAAAAGTGCAATAGGCCATATACTTCTAAGATGGAGGTCTACAGTAAGAAATAACTGAAGTTAATCAAAAAATTAATTAATAAAGTATATTAATGGTAATTAATTAATAAAGGATAGTACAACTTATTTGAATAGATGGTGTGCATTTACAGAAAGAATGGCGGTCTTAGAATACGTCTTTATTCTACAGTTAACAGGGCATATAACAGCCAAAAGTGACACATGTCCTTTCTTGACACGGTCAGGAATCTGAGGAATTCAAGGATGTTATGTCCACTACCATTCTGATCTGCAGGTAGAGTCCACCAGTGTCCGGACTATAAGCTCTGTGTTTGAGGAAAAGTAAAAGCATTGAATGCAAAGCAGAAGGAGTAGGTCTTTACCCAGTTGATTGCTTTTTCCATTCTTGCAGTTCTTTGCATTGAACGTGTTTCACAACTTTTATGGGTGCTGAGGTATCTAATGAGCCCCGAGTAATTGTAAGAAACACCTGCAAAATCTGAGCTTTTTCCAGTCAATTGCATTTCTTTCCCCACAGACCCACATGCTCCCAACGCTGCTAGAAGAAATGACAAAAAGGAAAGGAATCAAAACTTGATATGGAGCTTGCTGCACATCTATTGCAGTGACTGCTTGGATCTCCTGCTGAGTCCACTTCACTAGCACTAAACAGACAGGGAGGACCAAGGAGCAGACTGTGTGTTCCCTTGGATAGGCACCATCTCTTTGTGTCTACCCTGTAGCACTGTTGCCAGTGGGCAGTACTGCAGCACAGGTAAGGATAATACCGTAGTGCTTATCCCCTGCCTTGCTGCAGAAGGACTAACATTTACCAGGCATTGTCCAACGCAGATGGGAATCACCACCTGCTTTAGTCTTCTTCGTAAAGCTGGATAATAATCTGAGAAGAGACAGTAATGGGGGCAGAGAGATCGGGAAAAATAAGTGAATTACAGGAGAGCAAGAATGCTCTTTTTAAAAGCTAAATTCAAAATGCATTATCAGCTAACTACGGAGAACACTTAAAAACAGCATTATACAGACATTTTCTAGCATTTTTTGGTAGGTAGTTTCACTACAGTTTGTTGTTCTCTATTTCAGCACAGATGCTTTGATAATGTTGTGACTGGTAACTGCTTGGTTAGCAACGGTGATTCATGGTTGCTTGTTGACATTTGGGTGGAACCTGACTGATTATGAGTTTCAATGTCAACCACAAGTGATATGAATTCATTAAACGATCTTGAAAAGTGCTGGCTTGTAGAGCATTATGCACCTCACTTAACAGTGCTTATAGACCAAATGTTAAAGATTAGGAGGATATTCAAATGCTGTATTATCCTCAGCAGATTGTTCCTTGCCCTGTCTCAAACTTCCTGCATTACCTTTCATTAATTAGTTTCACTTTTTCAGTTAATCTTCCAAATGTTTATAACACTGGAAAAGTATCTCCTTGGTTGATGAGGCAAAAACACCAAAGAAGATAAGGGCTGTCAGATAAACCTGCAAGATAAGAGAATCAAATCCAAAATGTTTGGAGTTGAATACTTAAGTGTTTCAAGTTCAGAAACGCCAGCGTCTGCAAATGTAGCTGGAGCACATGGAATACGATCCAAGTAAAAATTACAATGGATATCAAACATAAACGTTCCATCTTCTTGCAGAGGGGCAAACAAGATGTGTTTGCTTTGATTAAGAGTTATCAAGAAAATGAAGACCTTCAGTTTCCTTCCACTGCTTAGCTACATGTAAATAAAAAAAAACCCAAGGTTAAAAAGCAACCAGCAGAAGCTTGGGTGTATTACACTGCACCCCGTCCTGCCCACTGCCACTTCAAGCATGTACTTCAACCATTATCTTTTCTTTGGTGTGAGAAAACAATCTCTCATATATTAAATAATTACTCATACCAAATTACACCTCTCTCCCTTTCATGGGAATCTGAATCACGTCTGGCATGTTTTTACACAAACTGTTTTATGGTAAACACAAATCAGACCACAGTGTGAAACAAACTGTGACTGATATTCGGCTACTGAAGTGGTGGTAGCTGGCCACCAGGTATCCACACCGCTACAGAAGCATGCTCCAGGGATACTTAGTCCTCTCTCAGGTGATGGAGCATGGGCCCCTAGCTAGGAGAATTTCTCTCTTTATTCCAGAGGCCTGTAGCAATCCCTAAGTATTGTGTGTGCAGCCAGAGAACTACTTAAAAGACCCATGTAATAGAAAGAGATAATGAAGCATACCTGTAGTTGGCACCTATGGATCCCATCACTGCAGCAGATGAAATTAGCGAGGTCATTGATATGTGTGCAGTTTCAGAAAGCAAGACGTCAAAACTCAGCTGTAATTCCACCGCTCTTTATCACAGAATGCAACAGTCCTCAGACGCCCCCGTGTGACTCCTGTGTACACTACAACGCTTTGATTTTGAAGATGACCTCTAAAGAACTCCCTTACAGAAAGGCCCTTGCGAGCAAAGGGAGTTTGCATGAACATGTTACATTTTATATTCACTCGTTAAGTGGGGAGCACTTAGCTATTCCTGGAGTGGAGTCCTGGAGGAAGACAGCTTATTCGCCACAGACAATAAAGCACACAAGTAAATCTATAAGTTCGAAGGTTTAAAGTTAGAAAAATTCTTTTTGTAGACTGGAATGAACCCAGTCAGTCTCTTAACCCCTAAAACATCCAAAAGGTTTATTACATTTTATGAAACATCATATCTAAAAGTGTCTTCCAGTACAACTACTTAGTGAATTAGCATCCTTAAATCCTACACTTTTTAAGAGACAACCCAAAAATACTCAGTGCCCTCTTGTGGTTTGAATTACGAAAGAAGATACATTCATAAAAGAAACTACTGAAGTTTGAACAGTCTCACAACTAAGGGGGCACATAAATCACACTTCTGTGACACTGCAGTATCAGTAATACAGCTACCCTGGAGAAAAAAGCCACCATCTTCCTACTGTCTTTTGCCCATACCTGCAAAAACAGACAACCCAAAGCAAGGCTTTCTGAATAACAAGTGCCTACTACCAATAAGGATTTAGTCTGCACATGACATTTTTTAAACATCTTCCTAATCAATCCAAACAAGGTCCTCCCCCTAAAGAAAACCACAAAGTAAATGCTTTAAAAAGAATTTGAAAGCAATAAAATCTGAGTGGTAAGACTTTCAGACTCTTTCAAACTGCAAACACATTCTGAGAAATATAAACTCTTCCAGCCATAGAAGTAAACATAGCAGGCAAACTCTTGAAATTATTGGTGCTAAGTTTCTTAGTTACTGTATTTACCCCTGAGGCCCACATCAGCCCGCAGATATGGAGGGCACAGCCAGAGGAGCTTATAAAATACAGAGAAAATGAAACAATACTTAGTAGCTAAGTAATATAATCTTCGCTATTTAATTGCTGATGACTTAAAAAGACAGAAAGGGGAGTGGGAGGGAAACAGATGGCATAAACTTGTAATTGCTCTAGGGAAATACACAGAGGAAAAAAAAAAGAAGACAGAAACAGGAGAGTAGGGATAGAATGTAAGGTAGTAGTGAAAAACACTTTTCTCAGTTACTAAGCATCCTCATAAACTTAAGCAAGTTCATAAAAACAGTATTCTGTCATTAAGCTCTGGGAAATGACCTGCAGCTTCATGGAGCTGAGGAATGCATCCTAAATGTACACAGAGGATTTAAGGCAAAGATTCAAAATGAATAGATGCTTTCCACAGAATGCATTTGGCAGTGATGACTTCCCCCCCGCCCCAATTTCCTCACAGCCGGGGGGGAGTGTGTGTGTGGAAGAGCAATAAACATAAAATGTACTTTTCTAGCTCTTTCCTGATCGTGTCCCAAAAATAGAAAAATAGATTGGGGGAGGGTGGAAGAATAATACAAGAAATTAAAAGACATTGCTACAGATAGAATAAGGCTTGCTAGGGCTGGGAAATACTCCTTCCTAAAGCAGACCTACTCTACTCACGAGGTGGGAAGAAGAACCCAAACTACTGTTCGATGCTAGTAAGAGTGTGGTAATTCATTGGGAAAAGGCGATTTTAACATTAATAAAAAGACTTCTTATATTAGAGTCCCCAAATTTTGTCTCCTACATCAACAACAAGCCAAAAGAAACTTGGTATCTACAGCAAGTTTAAATGCACACTGTTCTGAGAACAGATGATGTAGTGTACGCCCTTTCCTTGCTAGTTTCTCCAATTCTAAAACAACCCTGAAGATGCTTTTGTCAGATACTCTTGTAGCTCTGCTTGCCTGCAATGAAACAACATTGGCTGCCTGTTTCTGCAGACATTTCACAAATGGCATTATGTTTACAAGACATAGCAAAGTACATATCTCTTCAGAGCATCTGTGAATTAAGTGTGTTTCAGCATAAAACAAAGGATATAAGGTATACAGTAGCTGTATTCTTTTATGGCAGAGTCCTCACAGACACTTGTGTTCAAACCTCACTGGACTCAAAAAGCCACATCTAAGAAAAGAGACGGACCCAGGAACACTTCCCAAGTACAAAAAAAAGTAGCCCTGACTGCCTGTCAGAAGATGACTTCGGTGCACAAAAGATCCTCTCTCCCTGGGAAAGAGCCCTAGCTTAGGACTGGAGCAGAACAAAGGGGTCTTCTGCATAGCTCACATATCCTATAAGCAACACACTGCCAACGAGAATTAAATGCATTGAGTGCATTCTCTTTAAATAATGAAATAAGCATTGCCATAATAAAAGAAATTAAATGGACTCTCTAACAAAGGCCTTATAACCAGATTTAGGATCCTTTCAGAGCTTAGAAAAATGCATATTAAGGGCAAAGAACAATAAACTAATAAAAAGTAAATTTACATATTTTTTTGCCATATTTCTAGCATTCAAAATAAGATGTTAATTCAATTTCACAACTGTATTATCAACTGCTTGTCCATTAAAAGTAAAACCACAAAACCCACCAAACTGTTCTTTCAGCTCAGAGATATAAAGGGATGTCACCTTGCTGGTCTAACACTGCAAACAGCTTACTGACAATTCTGTCCTCAGAAAGACATTACATCTTCTGAGTAAAGGCTCAGGTTTTGCTGTTGACCCCAAGACGCAGAAAAAAAAGCACGAATGAGCTTTGTCCAGCCTATCATCTTTCCTGCTCACGGAAAGATCTTACAATGCAATATAAAGTAACTTGTCAGCTCATGAAAAGATCATGAGGCACAACCCATCAATTTCAGCAGTATACATGCCATTCTAATAATTTAAAGTGTGAAGGCATACAACTGACTGTGTTTTGAAGTATAGAAAGCATCTGAAAAGGAAGTAGCATCAAGGGGACTGATCATCTTTATTATGTAACCGAGACAACCAGTAAATAAAACACTTTAATAGGAGAAAAAATGTAAGGTACAATTAGAACATAACATACCATATTGAAACCATACACAATGCAATGAACATGAAAACATCGTTAAGCAGCAATCTTCCAGTAAAGATTTTGTTTCGAGTAGAAGCATCACCCATCATGAATAAACAGCTTTTTTGTGCATGTCTGAGCTTTAGTGACAAAGATGATGACCAGCAGCAGCATATTTAAAGTTTCATTTTCATTAAATGCTTACTTAGTGAATGTATTTGATGCAATTTCTTCATATTAAAAGTATAAAATCTTAAGCATGGCAGTGCCTGCCAATACAGATTTTAACATATGCAAATAAAGACAAAGATTTTGCAAGACTTTTTTTGTATTGCATTTATACACATTTGTTGATTTAAAATGTGAATTCTAGTCTCTCAACATTTAAAAATTACTAAAATGCTCAGCAGCTATGCATCAAGTGACAACTAATTATTGCTATAGAAAAATTTGTTTCCCAGAGTTTTAAAATAGATGTAATTTCATTTGCAACTGTCAAGATATGTTCAAGTAATATAAATAACTAGTTCCAGTGTCCATGAGGTGTTCTGAATCTGTATTGGCTGTAGGTATTCATTGCCAGATCATACAAACATTTTATCCAATCTAAAAATGTTAAATAAATTTAAATGTAACTGTTACATTCCTTAGAAAACTTACGCGGTAATAAAATCACCACAGTATGCATTTTCATTTTAAAAAGCTAAAACTTTAGCATTAGGCTACCTTGAAACTCATAGTTGGCTTTATAGAGGAAAAGATAAAGTTAAAACTCAAATGTTTTCAGTTGGATCAGTGCACCACTCCAAACCAGTATGTGGTCACACAAGCACCACAGGCGACAGACTGACAGACTGGGAATACACAGACGAGCATGAGGGGCACATAGGGAAGCTGAAGTACAAGGTCAAAGCATGGCCTGCTGCCAAAATACCATATTAAGCCAGTAACAAAATGTAAGACAAGGTTGTTATAAAAAGGGTATCAACTTTAGACATTGTTAAAATAGCCAACTTTCTCTGTATTTTAGCCAGCTATACCTTAAGTAATGTTCTACACTCAATGTTTTACACTCTTAAAAAAAAGAAGATAGGAATGTCAAGTTACAGTCTATACTGTTTTAGTTCCAACATTCAACATATTAGAACTACAATTCAGTTCTGAAACCCATTACATTGCACAATGAGGCATTGCAACCTTAGCAGTTTTGGAACATAAAATATCCCCATATTTAAAGAATATTCAACCCCCCTATTTAGAGAGCAAATGGGAGCCAGGGCACAAGCAGCAGATTGTACTACAGCTGCACAACTGATATTATTATACATAAACCACCAACTAAACAAAGAAAGTTATTGGGAATGTTCTCCACCAAGTATACAATACCCATTAAGAACAGTAGTTTGACAACAGGTGACGGCAACACAGGCTGAAGAGCCAATCCTAAAGCATATACATTCACAGCAGTCTAACTGAACCTGCAAAACGTAAGCTCTTGCAGCTTCCCCCCCCTTCTCCCCACTAGTATTAAATAAAAGACCCTGAAGTTCTTTTACAAACGAACTTTCCATTTAAATTCAAAATTGCGTTATTGCTCTGTTTTCTCTGCTTTTAATGATGGTCTTGCTGGGAATGTGTAAATCTAGAATACAAAGTCTTAAAACATGTTCATAACTTTTTAGAGGAAGTTTTTCTTCTCAACTGTTTTTTCAAGGCTTTGGATGCAGGAGATGTCCAAGTTCTAAACAGTCCTACCAAATGAAAGAACTTCATTCCCGAGTGTTGTTGGGTCTGAAGCCAATTAGTTCTCTAGTTAACACAGCCTTCCATGAAAGACAGAATAGATGAAAACTTGAATTCCAAATGCAACAAGAGAATTTCTTAAAAAGGTCCAAACAAAACGAAAAAAACAGTTGGCCACAGTCATATACCTTTTACATGCCACCTTGAACTGCTCAGAAAGTATGTCAGGGGGACCATATTCCTTCGTAGATGGAAACACTGGGAAAACTCCTCATCCATCACTATTTCAGTTATGCTCCAAAAGGGGAACAAATAGATGCAATTATTCCTAGGCAATGGCATAATTCTTTCGCAATGAAAGGTAAAAATAAAACCTGTTCTACAGAAAACAAATACTTTTATTTCTGAAGTTGGTGTTATTTTCATTCACATAGTAAGAGTAAAAACCAATCACAACACCAAATAAAACTTTGTCCTTCCTTCAAGCAGGAAGAGGAAAAAAATTCTCAGCAATATCTTAGCAGATGACAGCTAAACTTAAAGAAATTCAACAGCACAACAGAGCATCTCTGCTTGCCTTCCTACAGATGTTACTTCCACAGTTCATTTTGGTGAATTAAAATATCTGACATGAATACAAGAAACCATGTAATTAACAGAGTCATAGAAGTTAGAGAAACCCAAGACAATAGTGAAGTTCCAAAAAGGTCCCCAATTCCACTGGGACAGATCTCCATAAAAACGTCAAGTTTGAGTTTCAGCAAAATCATTTATGAGAAGTCTTTATGCACAAGGAGAAAGTTAAGCCTGAAGAGTGGTTACTGAATATCATTTTTATTAATATACACTTCAGATCACCCACAGAATTAATGTCACTTTTCTATCAGATAACCAGTAAGATGAAGAGGGGGCTATACATTAAAAGTTCACATGACAGGATTCTTGAACTGCATTTTGGTATTGGGCTTCTTCATCAAGTTGAAGATTCTAAACAAAATGAAAACACCATCAAAATGAATAAATACTTAAAATACACCATAGTCATTGGTTTAATGATTCATTTTCCACATTTTTGCATAGGAATTGGCACCCAGATGAAGAGTCTCCATCTTCACACATACTAGGCGATTGTTTATGTTGCACAATATCTTTTATTTAACCAAGTACTAAGAGATACATGAGGCAGGAGAAGAATTAGATGTGTGGGACAAGGCTCATTAAACAGAAGGGTCCATCTTCTCTCCCTGGCTCAATTACATTACAGAACAGCCAGCTCAGGAAAGCTGACTGTCATGCAATTCTTGTAACAGGGCTTCCAACCAGCCATAACATCTTCCATTAATAAAAACAAAATGTAACCCCTACACAACAGTAATCAGATTGTTGAGAATATACTGCTTCAAATGAGAAAGCAAACACACATCACAAAAGATGAGTGGTTAACCCTGCTACTTTTGAAAAGCTGTCCTCTAAGTTGCTGAAGTGCCAGAGTACATTTTTTAGTTAAATTCCGGCAGCTTCCTCAAATTCGAATTCCAATCACCAGTTCTACACCCTCAAACATGCAAAACGCACTCACATAGAAGAGCCCAATCCCCTATATTGATCCCCTAGTTCTTCATACTTTTGTCACAGATCACTCAACACTAAAAACAACACGCAGCTTTTTTGCCATCTTCAACCAGTGAGGCTACCTACGCCTCAAATACTATGCTTGTCCCACACAAAGCTCAAGCAACGTACCCCAAAGCCTGTCAAACCCTGTAGGAACTACAACACAAACTCTTCAGCCCTCTGGTCCCATATACAGAATTCAATTGGCTGACTTGACTTGGAATCGATCCAGTGACTACATATGTACATCGTGCTGCATCTACTCCAAGGTCATGTATTCAAAGCAAGCCTGGAACAAGGCAACTAGAACAAACGATTTAACGAGATGTCTTTGACATTGCAGCCCCTCTCGCAACATAGTGGAAGAAAGGCTGTAGCAGCAGTACCAGCTAGTCAAGCTGCACTTTGAATCCTGAGAATTATGATTTAGCCATTTCTGCCATAAAAGGTCAAAAATGTCAATAAAACAGAGTAGCATCTACTTAATTTCCCGAGGAGGAGCAGTAATAAACTGTTCTGGAGGAACAAATAGTTTAGATTGAGAACAGTACGCTAAAGACACAAGTCATAAGTTTGGAGCAGAGCTTAACTGTTGACAACACCTATCCCTAGTAGCCCTTACTGTTGACAGTGGAAAGTTTAAGAACAGATTTATCTACTTCTGAGTTCTGTACAGAGCAAGAACATAGCATGTCCAGAGCACAAGTTTGGTACAAATTTTTTATTTGGCATTTTTATTTATTAAAAAAAATTACCATTTATTCCCCTACATATAAAGAAGAAAAAGCTTACCACAAATTCTCCGTAGTCAAACCGATGTCTTAGATTTAGATGGCTAACAAGATTTCTAGTAACCTGGTTAGTATCTGCCCAAGGAAGAGATACACAAATAGGACAGATCTGAATTTGGAGGGGAAGAGGAAAGAGAGAATTAAAAAAAGGTATTGGTAATACAGCATAGATTAAAGACATGTTCTCAGAAATAACTACTCTATTACTCATCCATTATCAAAGTACAGTACAGGAGTTCACATAAAACTATAGTTCTAAGCATTCTTTTCCTCAGTTGTGTAACATTCAAAAATTGTATTTCAACTTGCCAAATTTCTTAAGTGTTTCTCTTAGAAGTAGAGGATTATCATGTCTGTCTGGCACTCTTACTATCACTTTCTATCATTTAAAATTTAGAAAAGAAAGCGATTGCTACATCCTACTTATTGATCGGGAGAATATTCACACAACTGAGATGATCTAGTAAGCAGACAGACAAATTAACACACCCTATACAGATGAAAAGGATAGGAAACAAAACAGGATTTTCTCCTTCATTCCCTTTGATTACCTTAGATTACTTTTGAAGTAAATGTGCGTTTCACACAAAACAGTAGTTACGTTACAAACAGGATTCTATAGAAACAGATCCAAATTATTAAATGAAGAAGAGTTAAGCATTAAGCTCAAAAACTGAGTTTGTTCCACAACAAGATAAACAAGACAGCTAGGTCAGAAATGCCCTAAAACCAAAAGAAGGTGGACAGGAAACATTCACATGAAAGTCACACTTCAAGTGAAATGCACTGCATTAAGTATAACGTTTCAAAACAGTTATCTTTACAGATTAGCTACTGCACATTTAAAATTCTTCACATAATTATAATGAAAGTAGCTTAAGAAGCACACATGAACAACTGTACTTACTACGGGAACTATCTGATAAAGATGTCTGTTATTACAGTGATCCAGTAAGCGTTGTCTGGTAAAATTGGCTTCCTGACACAAGGGACATTTGAAGGTTGGGTGTCCACTGTAAACAGAAACACACAGTGTCAAATAGAAAAGGGAGTTTTATTAGTAGTGTTACAGAAAGCTTAATCTGTTAACTTGTTGTCATTTTCCCTTTTTGCAACAAAAAAAACCCCCACACTCACTGACATAGTAGCAATCTAATAGAGTTCCAGTGCTACTTCCAAACTGCAATTTTAAAGCATATTTATCAAGACTTGGGATTTTAGAAAATTCTTTTGTTCCAATTTCAACTGCAGCCTGTTCTTTCTTACTGGTAACATCTTTTAGTGCAAATCCTTCACGAAAGTACCGAAAAAAACCCTCCAAATTCTAGCACATAGACAGAAATGTAGAAGAAACTACAACGTTTTTTTAACACAACTTGTTAGCGGCCTTTGTGTAAGGTTTTTTTTAAGTTGGTAGAAGCTTGCACTTTGACTGTCAAGATCTATTTAATAATAACTTTAGAAAAATAAGCAGCCTACCTTGTTTCTCCTTGAAGTATTTGATTATTAGCCATCCCGCCATTATCAGATATTGCATCACTCCTGCTACTTCAAATAAAAGTCAAGAAAAAAAAAAAGCAATGAAAAACTGACATTATTTTACTCTACTATCAATTTTTTTAAACAGTAATGGGGTAAGGGGAGGGGGGAAATCCATTAAGTCCCATGAACTTCAAGGCCAAACACACCCCGGCACACATTTTAATCCTCGTAGCTTTTCCTTTGGATCAAGGTATGTCTCAGGTTTTAGTTACCATGGTGACCCTTGGTGGACTTCTACATAACTTTATAGGGAAGTGATATATAATACAATACACATTTAGCCAACAAGAATGGTAATGGAGATTACAGCCAAGTAGCTCAAAAAGCATTATGAACTAGGTAAGTAAGTAAGAATGAATGTAAGACAGGTAGCACATTCTAAGTTTTTTCATTTAGGCCTATGTAAATAGGCATTTAACTGCCATGTGTTTACAGAAATAATTTACAACTTCCAACAACAGCAAGATAAACTTTCTCATGTTGAGCACAAAATAAACTATTTCCTAAAGCAAGGGTGAAAGAAATATTTTAGAAAGTGAATTTGACCATATATTCACCTCTAGCTAGGCCAAAAAAACCTGCTCGTACATGCTGATCATCCTAATAACATGAATAGTTACAGTCACAAATCCAGTCCCCGTACACGTTTGACACTGCTATAATATTATAAGCACAAGTATCCTACTGTGGCATAGTCAATAAATAATGATATAACAATATCCAGACACTTAGGTGAAACATTGCTGCAGATAGTTCTGGTAACAGCTTAAACTTCCGCTTTCAATATACTGATGGATTGAAAACCACACAGAGAGAACTTCAGATTGCTAAAAATAGAAAACAGATGTCAAAAGAACGTAAACAAAGGGCAGGGTATATATAATAAAACCCTGTGATCTAGTATGTAAAAAGAGGTCTTCCAAAATAAGCAAAAATCTACAATCAAACCAAATACATCAGTGAGAAGGTATGGAAAAGTATGGAAAAGGAAGTTCTTTAGCTTTACTGCCTGAAACCAAATTGTACGTGTCATCCACATTTTATGGTAACATACTGGAGTTCCTTACACGTTTTGTAGAAGATGAGTTCAAAATAAATTCAATCAGAAAGCAAAAGCTTGCACAGTAATGTTTTGAAACACAATAACCACTAAAACAGAATTAGGAAAGGGGAGGGGGAACAAAAAGAGAAGGGAACTTCCCTGGGTATAAATATTATAATGCTGTCAAGGCAAGGAAAGCAAGCTACAAATACTATATACTTTTTAGGAGAGTCCCCAGAAGGCATTCCAAACCATCATGCAGAAAGGTTTTCTTCTGTATGCTAAGAGTAAAGAAAAACACCTGGAAAAACTGTAAGCTTTTGAAGAACAAAAATATGGACAATGATTCTTGCAAAAAGAAGGCATGCCCTGGAAAAAAACATACTTTGGGGGCAGAAGGAGAATAAAATGCATTGCTTTACATAAAACACCCTGATTACCTGTTCCCTGTTGAATCTTGGGAAATCTGTAAGTTTGGAATAATAGAGGAAACACCATATTCATCCTGATACTTCTTACACGTTTTATAATGCTGTCTCATCCACGAAAATCTAACCTGTAAATGAAATGGCAAATAATTGAAATTATACTAAACAATCCAGGGATAGGAGGAAGAGATAATTCTGCCAACAGAAAGCAATGCATGCAGGAATTATATAGACATCATACGCAGCAGAAAACAGAACTTGTGTCTCCTCTCTTGGCATGAACACTTTCTTCCCCAAAATGAGATCTTCGATTCCTTTTTCCATAGAGTCTTCATCACTGTGGAACTACAGAACATCCCCACTCCCCAAATCCCCACCAGCCAGGCATCTGAGAGCCCTCTGAGGGGTGAAAGATGCAAGTAAACTCCATTTAACTGAAACAAAGCCACAGGAACAACACCTCCCATATCCAGGATCAATAACTGATGAGCTACAACAGAGAGGGACCATGAGGATGGGATAAGCACCACTGCTCCATCAGTCTTCTCTGGCCTGCTGTTACCTTGTGCAGAGCAAAATCTTTTTGCATGAGGTATGGTCCAAGAATACATAACTTTTTTCTTTGAGAGGGAAGAAAGAAAAAAAGAGGCAAACGAACACCAACTTAAGGCTGCCCATCCACCTTAAATGCAAGCCACTTAGATTTGTCAGAAGACAGCTGTGCTTGACATGCCCTAAATCAGAATTTCAGGTCAAACAGCACTGTCAGAACGTGCTCACAGATTCAGAAGCTGAACAAGATCATATCTCACATGCCTGGGCCTAAATTCCATTAGTTATTCTGTGGATTCATTTGGTTCTTCCTTCCATTTTACCAACTTGCTATCATTTCTTTCTCCCAGCTTTTCATCCTAATGAATCATGAGGAACAAAGAGGAACCTGTACTTTTTTTTCTTGTTTTAGATTAAATTTTACAGTAGCTTTAAGCACTTTAATTTCCACAGTGAAAGTTTCTGAGGTTTTCCATACCATCTGCAAATTTCATTTTCATGTCCAGCTTTTCCTTTTCCAGTTTTATAGCTATATTCAGTTTTTGCATTGTTTTGGGGAAAAAGTGGCACCCCACTTACAAAGTACTTACAGACAATATAAAATCCTCTTTCAGTTTATGCCTGCTAGGCCTGCTAGCAGGCACCGCTTGCCTAGTACACATACAAGCCATACAAAGCTAAGTTCAAACTGCTATAGGCTCTTTAGCTCCAAGACAAGAACAACACACAGTAAAAGTGTGTCTGGTCAAAAATAAGAAAAATTTATCCAACTTTTTATAAAGTTTTACTCTACCTGCTTCTCACAGCATCTACAGCCCCCAGAAGCTTTCTTCATACTGTTTTCAACATCTAGAGCCCTTTTGGGATATGTTCTTTCTTTTTTAGTCACGCTCCCACGGCAGAGAGGACAATGTGTTCCACTTTCTCTGATAGCTGTCAAGAAGCACTTCCTGCAAAACCTAAATTAAAGAGTTACCACAAACACAGGTTAGCAAAATGATAAGAGTTAGATACTTTGTCCTGGAAAAGAGCAGTGTGATTATTAGGAAAAAAAGAGCTGCATCAGATTAATAGACTACTGAATACAAATCTTTATACATATAAGCACAATGAAATAATGCTGCTTACAAAGAAGTATATGGAAATTAGCGGTACTTGGGAATGCACTTAGTAAATAGTTTACTATTTACTGACTAGTATCCCCAAGCTGCACACTGGATTGATCATTAATATATTAAATGGAGTAGCAGGCACGTGGTATTGGAAAATCTTATCAGAGGAACTCCTGTTTACTGCCAAAAATATTGCAAAGCTTAATTTAGCATGCGTCTCTAAAGATCTCAGTTCATCAGCTTTTGCAGCTCTCACTTCCTCTTCCTTGAGTAGCAACAGCCAAAGCTACCGTGTTTTCCTACAAAGTACTATTTCGAATTAAATGTTGCTCCAAAACGTGCAGAATGGACGAGCTGAAAAGACAGAACAACTAAGCTAAGGTCCTGGCTTGTAAACAGGAAACCATAAAGTTAAAAACCCGCAGGTTAAGTCGGATGCCTCAGATGTTTTGGTCGGCTGAGAAGCTCGGCTACCACCCATCAGACAGCGGGGCTCCCTTCAGGAGCTGCTTTTCCTTACTGGACCAACCCTCCCCTGCTTCCCAAGCAAGAGGCGAGGGAAGGCCGGAGCAGCCCTTTCAGCACTGGAAGGCTGCTATACGGTCACCTCGGAGCCTTCTCTTCTCCAGGCTGAACAACCCCAACCCTCTCAGCTTCGCTTCGAAGCCTCGGAGCGGGTCCCGACTCATCCCTCCCCCGGGGGGCACCGAACCCCGGAGGGTCCCGTGTCGCCAGAGGCACCGGGCGGATCCGCCCCGTCCCCCCGCGCTGCGGGCCGAGACTCGGCGCCGGTGTGGGAGCAGGAGCGGGGCGGGAGGCTCGGGAAGGGCGGGATACCCACACGTGCTGGCAGTTGGCGGTCCTCACGGGCGTTTTGAACACCTCCTGGCACACGGGGCAGTAGAAATCGTCCTCGCTGAAGCGCTGCGGCGGCGCCTCGGCTCCCTCGGCCATGGCAGCGCCTCAGGGCCCCTCCCTGCGGGGCAGGAAGCGACCCCCGAGCCGCGCCGGGCACGGACCGCGGGGCGGGGGGCTGGGAAGGAATGTCGGGGGGGCGGCAGCCGCGAAGGGGGCACACGGGCCCAGGCTGCGCCTCGCTTCGCCCCGCCCCTGCCCCGCCTTCCCGGCACGGGAGGAGCCTCTGCCCCGCCCGCGGATGCCGGGGGGCGGGCAGGGGCGGGACCGGGTTTCCATGGCGATCGCCTCCTTCCCGGCACGGCGGGAAGCCAGGGGATGGCTCCTCCCTTCTCTTCCTCCGTCCCTCCGCCCCGGGAGGCGCCGCCCCGCCGGCCCCGCAGCCCGCTGCACCTGGCATTGGTGGGGCTGCACCTCGCGTGCTGTGCTCGGCTTTTGTCCTACGAAGAGCACACTGCTCGGCTTTAGGCCCCTCCCTACGAGGAGGACATTGTCCAGCTTTGGGTCCCTCACTGCAAGGAGGATATTGTTCAGCTTTGGGTCCCTTCCTATGAGAAGACATTGTTCAGCTTTGGGTCCCTCACTACGAGAGGGCATTGTTCTGCTTTGGGTCACTTCCTATGAGAGGACATTGTTCAGTTTTGGGTCCCTCACTACGAGAGGACGTTGTTCAGTTTTGGGTCTCTCACTACAAGAGGACATTGTTCAGCTTTGGGACGCTCACTACAAGGAGGACATGGAGGCACTGGGGCATATCCAAGGGAGGGACACGAAACCGGTGAAGGGACTGGAGCGCAGGTCTTAAGAAGAGACTGCGGGGACTGAGGTTGTTTAGTCTGGAGAAAAGGAGGCTGAGGGGAGACCTTATCACTGTCTACAACTACCTGAAAGGAGGTTGTAGCGAGGTGGGTGTTGGTCTCTGCTCCCAAGTAACCAGTGGCTGGACAAGAGGAAATGCTGCTGGTCCACCCCTGGCCAGTGCCCATTTCTGCTGTTTTTCACATATTTCATAGAATCGTTTGGTTGGAAAAGACCTTGGAGATCGTAGAATCATAAAGTCACTAGGCTGGAAAAGACCTCTTAGATCATTGAGTCCAACCATTCCTATCTGTCAATAAACCATGTCCTTGATTGAG
Organism: Cuculus canorus; assembly: GCF_017976375.1. Classification (NCBI taxonomy): domain Eukaryota; kingdom Metazoa; phylum Chordata; class Aves; order Cuculiformes; family Cuculidae; genus Cuculus; species Cuculus canorus. The sequence goes on from NC_071402.1 coordinate 46,443,959, forward strand.
TACCTCGTCTACCTGTCTTTTAAATACTTCCAGGGCTGGTGACTCAACCGCCTCCCTGGCCAGTCTGTTCCAGTGTGCAAAGATCCTTTCTGTGAAAAATCATCAGAGTACCAGAGATCACCAGAGTACTTTGACCACCTGAGGAACCTGAACATATACAAGTGTTTGGGACCTGATGAAATGCATCCCAGAGTACTGAGGGAATTGTCTGATGTGGTGGCCAAGCCACTGTTCATGATATTTGAAAAGTCAAGGCAGTCAGAATTCGCTGGTGACTGGAAGAAGGGCAACATTGTCCCCATTTTTAAAAAGGGTAGAAATGATGACCCTTGGAACTACTGACCAGTCAACCTCACCTCTGTGTCTGGGAAGTTCATGGAACAGATCCTCTTAGAAGCTACAATAAGGCCCACAGAGGACAGGGAGGTGATTTGAAACAGCCATCATGGCTTCACCAAGGGCAAGTCTTGCCAGACCAACCTACTGGCTCTCTATGATGGGGTAACCACATCAGTGGACACAGGAAAAGCAACGGATGTGATCTACCTGGACTTCTGTAAAGCCTTTGACACAGCCCCCCACAACATCCTTTTCTCTAAATTGGAGAGGTATGGATTTGATAGGTGGATAAGAAATTGGTTGGATGATTGCATTAAGTGAATAGTGGTCAACAGCTCGATTTCTACATGGAGATCCTTGACAAGTGGTGTCCCTTGGGGGTCCATACAGGGATCAGTGCTATTTAATATTTTCATTGACGATGTAGACAGTGAGATCGAGTGCACCCTCAGCAAGTCAGCAGATAACACCAAGCTGAGTAGTGCATTTGTTATGCCAGAAGGATGGGATGTCATCCAGAAGGACCTGGACAAGCTGGAGAAGTGAGCCTGTGTGAACCTCATGATGTTCAACAAGGAAAAATGCAAGGTCCTACACCTGGGTTGGGGCAATCCGCATTTTCAATAAAAGATGGGTAATGCCGTGATTGAGACCAGCCCTGCAGAGAAAGACTTGAGGGTGCTGATTGATGAGAGGCTCAATATGAGCCGGCAATGCGTGCTTGCGGCCCAGAAGGCCAACGGTATACTGGGCTGCATCAAAAGAAGCATGTCCCGCAGGTCAAGGGAGGCAATTCTGCCCCTGCACTCCGATCTCATGAGACCCCACCTGGAGTAGTGTGTCCAGTTCTGGAATCCCCAACATAAGAAGGATATGGAACTGTTGGAAAGGATCCAGAGGAGGGCTACAAGGATGACCAGAGGAGTGGGCCAGCTCTGCTATGAGGACAGGCTGAGAGAGTTGGGGTTGTTCAGCCTGGAGAAGAGAAGGCTTCGAGGAGACCTTATAGCATCCTTCCGGTACCTGACAGGGTTGTACAAGAAAGCTGGGGAAGGACCTTTTACAAAGGCATGTAGTGATAGGATGAGGGGGAATGACTTTAAATTGGAGGGGGGAAGATTAGACTAGACATTAGGAAGAAATTCTTCAGGATGAGGGTGGTGAGGCACTGGAACAGGTTGCCCCGGGGAAGTTGTGGATGCCTCCTCCCTGGAAGTGTTCAAGGCCAAGTTGGATGGAGCCTTCGGCAGCCTGGTCTAGTGGGAGGTGTCTCTGCCCATGGCGAGGGGTGTGGAACTAGGTGATCTTCAAGGTGCATTCCAACTTGAACCGTTCCGTGATTCTATGATCGTCGAGTCCAACCGTACCCATCCACTATTAAACCTTATCTCTCCATCTGCCTATTAAATACCTCCATGGATGGTGACTCAACCATTTCCTTGGTCAGCCTGTTCCAGTGCCTGATAACCCTTTCAGTAAATAATTTTTCCCTATTACCTACTCTAAACCTCCCCTAGCACAATTTGAGGGTATTTCCTCTAATCCTATCACTTGTTACTTGGTAGAAAAGACCAGCACCCACCTGGCTACAATTTCCTTTCTGGTAGTTGTAGACAGTGATAAGGTCTCCCCTCAGACTTCTTTTCTCCAGGCTAAACAATCCCAGTTCCCTCAGTCCTTTGGATACGCTCCTTTGGATACGCTCTGGTGCCTCAACGTCATCCTTGTAGTGAGGGACCTAAAACAGAGCACAGTATTTGAGGTGAAGCCTCACCAATGCTCAGTACATGGGAGGAATGACTTCCCTGATCCTATTACCACAGCTGTATAGCCAGCTTCAGGTGTGCCCTATCCATGTCATGAGAGTACATAAAAAGAATAATTACAGAAGCCTCAGTTCAGATGCTACACAACCACCTTGTGTTTCTCACTGGGAGAGAGGCGGCATGGCCTTCAGCCCCGGTGTGTGAGAGGCTGTCAGAAATGGGCTTTCAAGTCTTTGCAGTCTTCCTGTATGACTCCAGCAAAACATGTCCTTATGCCTCAATTTCTCAATCCATAAAAGGGAAGCAGTCTTTAATCACTAAATAAGGCTGCTGTGGAGTTAAATCAATTACTGCAGGTAAAGAGGGTTATGTCCTTTGAAGACAGGTGTTGGATTTATTACTAAAGGAACATGATGGGTCCATTTGAACTTTGTTCTGGAAACCGTGGTATTTATCGATTAGTAGCTTTTGGCAGGGGGAGAAATTGCACAGATGACCTCAGGGAAGTAAACCGCAGGAAGGTGTGTTTGAAAACATTCATGTTCTTGCTAATGTTATTGTAAATCTTGATCCTTTAATAAAGCTGTGACCTTGGAGTTGACAACTAGTACACCACAGAGCAATATATAGCGTGGTGCCAGCCTTGTAAATCCTATGTAGTTTCTGCCATTGACATAGACAACATGTAGAGAGAAATCAGTCAGCTGAAGTGTATGAAACACATCTATTTGAAGGAAGGCACTTTAAATCAGACCTTTTAGATGAAACAAAACCAATGGACCTACCAACTTCTCATTCTTCCTGATAAAATGTGTTTGTGAGATGAAATCTCAACAATGAACACTTACAGAACTGCTCAAAAAATTTTGCTGTTTGCAGGGGGAAACTGCCACTGAAGAGGAACATTTTAGATCCCCTTTGCGTAACTATTGTACAACTTTGTGCAACTATTATTTTAGTTGCTTTCCTGATAATGCTGCTGCTGCAACAACAGCACATCTGCTTGCCAATCTGAAAAGGGAAGGGATTTGTTCTGTGAGAGCAGTCAAAGATGGATGTGAACAGAAGGGGAAAGAGAAAGCTGTGTAACTGCAGGGGGATCAGAAGGTGTCATGTACATGGGGAAGGACACCTTTTGCTCTTGCTAGGTGTAACTATATCATTATTAACAAAGAACACTTGCAGCCACAGACAAAACTAAGGACAATACTCCTTTTGTGGTAGCTTATTTCATACATATAGAAAGTTCTGTATACGTTTTGTAGATGTGTGGGAAGCCATAAATCCAGTAACCTTTTTTCATTTATTTTTAGTTAATTTCCTCTGGCAGACGAGATTTTTTTTTCCAATTGCTCAAATGTTCCCACAAATTCGACCCTTTGGAGCAACACTGTCCATCCTTCTGACTGAATTTTCATTCCCAAGGACAGTTCTGAAAAAGAAAGCAACTTTCCCAGGCACATGAAACATTGAATTTTCCCCAGAAGGAGCAACTTTCTGATTCCAAGAAAAACTAGTAGACAATAGACAACAATAGACCTGAAGTATATTGGGAATTTTCTTGTTAACATAGTACCATGTGATTAAAGCTACTTTAATCACTGTACATGCTTCTATTCATGAACATGAATTTTAATTTCTTACAGATCAACTGCATCTTTGAAAGATACTATGTTAAACTGTACATGTGAAAAACTACACTTTTTTTTAACTTACATAGCAAGAATACAGGTTAGTTAAAAGACACTGCCAATCTCTTGAACAGGTTTGTGTTTTTTTATTATAAACATAATATTCACTTCTTGCTGTGCTTTCAAGATGGCTTTCACTTACCGCTGATTTTGAGTCTCATCCTGCACTGTAAATGGAAACTTAAGTATAGACTGGTGGGTTCAGTAATAGTGTCCTTGGCAGTAGGTAGTACTCCTGATGCTTTTTATGAGGAGTGTTTGTTCCAATTTGTTTGGTCCTATAGCATCTGAAAAGCTGTTTTGTTTGTCATCTACCTCCAGCACTGCATTGTCATCATCAACGTATAAAAGACTGAGCTGCTTCTGGAATGGAGCTGCAAACAAATAAGAGAGGCTGCTGTCAAAACCAGTGTTTCTGTATCCTGAAGTAGTAGTGAATTCAGGGCCATTATGTTTTAGGTAAAGAAACTGACAATATTTTCTTTTATCCTTACAAAAAACCCATATTTTTTTTAATTAAACTGAAATTTATTTTTAAAAAAAAATTTGGAACCAAGACAATGCTTAAGTACAAAAAAACCCCAGCCACAACATTTTTAGTTCCATGCAGGTCACTAACAGTCCATTAATTGCAAAAGGCTAAATTTTAATGACAGTGTTTATCTACAGAACATGTTCTTCCACTCTTTTGCAGTAGTCCTAACGTGTTGTTTGGATCACTCGCCTGCACATACTGTAAGAATGACCCATCCAGAACTCTTTCAACAAGGAATTCTCCCATAGTGTGTACATCCTGAAAGAGGGGGAAAAAAAGAAAGTATTTAATTATTACCTTGATAGTCACTAAATATGTTGATTTTGACTGCTTGGATTACCAGTTAACAAAATACTGGTTTCAGTGAGTTTTACATCAGTGTTTAAAGCTTACTGCCTAACTGTCTACTCCTTAGTGGTAAACACTACAACACTAAACAAGAGAAATAATTACGAAACTTGAAATAAATCAGAATGTCAAATGCAGAAACAATTTAAATCAGTGATTACACAAAACCCAACAATGATCATGCTATTCATTAGAGAGTCCAATTTGGTGTGTAGAAATAAATACTCAAGTCTTAGCTATACTTTATAAAGCTGTGTATGTGTGATCATTAAAATGTTATCATACATAAGACTGTTTCCATCATGTGCATTAATATATGTTCAAATTATTAAGATAGTTCTTCACCTCTGCCCTCCTTTTTGACATAATTTCCTTTAGTGTTCTTGTTCCACTTGAAAAAAAATGTTTTATATCTTTCTTTAAGAATTTGTCTGGATGAGTATCAAACATAAATATAGGAAAGCACTAACCTATGTTCTTGAGAAATTCTAACAGCATCTTAATGCTTGTGCTGCATTTTCTATTTTTCTACCCACTCAGACAGCAGACAGGTGCAGCACCTTTCAGAAGTATAACGGTGTCATCTTAGGGTGTTACCGGATAAAAATGGGTTGTTGAAACAACTTTCATTTAAAGTACATAGACTTTCACTTGAGGATGTCTCAGGCCGTTTATAAACATGAGTCTGATGCATAATACGTCTTACAGGGTTAACAGAGTACTTTTCTGTGGCCCACCATTAGACAGCAACAACTCTGAGGGCAGAATCCATAAGCTGGCACCTCTGAGTACCACACCATGCCCTTTCTGTACACATCTGCCACACTTTGTGGTGCAGTTATCTGCTCAGTTCGTTTCATGTCATCTTGATTGTAAAAGATGCGGAAAAATACAGACATAAAGAGATCAAATCCAGTAGTTTGCAAATATCATTACTCACTATGTAGTCTTTAGAATGGAGTGTACGTCTTAGTTGAAGATGCCTTATTAAATTTCTGCTGAAATAGCTTGGATCTCTCCTAAGTGTTAAACAACAAATTGGACAACACTATAAATAAATGGAAGGAAGTACCCAGTTTTCATCCCGGCTGTCTTACAGAAGAAATATTATCAGTGTTTAAAAAAAACAGAAATGTGAAATAAGTAGATCTGCCATGGCCAAATGGCGTTCTCTGAGCTATACAAATACCAATAGGCCACAGTGCAATTTCAGCACTGTCAATTACGCTAATCCCTGCTGTGTTATTTGTGTTTGCAGACATCCCTAGGACTGTCAGTCTATATAGGTCTGATGGTTAATATATTTCCTCCAACTAACTACAAAGAACACTCATGCAAAACATATGTTTTATCCAATAGAAAAATTTGTTTATCATTCAAACAATTCAGGTATCCATTTGTTTATCATTTAAATAATAAGTCAAATGTGTTTATTCTAAGTTTGAAATTTTTTCAGGTACTCCTGAAATCCTGAAGTAGTTACTCCAAATGTATTAGGAAAGCAAACTTCCAGTGCTTTATGGAGTTAGTTCCCCTGGGACTAACCATCCTCAGGGACAAGGGAGCACAATGGCACGTCTTCAAGGATGCTTTCCATAAAGTGCAAGAGCTCTCAGTACCTAGCTGTGAGAAATAAGGAAAACAAGGCAAGCCTTCAGCATGCCTAAGCCAAGACCTGCTGGTCAAACTAAAGGGCAAGAAGGAAATGCACAGGCAGTAGAAGCATGTACAGGTATCCTAGGAAGAGTATAGGGATGCTGCCAAGTTGCAAAGGGATGAGGTCAGGAAGCCCAAGGCCCAGCTAGAGTTGAACTTGGCAAGGGGTGAAAAGAACAATAAGAAAGGTTCTACAGCTTTGTCAGCCAGGAAAGGAAGGTTAAAGAAAGCACATGTGCCCTGACGAGCAAGACTGGTGAAGTGGTGGCCCAAAGGCTGATATACTCAACAACAATTTTGCCTGTCTTCACTGGCAATCTCTCCTCCCACACCTCTCAAGCAGATTGACTGCAAGATGGGGACTGGAGAGCAAAATCCCTCCCGCTGTAAAGATTGGGAATCTGACCACCTGATGAACCTAAATATATTTAAATCTACAGGACCTGACTGGATACATCCTAGAGTCATGAGGGAACTGGCTGATGTAGTTACCAAGCCACTCTCCCTGATAATTGAAAAGTCATGGCAGTTACGTGAAGTCCCTGGTGAATGGAAAAAAAGAAACATTGCTTCCATTTTTAAAAAGGGCAGAAAGGAGGATCCTAGGATCTACCGATCTGTCGGCCTCACCTCTGTGCCTGGGAAGATCATAGAAGAGATCCTCCTAGAACAGATCCTCCTAGTATCTACGATAAGGCCCACAAGTGATAGGGAGGTGATTTGAAATGAAACAGCATGGCTTCACCAAAGGCAAGTCCTGCCTAACCAACCTAGTGACCTTCTATGACGGAGTGACTACATCACTGGACATGGAAGAGTTATAGATGTCATCTGTCTGAAATTTGTAAAGCCTTTGATATGGTCCCCCATACGGTCCTTCTCCCTAAGTTGAAGATTTGATAGGTGGACTGTTCAGTGTACGAATAATTGGTTGGTTAGTCACACCCAGAGAGTAATGGTCAACAACTCAATGTCCCAATGGAGATAGGTGACAAGTACTGTCCCTCAGGAGTCCATATTGGGACCAGTAGATGTTCCTGCTCATTGCAGGGAGATTGGACTAGGTGACCCTCAGAGGTCCCTTCCACTATTCTCTGTTTCTATGATTTCAGAATTAAAAGGAAGGGTCAATGTGTCAGTAACAAACAACAAAGTACATCTTCCAGCATATCGCCTCTCTTTGCTTTGTATTAACAATGTGGTGTTTACAGTTTATAAATCAACTAAAGCAGTTATGAAACCAGTATGACTTCTAAGATCACATTTTCATTTCCCTGCTTATAATTTTTACAGTGTTTGGAAGGAATCATAGCTCTGAATATTGTTTTTTACATTAGGTTTCAAAGAAATGTGCGACAGAGGCTGTATAATTGATATTACTCACAGATCTCTCTGGCAGCTTGTGAATGCAACTCTGAATTAAGCAAAGAATTCAATAATTTTCTAAGTCTTAATTGTGCCCCACAGCTACAGAATACCGCTATTTATCAATTTGTCTGAAGTGAAAATGTACAAGCCTGTAGACTGAAAGGTGTGATAAAAATTATTGACAATTATTTCAGTTCAACAAAGAAAATACAGAGTCTAATCTGAAACCCACAAAATTTTGCAAAATATTCTGCATTAAAGCATTAACTTAGATACAGGTGAACACAGTATACACTCTGAATGAATGCTTCCTTTAATTTGCTTGGACCTCTGGCTCCACAATAACCTACTAATATGACTGTGGTTAACGTGCTGAAATCTAACCTGCAATGTAGAAAGGAATGGAGTCGGTTTCCCCCATTTCAGTTGCTGTGGGAAACGGGAGTGTTGGTTGATTTTCCTACAAGTTATTCAGTCTGTAACCTCCCTAAAACATAATTTCTGTCAGATGTGAGAACTAGAGTCTAAAGTGCCTCAGCAAATAACAATTGGGGAAGTAAATTATGATTGTCGAGATCTGGGTGTACACCCTATGGAACTCAGTCCTACAAACAGGGTCACGGTAAGACCTTGCATCCTCCATGGACCTTCAGAATGAAGCTATTTATGTGAATTTGTCTTAACTTAAAAAAACACAACAAACCCTACTATGACAGACTCCTATATAAAGCCACATAAGGGTTTCTCAGATTATAACCTCATAACCCAGTTGAGAATGCACAGCAAATGCTGCACATAAATCTATGTTAGGGTAGTAGAAATAGCACTTGTAGTAACACATGGGATTTAAACGCAGGCAAGCCACTGAACCTAATAATGCTTATTGCCTTGGCTGTTTTTTGTAGAGTTACTACACTGTTTTCAATGCTCCTATCAGCACTCACAATGCCAGGAATACTAATATTTTAAATATTGTGTGCGTGTGTGCTTTTCTATGAGAGAAGGGGAATGAATACAGGTACATTTTTCCTCCACTATCAAAACCAATTAAACAATTCATATATTCTATGTCTGTTTTCTTCTATCAGTAATGCTTGCTAGGATTAATAAGTTTTATATGTGAATTCAGTAAAGTATATACTTATGTACATTACCACTGCTCTCCTTTCTGATCTGTGGTGCAACAAAGGTCCTGTAGGTCATCCTCGTCTACTTTGCACTGACAATAAGGACAGGAATATCTGGGAATAAGAGGTAGTATATTGTTAGTAGCTACAGATAGAACTTTTACATTCTAAGTACTACAAGGAATAGAAGAAGTGTTTAGATTTCTTTGGCTAGATACCATTAAAAGCTTCTTTTGCCATAGCTAAAGTGTGGCACAGGTGTATGACATGTACCTGGGTGTGATGTATGCTATGCTGGCAAAATGGACACTGCAGATACTGCACAAAACTGTGCCAGCATGTCAGGATATTGATCCAGAAAAGCATTTGCAACATAAGCATGACCTTAGAGAAAAATTGATGGAAATACTGAACACTACAACTACATACATTTGATAAAAGCATCATTTAATTACTGCAATACAGTTAGAGAATGCGTGATCAAACGGCCAGTTCTCAGAAGCCCTCATTAAGTGCTGACACTTTCTCGTAGATGATTTCTACTTAGTTTTCAGTACAGAGTATGGTCTTGCTGCACAGCGGAAACACTATTTTCAAGCTAGTGCAGTTTTCAAATGTGTGTGAATAGATGATTTCTGAGCATGAAAAGAACAATAACTGAATAGAAGATAGGTCTTCTGAGCAAGCAGCCTGAATAATACATCATTTAGGGATTCAAGTAGCAAAGAGCACAGGGACTTTAAATTACATATGTCAAAAAAGTGTTTTAATAATGACATCAAAACTGTTTCTATTCATTAATGAACAAAACTAAAGACCATTGAAGCTCAAGACCTCAGTCATTCTAGAGTTGCTACACACCAAATAGATTGCTCTAACAGGTCCTACCCTGAAAGAGAATGAAAGAGACAAAGAATTTGAACTTTTGACATATGACACACATATATTCCGTAAATATATATATATATTCTATTTACTATAAGTATATAAATAAGAAAAGGTACTAGACATATTAATTCAAAAATATTTCTTAAGAAAAAAATATTAGATGAGGGCCAATTAAATTTAGATCAGTATTGGTCTTATTCATTTTGGAAATAAGCAACATTTTCAAGGAGTTTTTGCTGAAAGTGAATGTAGTTCTTCCCCAATAAAATAAAAAAATGCTGACTTGCCAAAATACTGTCATTTCTACAAAACAGCTCACATGGAGCTAAAATCTATCAAAATCATACTAACAGCAAGTAAAATGTATTATATCGTAGTTATAAACAAAAACCAAATAGTGTCCATTTTAAGTATCATTTGAGTATTATGATTTTAAAATACTAGTTAATGGACTAAGGATTCACATTCAATTCTATAAAACAGAAACAAATTCCAGTTAAAAAAAATAATCTGAGAATTCTTCTACCAGTTTGAATTTACTGTGTTGGAGTAACAAACTCCAAAGTGCTTTTGCAATGTCATCACCAATAAGGTCTACCTTCTTACAGCATCTCCAAGCTTCTGTAGAGGTCCATATTTTTCTATGTATTTTTCACAAGTTCTCAAATGAACTCTCATTTCACTCAGACTTACCTAAGCAACAAGAAGGAGTGGTTTGCTATGTTTTATACGATGACACAATCACATTAATACATCATTCTGAATGTTTTCTAGTTCAAAGCCTTATTACAACTATACCTAGGGAAGAATATGTATCTCTGATTACTGGCTCAGTTTCTCAAGCACGATGTTCCTGGTTCAGTATAGCTAAAATACATCTTATAATAACAACATTCATCTTATGAGAGTAAAATGAAATAGAGCAAAAAAAAATATTAATTTGTGCTAATATCATTTGTTCCTTATATTTTTGAATGAAATTGAATGTTAGTTCTTGTGCATGGATACAGCTTCGGAATTATCTAGTAGCTGGTGTTCAAGGCCGCAAATGTGTGTTTTACATTCTATTCAATTTCAGTATATGCTCTTCATCTTCTTGACAATATCCGTGGCTGGAATTCTTTCAGAAGGAAGATAAGCACGGCATTAAGGGCATGGCCGTGCATTATTCTTTAAACTTGCAGAAATACAGGAATGACAGAAGCGATACACAGAAAGAAATGAAACCAAATGAGATAATCCCTCCAAAACATGCAAATTCAGATAAAGCAGGGTGCATTAAAAAAAAATAAAATTTTGCACCAAATGCATCCCTGGTGTAACATTGCAGGATATATTGCTAAGAAGATTGTGGGTATTGTTACTGGCAGCATTACTTGCATTAAATGGAGCACTGGAAAGAGATAAACTGAGCATCTGGGTAGCACTGAAATGTATGGGGATTGTCAGGACTCATTCTAGAGCAGAACAAGAAACTCATCCCCTGTGAACTGGGAAAAACTTTGAGTTCATTACTTCAAAACCTGCCATCACATCAAAGATGATGATGATGATTATTATTATTATTACATTTTTGTAGTGTTGCTGCTGGACTATGTCACAAATATATATGCTGATAGCTTACTGTAAGTCTTCCTGAGCCCATAAACAGAAGAATATTCCAAGATGCTCCTACGATAGACAAGAATCCAAGTTATTAAGTTGGAGGAATTTCTCAATAAGTGATGAAATCCGGAGGTGGAGAACTAGGTTTTAGGCAGCAGTCCCAGGAGAAAGGTTAGGTTGTTACATTGTAAGTGGTTCGCTGACCTAGGATCTCAGGATTTGGACTGGAGAAAGGCATTCCTACCTCTGAAAGTGTCCAAGACGCCTCTCTGCCTATATAACAGTAAAAGCAGATTGGATTAGTGGTCACTGCAGCTGCTTTTGAAAGCTTTTTGCCAGTTACAGATATAATAGACAAGCTTTGGTGAATCTTCCTGGAGAGATTTAAGATATTACCCCCTTTACTGTCTAAGCACCATTGCAAAGCTCCAGCGCTAATGGGACAGCAGACAGCCTTAGATTATGGCTCCCCACCATGTCAAGATAAGTGATCCGAAGGGCAGAATGACAGCCTGGGGCTGCAATCAAGGACAAAAGAGAGGATGCACACTGACTGACTGACTGACAGCCCTTCAGGCTTTGGAGGAGCCAGAAAGAGCTATTGTGCCAGACTGCAACCCACAGGGAGCACATGGCCCTGCTTGGACGAGTGTACAGAGAGCAGACTTGTAAGGGTGAGGAGGTGGCAAAAAGTTCCTTGCACGTCTACGATAAAATTTCACTCATGTCCCTCGACTAAGTACCACAGCCCTGCAGCAGAAAGAGCAAGAGCAAAGTTGTGTCTGCAACCCCAATTGCATGAATGCAAAATTTCACTTAAACAAACTCATGACTTTGCACTGAAAAAGGTGAAGAGCTGCAACATCTTCCACTTTGTAAGTTCTGCTTTGGAGATTTAAATACGGTAGTGTCCAAAAGAGAGGCACATAAATCACGGTTGTCGTGATCAGCAGATGATTCAAACCAGCTATTACTGGTGGTGATGCTGTGCCAATTTAGGATGTTGCCACTTGCACTCTCTTGTGCTGCCTCTCTGTTGAATCATAGAATCATTCAGGTTGGAAAAGACCTTTAAGATCATTGAGTCCGACTGTAAACCAAAGGTTATGCACCATTCCTTCTGTCTCTTGTCCAAACCCTCCAGCCCAGAAGAAGGTATCACATGCCTCTCTCTCAGGTAGTTCTACTCAGTCTAGCATTCTAGCGCAAATCCACCCACTTTCCCAGTTGCTAAAATGCTAACCTTTGCACCAAAACTCCTAAGTCAGGAGTCCACATTGCCCTCAGAGCTCTGCTGTGTAGACAGCAACTCCAGCAGAGGAATGGTGTTGGAAGCTGAGGCAAAATCTTCTTAAGCCACTGTAAAACAACTTCCCAAGCTTGCCAGTGCACTCTGCAACAGCCACTTCTAACACACTTAGCAGCCAGTGATCCATCTATAGCAGGATTTCAGATGTAAGCTCTTCTTGGGAAGCCTTCTTCATATAGCAACACGGAGCCATGTAAGATGCAATCAAAGCCTAAGCCAGACAGAAGGTGGTATTTTGCTGTTACTTCACAGAAGTATAAATGATTACACGAAGTACAAAGAGAGTGCAGCCAAGACCCAACACACACCCTGTCCAAGGATAAACTTTGAATCGTTACACACGGTTTGCCCTCGGGCAGGTTTTAACTTAGATTATCCCTGTACTTTAAACAGGGTTGAAAAGGTTTCTTTTGTTTCCCTGAGGAACAGATGAATCCTCCATAAATAATGCTGTACAAGGTTCACACGTGTTGTCAGAAACCTTTCACCTTTTAATGTCACAAAATATAAAATCAGATTACGCTCTGACAGTTTTTTCACCCTCCATCTGAAACTATGAGTAGCAGAGGAGGAAAGAAGATAATATAAATGATACAAGGATTGTCAAGGAACACTTCCATCCATGCATTATACACAAATAGTCTTTTGTTATTAGTTAGTGATTTGTTTTGTTGACTATAAAAACAAATTGAAAGAATTTCAGGTTCAAGAACAAAAACCTCTTCACCCAATCTATCACTCTGCTATATTTGCTCAGTTCATACCTAAACAAGTAAAACAAATAAACAACCAAAATAGTTCAGATTGATGAAATGAAACTCAACTTATGGCTTACACTAAATTTGTGATGAAGACAACTATTAATAACATTCACTTTGTGAGAAGCACCTATTCACTGGTAAAACATCAAAAAGGTCAAAGTCTTCAAAGCAAAGACAATAATAGTTTTATTTTACAGTTCAGCAGTCAATTGGATGTCCTTCTGAAAAAAAGACATACAATCTTACAAAAGCAGTGGGTGTATACACCAGTTTTAGACAAAGAACCGTGTAAGTCCTGTTTATTTTTTAGGTTATCCAACCGAAGGAAGGAATAAATCAGTACGTTTAGGGAATGAATTAGTTTAAGCAATAAGAATAATAAGAATCAAATCTTGGCCAGCTTGCCGTTAGAAAGAACATGATTGTAATTTTAGCTTGTTTAACCAGCATTTCCCGGAATCTATATGAATATGTATGTATGTTTAAGCAGTATAAAAGTCACGTAACCAGTCTCAATAGCTGGACATGTTAGGCAGATTACCCCATGTGTACCCTGGCGCCGTTTATTAAAAGGATACGTGCTTAATAATCAAATTGGCATTGATTATTGCATTTGGCTTTTCATGACATCACAACCATGTCTGGAGACTTCCTTCAGGTTATCTCCTGACCTAAACCAGCAATATCTTACAAGACAGACTTATATGACAAGATAATTAAACATACACACTAGCTGCAGCAAAACTTACCAAATAATTCTCACAACTTGGAATTTGAACCAGAAGTGCAAACTCTAGAACAACTGTTTTCCCAGCTGCATCTTACCCCCAGGTGCAGGGATGCTGTGGAGGTGGAGAGGACTGAGAGATCGAAGTATCCATGAGGTAGGTGTAACCTTGAGATTTTTAGAGCCTTAAAAACATCAAAATCAAATAAACACAGCATTTTTGCTGCGATTCCCTGTAATGCATGCTTACAAAATACCAATTTTTTTAAGAGACCTTAGAAAGCTGGCAGTTGATACCGAAAATGCCAGCAAAGAAACTCTCTAAGACTTATTTTGGAGTTATAGAAAGTGAGCATCCTTTATCAGGCCTGGGCAACATGAGGCAGTGATCTCCATCAATCGTGTGCAACGAGACAAGAGATGGGCACAGAATGTATTTCCTATTTACATGCATATGTATATATTTTCCCAGAAACCTTATGCATATTCTATTACTTTCCAAGGATGAATTTTAATGTTACCATGAACTTTGCAATGGTCAAAACTCTTGCTAATTTGGAGCTAGCTCCAGCTCTCTGCCTGACCTTGCATTTGAGATAGAGAGAGACTCCAGATGGAGGTGATTACAGAAGAGGCATCTATTCAGTACATGTTGTACTTCACATAAGACATTATAATCTCCAAAGAATGAACAGTGTCTGGAAAAACACTTTTTCAACGAAAACATGCTGTCAGAGGGACGATCAGTCTAACTTTCTGTCAAAAAAATACGATTACCTAGATGAAACTTAACTCTATTTTAGCTTAATTCAAAAATATTCCACTTTTTGTAATAGTAACTACTTTTTAAATCACATTGATGGTCTTTCCACTACCACAACGTATGATTGTTGAGCACAGATGTAACTGACAAGGCACTTAAAACAGTGGTAGGCAGTGGCTGGTTATCTTGAAGCTGATAATTCAGTCAAAGATGGCATTTTCTCATATGTGGACAACACTGGCCCACATTCATTTTGCCAGCATGATGGACTGTCAACTACCTCTGTCAAAGAAAATAGGGAAAGATGTAATGGCTAAAAATTGTAAACAATGACAGCAGATATTTGGGAGACATTTCTTTTGCTCTGTGTATTTGTAAAGGTTGTTGAGGACCTTGATTCTCTCTTTTGCCTGTTTTCAGTCTCTTACTTCTTCACACAGTACTTTGATGCTAACTGTGATGAGGATGTCTCTAGCAAACAACAACACGGGGCAATGACCTAGTATTGGCAATGGACAAAAACGTATGTTAATTTTAGTGGAAGTTAAAGTACACAAGGACTGTGGAGCTGTGCAAACAAAGCTGTCATTTCTCTTGACCTACTTTCTCACATCATATGTTCCCATGCATGGAGCTTCTCTGCCCATGGTGGAAATGACTGCTGGAGGAATGTGAAAGAGCCAAGAGAAAATCCTAGAAGGAGTTGAACATGAAGACAGGCTGAGAGAGTTGGTGGTGTTCAGCCAAGAGAAGAGAAGAGAAGAGAAGAGAAGAGAAGAGAAGAGAAGAGAAGAGAAGAGAAGAGAAGAGAAGAGAAGAGAAGAGAGAAGGCTCCAAGGAGATCTTATAGTGACATTCCAGTACCTGAAGGTGGCCTACGTGAAAGCTGGGGAGGGAATGTTTGCAAAGGCTTGTAGCGATAGGATGAGGGGGAATGGACATAAATTGGAGAGGAGCAGATTTGGACTGGACATAAGGAGGAATTTCTTCACTGTGAGAGTGGTGAGGCACTGGCACAGGTTGCCCAGGGAAGCTGTGGATGCCCCAACCCTGGAGGAGTTCAAGGCCAGGTCGGATGGGGCCTTGGGGAGCCTGATCTAGTGGCAGGTCTCCCTGCCTATGGTGGGGGGGTTGGAACTGGATAATCTCTAAGGTCCCTGCCGACCCAAACTATTTTATGATTCTATGTGCAAACATTGCATAGTGGTGTTGGTGCAGCTGCCAAAGCAACTTACCAAAGCAACTTGTTTGGTTATTTCAGCCTGTGATGAATAAAAATAAAAGCAGATTCCTTCTAGATGTCCCCAAGTACGTCACAGGAAAAAAGGTAACATTCCCACTTATTTGTACAAGTACTGGAAACTTTGTGATATATTTAGTAATGCACATAAGTGAATTGGGTTCTGTCTGTGTTTTTCTCACTTGGCTAAAAGTTGTATCTGCTCCATTAGATCCAATTGGAATAGGTTTCAGTACCTTTTGGGCACTGTGTTTCTTATTTCAAGAGATTATTATTTTTTTATTTAATAGTGAGGAAATTTGAATGTAGAAACAGAAAAACAATATATGTCTCAATATATGCATATATATTTTCCAGTATCCAATGTATTTTATGTAGCTTAATATTTTTACAGAAGGAGAGTTAAGAATGACCCACTTTTCAGTAGGAAATAAAAAGGGAAATGTGGTAGATTTGGCAACTTCAAGATGAAAGCATCAGCAAGCTCGGTATCTTTCCGTTTGCATCCGACTAGTAAAATCAGTAATCTGTCAAAGGGATTATGGTAGAAATTTCCATCAGAGATTTGGTTCTAGAAGAAGATACACCATTTTCTAGGCCCAAGCTCAGCAGTGATGATTTAAACAGCTTTTACAATCATGTTATTACCTTGCCAAATGAAACACATAATGTCATCAGAAGGATAACAATATTTCCTGTTCTTACTGTTTACTCAAATGATACCCCGGTAACGAATAATAAAAGCAGATCTAAGAATTCTATCTCATCCTATGTAAAACCCACAAAAATCACGACAGGCTTTGTTATAGAAACTGCAATAAAATGTGTTCTAGCGTATGTGAAATCTTGTCAGTCAGAATCAAGTCAATGGATTTCCTCTGTCAGGTACTGTTTTTCTTTAGTATCAAATAAAGCATGAAGAAAATGATTATGCCATGCCACTGGCTGAACTCTTGTCTATCACTGCATTACATTTGGTGTCACTTGGTTAAGATTTAGATCTCAGTTACACACAAATTTAATTTCTTTGCATGTCATTGCATTAATAATTTATTCTGATAAAATGTCATTAGCCACTGCAAGATAATTAAGTGCAAAGGTTATAAAAGAAAATCAATCAGTGGCTAAAACTGTAGGGGTTTTTTTCTGGTAAATCACACACCCATTTAAAATCTGACTTAATGTATGTGTGAGTAATGTATGGGAAACATGAAATCATGGAGAATAAAGGTAAAATACTTTTTTTTTTTAAAGTGTAAAAAACCCTGCAAATAAGCCCTTAAGTGCCAGTCAATAATATGTGAAAATAAAACGAGTATTGTCAATGTTCACATGTGGAGAACAAAAATCTCAGGAAGACAGTAGTAAAACTGCATTTGAGATGTTAGGAATTACTGACTAATTTTCCAGTAGCATATAGCTGGCACGCACAGACCTGGCTGTAGTGGGAAGGGCTGAAATGATCACAAGGCTGAAAGCTCATCATGGCATCAAAATCAGTGCTTACAACAAATTACATCAAATAAGGACAGAGAGAGTACAGGCTCAGCCAAGATTTGTTGCATACGCACATATTTATGGCTGAGTAGGCGTATACAGATGTGTACGTATTTACTTAGATACACACATACAAACAAATTGTCCACATCAGCCCAATTAGTTTCCTGGGGAAAAAAAGGTAACAAATAAGAAAATCTGAGAATGTATTTGGGATGAAACTTAACAACGTTAATGAAAATTGGTGTGTGTATCAGAAGACTTTATTGTGTACCACAATACTTTAAATGTTAAAATTAACAATTTCATTAAAAACCCTCTCTGGAAAAGGAAGGAAAGACAATAGTTAGAGATAGATAGCAGTCATGAATATGTCAACAAAAATTACCAAATGAAGCCAAAGAAAATTAAAACCTAGTAAAACTAGGGACAATAGAAGGAAATCTAAAGTATAAAAACCAAGGTAAAACAGAAGCTAAGTCAGTACTAGATTGATACGAGAATGCTGATGGAAGCAACAGCTAGCTACCATTTTTGGTAAGAAGCAATATAATCTTCTCTGTGCATATATAAATCTGTCTGACTTGCTAGAGCCTTCACCTGATCACAGAGCTGCTGTGTCAAGACTTGACCCTTCTCCTGCACCTCACCCAGAAATGGTCCAAGCACTGCCTGTGAAGGCTGAGCTGTTGTAGCTGATCCAAACATCACTAGAGAGCCTCCCCAGCACCCTCTGCCGAGACACTCTGAGGGGGTCAGGGACCAGATGTTCTCTCCCAGTCCTCCCAGTGGGGTGGGTACCCTAAGGCTAGTTGTTGGGGCAGGCCAAAAGAAAGGGAGGGACATATCATATGAGGCAGAGGGACATATCCAGTAGGCAGTTGCTTGAAGAGGCAGAGGGACATATCTAGTAGGCAGTTGCTTGAAAAGGCAGAGCTCAGCCTGCTAGCTGGATTTACTGGCTCTGCTGAAAACAGCAAGGACAACCAAAGCCACAATATTTACAGAACACAATCTCTGTTGCAGGGATACAAGCATAACCTTGAGAGAGAAGAGCTGGGAACATCATAAAAACACGAAACAGTTTTCCCTCTTGGGCCCTTAGTGTGGCTTCACTGTTCCTTCAATCAAGGCATAGCATACTTAGATAACCCGTGCCCACAGATAATCTGCACAAAATTGCATTAAGGTGATGGGGATAATTGAAGGAGATGAGACAGGGAGACAGTTCCTAGCCAGAGACTATGGGATACGTTCCTCCTGATGTAACCTGAGCATGCATATAATGAGCACTGCTGCTGAACCACAGAGCATTTCACCACCCACACGTAAACCACATTTTTACAATCAAAAATACATGCCAAAACACCGCAGTGGATGTTTGTTTACTGGCCTAAAAAGAGCACACTAAGCTGCTTTCCTCCTTGTTCCCTTGTCCTAATTAAAAATGCTAAGATTGTAGAGGATTTCCTTGTGCGAGTTTCCTGTCATTTATGCAAGTCAAAAAGAGGCAAGTATTTCCTGCTCCTCAGAGGGAGACACTAGAGCATGCACATATGTCAGGCAGCAGCACTGTCGCCTTGAAATGTGAATTTCAATTTCAGCAAGCTTCCTTACAAAATGACCCTTCGTCTATTTACCCGATTTTAATGAAACTATTATAGGAGAAAGTAATCTCTGCCAATGGTATTATTCAGAGTAGCTTCCTAAAGTATTAATGTCTTAACTTTTGTTAGAATGAGTCACATAATTTGTCAGTAATTGGGTACGGTCATTTGAAGTAGGCACATGCTGCCTAGTGACAGCATGTGTTGCCATGAAGCTGGTTTTATAAAATCATAGCGTAATCTCTAAATTCTGCTTGTACCTTGAGGAACTATTGAGTTCCTTCAGGGAAAACCCTTGTAAATTCAGCTAAAAATGTAAGCCCTATAAGGACAGATGTTTTTAATTGTTAGCCTTTTAAGAGAAGGTTTAAAATATTTTTGTTAATCTATGAAATTACTTAGCTTCCATGCTTCCTTCATGGAAAAGCGCCAATGAGAAAAAACAGTGCCTGAAATGTATTTTTTGTTATCAACACATAGGAAAATAATCTATTTTAATGCCAAATAACTTTTAAAACTTCCTTTGGTATTTTAATTTCCCTGTTCCTCATATTTTACTCCAGCTCTGACCCTATCTGTACAGAGCTGTGGCTTCCGCATGGATTCACTGACCCTCCCATCACAGCCACAAGGGCCTTCCCTGCTGCTTGGCCTTTGCTTACCCTCACACTAGTGCTCTGTCGTCTTCTCTGAGAATTGGGTTCAATGCTTTGTCCCTGCAGTACTACCATTCCAGGTCCAGCTTTGTACATTGATGTGGTTTTTTCCCCCCAGTATTTCTTTACAAGTGTCTCTCTCATGGTGAATAAATTCTTCCTAATTTCCAGTCTAAATCTGCCCCTCTACAGTTTATACCTGTTCCCTCTGGTCCTATCCCCATAAACCTTTACTAACAGCCCCTCTCCATCTTTCCTGTAGGCCCCCTTCAGGTACTGGAAGGGCGCTATAAGATCTCCTCTGAGCCTTCTCTTCTCCAGGATGAACAGGCCCAACTCTCTCAGCCTGTCCTCGTATGGAAGGTGCTCCAGCCCTCCGATCATCTTCGCAGCCCTCCCCTGGACCCATTCCAACAGCTCCATATCCTTCTTAAGTTGAGGATTCCAGAACTGGACACAGTATTCCAGATGCGGTCTCACAGGAAATGAATAGAGGGGCAGAATCCCCTCCCTCACCCTGCTGGCCACGTTTCTTTTGATGCAGCCCAGGATACAGTTGGCCTTCTGGGCTGTGAGCGCACATTGCCGGCTCATGTTGAGCTTCTCATCAGCCAGCACCCCCAAGTCCTTCTCTGCAGGGCTGCTCTCAAGCACATCACCTCCCATCGTGTACTGAAATCGGAGATTGCCCCAACCCCGGTGCAGGACCTTACACTTGGCCTTGTTGAACCTCATGAGGTTCTCACAGGCCCACTTCTCCAGCCTGTCCAGGTCCCTCTCAATAACATCCCGCCCTTCCAGTGTGGCAACTGCACCACTCAGCTTGGTGTCATCTGCAAACTTGCTGAGGGTGCACTCAATCTCACTGTCAATATCATTGATAAAGATATTAAACAGCACTGGTCCTAGTACGGACCCCTGAGGGTCACCACTTGCCACAGATCTCCATCTCGACTTTGAGCCATTGACAACTACTTTCTGAATACGACCATCCAACCAGTTTCTTATTGACCTTATCGTCCACCCATCAAATCCATATCTCTCCAATTTAGAGAGAAGGGTGTTGTGGGGGACTGTGTCAAAGGCTTTACAGAAGTCTAGATAGATCACATCTATTGGTTTACTCGTGTCCACTACTGTGTTTACCCCATCTTAGAAAGCCACCACGTTGGTCAGACATCTTCACCAGGTCGGCGCCTGGTGAAGCCATGCTGGCTGCCATTAATCACCTCCCTGTCCTCCTTGTGCTTTAGCATAGCTTCTAGGAGGATCTGTTCCGTGATCTTCCCAGGCACAGGGGTGAGGCTGACCGGTCGGTAGTTTATCTTTTCTACCCTTTTTAAAAATCAGCACATTACCATTCTTCCAGTCACCAGGAACTTCTCCTGATTGCCATGACTTTTCAAATATCATGGAGAGTGGCCTGGCAAACACATCTTCCAGTTCTCTCAGGAAAGGGATGTGAGAATGCATTCATGAGTGAACGTTCAATGTTCTGAGTACCTACACTGCATTTTCCCCTGATGAAACTTCCCTCATAAAGGGATTGGCAAGCCTGATTCAGTGGCTAACTTAGGGATCTAGATAGCTTGCTCCACCAGGCTGGGCTTTTGGAAAGTGAACTGGAGTGAAAAAAGGCTGCACAGGTAGCATGAGTGAGCTATCATAAAGCCTTTATATTATTTAAAAATATATTTCAAAATATTATTTCAAAAGTGTGTAAACACACAGACCACACAGATTAGAGGCACTGCCCCTCCTTGCAAGTCTCAGCTCAGAAGTATATGATGACCTTTATGAAATATAGTAGGTGTAGCTCTAACAGGTAATTTCTGTTCCTCAAGAAATGGCTTAAATAATTTTTTTCACCTCAGACTAGAACAAAAGTTGTAATTTTGAAATCTCCTACCACTGGCATTTGGGGCCCGGGGGGGGAGAAAAAAACTTTGTCTGAGGTCAGCTGAAATACTTAATTTTAAAAAAGCTTCTGGTCTGAATTGGCACTGCTTTCATTGTGTAACTTATGTTGTAATACGATAGTCACGTCTTTCCAATTTGGGAACCTGAACTGTCAGACTCAACCCAACAGACTCCTTTTCCTTACTCTGTTTCCCTTCTTTCCCAAACAGTGAAGATATAATTATCCATTTGAATTAGTTCCTAGCAAGGAGGATGATTCTCTCTAGTTTTTGTATTGTGCTGTCTGCATGCTAATGAAAGGGAGTGCTCTTTGCCTCCCATTGTTTTCCAAGCTGAGGACTATGTCCCTACAAATACTAGAGGAAAAATCACGTTTGCACACTAAGTTCAGTGACTCCTGGTATAATTCAGATCAGAATAAATTCCTTTATGCTTCAGATAATGCAGGAACTGAGAAGTTGAACAGTGTTGCAGAATAAAAGTAGCATTTCTTGCATTCAACAGGAAGACTAAAACCAGAACTAATAAAACTCAATGAACAAATTTCATGTTCTCTGTTTCACTGTTGTCAGACCCTTGACTCACCAGTACTGAGGAAGCAGTGGTGGTGCTTTCAGTGCAGACAGCAGGAGGTGACTGATGTTAACCTCAAAATGGAGCTGAGAGAAGCTAATATGTGGCTATGTCTACATTAGCAAGTAGCGCATCCTAAGGAGTGGATTTTGTGGACTGGAATAGCTGATGCTTTTTGGCTTGTGGACTAGGCACGCATTAGGAGATAGAGTGCAGTAGCTGCACCCATGCAAAGCATTTTCTAGTGGAGTTATATCTAAGTCCATTTCTTCATATGAACCCAAAGTGTAGTGAGCAAGCACACTTCTCATCCAAACCAAAATAGTGACAAAGTTATATCCTGTGTATTGCCTCTGCAGGTCCAGTTCACACCATCTAAGAAACATTTCATTAACTCCAGGGTGGTTTTGCAGACAGCTGAGAACACTTACAGCGCAGGCTTCCTTCAAAAGGGCTAGTCCAATCTGCTGCCTGCAGCCATGGCCCCTTTCTCCTGTTTGTACAGCTTTGGCGAAGTGGTAAGCTGGAGCACTTCTTAAAAATAGGGTTAGTTTTCAGATGTGTTAGTTTATAGCTCCAGCTGAACATGTGTCCACTTGAGAAAGCCTTACAGAAGTTCAAAGTGGTAGAACAAAGTGGAAAGCAACACGGGAGGATGGAATCGCTTTTTTTTTTTTTTTTGTCAGTAATTGAGTCTTAAGTTGGTTTCAACTATTTGTGAAACTATTCAGTAAGTAGACATCCACATGTTGGCTCCTAAGATAAACAGAAACACCCAGTAGTTATTTTTATGACCAATTTTACTCAGTGAGAACAAAGGTTGAAAGATTTATAAAACTCATAGATTTTGCAAGCTACTTGGACTGTTTCATCTTTCCCAAGTTCTCCAGACACACAGAATGAAAGGAACATATAATCTGAAGAAACCTTTTCCAAGAAAATTGTTGAATATGCCAGTAGTAAGAAAATATATCTCTTGAGTACTGTTTATTTTTTGCTTTTCTCCTGCTCTTCAGTTTTTTTGTCAGCTGTGATAATTCACAGTCACGGAGAGTCTAAACAGGGTACTGTCTAGGAATACTGCAAATTCTGTTCATAAGAAAACAAATAACAAAATGTTGGCTTGGAAATACTACTTCTCACACCTTTTTGTATACAATATAAGCAGTTTCTTTCTATTCATTCACCCTTTGGTATGATGGATTAATTGCATCTACCTGACTGCTGAAACAATTACATTCCAGCAAGCTGGAGATAGCCTTTCTAATGCTACTCAGTTGTTTCTAATGTATTGAAACACTGTTTATTCGAAGACTAAGTTTCTTTAAATGATGAGGAAAAGTTTATTTAGTCTTTTTCTTTGTTTGGTCTCTTAAATGTGGTAAAAGAAACCTGTTTGTGGAAAGACAGACAGGCAACTCTGATCATACAAAAGACAGGAAATCTCAAGTTGATTTTATCTCCTGGAGTAATATCTGGTGAACAATGGAAAACTCTGATGTTATCATTCCAAGGCCTGTTGTTATTATTGTACAACTTTCTGCTACCCAGTGCTTTATTTATGTTATCAAAAACCTAGGAAAAATACTCTTTGTGAGCCAGGAAAATATTGGTCTCTGAGCAAAAATCTATCTACTGTTTGGCTCATTTTCATTTTTTCCTTCTGTCTCCAAGAGTAATTACTTAGATACGTTGAAAAGCAGAAGAGAATATCCAGTTGAACACAACAATAATGTGCTGCTATTCTCTTCTAGAAAAAAGATGAGAAAAAATTAGCATTGAGATGTCGGTGCAGGTTCCTGTGCATTAAGCACATCGCAAAACTGTAACTGAACAGCAAAAATTTGTAAAGTTAGTATCTCAGGTCTTTTAACAACACAGGTTGCATAGATAATGTGAAAATTTGCGGCTTCTCTGTGGACATCAGTAACAAAAAATCTATACACTAGAAATACTGCATCTGAACTTAAACCACAATCCAACCTGACTACATTAAAAGTAACTTGAGGATAGGATAGCTTCTCAATCCCACCCTGCTACTGTCTGTGCAGCAGGCAACAGCACCACTGGCCACTGGCTGACAGTGGCAGCTTTCACAGGCAACCTGCCTGCCTTGGTGTGAGCCCCAGCTCCTGCCCTGGTGTCCTGCTGGTGAATAAGTGTGCTTGCAAATCACCTTGCAACGACTTCCAGAAAGATTGGTTATCATACATGGCATGATACAGTCTAATTTACTGTAAATTTTTTGCTAACTAAAGTGAAAAGGTAGCTTTGGGTCAGGATTTATTTACTGTTTTGCTATTTATTATAGCATGGTGTAAAAAGATAACTTTACGTTAGAAAAAAAATACTGTTCAGTTTCATAGCATAGCTAGGAAAAGCTTCTTATTTTTCTTTAATTTTAAAAATTTTCATGTGAATTCAGTTCTGAAATCACGAGTCTGCTTGAAAATGCATTTTCACATCCCAAACTGGCTCCACATTCAAGTTTTCTAATTATTGCCCTAGTGTTTTGTTTTTTTTTTAATTTAGATTGCTCATATTTAACATCACTCTGACAGCTAAGCTCAGAGAAATCAGAGTAGAATATATGTAATGAAACTACTTTTAACGCATGCTTTCACTTCTTTGCCCACACTTCTGTGTATGCATAATGTAACCATACCTTGCCTCACATCCGCATGGCAGGTACCTACCTATGTTTGAACATCTAGAAGTCTAAGCTACATAATACCCATATACTCCTATATATATTTAATATGTTGATGTGAGGCCATATTACACATAGGGCTTTTGCATGTAACTAAAAGCCACAGACACACTCAAGAGTGCAAAAATAAATCTTATTTCAGGGAAATTAGTTCACATGGTGCCTACATATTAAGTATCAGTTTGTTTGTCTTCTGTTAATTTAGTGACTCAGTGACATGAAGTGGGGGCTACATCCCCAGAAATTCCTCTGACAAAGGGACTGAGAATCTGGAACATTATCCAAATACAGTTTAAAGAAATGTACAGCAAGGATGACTGATTTAAGGTAGAAGTCTCCAAGATCATTAGGACAACAGAAAGAAAGCACGAGAGAGTGTGTATGTGAGACTGAGCAAGCAAGCTTCACCTTTTCTTAGAAGAAAAGTCAGCAGAATTATACCTGTCACTAAGTTTTGTAGTGAGTGGAGACAAGGTGCCCAAGAGCTGAATTTGGACCAGCTTGGTTTCCTTCCTTTCTTCTACTTCTTTCTCTCTTTTGTTATGTGTAGGCCTTGTATTTCTATGAAAAACTTACATTATGGAGACTTTTTAGATTTATGTCTGTTAACAAAAACACCAGGGCAACACTGGCAAAGAATAAAAAATTGCTGTCAATCCTGGGCTGAATCAGGGAAGTGGTAGATGGCTGCTTCTATAGGGAAACGGAGAGAATTTTTACAGTACTATTACCTTGGAATTCTCACTCAGAGCAGGATCAGCAAAAGCTACTAGCTATTCCCGGCTCTCTATAGATACTGGGAATTATTCACAGGAGGACCTTGTATTATCATTCCTGGAAGGAGAACTGCATGATCATGCATTCCTACCCCATGCCTATCGAAGAGCACTGGAATCCTTGAGATGGCAAGGAGAGCATCCAATTGATTAAGAAGTTGAAGATGACCACAAACTACCATCTACTCCTTATGACCCACCTTTAGACATGGTTGGGCAAACTTTATCACTTAACCCTTGCAGCTGCACATCTGATGTTCTGCTTCACACAGTGTGTCTATGAGTCAGAGGATTGCCTGAGCCAAAGTTGCAGCCACCATGGGCTTAGTACACACTTGAGGCCCCGGCACTGTTATTGCTGCCTGGCTGTGTAAATCCTCTTTCAGAACTGGTTTTTTTCCTCGTCTTTTGGGAAAAATGTGTGTTGATTCAGAACAGGATGAGCTGTTCTTTCTTCTGCCCATGTGTATTATTTTTTGTTTGTCTTGCAAGCTGCAGAAGAGTATTTAAAGAGCTTTTCTTGGTCTATGGAAGGCAGCAAAACTCAGAGGGCTACTTGTGCATGGCAGACTGCAAGGACCACAGACCTGGCAGCAATTCATCTTCCATAGCAGTGATGCTGGTGCAGAACAGCTAACACAGAGAATCACGTTGCCCAGGAGGCTTGTGAAGGCCATAAGCCAATCCAAAAGTTGAGAAATCATGTTCCTGGATTAACCTTGAGGAGTTATCAGGTAACAGCTAACTGGCTGTAAATTTACACTGGTACCTAACTTGCAATGATCTGTTTGTGTATCAGTGTGGCTTATAACCATTAGACCCAGCAATCACAGCCTGGCCCCAAATTTGTATTCTTGCATGATTTTAGCCATATTTTAAAATCTAACTTCAAGTTGTGCTGGAGGGAATTGCCATGCTAACATCATTTCTCTAACTCTGCAGGAGCCTGAACTAAGCAAAAACTCAAATGTGCCCTTGAAGTTTGCAGAGAGCCAGGAGTCCACGATATAAACTTTCTGGGACGTATTTTAACCTCTAACTAACTTACAAGGGAAACAGACATGTTTGATATTCAAATAACTGCAAATGAAGTGACTTGATTCCACTTCAGATTGCAGCGTTTGCAACTCTATACTACTTCTTCCTCTGTCTTAAACATACACAGCAAAAACCCCTTTCAAATAAACATCCTCCACAGCAGCTCAGTGTAGCAAAAAGCCCTCTGGTCCAGTGTTCTGCAGAAAGGAATCATAGAACTTGTAAGTTCAGGAAGCTTTCGGCTTGAGGGACTTAAAAAGCACTTCTGGTACCAGCAAAGAAGCAGCAGAGGGGGAGATTATAAGCACTTTCAAGTCCAAATTTTGCAGTTATGTTCTGTTTCTTTACAACTGAAACTGTGAACATATTTTTTTGTCCCAGTGATGTTTTTGTTCTGATTTTTTCAAGGCACTTTCTCCCTATTTGTTCTCTTTTTCTGTTCCCTCTGACCAGGCCTCCCATCCTACCCCATGCTACGTAACCTCACTTCTGTTCACCTGCTGTTTCCTTTGATCCATCTCTTCCTCTGTAAAAACCAGTATTTTCAGTTAAATAATTCAGATGGTTACAACATGGATTCATGGCTTCAGATTATCCCTTTGTATTTCTGATCACTATCTGTTCTATCAATTTGTACACTGTCAGACTTTTTTTGCACATGTTGCCAGGCTTGGATTTGAAATGTAATTTGAAATGATATATTATATTAATCCTTTTAATGTGCCTTCTGTGGTTAATAAATATCATATTACTTGAATCCTCTTTGATTACATCATTTTTAGCAACAGATCTGTGATACAACACCCTGAGATAAAGTGTTCATAGAAATGGGGTTCTTTATCCCTCCTTAGCAGGGCAAGCAAGTCAGAGGCTGTATCAAAGGTTCTCAGTAACAGGAAAACACTGCTTTGCCTTAGGACAGCCCAGCCCATGAGGCAGCAGAGCTGCATGTAACTAGCATGACAGCACCAGTGGTTCAGGCAGTGTCATACTGGGAGAGAGTGTCATGAGAGAGAGAAATACTAAGGAGCAAATTCCTAGTGTTGAATAAAAAGAAAACATAAACAACATGCTTTCATATATAGAGAATAAATTTTGAGCACACAAATCTAGGTTTAGTATTAAAAAAACCCAACACATTTACAATGAGAATGAACTATTTCTCATTCTGTAATGGCTACCAAAGATTGCTAATAACCATACGAACTTTGAATCTCTGCAAGAAAGACATAACAATGGTCAGAATTTTAAAATAATTTTTAAGGTCAAATCATATGTGAACAGTATTGGGACTTCTTCTGATCCACTTCAATCTACCAGATGCAATTAGTTTACTATTCTGAAGTAAAGGAATGTGAGACTGTTCTTCTGAAGCACTCATATGGAGGTCATACTTCACAGTATCTGTGAAAACATTAGTCTGGAAATTTCCAAATATGAATAAGCCATAAATATTTGCACAATATTGGCTTTCACCTTGTTCTAAAAATCTAACTATTTCTTTCTGCAATGTTTAGTAGCTTTTGGATAACATTCCCAGGACTCAGTCCTGAAAAACAGTGAGTTGTATGGCCTATTAGTTCTGTTCTTACTGTCTTCAGTGAATTAATAACTAATTTTTCATTCACAGAGGAAGTTGCTGATCCAATTCATGGTGATGAATGTTTAACACTAATTTCCAAATTACTGAATTTGTTAGGGAAGACAATTAGATATTATTTTTCTGACTTTTATTTGGCTTTCAATTAGGATATATTAATTCTGTAATAATAACTAGAAAAATAACTTCATCTTCCTTTTCCTATCTTTTAAAGGTTCTTGTACATGAAGATTTACCATGGAAATTAGTTGCACTTTAAGAGTACTTCTGGCGGTGGGAGAGATAATGAGGCTTGTCTTCTTATACTTTTGTAAATCATGCGTCTGAAAAATAATGTATGATCTCCCATTGAATCTAAGTGATAATAAGATCTCTGCCTCTGGCATTTGCATTTAGGAAGGACCAATATCGTGCTTGAAGTCTTCCCTCAGAGTAATCCCTTTCCTGTACTCACCTGGCTCACTTCAGCGATTTGTAAAAACTTCCTGTATCTGACAAGCCCATCAAGTACTCAGAAACTGGCTAATGTTTTCCAAACCTTACTGTCGAAATTATGCTCTATTATAGCCTTGTTAAGCTTTGATTTCCAAAGATATAAGAGGTTTGTTGTGATGTTTACAAGTCCTGTCCTAAAGACGGTCCCTAACAACATATTAGAACCCCAGTCATATGGGTGAAGAACACATTCAAATTTACTCATTCTTAAGTGTCATTGATTGTCAGTGTTGTCTTCCTTCTTTGTCACTTTGTTACTCAGGTTACAAATGTAAAAGCAGCACTCTGTATAATATAACGTGTTAATAGCTGAATCACAAAAATGAAGTTTTTTTGAATGGGTTCCATTTCATACATACAACTGAACAGTGACAGGTCTGCTGGAGAAACCCTAAACTCTTTACTTTTTAACCATTCTGGCTTTTTTTTTTTTTTTTACTCTTCTTTTTAAAACAAAACTCCACAACTGTTTTTCTGGAAGGGAGGGTCAATAGATACTGAAAATGCCGGCAAATAAACTCTCTACGACTCCTTTTCATAGAATCATAGAATCATAGGATAGTTAGGGTTGGAAGGGACCTTAAAGATAATCTAGTTCCAACCCTTCTGCCATGGGCAGGAACAACCCACTAGATCAGGCTGCCCAAGGCCCCATCCAACCTGACCTTGAACACCTCCAGGGATGGGGCATTCACAACTTCTCTGGGCAACCTATTCCACTGTCTCACCACTCTCATAGTGAAGAAATTCTTCCTAATGTCCCGTCTAAATCTGCCCCTCTACAGTTCCCTCTGGTCCTATCCCCATAAACCTTTACTAACAGTCCCTCTTCAGTTGTCCTGTAGGCCCCCTTCAGGTACTGGAACAGCGCTATAAGATCTCCTCTGAGCCTTCTCTTCTCCAGGATTAACGAGCCCAACTCTCTCAGCCTGTCCTCGTATGGAAGGTGCCCCAGCCCTCCGATCATCTTTGTAGCCCTCCCCTGGACCCATTCCAACAGCTCCATATCCTTCTTAAGTTGAGGATTCCAGAACTGGACACAGTATTCCAGATGTGGTCTCACAAGAAAGGAATAGAGGGGCAGAATCCCCTCCCCCACCCTGCTGGCCACGTTTCTTTTGATGCAGCCCAGGATACAGTTGGCCTTCTGGGCTGTGAGCGCACATTGCCGGCTCATGTCGAGCTTCTCATCGACCAGCACCCCCAAGTCCTTCTCTGCAGGGCTGCTCTCAAGCACATCACCTCCCATCGTGTACTGAAATCGGAGATTGCCCCAACCCCGGTGCAGTACCTTACACTTGGCCTTGTTGAACCTCATGATGTTCTCACAGGCCCACTTCTCCAGCCTGTCCAGGTCCCTCTCAATGACATCCCGTCCTTCTGGTGCGGCAACTGCACCACTCAGCTTGGTGTCATTTGCAAACAGTCGAGGGTACATTCAATCTCGCTGTCAATATCATTGATACTATGATATATTTAATATCATTGATATTGATTAATATCAATATCATTGATATTAAACAGCACAGGTCCCAGAATGAACCCCTGAGGGACAGCACTCATCATGGATTTTTTTTTTTTTTGAGATGGTGGTTATCTGTCTTTATTTTTATTATTTCTGGGTCAAAAGGTATTGATTTTGCTTCTTAAGGGTTTTTTTTCTCTCTTTTTGGAAGCTGAATAAGAAACAGTGTTAGCTTAGATGCAGCCTGCATATTCTTTCCTCATGCTTTTACTGCTATGCAATCCAAACAGATCACAGCCAATCAAAGTTCTCCATAAAAACTAATAGCAACTTGCAAGTGATTTTTTTTTACATAGTATCTATAAAAACTGCTTGTAGTCTGGATTTATTGAAGACAAGGCAATTATGCCAGAAACAGTTTCTACATACTTTGTGTAGGTGTGAAGTAATACCTACCTACAATAGTGTAGGAATTTTAGAAAGCAATCACCCTTTAACCAGGCCTGGGCAACGTGAGGGACTGATCTGCATCAATCACGAGCAACGAGACAAGAATATATTTCCTGTTTATATGCACGTGTATAATTTTCCCCCCTAAATGTGATGCATATTCTATTGATTTCCAAAGATGAATTTTAATGCTATCATGAACTTTGCAATGGCCAAAACTCTTGCTAATTTGGAGCTTCGGAGCCAGTTCTCTCTCTGATATTGCATTTGAGATAGGGAGAGGCTGCAAACAGAGGTGATTACAGAAGACACATCTGTTTTGCACATAGACTGAACACGAGATGCTATCGCCTCCAAAGAATGAACGGCGTACGGAAAAACGTTGTCTGGAAGAAAACATGCTATCAGGGGGGCAGTCTGTCTAACTTTCAAAAATATCCCAATTACTTAGTTGAAATTTAGCTCTACTTTAGCTTTAATCAAAGCTATTCCACTTCTTGTAATCGCAACTACATCTCGCACCGCTCCCGCTCGGAACGTACCAACAGCCCGCGGATGGGGGGGGCATTGAGCACACCCCCTGCTCCCCCCCCCGCTCGTCCGCTTCCCGCCCGGCCCCGCCCCTTTCGGCCAATCACATGAGCGGGCGCGGGGGCTGCCGGGAGCGGGCGCTCCCCGAGGGGCTCGGCCGCGGCGCAATATGGCGGCGTTGGTTGGGTGCTGAGCGGTTGCGGGGCCGGCGGGGAGCGCGGGGCCGGGCGGCTGCGTGTGGGGAGCGAAGCGGCAGCCGGCGAGTTCGGGCGGAGGAGAGAGGACGAGGAAGGTGGCGGGGCCGTCTGGGGCCCCCGAGCCGCGGCGGCGATGGCCCAGTGCGTGCAGTCGGTGCAGGAGTTCATCCAGGACTCGTTCGTGCCCTTGGTGGCCGCGCTGTGCAGCGAGGAGGCGGAGAGGGTCACCCGCAAGAACAACCTGAGCTTCGCCGAGCTGGTGAAGCCCTTCTGCCGACTCACCTCGGAAGGTCGGTGCCGGGAGCGGAGCGGGGGTCGCTGACAGGGCGGGGAGGCGGCGCCGCGTCCTTCCAGGGGGAGCAGGGGTCCCTTCGCCTCCTCACCTCGCCGTGGGGGTCTCCTTCTTCTTCGAACCCCCTTCCTCCCTGGTGGGGGGGGAGTCCCCTTCTTCTAACACCCTGCTTCCCCACCCGCCTTAGGGGTTCTCTTCTAACACCACCACCCCCCCGTGGGGGTCCCCTTCTTCTCCCCCCGAGAGGGAGAGGGGGGTCCCTGCCCTGGTCTCCCCCGCCCCGCGGGACCGGCCTGAGTTGGGCCGGGAGGGCGGGACTTGTTTCCCGGGCCGTCGGGGGCGAGAAGGGGATGCAGCCAGCGGTCGGTGTTCCCTGGAACGGGGACGGCTTCTGCGGAGATGCGCCTTTGCCGGGGCTGCACCAGCTGGCTGTGAGATCTGCCTGATTTTATTCCGTCTCTTCTTCCCTGTGAAACCTGGGAAGTTAGGCTTCTCCTGAAGACATCAGAGCATGTGGCTGAAGAGACAGGTGTCTGTGAATCTAGCTCTTTCAAGCCGACATGTTTCTCAGTACTGTTGTCTGGTGAATACTTTTACTTCACTCTTGCTGTAGACCCTCTTGCATTGCGCACTTGTGGTAAGGCTGTTGAAGTACCCAGTCGTTGAAAGTATGGTCAGTCGTTCAGAAACATCACTTCTAATCTCAGCTGCAAGTCTTTTGCTTTTGTCTTACCTGTAGTTTTATGATGCGTACTTTTTTATCAATATTTTTATGAGGATGACCTGTGCGAAGAGAAGATGGGAATTGTTTATGTGGCATAGGCGAAGTGGTGGAAATAAAACTGGAGATTGACCACTTAAGAGAAACAATAGGATTCTTTTACTGTAATGCTGTAAGATACTATTTATTTATTTATTTATTTTAAAATTTAACTAAGTTTACTTGTTTTGGCTGTTTAGATCTTTTTCAGAGTAACCTAGTACACTTCTATGTTTTGGATTTGTGCTGTAAGCAGTGTTGCTAATACAGGGATGTTTTGGTTACTGCTGAGCAGTGCTTACATAGAGTCAAGATTGACCCAGACCGAGCAAAGGTATATTCCACACCATGTGGAGTAGTGCTCAGCATATAAAGCTGGGGGAAGAAGAAGGAAAGGGAAGCATGTTCAGAGTTACGACATTTGTCTTCCCAAGTAACTGTTTAATGTGATGGAGCCCTGCTTTCGTGGAGATGGTTGAACACCTGCTTGCCCTTGGGCAGTGGTGAATGAATTCCTTATTAAACTGTCTTTATCTCAACCTACAAGTTTTCTCACTTTTAATCTTCTGATTCTCCTCTTCATCCTACTGAGGGGCAGTGAGCAAGTAACTGTATGGCGCTTAGTTGCCACTTAGAGTTAAACCATGGCACTAACCTATGCTTTTCAAGCCACTGCTCATCAGGATAGTCTACAGGAAAGCAGTTGAAGAAGAATATCTGATGAATCACTATTTGTGATTCAGATTTGGTTTCTGACTTATGTTATACTTCACTCCCTTCATGTTGTATGTTGAGGAAACAGTACAAGAAAGTGGAGCTTGTCCTGTTACTTTTTTCTCTCTTCTTGCACTGATAATTTAAAAAGATGGTACCGACTTAAAAGCTAGTATATACTAAAGTTTACCGTAGTTCTGTGGCAGGTCTTAACAATTGATTGACTGTAACTTGTTTGTAATTGCTTTTTCCTTTGTTTAGCAACACTGAGCTATGCGAGTACACAGCAGAGATGAAAATCATAAGTGCGAAAACTCACGTCCTTGGAGTTCTGAAGTTGCTGAAATATCTCTTTAGGTTCTGTTGTGAAAGGCTTGCAAAATGCATCTACCAAACCAGGCAGACTATTCAAAATGAAGCATTGCCTCTGAAGAGTACTTATTTCTTTTGTGGCTTAGTTGTAACTTTTTGTTTCAACTATTGTAACAGTTAAGGAACTTGCAAACCTGAATAATCCTCATTCTTCTCCATGTAAATGCAGGACTTGATAGTATGCTCATGCTTATAAACCAAACTAGTCTTCACCCTCTTGTATTGAAGGAGTGAGTTATGGCCAAAGGTTAGCCTCCCTCACTTGATATAGTGTAAGACTGAGCTTATTTCTTGAGAGAGTGATAGTGACTCAATTTTTGCATTTTTATAAAAGCTTACAAAGGAAAGCCCCACTGTTTGATTTTCATAATTTTGTAGTAATTTTTTGATGTTTTTGTAATTATTCTTCTTTAAGCTATGTGTAATAGCGGACAGCCTCGTGAAATGCATCTAAATCCCTTTTATACAGTTTTAATTTCCTAATTTTGCATCTGTGGCTGTTGTGCTGAATCTTTGAGAGGGGATATCCTTACTCTTCTGTATAGGCTGCCTGACTGCAAGAATCCGAACCATCCTGTTCAAACCCTGACTGGAGGGTCAGAGAACGAGAAGGTGAATCTTGGTAGTGTGAGTTGTGTTGCTGCAGTGCTCTCTGCGTATTCTAATTCAATAGGCTGTGAGCTAGATTGCAGTTCTTCATTCCAAGTGTGACTTCCTCTTCTAGCTTTGTGGAAAAAACATTACTGCATGCTCTATGTAACTTCTTGTGGTGAAAGGCAGCGTGTGTGAGGGTGGGGAAAGCCATACTATGCATTTTCTCCACGCAGATGAGTAGTTCAGTGTAATAAAGTGTCTCATGGGTTTGTATCATGGCAAGCAACTTTTCTAGCTCCGGAATTTGTGGACTGGGAAACATGCTTGTTCCAATATGCACAAACACTGTTGCATAGTGACAATGTTAATTGTATCTCATGCACAAGAATTGGAAACGTAGGACAAATTCTTAAATTTCTGTACCTTACTGCTAAGTCTGGTCAAAGCTATTAAAATATTTCTATGGTGCTTTTCACTTCCAGTTAAGAGGAAGAGATTCATAATTAATGATCTGATCGTGGTACACCAGAATGTGTACATACATATGCCTCCACAACTGTGTGTTTCACAGCTTGTAATTGTTTTGATGTCTTCCTTTTTAAACATAGTTTTTCTTAAGCATGAAATGCTCTCCTTTTTTTTTATATATTAATATTCCTGTCTTTGCCTAGTGGCTATTTCTCTGAATTTGTAATGTAAAATTGGATTGATTGGTATTTAATCTTTCCAGAAATAAACTGTCCCTTGTACTTTTGCCAAACTTTAAAGTACATGTATTACTTCCTGAACTGTTTGGAAATTTGAAGAGCTTGGTCACTAGTTCTAGAATCTCGTTACAATACAGACTTTTCTCTGAAGTTCAGGATTTATGTAGCTTATGAGCCTGTTGAACCTAAACGTTCATCAGCATTTGCACTTAGAGAAGCAGTGTAGTTTTGAAATGAGTCTTCTAATTTGTGTGAAATCGTTTTGATATCCAAAAGCTAAGCTGAGCTTTCTGCTGTGTATGAATCAGTTGTCCTTCACAGCTAACAGAGATGTGGAGGCCCAGACCGCTGCTTGATTCTTCGGGTAGAGTTAAGCCACATGCTTCTTTTGGTTACTCAGTCCAAGGAGACCAGATAATACCTTATTTCAAGTAGAACTCCACAAACATATATAATGTGTAGGGAGGTAGGTCTATGCCAGTCAGTACTAATCTGCTCATCACCTTTTGTTTATCAGCAACGTGCTAATGTTGGTGTAGCCAAAAATACCCTTGCAATATAGCAAGTTCTGGTGGTAGGAAATCCTGAGTGCAGGCTCAAAGTAATTTCTAGCTTCTTGAGTTTCTGAAGGAAGTTGCTTTTTGTTACCGAAGGCAGAATGGTTAAAAAGTGAGAGCAAATTTGCTGTCACGGTGAGTCTTTACCTTAGAGGAAATGAAAACCAAAACACTTCTCAGTGTTCTGTTTTTATTTGATAAAGGAAACCAAAAGTGTATTGTGGATTTTCCACATTCACATTTATTCTCTAAGTGGCAGTCTTTCTTAACTATTGTGTTTATCTGTAACAATTGATGCCTGACTTGTCTGTATGATATATAAATTTGATAGATTTTCTTTAAAAAAGCATCCTGTTTTTAAGAATATTTAAAAATACTATCTGAACTAATACTGTCTTCGTGGAAGGGAGAACTACAGTGTGCAAATTCAACTAGCAAGTGTCGCTTAAAGACAGCCTTGGTTACTCTAAACTGAAGTGTTTTATGACTTGAAAAGGGTGAGCTTCTGATAACTGTGTCTGATTCTAAGCCTTAAATGTGTGCTGGAAGTAAGGATGTAGAATGGGAACACTGCATTTATTTGATGAGCTTGGTTTGGTGTTAGGAAATACTTATTCATGAGTATTTTGATCAACGTCTGAATAATTTCAGCTGCTGATGAGAAAGATCTTGTTCTAGTATGTTATTGCTTCCACTTTTGCCAAAATATTTTCTGAAATGATCTTGTGAACACTTCAAGGAAATATATAACACAAGAAATTTTTATTAGGGATTAAAGCAAGAGCTTTATGGTGTTCCAGGTGTGTCCTTTATGTCACTCCTTGGCATCACACATATACCAGAAATGTCATATGTCCTGTATGAAAATATTTGCTCTTCACTATTACAGCTATCGTATTTTGAGAGACACCAAGGATGAATTTTAGTGCTGTAGCTGCACTGGTAAAGGCAAATTGGTTTCGTAGCTGTTTGTCCCTCCCACTTCTTTTATATTACCTCTTTTCAGTAATCATGTGGCACTAGTGTTGATAATTTACCTATGTGATAAGAGGTGGAGGGGGGAGCACCAGAGGTCTTATGTAGGCATACTCACTGTGTCCTCCCTGCACTCAATCTGCCTTGCTTGGTGGTGGTTGTAGTTTGAAGTAGGGAAAATGACATGAGAAATCAGAGCAGATACAGAATTATAATATCTGTTTAAAATGTCATGAATAGTTATTTAAAAGCAGATGGCTTGAGGGAGCAAGTCTCACAAAGATTCTCCAAAGGGAGTTCTGCATTTACAAGTCATGTGAAGCTTAAATTATTGCTTATGGTAAAAAGTAGCTTTGTCTTCAAGACAGAAAAGCGATTGCAGCCCAGTCAAATTTTAGCAAAAAGGTCACAGCACTAGACTTTAACTGGAAAAGTGGGCCACTACACAGAGATTTAAAAGAAACCTGAGTTTTCTTGTGAATAATCATTTCTTTGCTTTTTGGGAGACAAAGGATTTTTAAAAAACAACAACAAAACCACTAAAAAGCCTCCAAACCAGGGACTTAAGGAATAAAAGAGATCACATACTTATCCTTAAAGAAAAAAGTCAAATTTGCCTTCGAAAGTTTTTTAAATATAGAGAAAATAAAGGCACCCTACTTAAAGCAAAAACCCCATATAGCTAACAGCTATAACTTTCAGTTAAATACAATTGTCCGTTAATCATCTTGTTGGGCTTTGCTACCTCATCCTTTAGACATGGTATTGACTGCTTTACATGGGCTTGGGATTGGTTCTTTATTAGTGTTTTCTCTCCAGTGGCTTCCTTGGACAAGTTGGCCTTAATAGAAGGAAAGTATTTTTTGGATAAGTAACACAAAACCAACATAGTAAGTTGCTTTGCTTTGTGCTAATAACATGAGGCTAATATCACGACCCCTTTTAAGGGCTCGTTTTAATAATGAATTTATTTCTTTTTTGGGATATTATGTTCATTGGTAAAAGTGTACTTCACTTTTTCTAAATAAACGAACTTGCCAGCTGTTCGTACTTCTGTCATAAACACTAGGTCCATGTACACTTCAAATGCACTGTTGGGATTTTTTTATTTTCTGAGGCTGTGTGCAATAATCTATTTCAGGCATAACTAATGTATAAT
This sequence comes from Cuculus canorus, assembly GCF_017976375.1. Lineage (NCBI taxonomy): Eukaryota > Metazoa > Chordata > Aves > Cuculiformes > Cuculidae > Cuculus > Cuculus canorus. The sequence goes on from NC_071402.1 coordinate 46,481,727, forward strand.
TCTGAAATCAATATTTAATGCTCATAAGACTTCTTGTTTTTTGAACAAGCATTTAAAAGTGAATCAAGAGTGCTGGTGTTGCTAACATTGACTGTATTTTTAATTGATTAAGTTTTACCAGAAGTTTGTCACTCAAGAAATGTGACTTCAGTAACTTTTTATAAAATAAATCCTGTGAAGTCTTTTGGAGAACAGGGGAATTCTAAAACCATTTCTTAAAATAAACCCTAACAAAACATCAAAAAAACCAAACACCCCCCCCCCCCCCCCCCCCAGACGACAAAACTAAGATAACTACATTGTAGTACTAAAAATGAACTAGTATTATCCTATCTCTGTGAAATTTTTTGGAACCCTTAGGAGTGAATGCTATGTGACATGCATAGATGGTTACTATAGGCTTTCTGTGCAAGTTGAGTACGTTCTGCAAGAGAGAGGCTGCAGCACTGCAGGCCATGCATTCTGAGTGCTTCTTTACTCTGAGTGGATATTCTGGTAAGCAAAGACCCTGTACTAGGCTTTCATCAGTCTGCCTAGATCAGCCTGATTTTGAACATGAAATAACTTCTTGTTCTTCCCTGCTCCCATCCCCCCCCCCCTTTTTTTTCATACTCAAGTATTATGGTCTTTGATGTGAAATTGATGGTGGGGATGTGTGATCTAAAATTAGTGATGGGGATGTTTAGTGAAGAAAGCAATCTATAAAGAAAAATAAAAATCTGTTGGAGAAATGCTAATTTATGATAACTATTTTAACTCTGTTATATTCCTCAATAAAGCCTATTATTTTTTGTTTTTTTTTTTAGTTCACATGAGAGATCCTAATAATCAGCTTCACATAATTAAAAATTTGAAGATTGCTGTCAACAACATTATTACTTATCCACCTCAGCCTGGAGCCATTCGAAGGCTTCTGAATGACGTTGTGTCTGTCAGTCAGCCTGCTGAAGGACTTGTCGCTAATGTGATCACAGCTGGAGATTATGACCTTAACATTAGTGGTATGTAATGATATTTATTTTTTTCTGTAACTTAAACTGCAATTTACTGTAACATTTCTAACCTTAATTTCAAGTTTGTGACATGCATTAAAGTTACTTAGAGTTGATCAGGTTTGAGTCATTGTTGTAACTGATTCAGATCTACCAAGTGGTTTTGGTTTTAAATAATACTTAGGGTAGCTGAACTAAACTAATAATTGTTATTTTCATGTTTCCTAATGTTGTAATTCTTCTGAACTTGTGTTAAATCATCCCATTATTTCAGTGTAGAAAATACTCTTACTTCCGTGGTGTTTAAAGCTCATCAAATTAGAAAGGTTTTCTTGTTAAAAAGCTGATACACTAGCTTATTATAATTGACTGAATAAATATCAGAACTTATTTACGAAGCTTTACATTGAAGTTAGTCCTCCTGGCTTGTTTTTTTTTTTGTCTTTTTACTTATTGCTTAATGCATGGAGTTCATAAAGTTATTGTAAAAGGTTTAAGGATAAGAAGGTTTTGAGGAAGTGTGTGATTCTTTGTCTTGTTTTGTTTTGGTTTGGGTTTTTTTGCTGTGAAACCCAGTGCTTCATATTTCACTGTCAGAATGGCTAGAATATTCTAAAAATGGGGTGGTTTTTTTTTTCATCTCCAAGGGATAAGGTATTGTGAATAATAGCAAAAGGGACCTGATCTTGAGAGCTGGGAAGATTAACTCTTCCCAATTAAGACCCTAATCCATTAAAGCCTTTGACTATGTACTTAATTCAAAGCATGTATGCATTGCCCTATTTAAGCACAAGTAATTGTACTTAAATTCTTCACTGCTTGTTGAACTTTGGCTTTACTATAGCAAAAGACTGACAAATGCTCTTGAGGATTAGTAACTGATGTCATAGTATTTTGGATGTTTATGTCAGCAGTGAGAAATTGTACAATGTTCCATATTTCATACCTAATTTTACAAGTCATGTCCTCACCTTGATATGAAATATTGATTGTAAAGAAAAAGATTTGAGGTCAGAAATTTTAGCTTTTGAGAGCTACTGGAAACTTGCACCCTTTGTCAGTTTCCATGCCCTTGTTTATCTGTGAAACTGATGAATTCCCAGTTTTTTTTTTTTTGTGAAATCTTTTTGGAGGGAAAGTCTACTTAAATTCCAGGGATTAGAAGACTCTAAGAAAGCAGAATGTTTTCAGTGAAGAGACTTTTCTGTAGTATTTCTAAGGGCCTCAGTTTATAAATGAGGTATTGTAAGGTAGGAAGAAAATAGTGACTTTATCAAGCCATGCTTTGTATGTGTAAAAAGCAAATAACTCCTTTTTTTCCCCTACTTGCTGTTGGAGCCTCAGGTGTCCAAGTTATGGTACTTGACTGTCTTCTGTCTCTTAGTGATTAGGTTCTTACTTCTATTCAGAATGACTATATGCTTATTTGAGAGGAGAGGTGTACAATCTGTTTGAGATCATAAAGAAGGACAATATCATGCAAGAACTTTGCAGTTTTGTGGTACCCCTTTTTAAGGCCTTGGCACAAAACACTGACAGTGTTCTTGATGAAGCTTGGCTCCTGTTACATTGCAGGAGAATGTAAGGAAGTCCCTAGCTTGTTTGATAAAGTTCCTTTTCTATTTCGAAAATGATGAGTATTTACTAGAAGGTTTTTTCTTTTTTCAAGTTATTTTATTGAAAACTCACGGAAACATTCATTCCTGGCAACAAAACATAATCTTTTGGTACGAAAATGTGAAATATTCTAATCTATCTTTAATTTACTCCATTTCTTGTGGTGAATTAGTTTTCTAGGATAGCAATATTAAAACAATTTCTTAATCTTTAACAATGATCGAGTGGAGCATATTTTGAAGGAAGACGCAAACATTAAGAAGCTCGTGTATGAGTGTTTCCAGAACTGGAATCATTATCTTGCTCCCTTTTCTAAAAGTTTTGGAACTGCTTTGTTGAATTGCTTTAGCTGTTTGTAATTCTTCTTTGCTACACTTGTTTAATAGTCTCATAGCTCCATAATCTTGAGGCCTGGTTGATTGCTGAAGGGGTATTTATGTTCAGCCATGCTCGATTCTCTCACGTACTGGTGCATGTGGAGAGTGAGGAAAAGCAATCCTATTAAAGACTTACATTTTTTCCTTATCCCAAGTAAGTTCTCAGATGGATCACTTCCCTGGCTATGTTTGTTCAGGGCTGCATGATGTTAATGGTGGCATGCAGCAATGTGAGAACATGATGAAGGTAAGGGAGAGTGTTGGGGCAACTGCTTTCAGCAGCTGACATTTTCAGGTACTTAAACGGTAGTAGTACAGACTAAGAAGTCACAGAATTTCTTAGGTTTATGGCATCTTCCAACTAGAAAAACAGAAATAATATCTAAATATAACTCTTCTTTACCAGTTTGTGGATTTCCATTTTTATTCAAGCCTCAAATTTGGGCTGATCCAGGAGTTAATATTGAGTTCTGTTGATATACACTGTGAAGTGTGGAGGAGCCTGAAATGTTTATGATTTAGGTTAGCCAAAATCGGAAGTCTTCAGTCCCTGATGGGCCTGCATGGTTTAGATTTTCTCCCTTATGCTACTAGAGCGTTAAAGCCAATCGTGTGTTTGCATCTGACCCTTTTTAGTATAATAATACCATGTTTTTTCTATCAGATCGCTCAATTAAAGCTAGTGTTCCTTGGTACAGTAATTGGAAAGAGACACTGATGGAACTGAACACATCCACGTTTTATTCAGGTATTTTTTTGTGGTTGGTGCCAATTTGCCAAATAGCCCTTGATTCCTTTTCCATGTGCTCCATCCACCTTTCCTTACCATCTGCTACTACTGTTTAGCACTTTTCTTGGTGTAGATATGTGTTCCTCCATTTCCCTTCCCCCAAATGAAAAATTATTGGTGGCGGTTGTTTAGTTTTTCTTTTAGTTGCATTTTTACTCCTGTTAATCTAAATAATTCAGTCTTTCTGTAGAGTCAATAAGTGAAGAATGGTGGTGGTGAAATTACGTGATGCTGTAAAAGCACTGTTTTGTTTGATCCTATGGAATTTTATACTGTCACTGTTCTCTATTTCAAATGTAAATACTTTCTGCTTCTCTAGAACTTTGTCAGGGTATAGTAATGCTTTTCAAATTGGAACTAAAGTGCTGCGCACATATGCTTCTGCTAAATCGATATTATTTCTGGAGTATTACTCTCTTAAAAAAAAAAAAGCCTCTGCCCCCCCCAAAAAGCTTTGTAATAAATTCTCAGCTAGTTTATAAAATATTGCTACCAAAATGTATTGGTTAAGACCTCTCAGCTTATGGTGAAACTCTGTTGTTTCTGATGGTTTTCAGTTTGTTAATACCTAAAAGTTAATGCCTTCTATCAGTAACAGCTATCTAAATAGAGTCTGTTCAGGTGCTGTTAAATTTCTTCCTTTCTGAATGTGTTGGAGTACTGGTAACTGTGAAATTAATCTTGATCAGCCACGTAGCTAAGAAGTACAAAACTTCATGAAGTAGACTTCCATTCTTAAGATGTTATGTGTGAATATTACTTAACACTTTTATTCTTAAATTTTTGAACTTATTAACAGGTTTGCCTAAACTTCAGTTCTGCTTGTTTAGTATACTGGAAATATATTGCTAGTAAAATGCAAACCGTACAGGTCTGTGTACCTAAATGACACATTGTTGCTATGCACTGCTATAATGTGTTATGAAATGTTACACCTGTGAATTTTTTTCAAATATTGTTATTGTTTTAAATATGATGCATATTTAAGTATCTTCTACAAATGATTACAGTCCTGTAAACGCTCTTGAGTGAACACCGTTAACATATGTTGTGGTTGTATAGAGTGAATCAAGTCGCTTTTGTCGCCACTTCAAGGTTCTTAATAGGCTGAATGAGAAAGTGGAAGAGGGGAAGCCCCATACGCACCCCAGGAAACGAAATAGTACTTACCTGTTTGTAGCTCTGTCAGATTTTGAAAAAGAAACAGGTTTTTTTTGCTGTTGTTCAACCATAAAACAGAAATGGAAAAACAAAAACAGAGCTTGAAACTAGAATGCAGTTGAAATGTCTACCTTTAGTTTAACATTGTTTGGTTTGAACCTGATTTTACTGCAAGGCTTTGTTATACTTGTGAAAAAAAAATCACTTGAGTCACTTTCTCATGGTTTGTTTTTGATAACAAGCTATGTTTCCTTTATTTAAATGGTTGGAGTATTAATAAGTAGAGTTTAGTAAAGCCAAGAGCTTTTTATAGCCTCAATGAATGCTCACAGAACAGTTGCTAGAAAGGCTGTGATAAAGAGCTAGAGGTATGCTTCCCATTGATCTTTTTTTGTGAGAAGTGCTGACTGTGTTAAGTGTGACTATATCCGACTGGATGAAAGTGTTAAGTTATAAGATGGCCTGACAATGGGACATTAAACAAAATGCATTAACTTAATGCAATAGAAGATAATTCCGATATAACAATGAAATTAAATTTCCTAAAATCAATTAAGAAATCAAGGTGATATGTTTTGATGGTTTTCGGTGGGGAGGCTTACAAAGCAGTAGAAATGTTAAGCAAGTTAAATCAAGAAATATGTTTTCTTGGGGCCATACATAGATGATAAATATCTTAAGGACTTCTTATGAATGCCTTTTTCTGTACTAGTTGTTGGTTTCTAGTTTGCAGGCGAGTTGACACTGAATTCCAGGTTATTTCAGTGCAAAATCAGATTATTTGAAGCAGACTGATTTTGCTCTGGGGCTCCTTTTCCCAGAAGAAGGGAGAGGAGTTGCAGAATTGAGATGGCATAAAACAGGCTTGAAGGAAGAAATGATACTTCATTGCTAGACTGATACTTGGAGTGGAAAGAAATAGCCAAGATTAAATTCACGTTTTTTGAATGTCCCTGACATACTTGGTTTGCCTTGATTTGCTACTCTTAGAAAAATGAAATCCCTATTGCAAAAAGGGCATTTGAACTTGGCAGGTTAACATTATAAGGCACTAATGGCACAACTCAGACCTGAGCTTTTAGCTTTTTGGATTTCTGCTTTGACAGCTGAACTGTTTTTTTAGCAGCGTAGAGGAAGGGGACTATTGACAAGCCAAGTCACAACACTCGCAAAAAGCTTTAGGCAAACTGGCAGGATAAATCTGTAGTTCCTCTGCATAAATTGATTTTGTTTCTTGGTCAATTCTTACACCCCTAAGAGAAGCGAATTCCATGACTGTTAGAATTCTAATTTGTTTTTAATTTCCCAAGAGTGTGCATTTGTTTGTAAGGGGGGGTGATACGGAGTAGTTACTCTAACAAGGAATGAATACGTGCGAGCCTACAGTATTGAGAAAGTTGGTGCTGAAGGTACAATTCAGTTGCTCAGGATTTGATTTAAAATGTTATTGTTTTTCCCACTTGTGTGCCTTTTTAGCTGCTTCCTCCTTAGACTGTTCCTCCTTCCTTCTGCTGCCATGAAAATCTTGTCAGAGTTTGCAAGCTTTACTTTTAGGTGTAGTCTTTCATAATTTCTTTTCATAAATGAGTAAACTAAAGTTTCACTGAATATTCTAATTTTTGCTATCTTATTGTGTATTCCAGCTACTACTCCTTGGTTTGAGTCTTACAGAGAGTGCTTTCTTCAGTCCATGCCTGCATCAGATCATGAATTCTTAAACCACTATGTTGCATGTATCCTTTGAGTGTTAAAGACCTCTCTAGTGAAGCTGTTATGGCCAGGTACAGGAATGTAATGTTAGGAGACTTCAAAATTTTGCAATAACTCTTTTTACTGTTATGATTTTAAATATATTTTTTTCAATACATCTAGCTATACAGACAAATTTCATAAGGGAGTCAGGATTTTCCTTGTGGTTCAGTTTTTCTAAGCCCATACTTTTTTGTCAAACTGAACTCTAAGCTAATGCCTGTAAACTAAACTTCCTCATTCAGAAATGCTTTCTGCTGTAGCTCTCTAGGTATCTTTTGACTGTCCCTTATGTACAACAGACTTGTGTGTTTGGGATGCACTTGCTGCTTTTTATAGGTGTTTTTTTTCTAGCAGATGGAGGAGAAGGTTGAGGAGGGTGTTTTGGAAAACTAGTGAATTTTGAGCGCTTTTGGACAAAAAAGTTTGGAAAGATGCCTAAATGCTTTAACTTTTTTTTTTTACCAAAACTCAGGCCTGATTTGCTTGTCTACAGGGAAAATAAAAATATGTGCTATTTGGTGATGTAGCTGGTGTTCAGCTTTACAATAACTGTGCTGTGGATTTCATAACACCTACTTTGTACTTAATTTCAGTATGGTGGAACAGGTATGTTAGTAGCTACTGGAGAGAACCATTTGTTCAGAATTAACTTGGCAAAATATTGATTCTGGCCTTTGACTTACAAATCTTGGTAAAATTTAAAATATAACTTCCTGGATTCTCTGAATTGATGTCTTTGATTTTGTGAATAGATGTAGCAAAGCAGGATGTTTCTTATTAATGGATACTTAGTCACATTGAGGGAATAATCTGAACGCTTCTGCTGTGTTCAGATGATGCTGTGTTTATGAATACTGGCTGCTGTTGTTACTCAGAGGATAGCTTAGAGTTCTAACTCTCCTTGGAAGCTGAAAAATTAAGTATACTGGGGGTGAATTTCAGTTATGTTTCATATGTGAACACTACCTAAAACCTTAGATGAATTATTAACTATTATGTGTTGGGTTAAACTTCAATTTAGCATCAGAACTGGAGCAAAATCCTGTTGCATCTCATGTTAGAGATGTTGGTTAGCTGACCATTTACGTAGTGTTTTTCTGTTGAGACTAAGGCCAAATTCTGATTGCACTTACACTTGTTGTCGTCTTTTACAGGCTTAAATATTGTACTCATCTATTTTATGTACTTCCTATTTTATTATATGATCAATGGTGGTTTTTGTGAATATCCTTAACGTAAATTTAGGTATGCTTGTAGTTTCGTCTAGTGAATCAGAGCCTGTGGAGCAATTCCTGAAGCTGTCTCAGGAACAACATCGAATTCAGCATAGCAGTGAATACTTATATCCCAAGTGGTTTATACCAAACACGCTCAAATACTATGTGTTACTGCATGATGTAAGCACAGGAGAAGAACAGAGGTGGGTCTTCTGCTTTCAGTGAAATTAGAGATTAATTCTTTGGCTGAAATATTTGCAGTTATAAGTTCTGTTGATAATAGACATACGGAAGTATCAATCAACTAGTGTGTTGACTATTATCACAACAGTTTTGCTTAAATTTTATTTTGGATCTACTTTTGGTGCTCATATAAAACAAGAATCAGTCCAAGCTTCTTGGAAGTAGATGCTTTCTTTGCTAGCTTGTTAAACTAATTCTTAAACATTCTCAGTTTCACTCTTGCATAAAGGACTGTTTTAAAAATAGGACGATTTTCCTTTTAATCACTATGGATAATAGTCTAAAATAGCTTGTTGCAGTATGCACTTAGAATAGAACTGATTCGATATCAAGACAGGGTAAATGTTTTATTTTTTTCAGAGCTGACTCCATTTATGAAGAGATGAAGCAGAGATATGGAACTCAGGGTTGCTATTTGCTGAAAATAAATTCTCGGGTGTCTCTTAGAGGAACAGATGAACAGATACCAGATCCTTGGAGTCAGTATCTTCAGAAAAACACTATCCAGAACCAGGTATTACTCCATTCTAAAAACACTTTGTAAGGTGCATATGAAAGTCCAGTTTAGATGTGTTAAATTTTGCCTGAATATCATGTATGTGTTTTGCCTATTAGTCCATAGGTACTGAGGTACTTCTAGGATACCTTTGACTTTTTATGAGGACATACAATCAGTTCTTTCTTCAAAGAACTGTCCTCTATACTACTTTAGTTGACAGGAGCACTGGAAAACTAGACTATCTGAAATAGACTGACAGGAACACTGAAATAAGATGTGCTTTGTGCACTGGCAAGAGCAAGTAACCTCAGAAGTGTCCCACTCATAGTAACTTTCTACCCTAGTTTTGATTAATTTTCTTCTCTCTCAAAATCTGTGTTTTTGCAGGGCTTCTGTACTTCACTAAACAGTGTGGGTGTGTTTTGTGGGGGTATGCATGTTTATTCTGGTAACGTTTTGCAGTCCAGTTTCATTTATTATCTTCTAAGATGGCAAGTGATAGTGTGTGTTAGCTCAGAGTCTTGAGTTCAGTTTGCCATAAACATCTATTTTTGGCTTCAGAACCCAGAATACTACTCCTTGACTTTGTTTTTGATTGACCTCCAGTTTTAACTGCATCTGATTAAAAGGTTTGTTTGTGGAACCGTAGTTCTTTACTAAATCTAGCTGTCACTGGAAAGTCAAACTGTCTCACATTCTGGCTAAGAGGACCAGTAATCCATGTTCCTCCGTAGGCTAATTAGATCTTTTCCTTCTGTCCCATGTCAACTGTCCAACATAGATGACATTTTTCTGGTTTTGTATGAGCTTGTTCTGGAATTGCTTTAGGGACTTCATTTTCCCTGCTGTAGGAACTGAAGTTGCTTGCTTTAGTTGCCAGTGAAGCTATTTGAGCTAACCGGAAGATAGTTGCTTTGTTTGTTGGTGAATATAATTTTCATCTTTACGTAGGACAGGTTCTTAAAGGCTCACAGAGTATGTAAGAAATGATTATACACAAACAAACATGCTTTCTTGATAATTCAGTTAATAGTCAATGTTAAATGTAATAAGTTGGCTGATGTGTGTGTGCGCTCCAGCATTCTTAAAATTCTGAGTACTTTTTCTGGTTTTTTTGGCAGGATTGCTATGAAGATGGTCCTTATACTGTCATTTCAAACAAGAACACCGATCACTTGATATCAGATGGCTTAGATGGTGAAATTAAAGGTATTTTTATGAATTGTATCAAAACATTGATGTGATAGCATTTATACAGCTGTCTCATGTCTTGGACAGTAATCATCTGAGTAATTTGTTTGGGTATTCAAAGTAATAGTTTTCTAAATGCTCACAGATAAATAATCTGGTGTCAACAAAGAAAAACGCTATGGTGCTGCTAATGGGTTAGGGCTAATTGATAGATGTAGCATTAATGAGACGGCTGTTGGTGTGTTGGACTCATCTTTTCTAGGACTAAGCACATTGCCAGCAGACTTTGACAATTAATAAAAGGTAACATAGGATTAAGTAGTTTTCATTATAGTAAGTTCCACTTAATGTGCTTTGGTGTAGCTTAGAAGCTGAGTTATGGGTTTTTTTTGTCCTTATTCTTGTTTTTAAACCTGATAATGGAGACTTAAAGTATGTTAACTGGAAGAATTTGCCTCTCAGTTGAGCTCATTGATGGCAGAGGACAGTAAATGAATTTGGTGCATGGCCCTTTTAATTTTTTTTTGAGACAACTATGTAGGACTCAGATGAGAAGAATCATCAAATAGGAAAAAAGTGGATGTGCCCCACTCTGTCTGGCCTGACTCAGCCAGATCCTTTAGACCTGACTTGAAAGGCATGGGGAGATCTGGTGTATGTAGGAGAGCCTGCAGCTGCCTAAAAACGTGGCTCTTGAGGGACTTATAGCCCTGGTAGTCCACGTAGTCTATGAGCTGCTGTTTGAACTTTACATACCCAGCATTACATTTAATGAGTGAAATCCATTAAAGATTTATTTTCACAGCTCAACTTTGCTCAGTGCTAGCTAAGGTCAGATAAAGCAAGCTATTTTTCTTATATAGAAAGGAAATAAGAAGAGAATTCTTTAAGTCTTAGAGTGAAATGGTGTTACCATCTGGTATGGATACCCTGGTGCAGTATTGGTCAACAGCCTTCCTCATTGAACCAAGAGGACTTCTGAGAAGGCCATTTTACATCATGATTGTTCAGAAGAGCATAGAAAATGAGTTTTGTTTTTTTAACCTTAAACCAGAAAGAGTGAATGGATCCAATGGAGCTCTTGTAGCAATTGCTGCATTTCTAACTTTTCATGAATATTTGACTTTGATTTTAATGTTTTCATAGTTTACCTTTGTTGATACTAATCAACGTACCTGGGGATACTTGCGCTGTAGTTGAGAACAAAACCCAAGCATACTTAGCCATTCCTGAGATTCCTTGAACTTTCTCAAGGGTTTCAGGAGTGATGTAATACTTGGGTAGTTTTTGCTTCTCTCTGCTCAGCATTGATCTGTAGTGCAGAATAATTGGTGAATAGCTTTGCTTAAATGTTCTGAGTAATAAAGACTTCAAAGTAGGTTAATAAAAATGACATTTAAAATGCAAAATGTTTAAGTAACTTTATACTTACTAGTTTTTGTTTCAATCTTTCCATAGATGGCCTGTCAAATAACTTTAAGACTCACCCCCTTCAACTAGATCATCCCAGTGGCAGTTTGGATAGCACTGATTATGTGAAGGCTACTGCATCATTGCAAGACTCAAAGAAGTCAAATTCTGGAACGCCTCATGGTGCTTGTTTAACACTCACAGATCACGATCGAATCAGACAGTTCATACAGGAATTCACATTTAGGGGACTTTTGCCACATATTGAGAAGACAATTCGGCAACTTAATGATCAGGTCAGTTTACTTTTAAAAACACTTTGTGCTGTAATAGTTAAAACCAGTTGGGATATAAATCCAGTTATCCAAAAAAAGGGTTTTGAAATTATTACTTCCTTCTGCATCTAGTGATTCAGTGAACTTATTGAAAACTAAGTATATTTAAGAGAAATAGCTTTATTTATAATTTCTGCACAATTTGTCTTTTTTAGAAGACAAAACAATTTGTATCAACAGAGCTTCAGTGCAAGGTGGCTTCTTGGTGAAAGCCTGTCTGAACTGTTATGAGAGATATCTGTCCTTGCTCCTAAAATTTTAATATTTTATGCTTCCGGACAATTCTGCTACAGGGAACAGAATGCATTTTTTTTTTATTTAAACATTAGAATGCACGACTAAAGTTAAGAAATGTATTTTGGTTATTTTATTGTTTTTGTTTATTCATGGTTTGTAAAAAACCCCAGAATTTAGGAAGTCTTAATGAGCCTTGAGTTTTTGTGTAAGTTTCTTATGTTAGTAAGTGTAGTGTTCTAATTTAGTGTCTTTTTGCAGTTAATATCCAGGAAAGGCTTGAGTCGATCACTGTTTTCTGCTACAAAAAAATGGTTTAGTGGCAGTAAGGTTCCAGAGAAAAGTATAAATGAACTGAAGAATACTTCTGGTTTGCTGTAAGTACAGCCCTTACCTTTAGATCTAAACTGGAAATGTAGCTTTTTGGTTTCGAGGGAAGGCTTGTGTTCTACAAAGTGAGCTAAATCAGACTTTAATTGGACAAATCGTGAATTGCAGTATGCCTAAAGTTGTGCAATAAAGGGGTAGCAGAACTTAAAGAAAAAAGGGATAGGAGAAAATGGTTACAGAGCAATCCTCCTGCTATGTTTACGGTGTAGCTTTCTAAGTTATAAAGAATATATGTTTTTAAGAGTAAAAATAATACAAAGAAGCAGTGGTCCGTAAGTGATATTTTTAAGTAGTACAAGCTTATTCTTTTGTTATTTAAGCCAAACTCCGTGTATAGGTGCTTTTGTTTATGTAACTGTGTAGTTGAGTATTAATTATATTGCTTTTGCAAGCATTTGAGAGCTAAACTGGGAATTTCATACTTTTTTGCACTTGTATTTTACACTAAAACTAGTTTTTAAATTTTACCACAATATTAATTCTGCACGCCTTGTAGTTTTTGTCTATGAATGAGGATGTGTAATCTTGAAAAGCACTCTATTCAAATGTTTTACCTTAATCATAGAAGTCTGAATAGTTCTTGAACATTACCTAGCCAAAGTTAGTGTCCATGTATATTACATACAGCTTTAAATTTGCATGTTGTGTGTCTTTGGATTCGTTATCAAAATCTTAATTTCAGCTTTGTGTCAAACTAGTAATATAGTTTGCTTTCACTTTGAGCGTCTGATAATGTATTTGATCTTAACTGAAGTGTTTCATATATATTTGACTAATCAAAAGTTACTGATACTTGCAGATGATAGGAACTTGTCCAATGTTTTGCCATAAGGGATAGATTTTTAGTGGATTTTTTTTATTTCAAGAGAAATGGGGAGAAAATAACTCCAGCTAGGTGAACTGTCAGTCTTATTTTTTTTTCCCCTTTTCGCACAGCTCTAACAGTTAACTTTACTGAGCAATTTCAGTGATAGCTGCATATATTTTTCAGTGTTTCATGACTAAGAGGAATGCCTGCTTTGGCTTAGTGGAACAGTGAATGTCGTTAACTGGAAAAGTGGCTGTGAAATCAAGCTACATATGGCAGAAAGGAAGCAGCTTCACTTTTCTTAGCTGTTTTTTTGAGTAAGGTTTAAGCAATGCAGTTTTTCTTCTTGCTTTGTGAAGAAATTAAGATAAGAGGGGAAGACTTTGTAGGGCGTATCTTGTTCTATTTATTCAAATAGTGACTTTGTATTTAAATATTTGTCTTTATAGGTATCCACCAGAAGCACCAGAGCTTCAGATCCGGAAAATGGCAGACTTGTGCTTTTTGGTGCAACACTATGAACTTGCATATAGCTGTTACCATACTGCAAAGAAAGACTTCTTAAATGATCAGGCAATGCTTTATGCAGCTGGAGCACTGGTTGGTATTTCATGTAACGTAACCAGGAAAACTTAACAGAATGTTTATGTCTAATATTTGTCTGCAATCTCTTCCTTCTATCTCCAAATTTATAAGGGCATTGTCAAATCTGCTGCATATATTTAGCAAGTCCTGAAGCGTTCTCAAATCTGTTGGCTGCTGTTTTATGTAGGGAATAAAGGTGTGAATAAAAATTGAAGAGTTAATTCTTAAAATGTGAAATGTGGAAAGGAGAAGACCTAGAATGCAACCTTTGGCAAAGGGGATCTTTTAAGCTTGTCTTAAAACTCAAACACGTATAAAATAATTTTATAGTATCTCTTTGATTTTGGCAAAATACTTATTTGCCAGAAATTGAAGCTACGTTACTAGAAATATGATATTGTACCAATTTTTTGTTGAAACTCTTGAGAGAGAGTTTGAATATGTCACTGCTGAACTTCAATCTAAAGACATACTCGTTCATTAATTTCTCTCCAGAATGAAGATTATATTTGACTAAAATAATATCCAATAAGATAAAGGGGAATCCCAGGGAAAAATAAGGAGCTTGGTTTAGCAATTTTTAGAAACTGTCTTGTAGGGTTTAGTCTAGTTAACTAGATTAAATTTGAAACTTTACTTTGTAGAGCTATGTAAGCATTCTTGTACATCCTCTCATCTTGATGTTTAACCTCTAAATATATGTGTGGTTTTGCAGTACAGGTAGCTGTTCTGCATTTGTATAATCTGAAAAATTATCTTAATTTCTTAATGTTTGTAGAGGTCTAAATTATTAATTTTGCAACTTATTAGTCTTGGTCTTTACTGCAGAAAAACTTTCACCCCTTATGGGGTGAAAAAAAACTTTCACCCCTTATGGGGTCTTACTTTCACCCCATAAGGAAAGAAGTTGAATTTCAGAGTGCATGTTTCCTACAGTTTCCTTGGAAGCTGAGAATGTAACTTAATTTAAGAAAAATTTGTGGAAAATAGAAGTCCTTATCCTAAAATGGGTGGTAGTGCTACTTTGCAGGAACCGTCTTTCTGATAATAGGAAATTGTCTGTTGGACTTGTAAAGCGATGGTGAATCTCTGCTTCTGCATAGTATTGGGGGCCCCATCAGCTGAAAACACTTAGTTGTGTGTATACTCTTGCTACTGTCTGGTTAATCACAAGCCGAGTAATAAATAGGCTACTATATTAAACCGTTTATCAGTTAAAGTGTGTTGGGTACAGTTGTATATGCCATTGACTGATTAGATAAAGATCTTGGACTAGTAGTTGTTGAAACGTGACCCTCAGCATTTTGAGGTTTACAGTTTGTTGAAAAAACTACAGTGACAACACTGAATTTCTCTTGTAGGAAATGGCAGCAGTATCGGCTTTTCTTCAGCCTGGAGCTCCTAGACCATATCCTGCTCATTATATGGAAACAGCAATTCAGACTTACCGCGATATCTGCAAGTATGTTGTTTGCTTTTATACTGATTCAGTGGAAGTTGAAAGACCTAGCGGGTTAACTTTTTTCCCCCTGCACATTGATAGTGCCAGATGACTTCAAGATCACAAATGATGGTAACTTTTTGGATAGTAAGATATGTTAATTTATCTAGAATATGGAAGGGGATCTATGCTGCTTTTAACAGAGTGATTATTAAACTTTTGTATTGTATTTACCTGGTAAGATTTTGGTAGTTGAGTGGCTGCAGGGATGGCTTTTGTGAGAAGATAGCAGGATCTTAGCCCCTGAGCAGAGCTAATCGGCTCCAAAATGGACCTGCTGCAGCCCAAAGCTGAGCCTGTCAGCAATGCTGTTGGTGCCCCTGTGATAACATACTTAAAGGATAAAAATGGCTGTGTGGCAGCTATGGGAGAGGAGTAAGAAAATGATGAACAGCCCTGCGGACACCTAAGTCAATAAAGAAGGAGGAGATGGTGTTTTTTTAATGTAATTTTCTCCTGCTGTATTGATGGAGGTGTGATAGAGCAGCTTGGTGGGCACCTGGTACCCACCAAGGTCAACACAGCACAACTTCTTTCTGGCTGTTGGACTTCTTATTTATTAGATCACTTGGTTGGTAGGATAACTTTAGTTGGTATTTTTATAAATACATTACTATCTGCAAAAATGCTCTCTAGCTTTGACTTTTGAAAAGCTGCTGCTATAGTAGGATAAGAAATTTAATGTGTCAGTCTGGATGTGGTGGTTTTGCAGAGGATGAAGTTTCATATATTTTACTTTAAGAAGGATAAACAACATCAGTCTGATGTGATATGGAGAAAATTTGCCAGATAGGAGTTGAAATGTTTTCCATGGTTTTTGATAAGTAGTTATTAATGCATTTATGGTTTTGCTTTAGGAACATGGTTCTGGCTGAACGCTGTGTGCTGCTTAGTGCTGAAATCTTAAAAAGTCAAAGCAAATATTCAGAGGCGGCTGCTCTTCTGATTCGTTTAACCAGTGAGGTAAAACACTTAGTAGGTTTTTTTCACTCTTTCCTTCCCCTAATATGTTTACTTACCCAAGGACATCTAGGTTATATTGTAATTCTTGTCATATGATATTTTGTAGCCAAAGGTAGCAAATGAGCCAGCATAAAGCATAAAGAAGAAAACTCTGTTTACAAGTGAAGAAATTGATAGTTTTTCTGTCTAGTCAAGTGACTTACTTGACTTCTTTAAACATGGTAAATGTGTGTTTATCTTTGGATTTGTAACTAATTTTCTTTGACATCTAGTAAATTCTTGTATAGCATTCTTTGAGTTTAAGAACTTATGGGTTAAAAGTATAATTGTGGCTTGCCAGAGCCATGATGGATACTATCCCATATATAATGACAAATTCTCTATAGTTTAAGTGACTAGCTCAGCTATTATGAATCATTAGAATCTTAATGTGTAAGTGAAAGCTAGTCTGCACATTTCTGTAATGTTAATGAGTGGAAATTAAGCATGGAATTAGCTTCTATTAGCCCAGAAAGGGTCTTGCTTGAGAAGGAGTGAAACAAATGTAATACCAGTAATAGTATACTGTCTTCTGTGTAGCTTGAGCAAAAGGTCTAACTGGTAGTTAGTTTTGGCTTTGTGGCCAGCTGCACCGAATGTGCAAATTTGCATAGTTCTCTAAGTTTGTGTCTAGTATCTTTGTAGCTTCATTCTTGCACTTTCAGCTTAAGCTTGCTACCAAAATTCATGTAAGCGGTATAAGTTATTGGAGCAAGGAATTTAAGTACTGTTGGCTCTATGCAATCATTTTGTAACTTAAAATTATGGGTAGTTTACTTCAGTGCCTTTTGGCAGTTTCAGAGAAATTCATAGGATACTATGTAGTTATTTCAGAGTATATTTGTCGTCCAGGTACATACTTGGACATTACTGATAGAATGGACTTCATTTGAGATAAAATAGGTTCTGTTCTGATTAGTTAAAGTAATATTGCAGTGTCTTAGCATGGGAAGGGAGGGGGGTAATAATAACAAATTGCATATTATTAAGAGATTATCCTGGTTCTTGTGATACAAATTCACTGAAATTCCAGTGCTGCCTCCATTTTTTCCTTCATCCTGTTAAAGCTCTTGGGTTTTGTTTCTAGCCTTAATTCTTTTAGAGAGAGGGAGGGGAAAGGTAGCAAAGTGCTCTGGAGTTAATGATAGGTGTTAGAAACCATAGTCTGAGTTACTTAAAAAGTGCAAAATAGTTATCGCTGATACTGAAACAAGATGAGTATATAAATCTCTCTGCTGGGAAAAAAACACATGTATTTGGTATTGAGCAGTAGACGTATAACAAGGTAAAAAATACTTTGTCTTATTTTCTTTTATATGCACATGTACACTTAAAATGTTTGTATATGCCTCCAGTGTCACAGTATGGTTGCAGCTTACTGCGCTGTCAGCCTTAAAACAACAGGCCACTGTTGTCTTTATGTTTGTATTCAACTTTGGGACTAATTCTCATTTTTGTTTTTAAATAGGATTCAGATCTTCGCAGTGCACTTCTGTTGGAGCAGGCAGCCCATTGCTTTATAAACATGAAAAGTCCCATGGTTAGAAAATTTGCATTTCATATGATACTGGCTGGCCATAGATTTAGTAAAGCAGGCCAGGTAAGTGTTGTCTTTCCACATGGAAAATGTGCCTGGTATGAAAAACATGTTACATATGCCATTAGTCTGGAAAAAAGATGCTCAGCTTCTGACACTTTTGTATCAGTCTGAAATATTCAGTTCTGATCTTCTGAAAATGACTTCTACATCAGTCTGCATACTCTTTTTCCTTCTGTATTTGAAATAGTGCTGAAGATCAGTGACTTGGAACTTAAGTTATAAGTGTTCGTTTCTGGGCCTTTGCTTTATACACAGGGAAATATGTGGATTTTTATTTGGTTAAAGGACTGTTTTTACTTTTGAGAGTGAGTTGGAAGAGCTAGAAATTTGTGAAACTTAATTTTTTAGAGTAATAGCAAAATTTACCTGTTTTTCCTGGTGCCCTAACCACATACTTTTTAGGGGGGCTGCAGCTATAGGAACAGTTGCTACAAGACAGACTAAAGCATGCTCAGACTTAAGTAGCAATTAAACTCATGCAAATCAGTTTGGTTTTTACTTCCATTCACTATCCTGTGCGGGCAGCTCTAACTGTGGTAAATAAACTCAGAGTTTGTTGGATATAACTTCTGTGCTTTCTTTTTGTCTCAGTTGTGGGATAGACTCTCTAAAGATAGCTTGTGCCTGATTCCTGTTGAGGTTAGCCACCTGAGTTCGGTTCTGGGGCTGTCCCTGAATACAGTCAATTTCAATTTACTGATCAGCTGTAAACTTCTGATATAAATAAACTTGTATTGCAAATGAATAATACAGGAGAACCCAGGTGTCAGAATGCTGTAGGCTTGGAATAAAGCCTTTTGGCATTGGCAGAGGTTGTTCTCCCACCTAATCCGATGTTGTTTTTATCATTCTAGTAAAGACTAAAGAAAATATTGTTGTATTCTTGGCTTCTGTATTTAAAATCACAGATGTGAAGTGTAGTAGAAGCATTCCCCTCAGTGTTGGTTTTCTTCATGAAGTAGTTTCCCTGTCTACTGTTACAACAATACAGTATTGATGGAGCTATTGATTGGAGTGGTTTTTTTATTTATTATTTTGTGTCTCACTCTGTTGCCTGGAAAAGTGGATGCGTTTTGTAAAGCTTTGACTGTCTTCATGTGATACCTCTCTTGTTTGTGTTCAGTTCTTGTAGGGATTCCGGTTTCTAAGGAATGCTTTTTCAGTGTTATAGTAAATGCAAGTTGTTCCCCCCCTGTCCTTAGAGGCATCAAAATATGAAATGTCACTGAAGACAACTCAACCAGGCTGCTCAGCTGAATTCTGTAATATCATACTTAAAAATTTCAGTAATATCTGTTTTTTTAAGGATTTACTGCTTTGCTCTGCTGTCATCACCAAAACAACTTGAATATATATTAGATTTTCCCTGTTACTGCTGTAAATAAGGGAATACTGTTCCCTTTTTCTAGAAGCTGAGACTTGCCTGTACAGTGAATACCCGTGCTTATGTTCTGATACCTAGATGTGAGATTGTATGCCCAGGTCCCAATGTACGCAGAGGAAAGGAATTGTGGAGCTGACTGGGAGTAGAGCCATCTATCTCCCACTGGCTGATGCAATTGGTAATTTTGCCTTGTATGTAGTGCAGGGCTGTGTTTTGTTGGTTTGCTTGGCACAGATTTTGTCCTGAGTGTGTCTACTGAACAGCAGTTGACTGGAAGTGTCGCATAAAGTTCAGTTATGGAAGTGAAATGAAATATTTTAAATGTAGCTTACGACCTGAGGCTTGGCAGTCGAGCCCTGGCAACTTTAGCAGTCAGCCCTAAAGCAACACAGAACACTACTTTAAAAGTAGTTTTCTCTTGTTTTTTCTTAACTTACTGCCTGTTACACTGGTCTTTGAAAACATTAGCTTAATCGGCATATGAGGCTTTGTACTGTAGGAATGAACACTTCTGTGCTTAGATCAATGTTGACCAGATCTATGAGGTGTAGGTCTGCAAACATTACACCTACCATAGTGCGGTTGGTAGTAAAAACTTCAGTAACTTTCTGACTTACTGTTCAATTTTCCTAATATTAAAATGAGTGGTTAATGGGATTATTTGAGAAGTAACCTGTTTTTTTTTCCTTGCAGAAAAAGCATGCCTTACGTTGCTACTGTCAAGCCATGCAGGTTTACAAAGGGAAAGGCTGGTCTCTTGCAGAAGACCATATCAACTTCACTATTGGTCGCCAGTCCTTTACACTTCGTCAGCTTGACAATGCTGTGTCTGCCTTTAGGCATATTTTGATCAATGATAGTAAACAACCTCCAGCTCAGCAAGGAGCTTTTTTAAGAGAATATCTTTATGTTTATAAGGTAAATGACTCTCTTTGTTCCTTTAATATGAGTTTTTATAGATCAAGTAACTTATTGGGTTGGCTCTAAATTCATGAGTAAATCTGGATTGTGGCGTGCCATGTGCATTAAGGGGTGTTTAGTGCTGATATTGCCACTCAACTTGCAGCCATATAGTTACTTATTGTCTTTTAAAGCGTGTAAACAGAATTTCTGTGGTGTTTGCCAAGTTAGGTAGAATTTACTTGGTATTTGTGTTGGAGTCTAGTGCACAGTTCAGCTGTGGTAAGAATCTGGTGTAATGGTGGTGGTGTAGTGAATGTAGTTTATAAAATTCTGAGTTAGAATGTCAAGCTTTGCATCAGGTAAAGTTTGTAACAGCCATGCAGCCACAATGGTGATTGGAGAGCATGCTGGATTAAAATAATTATTCTCCTTTTTCCATAAAGATTTCACGAACTTTGAACTTTTACTGAAGAAAAAATACTACTTCAGACTGTCAAAGCAGAAGAAACTATCAAAACAGTTAATTGAAATAATTCATTCCAGCTTAAAAATTTCTGCCTGCCTAAACGTTGAGTGCTTATAACTCTTTATCATTCAGTCATTGGTGATGTACAGCATGGACATCATGTGTTTGTATAGTGGCATGACACTCTTTTCCTCTTCTGCTCCAGAATGTAACCCAGCTATCACCTGATGGTCCCTTACCACAGCTTCCTTTACCATACATTAACAGCTCAGCAACTCGTGTTTTCTTTGGGCATGATCGAAGACCAGCAGAAGGTTAGAAAAAATTTATGTAAACAGATTGGAGTCCTTTACTTATGGAACTAAAACATATGCAAGAGCTGGTGTTCTTTTAAAAAAACATTCTATCATTATGCAAAACTAATGTGACAAGATAACTTCTTTAAATTTGATTTCCAAAGAAAAGCTTAATACTTATTCGCTAGAAGTTTTCAGACTTTCTGTGTAAACATGAAATCACGTATGCAGATGTGCTAACTTCAACTATTTTTCATAGTTAGAAAGCTTCAATACAATTCTTCTGTAATGAACTCCATGAAAGAGTTTATTAAAGCTTTAGCAAATGCGAGATGCTAGTGCCAGTTCTAGACATGAGCTTTACAGTAACTTTCTCTTGGATTATGAAACACTGTGATTACCAAATGTCAAGTAAGCTGAGTGGAAATTCTTATGTAAACCAGGATGGTACTGTAGTCTGTCATAAAGTAAAAATAATCTGTAAGCCAAGTATATCATGTAGCATGCTACAATCTTGGAATTCTACAGTTTTCAAATAGAATTATACTCAAATTGTCCTCAGTATTGTTTTCCATGTGCGTATTTCAAAATGTCTTGCAATTCACTGACTGAAATACGCATGCATTACATGAAAATGACAGTGACTGAAAATTTAACATATTTTAACAGTACTTACCAAATGCTACTGCAGCCCTCTTTGTAACTGTTGCCTGCATGCTGTGGTTTTCATCTTCTAAAATTGCCTTACTTTTACTAGGTGAAAAGCAAGCAGCCACACATGTAAGTCTGGATCAGGAGTATGACTCTGAATCATCACAACAGTGGAAAGAACTTGAGGAGCAGGTTGTTTCTGCAGTAAATAAAGGAATAATACCTTCAAATTTTCAACCAACACAGTTCTGTTTAAATCGCTACTCAGATAACTCCAGATTTCCACTTGCTGTGATAGAAGGTAAAATTAAGATTTATACATTTTAGAAATGAAGTTAAATACATTTGTCTGATATTTCCTGTGTTACTGTAGATTTAAACTTTGTTAGGTGAACTTTTGGGTTGCAGTGGGGATAGCCTGTTGTCATTGCTTTCTTACACTTTAATAGAACCAATAACTGTGGAAGTATCATTCCGAAACCCGCTGAAAGTTCCCCTTCTTTTGACTGACCTTTCATTGCTGTGGAAGTTTCAACCTAAAGACTTCAGTGCAAAGCATGATGGAGAAACTAAAGAACTGGTAAGAAAAGCTTCATCCTTTTTCAGCTGAAACAAACCAGCTACAGTTATGGAGTGTATATGAACTTAAACCAGCTGCTTTCGTTCTACAGAATTTTGAAGACTATAGTGGAAAAAGTGTGTAGAAAAAAAAAAAAAGATAGCTACTGAAATTCTGTGTGCGTTGTTTAGATATTCCTAAATCCATAGGGTACAAAGTAGCAAAGTTAACAGACGCTGTAATGAGTATTGTAAAGCTTAATGCAAAGCAAAGTACTTCCAACATTTCATTGTATGTGTAGTACATCTATTTTGAGTCACAGTAGCCTTGACCAGCAGAAATGACTTTTCATGTCAAAAGGTATGTTATCAAGTACTTTTTTCTTACTTGAGCTACTGTATGTAGTGAAATGCACATTCTGAAAAAGTGCTGTTAGGACATGGGAAGATCTTGCCATTTCAATTAGAAGAAAACGGAGAATTTATTGGCTTAAAAATTAATGTTTTGAATTCTTTATATGAACTACTGACTACTGTTTAATTTAACGCTTCAACTAATACTGCCAAAACTCCTCAATGAAAGACTGTTCTTACATTTCATTTTTAAGGTATTAATATGTTCCAATACTGAATATTACAGTAAATTCCCTAAAAATTTGGTTTCCTGGCCAAAAATATTTGGAACATAGTGATCTCTAAAAGTAAAATTTTATGAGAGTTATAATCATGGTTGCGTATATAAATAAATCTCAAGGATTATCATATGCTTTTCCTTTTGTTCTGGTCTGAACTGCTGCTTTAATGGTATGACAAATACTTCTGTGAGTATCAAAAAAATTGATTTGGAATGGTTCCACTTTATAGTGATAAACCTTAGATTTCTCTCCTAAGTAAATGTTCACTGAGCTCTCTTAACTTCAATTCAGAAGGCATGAGAAGCTGGGCATACAGCGCCTGCTAGTCCAAACTCTGCAATTTGAAATTTGTTTTTTTCCTTGAACACTTTAGGAGTATGGGAAGCAATATTTATGGCACTTTTAAAACCTAGGTGTAATAGTGTCTGAAAAGCTGTTTCTTGTTTTCAGGGAACAGATGATGAACGTATGATAGGAACTGAAGCAATAGCAGAATTTTTAATCAATAGCGAGGAGACAAAAGTGGTAAGTACTATATTTAAAAAATTGCTGGATTAGGTTGGAGTTCGGGCTTGCTGTGATCTGAATTTAATGCTAAACCTCATGAACATCAGGAAACACGTTCTTTAACTGGATTGGTGACTGAGCACTGGGCAGAGGCTGCCTGGAGAGATTGTAGAGTCTCCATCCTTGGAGATATTGAAAGCCGTTAGGACACGATCCTGGGCAGCTGGCTGTAGGTGGCTGTACTTGATAACGTGAGTTGGACAAGATGACCTTCAGAGGTCCTCTCCAGCTTAAACTTTTCTGTGATTATGCATCTGTTCAATTTCATTTTTGTTAAAATTTAGGATTCTTTCCTAATGTAATGGGGAAACTCTCCATTGTGAAATGGCTTAGTAAATTCTGTGTATATGAAAATTTTAATCCAGTAAATGACCTGTACTTATTGTATGCGATTACATCTGATCTGAATGTAAAGTAAGTGTAACTGTGAGCGTCTTTAGCAATTGGGCATTTAGATGTAATAGTACATTGTTCTAGTAGCAACAACAACAAAAATTTAACATATCTCCACAGGCAAGACTAAAGCTCTTTCCCCATCAAACAGGGGAGCTACATATTCTGGGAGTCGTTTATAATCTTGGCACTGTTCAGGGTGCTGTGACATTAGATGGGATAGATCCTTCTATTGGATTACAGACAGGTAAGTGTATTCCTTTATGTCTGGATGTCTGGAAGGGGTAGACATGGCTTCTGCAGAGCAGAACTAAATTCTAGTGTTCAGTGTGTGACTATCATGATGCAAGGCTTTCAGGTGAGGATGTAGAAACAAAGGAAACTGGACCAATAAAAGAATGATACGGCACCTGTAGGAATCCAGTGGGAAAGGAAGTAATGTTTGTCAAACCCATACTTACATTCTTTTTACATATGTAGAAATTATGAAACAAATTAAAAAAAAACATTAAATATTCCATCTGCCACGCTGAATTCATAACAATTTCCATTGAGTCTTCTGACTTTCATTTTTTCTTCTGGATTTTTTGCTTTGTTAGCTTTCAGCTGTTGTCTTAAGTGGTGTGCTGAAGTTCTTTGTATAGATTCCCAAATTTAAATTTGGCTGGTAGAATTTTTTTTTCATCTTTATTTTGGGTCTCCTTTCTTTGTATTAACAACAAATGGCTTATTAATTGTGTATTACTTGATCTGTTCTGTTAAGTCATTCATCTGAAACTACCTCTCGGAAAATGTAGTTGTTGAAGGAAATGGGGATTAAAGTACGTGTTTGAAGATGTCTAAAAGAAATAATGAAGCTTGGTTAGCTATCTACAAACTGGAAACCTTAGTAGTAAAAAAAACTTGGAGAGCGGTGGCCTGTCTTTTGAAGGAAGTAAAAATATTTTGGGTGACTTTTTCTTTCAGCTTGGCAGAAATTGGGGAAGGCAATAAATACATCGCCTTCGTGCTCTCCCCTTCAGTAGTCAAAGTATTGAAGGGGAGGAATTCCACAACAATGTAGGAAAACTAGATATCTGAACTTGCAGTAGCAATGTGTTCCATCTGACAGCTTTAAATAGTTCTTTCACAGTGCTGCTGCGTAAACAGTGAACACTGCATGTGCTCAATAACAGAGAAAGCAATGATTTTTGAGATTGGATGGTGACCTTTGCATGTCTTCTCAGAAAAAAAGCTAGGAATTACTTTTTTAAAAGTTTGATTTGTTTTTTTCTTAAAAAAAAAATCTTTTAGGAAAATTTGTCTCCAATGGGTTATCTGTACGGGGACGACAAGATTTAGAAATCCAAGGGCCTCGACTCAATAACACAAAAGAGGAAAAAACATCTATTAAATATGGACCCGATCGACGTTTAGATCCCATTATTACAGAGGAAATGCCTTTGTTGGAGGTATGTAGCTACTTTCTGTTGGTAGCTTTGAGCAAATAGCTGAATCCAGAGTTTATAAATGTAATTCTAACAATGGAGTCTTAGACTTTGTTAATGCCTAAAGCTTTCCAGTTAATTTATGATGTTGGTTGCAAACTTCTGTGGCTTTCTTTTTTTTAAATGAATCTTTTAGTCTCCAAATACCCTTCTGAAGTTCTTATATTCCCTTTATGGTTTTAGTTGGCAACAGCTTTTGTAGACAAACTTCAAGGTGAGGGGAAACAGGCAAAATTCTTTTCTGTTTGCTTGCCATTCATTTGGAATAGTTCAAGTTGCTTAATTAAAACATAGTGGTTTTCCTTACTAGGGTTATTAAAATGATTTGACTAACTGGTTAATGAAAATACTCTATAGAATGGAACAGGTTATTTCAGTTGGTAGGGACTTAAGACAATCATCCAGTCCAACTGCCTGACCAGTTCAGGGCTGACAATGTTAAAGCATGTTAAGGGCATTGTCCAAATGCTGCTTAAGCACTGATGGCCTTAGGGCATTGACCATCTCTCTAGGAAGCCTCTTCCACTGTATGACCACCCTCTCGGTAAAGAAATGCTGCCTAACGTCCAGTCTGCATCTGCCCTGACACAGTGTTGAATCATTCCTACGTGTTCCTATCGCGTACCTCTCTCCCAACTGCCCCTTCTTGAGAAGCTGCAGAGAGCAATATAGTTAAAATATGTGGGTTTTTTCATGCCCATTCATAACTTGGCTCAATGTTCAACGTATTCTTTTGTCTTGTTCCCTCCTATACAGGTGTTCTTCATAAATTTTCCTACAGGGCTTCTTTGTGGAGAAATCAGAAAAGCATATGTAGAATTTGTGAACGTAAGCAAGTGTCCTCTTACTGCACTGAAGGTTGTGTCCAAAAATCCAGAATTTTTTACTTTTGGTGGAAATACTGCTGTTCTAACGCCGCTAAGTCCTTCAGCTTCTGAAAACTGTAGTGCATACAAGACTGTTGTGACAGATCCTACCTCTGTGCGTACAGCACTACTATCTTCAGCTTCTTCTGCAGACTTTGGGGTTGGCGCAGGGGGTCAGCCAGAAGTAATACACGTCCCACTTCCTGATGCTGTTCTTCTTCCTGGGGCTTCAGTGCAGCTGCCAATGTGGTTACGGGGACCGGATGAAGAAGGTGTTCATGAAATTAACTTTTTGTTTTACTATGAAAGTATTAAAAGGCACTCAAAAATGTGGTAAGTTTTTATCTACTTTTTTTTCATACTTATGAGACATGTTATAAATATTATAAGCGTAAATATATATCTTACTGAATTTCTCTCAGTTGCTGTGATGGCAAAGTGGCCTGTTATCTGCTATTGTAAGAAAAGATATTTTTTCCCCCACTATATGATCTGATTTCCATCTTATGAAATTGAATAGCCTACACTGCTTCCATCAAAGTGGCAATTATTAATTCTCCTTATTAAATTATTAAAATAAATTTAAAATAATTTATTTAAAAATAATTTATTTAAAAATTATTAAAATAATTTTAAAATAATTTAATGGAGTGCTGTTAAAAACCCTGTTCATATTTAGTTTCTCTGGAAGTACATCTTTCTGAGGCACGGGGGGGGAAAGAAAATCATAACTTAGTTTATTTCTGCATCTTAAAACAAACTCTTGTCTACTTTGAACAAAAGATTTTGTTCTTAGTTAAAATGTGACAATAATTGTATTATGAAAGTCATTCTTCTTGGAGGGGTTAAATACCAAGTTTGACTTGCATACTGTTGTATAGTTCTTTTTTGGACTACCTTGAGACAGTAGGCATTCGAGGCTGACCCCAAAAGCTAATTAAGAGTGCTTTCTTTGAACTTGCAAGGTAGCGACTTGACTGTCAGTTATTCCAAAGTCCCACCCATGTCCCAGGCTAAGAAAGCTCAGGAAATATCTTTTTTGAGAAACCTGGTGTTAGATTTTTGGGATGAATGAGCCTTTGTTTGGAGAATAAAGAGATCAGCCTTTGGGAAGCCTTAGTGTAGCAATCTAGCAAACAGCCCAATTCAGAAATAAAGACTGTCTCTTTTACCCTTCTCTTTCGCTCTTCAATATTCTTGCCTTGTTGTTACCTAATAGCTGTCAAGGCTGAGAAAAAGTTGCAACAGGCTTAGTTTTAGCCCACTAAGAATACTGACCGCAGACTTAAATGTTACTGTTTAACTTTCTGGAAGAGAAATTTATTAAGCAACTAGATTTGTTTGTCTGGAGAATGTCTCCATCCACCTTAAGAAGCAGTGCAGACTAGGAGCGGATGAGATTGGGGAGCTGATGTTGTGGTTTAACACCAGCATGCAACTAAGCCTCACACAGGTGCTCACTGACTTTCACTTGTGAATGAGAACTCGTGGGTTAAGAGAGTTTAATAGGTAAAGCAAAAACTGTGCACAAGCAAAGCAAAACAAGCAATTCATTCACTGCTTCCTATCTGCAGGCAGGTGGTCAGGTGTCTCCAGGAAAGCAGTGCTCCACCATGTTACTTGGGAAGGCAAACACCATCACTCCAAACACCCTCCTCAGCTTTATATGCTGAGATTCCATATGGTATCCCTTTGGTCACTTGGGGTCACCTGTCCCAGCTCTGTCCCCAGCCAGCTGCTTGTGCACCTGCAGCCCACTTGCTGGTGGGATGAGAAGGAGGAAAGGCCTTGTCTCTGTGTAAGCACTGTGCTGCTTGGCAGTAACTGAAACATCTCTGTATTAGCAACTGCTTTTTGCAGTGCAAATCCAAAACATAGCCTCATAATATCTGCTCTGGAGAAAATTAACTCTATCCCAGCCAAAACCAGCACAAGTGGTCCTTACGCTATACATATTCAGGATCATGGTGGGGAGGGCTACTTCAGATGAGCTCCAGTCATGTGGGCTGAATGTCTGTTTGTGGCTGGAGCTTGTTTTCTAGGCTAGTTCTGAGAAAGAAATCATGTTGACGTGCTGTGAGACTGCTCTGTGTTGTAAACCAAAGTTGAGTAAGGTGAAGATGGTCAATAGAGTGGATCAGCAGCGTATTCTTGAAATCAAACTTTAGTGGACAAGTGCCCTTTGTTTAGGTCTTTCTGGAGTTTCTGATATGCTAGGTTTACCTCTACAGTTGATTTTAAGCTAGACTGCAAGAATAGTGAATTTATACCCCTACAATTTAGGTTTTATATTTCTTGTTTTTAAGTACAGAACTTTTCTCTGCTGAGTTAAAACTATTCAGAAAGTGACGTGTTCCACAAATGCAAGATGATTGTTTGAGGAAGGCTTTTATCCCTACTGTATTAATGTTTCCAGGGGACCTTAAGTGATATCATCTTGTTTAACAGTACTGTTTGTAGACAGAGCATAGCTTTTAAATTTAATTAGTTTGTGACACTGGAGATCTGTACAGACATCTGTATATTTGTCTGAAGATTAACTGCAGAACTGTTGAAAGTTATTCTGTAGGTTGTGATGTTGTGATATAGAGTTCAGGAAATCACTGACTTCCCTTCCCAGAACAAGTGTTCTGTGATGTTTCAGCATATTTAGTAGGTAATGTGTGTCAAATTTTAACATGTCTCTAGTATTTCTAAGTGGAATTTATGGTAGCACAAAGGTTCTGTGTGGGAAGAGCTTGTGTTATCATGGTGTCCAGGAATTGAAGTTTGCTCACCATTAGAGAAATAGGAAGACAGCAGAGTACAGATGGTTCTAGAAGTGAACATTCAGGAGCTCAGTTTAGGGAAATTTGTTGAATGCAGTGATACTCTGTCTGGATGCTTCTTAGTAAATGTTGATGTAGGAGATGTGACTAACTAGTAGCCTTTCATGGTGTATTTACTCAAAACTTCTGTTTTTCCAAAGCATGTGGTGGCATTAGTGTCAACCCTATGCCAATACATACCTGTTTGCTTTCACTGCGTCAATTGTCTTACATCAGAAATTTCTGATGTATTTTTCGTTGTGGTAACATGAACCTTACTCCAGTATTTCAAACTGGCTAAGAGACTCTGTTTAAACAACACCTACCCACACAGCATGACACTTAAAAATAATATAGTTTTGATGGAAGCTAAAAAATGTGTATCTGGTGGTTGAAACAGATGACTTGTCTAATGACCTTAGTATTGATGGCATTCAGTACTTCTTGATGACAGGTTCTGGACAGCAGTGTGATTGTTCAGAATGTCTTTCTCTTCTTTTTTTTTTGTTTTCTTCCCCTCCTTCCTAGTCATAGAGTATTAAGGCACACTGCAGTTATTTGTACTAGCCGGTCTCTGCATATTCGAGCTACTGTCTGCAGAAGTAATGCACTTGATGAAGAAGGCAGAGGGGACACGATGTTGGTGTTTGTGGATCTAGAAAATATCAATACCGTAAGTTCTTATTTTTAATAATGATACTGTTCTAAAGCTCCGCAGGTTTGTGTCGCCAGTAGAACTGAGACTTACATAAAAGGTTTTCCCATCTTTGCAAACAGTGAATAAACCTTGCATATTGAATCTTTCCAGTTACTATTGGAAGGAGTACTAACATTAAGTTATATATCAACTCTCTGGAAGTCTGGTATGACTATCTCTATCCTAAGCAACTTCCAGTACTGTAATTAGGAGCCTTTTTTTTTTTTATTTCGGAAACATTTATTCCAAATTCATGAACATTCTTGATGATTGCAACTTTGAAGATGGCTCTGAATGAGACAACCTGTTCACCCTGCAAACTTTCAGTGAAAACACTGGTAGAATTTGTGGTAAATTGAAGTAAATATTTAAGCTCCAACTTGAAGGAAGCATCTGTGTTTACATTTATTACCAAAATCAGATATTTTTGCAAGTATAATCCAAATACAGATATGTCTGTTGTGATCTGTTAACTCAGCAAATCAGAAGAAAATATTTCAGTTTTTCATACCACACTAATTTTAAGTTTATTCATTTTTTTTGGTAAAGCTGCTTCCATTTTTTCAACCACAAAGCAAGGTAATTGAATCCTCTGCTTATAGAATTCCTACACAATTAACTGGTAGTGGAATCACTGAGCTGATTTATCATTTTGTTTTGAAGATCTATACACTGTTTTTTCTTCAGCTGCTAAAGTGAATACTATCCACTCCTTTGAGGAGAAAGGAATGTTTTAAAAGTACTTACAAAGTTACCAAGTAACATTGTGTGAGACTTAATTTTCTGCTACTGCCTCACTCTTTCCAGGAAAACCCCAAAGCTAATTTTCATTGCGTGTATATATTAAACCCAAAAAAACAGAGTTCTTGAATTTCTGAGATTTTTGACCTAGCAATATTCCTTAAGTAATCTTGGAAACTAAGTGTCCTCGCAGACAGTGTTCTGCACTGGAGTTAAAAGCCCAGGTTTTGTTATAGTTGTCTTAATCTAAAATACTAGCTTGTGGGTATTTTTCTGGGGCATCTTTGTTTCCTCTTTGTGTGACCTTGCTTACTGGAATTAGAAGTTGCTGTGAACTGGGGCTGTTTGATGTTACAGTGGGTCTTAATTCTTGTCTTGTCTCTCCTTAGTGCTGTATTATGGGTGGTGTGAATAATGAGTTAAACTAAAATTCTAACAGGATTTTCTTGCAATGAACACTTACTATGCAATGTATAACATCACAATTGTGATAGGTCTTATTTGAGGTAATTTTTGTTTCTTCCTTAGAGTGAGACTGGTGTTAAAGAATTTCATATAGTACAAGTTTCAAGTAATAGCAAGCACTGGAAGCTTCAAAAGTCTGTCAACATCTCTGGAGACAAAGGTGTGTATCATCAAAAGAATGGCAAGTCTAGCATCTGCCTGACAAGAACATTTAGAAGGATTTCACAAGAAGTTGAATATGACTATCAGGATAATTAATTTCTGAAAAGTTGATATCCCTTCCAGACATACTACAGCCCTCCTTTTGCCAGTGTTTCAAGAAAAGTATATTGACAGAACTTTCAGACTTCATTAATTTTATAAATGGGCTTAACTTACAGGCAAATTATTTGTGATGTAGAGAAATCTGTCTGGGCTGGATGACAACTTGCCTCAAAAGAAAGATGTTTCTGCTTTCCCTTAGTTACTTATATTAGTGATAAATTTAACTGATCAACAGAGTATTTGACAAGTGTTCTATTCAGTTATTAAAAATACACATGATTAGCAATTCTGGTATTCTGTCTTAGCTGCAAATACAAGCTTCTAATATTTGAGAAGGCTGACTATCCCAGGCAAAAAAGGATACTCTTATTGTATCTAGAAAATGTTATCTTTGCTTATATGCTGACATTTTGTATACTTAAAAGCTAGTCTAGACATATGTTCCTCTTATATTAGTTTGACTAGTTTACCCTCAATAGTGAATCTTTTGTCTTCTGTTCCTTCCTTCTTTCTTTCTTTCTGTCTCCATTCTGTTATGGCTCACTTCCTGCTCTGGAAGTAGATGGAAGGGGATCAGCAGAAGATGCATCTTTACTACCGTGCAGTCAAAGAAAATTCATCATGTTTACTATCGTGCAGTTTTTCTGCTTGATTAGTTATGCTTCTCGACTACTATCAGTGGTTTTCTTATTTGTGAAGTTTAATGACTGACTTGTGCTAATGAGAGTCTCTGGTCATGCTGAGGGGAAAAAAATTTTCAACCTTTTTCTTTCAGATACTAAACTTGCTAGCAGAGAGAGAGCCAAGTTATGCTTTAAAGCAGTAAGATGCAAAAACTCAGAAGGTAGGTTCTCTCTGGAATGGGGTAACTTTTTGAAGAAGATGCTATTTGGATACTGTATACTGAAGTTGTGACTTCTCATGATGCTGAAACAATGCCTTCTCTTTTTATCCCTTAGAAAATTACACATTTGCAGACATTGTTTTTGGAAATGAGCAGGTAGGTGAACTGGTGCAACTGCATATTTTGTCTTGTGCAAGGTATCCCTGTCACGTGCAAGTATCCCAGTGAAAGCCTTATTTAAAATTAAAAAATGAGAACAGTTCTGTCATAGGTGAAGTTTTGCATGTTGACTATTGCTCTTCTAGGTCAGCTCTCTTTTTTTACAAAGAGATGGTAATGGAGCGTAGGTAGTGGATAGTCTGGAACTTTTAAGTTACCAAAGTGACAGCTGAACTACTTTGGGAGTGCATTGCAATGTGAACTTCTTGCTGACATTTTTCCTTCTTTCCCATCTCTTCAGAGCAGTTCTTTTGAATATCTCCCAGTCCTCTAGTTTTCTAGTAGAGGTCTGTGGATGTCAGATTCTTGTTCAATTGTTTTTTTCTTAATTGTATTTTTACTAGAGTAAGTTAAAAAAATCTAATTAAAGGCTTGTCCTAAAAATAATCTGAAAATCTCTAACGAACATAGGTACCTGAATTTCAAAACTGCTAATGTAGTTTGCAGTCAGTTCAAGGAGTCTGTTTCTTTGATTTTTCTTCAAGTTTAATACTTGCAGGCTACCATGCCCTTTTATTATTTTAAACATACAGATATTGTCTGAAGAAGAATCCTTTTAGCAAATGATCTTGGC
Source organism: Cuculus canorus (assembly GCF_017976375.1). Classification (NCBI taxonomy): domain Eukaryota; kingdom Metazoa; phylum Chordata; class Aves; order Cuculiformes; family Cuculidae; genus Cuculus; species Cuculus canorus. Next base: position 46,514,248 of record NC_071402.1, read on the forward strand.
ACAGCGAATGCTTTTCCAAAACCTACGGAGAATAGGCCACTTGCATGGAGTTGGAAATCTGCATTAGCAGAGTGGATTTAGTTAGCTGGATGTCAGCTTGCTTATTGTATGCTTATTGTATATTTTCCATATATGTATCCAGCTTTTAGAGGCAAGGAGGACCTGCTCACTGCCACTTCATTTTATTGGTATATAAATGGAATTTAGGGGTCTACCTCAGATTTTTAGTCCTCTCTGCATTTTTAAGGTTAGATGAGCTGCAGGAATTTAAGCTTTCTTGTACAAACATGTTCTCTAATGGGGAGGACGGGGAGGGGAACCTCCCTTCTAGACAATTATGCCAAAAGCAGGTTGTCTTGCTGTGTATGAGTATTATGCTAATACAATACTTCACCTTTCTAGGGTATGCTGTTACAGCGCTGCTAACCTTTTTAAAAGGGAGGATTTAGGAAGCTAAAGTTTCTTACTTATCCTGCTGTCCTAAAATCACTGCCTGCTTATCAAGCTTTTGGTATTGGAAGAGCTTAGTACAAATGATGACAAATTTGACAAACAGCACATTGTTTCTGACTGTAACAGTTATAAACAGGGAATATGCTGTGCAATCTATTGTCTTTGCTATTGCTAGCAAAATATATGTCCCTAACTTAGATAATTTGAGCTAACCTGAGGAAAATGTTAATAAGCAATAATGATTTGCATGTGAGTTAGTTTCAGAGTCAGTTGGACACTTAAGCTCTGTCCACAAGATATATCACAGGAGGCTGTCTGGTGATAACAATCAAAGCCCTTGTTTCCCAGTTTGGTATTTTCAGTTTTAGCACAACAATCTGTGGCTCTATTTCCCTGTATTACCTTAGACAGCTCATTAGGTAGGGCTAATCTCAAATATGCCAAGCGTGGAAACGATGACCTGTGGCATCCTATAGGTTTTCAAGGGGATGCAAAGCAAGATAATGGGACTGAAATACTACAGTGATGAGCTCTGTTAGATTAACTTGTGTCAGATTGCGTCCTGTTCTGAGAGCACTCTTTCTTGCCTTTTTTTTTCCTTACAGATAATAAGTTCAGCCAGTCCTTGTGCAGACTTTTTCTTTCAAAGCTTATCCTCTGAGTTTAAAAGAACGCATATGCAATCTCATACTCGTGCATCTCAAAGGGCTGTGAAACAATCATTTGATGAGACAGTCAGGTTGATACAAAGATGCAGTGAAGTAGACTTGAACATTGTTGTGCTGTGGAAGGTATGTATGGTTGTGGCCTTTGGTAACTGGGCCGTGACATATAACTGATGGAAAATAATTTATTGTGGCACCCTGAACTTTCAAATACATTCATATGAAATTTATGGGTGAAATGTTTTTATGAAAACGGACAAAGGAACTACGATGATATCAAGAAGCAAAGACAGTCTTAGTAGCTATTAGTGTAATAAGTATGCTTAAAGTGATTTTACGTTATTTTGGATGCAACCAGTTCTTAAGCTCTACTCTTAAAAGAAGAAATTCTGAGATCTTAAACCAAGAGATATGTTAATCCTTGTTTTTGTCATAGAACTGTAAGAGTGACCCAGTCTGCTTTGAAAAAGAGCTCATTTACCAGAATGCAGACATTAAATAGTGAAAATTGACAGTCTAAACTTTAGCAATTGTCTGTGCTTACAAAATTAAAAGCACACATAAAGTAAGTATGTCACGTTAGCCTTTAGGGTTTGAACAGTACATCATGTTTCACTGAAGCCAGAGGGAAGGTCAGTAGTTATATATTACGAAGCTTGTGATAGTTTCTGATCTGCTAATGTCTTTGTATTGTATTCTGTAGGCATATGTTGTGGAAGACAATAAGCAGCTTATTTTGGAGGGCCAGCATCATGTTGCCCTTAATACAGTTGGGAAGGAGGCTTTTTCATTTCCTCAGAAGCAGGTAATCTAGTGTGAAGTTTTCCTTTACAATCACTTCTTTCTCAATATAGAATTGTAAATAAGTGGAACCTCTTTAGGTGTTTTTGTAGAATCTGATATCTAATGTGTTATTGCTAAAAACATACAGGCTTAATTCAATTTTGATTAGTCATCTGTATTGAAATAGCTAGGCTCAGTTTAAAGATGAGAAAAGCGAAGTACAGGTAAGTATACTGCTATGCAATTAGAGTAATCTGTTGTAATAACATTTCAGGGTAGAACTAAGAGTTTAATACCATTAATAAGTCTAATGTTTATTTCAAAGCAAAGTTAATAGTAAAGTGGTGGAATTTTTCTTTTAGTGTTACAGAATCAGTTTTATTAATTATACTGCTATGCACAACTTTTAATTGAAGACTTTTAGTATAAAATGTTAGAATAGCAGAAACACTGGAGCAGTTAAAAAGACAGAATCACAGTATCATTTAGGTTGGAAAAGACCTTTAAGATCATCAAGTCCAACTGTAAAGCTAACACTGCCAAGTTCACCACTAAACCATGTCCCTAAGTGCCACATCTACACATCTTTTAAATACCTCCGGAGGTGTTGACTCTACTACTTCCCTGGGCAGCATGTTCCAATGCTTGATAAATGTTTTGGTGAAGTAATATTTCCTGATATCCAGTCTAAAATTCCCCTGGTGTAACTTGAGATCTCTTCCTCTCATTCTATTGCTTGTTACTTGGGAGAGGAGACTGACACCCATGTCACTACAACCTCGTGTCAGGTAGTTGTAGAGCGGGATGAAGGTCTACCCTCAGCTGCCTCCTTCTCCAGATTAAATCCCAGTTCCCTCAGCTGCTTCTCATAAGACTTGTGCTCCTTATGCTTCATCATCTTGGTTGCCCTTTTCTGGATACACTCCAGCACCTCAATGTCTGTGTTCTAGTGAGGGCCTCAAAACTGAACAAGTATTTCAGGTGCAGCCTCACCTGAAGTGCTGAGTAGGGGGAATGATTGCTTCCCTACTCCTGCTGGCCACACCATTTTTGATACAAGCTGGGGTGCCGTTGGCCTTCTTGGCCACCTGGGCACACTGCTGGCTCACATTCAGCTGGCTATCAACTGGCACCACCAGGTCCTTCTCCACCAGGCAGCTCTCCAGCCATTCATTCTGAAGCATGCAGTGTTGCATGGCATGGTTGTGACAGAAGCACAGGACCCAGCACTTAGCCTTGTTGAACCCCATGCAGTTGCCCTCATCCAAGACTCCAATAGGTCCATGGGAATTGATCAATTCATAGCACATTACTTCTACTTCACTTTTTACTTCACAGCTCCATAGCCTATTTGTGTAAAAAAATCTGTAAATGGTTGGTGGATGTCTCCTGGTACATGAATCAGTAACTACTAGGGAAGCTATAGATAAGCTTAAAATAGTGTAAGATAGTAATTTGAGATAACGTAAAAACTTCTATGCTGTGTCTTGTACTTGTTTAGTCTTCTGCTGAGCAGTATATCACTGTTTCTTCTTGCTTTGATGCATTGTATTTATCAATATAGCAAATATCAGATGTGGCTTTTAGTGAGTTCTTACTGGAAGTTGCAGCAAGTAGTACTATATATAAATGTTGTCAATAAAACAGTATAGGACAAATGTGTGTTTCTGTATATATGTGGTGACATTAGTGAATTACACTGAGGCTGTGCACTTGGTTTTGTTTAGTAAGCCTTTAAGTATTTTTATATCATTAAGGTGAGTTTTCCATTTAGCTCTTTATGCTATGGAATAGGTGGGAATAGATTGAAAGGGGCATGTAGTTTGAGTGAAACTGCCTTTTTGAGGTCTGCTTCTAGCAAATGGGTGGGAAGGGTAGTAGTAGTGATGAATCATATCTGCTTCCTAAAATAAACAACTGACCATGCCCGAGATAAATTTACGTTTCTTGTCAATTGCACTAAAATTTAAATTGTCTGCGTCAAAGTCAAACTGACAAATGAATGCTGCCGCCGGCAACAAGGAGGATCCAGATGTATTCTCAATTTAAAGAATACATGCTACTATATTTACGTACTCTTGTCTATAATGTTTCTCATGTGTTGTTGTTGTTATTGTTGTTGTTGTTATTATTATTACAGAATCATAAAAGGGTTTGGGTTGGGAGGGACCTTGTAGATCATCTAGTTCCGACCGCCCTGCTATGGGTAGGGACACATCCCACTAGACCAGGCTGCTCAAGGCCCTATTCAGTGTGACCCTGAAAACTTCTGGGGAGAGGGCATCCATAACTTCCCTAGGCAACCTATTATAATGCCTCATCACCCTCATTGTGAAGAATTTCTTCCTAAGACTGAATCTAAATCTTCCCCTTCCCAATTTAAAGCCATTCCTTCTGGTCCTATCAGTACATACCCTTGTGAAAAGTCCCTGCCCAGCTTTCTCTGTAGGCAGCCTCCGCATACTGGAAGGCCTCTGTAAGGTCTCCCTGCAGCCCTCTCTTCTCTAGGCTGAACAACCCCAACTCTTTCAGCCTGTCCTCATAGCAGAGGTGTTCCAGCCCTCTGATCATCTTCATGGGCAGTGTTAGAAAATCCCAAACCCAAACGTTACTTCTAACTTAACACTCAATATGTGGTTTGGAGGTTGTCTTGTAAATCGTATTTATTCTCCAAGTCAAAAACTGGGTTGGAAAGTCTAGACTGTTCCTGAATGTCTTGTGCTAACAGTGTAGAAGTTGTCTTTTGTGGTCTAGACAGCAGAGGGAGATGGAGGCGCATACTTTTCACCAATGTGTGATGGCTACCTGTTCTAAATGATAAAGGACTGCTCGCATCTGAAAAAAATTATTTGGAGATTCTGAGCAGGGTGTCATCTGGGATGCAGGAATCTGCTCCTTGCATTTCTTGCTGTGTTCTATTTGTTGCTCTTCAGTGAATTTCTTCTTGACTTGAGCTGCTTCTAACTTTAAGCTTTTGCAAGCAGGAAATGTTTTTTGTCTGTGTGGCAATAAAGCCACCTCCAACCAGGAGCAATAATAAGAACAAGATTTCTCTCTGCAACCTCTTTTATTTTTTTTTTATTTTTTTATTTTTAGCTTTCTGAAAAATGGCTTGGATCTTAGCTAGATTTGTCAAATTAACTATGCTGAGTAAACAAGATAGCTTGCTTTATTTGGTTAAATTCTGTGTATTGGTTGGCTTCCGGTGCTCTGTAAATTATGGTATATCTTGGACTATTTTTTTGCCAGCTTTTAAGGATTTTGTTTGGATTTATAGGTGCTTCTAGAACTGTTCAGGGAAACAAAGCTGCAGGAAAGCACTGTAGTAGAAGAGCAGTAGATCTGTAATCATTGGTACTTGTTATAATTCTCAAGTTCTTATAGCAGTTGCTAATAGATTAGTACCTGGATGCACTGATGTAAAGTTATCTTTATCAAATGTCCAAGCTAAGATGTTAGACTGACTGAGATGCAAGGGCACGTGGTTACTTTGCGCTCAGTTCATTGTGGAACAAGTAATGGATACAGCAGGAACATGCAACAGACATCAGTGTGCTGTTATTCCTCTACTGTAGTAGCATAACTCGCCATAATATTTGATAAAATCAAGATTAAAACCTCTGGTTTCTATAAAACACGAGGTAGTGGGATTTAGGGGAGGCTTAAAATCTTCTTTACAGCTAAAATGTCTATATGTACCCACACAAAAAGAAAGAAAATAACAGTGAAATTCTATACATACTGTTTCTTCTCATGTCTGTTCAAAATAGAATTAAGAATGCTAAACATTTTCCTTCTAACCAAGACAAGGATAACTGACTTTTTAAATCTTTGTTTTTCTGTCATTGAAAACAGTTTTTTGTTTACGCTACAAGGTTTTTATATATTTAACTCCATAGCACTGCTTTTAAGCATACATTACTGGACACAGTAGACTTACCAAGTGATGTGATAAACTGCTTGTATCTTTATATTCTAGAAGTTTGAAATCATAACATGCAGTGTGCTGAAGGAACACTTAAAGAGTATTGACTCTGTTAAAGCATTTCTTTGTTTTATTTAGAAAGTTCTCTGAATAATATGGAAAACAATTATATTCCTATCCTTTCACTCACTTGTGTTTTTGAAAAAAAAATGACCTTTAGTTGGAGTTAGGGAAAAATGGTAAAGGTAGTTTATTTTGTTGAAAAAGAAGTACAAAAGGTGCCATAAAGTGATATGTTATAGTCACTAGCTACAATATGTGAAGAATAAATCCCGTAAGGTGTTAGTAAAGTGATTAGGTCTGAATAGATCTGTTAGCAGTAGTAGTTTGAGTCCAAATAGTAAAAGCTGTGCTAATAAAAATTAGCTACATAATTGTAAATAATAGCTGATTTTATTTTTTTTTTTGACAATGATAATGCTTTGGTTCCGTTGCTCTTCTTCTCTTTTTGAACTTGCTTTGAGGAATGGGATTGTTTTAAGTGAAGTTCAACTTAAGATTGCATCTGAAATACAGCTCTCTTATTCGTGACATCTGTACATTAATTTAGCAAAAGAACAAAAACTTCTAATACCTAAAGCAACCATTCACAGTTAGGGCTGTTGATCTTAATTCTGTCTTCCATGTTTTTGTAATCTGGTGAATTCAGTCCAAAAGATTCCAAAGTATAGTATGGTGGGATGGAAGTAGTGTGGGGCTGGCGCATTTGCCTCACTTCTGATTGGTGAAGACTTCACAGTAATGGAAGATGAGTAGTCTAGCTGAGACTTTTCACTTGGGCCCAATGGCATGTTGGGAGTAGTGTGTCCATACTTCTGAAACACATTAGCACGTGAGTCTAAACTCAGTTTGCATTTGAGTCTAGGTAAGAGAAAGTGTCTGACTATGTTTTATTTAAGGCATACTTTTTGTTTTTAAGATACTGTCCCCATGTAGAGCTTTCTGTATTCGTTGTGCGGTGGTCTTGTAACGCAGAAAGTGGATACCTTTCAGGCTGAATTAATCCAGATGTCCTCCAGGACTACACGTAATGTGCTTACGTGCTGCTTATTCAGTCCAGTGGATTAGACCAGCACTAGCCTGAAGTAAAATATTTAAAATATGTATAGTATAGATTTTTAGCCTTTTAGCAGTGTTACGCTTCAGACGTGATGACATTCAGAAACACCTCTTCTTAATGTAGATGCAACTCAGTGAGGGAGCAATAGTTTGGTTGGAAGTATGGAATTTTTGAAAGTTGGGAGAGGGTGAGGTTTAAATAACTGTTTTTCTAAAGTGAATTATTGGAAGTGGCATCTTGTGCTAGTTTGAAGTTTTTTACTGAATACATGGGGTGGGATACTAGTATCAAACACGAATCATTTGAATGGATTTAAGATATTCATTAAACAGTCTTTCTGGTGAGGAAAGCAAAATTCTTAAGGGTAAACATGAAGTGCTGATGTATACATTTTTCACAGTTGTATGATTTAGTGTACCAGTTACTGTACCAGTTTGGGAGGACTGGCTTGTCTTGTTGTCATGAATGAAATATTCCAAAATTGGGAAAAAATTATCTACTGCTCTAACCATGGATGGACCTGCAGAGCCGATGATAATGCATTTCAAAGCACAAATGTTATTACTGGTGTCCATTTCTGTAGTTAGGAGCTAGAATGAATATGGATGGGTTTGCATTGTGAAGGAAACCAACTTAAAACTGAGGTTTTAAAATGGGAGTTCTCTGATGTAAAATGGGAAAGGGAGACATTACTTAGGATCTCTTTGTTTCACGGTTATTCTGTTGCTTTAATATATTCTGCTTTTACTTATGCTAGGCATTGTTCAAGAGTTTCCTGTTTTCTCCCGTGCTGTCCATATCGGCCCTTAGAGGGCAAATGTGCCAAATTTCCAAACAACTTGGAAATCAAATTGTGGTGTTTGTTTCAGAGGACATTGACCCAATAATCGAGAGGGTTTTTTTTTCTTTAAATTAATAACTTTAAGTTATCTAATATAATTTAGCAAAGTCCTTTAAAATGACTGCATGTGAAGATACCATCACTTCTATCCATCTTATGGAAGGGAAGAAACTTTTCAAATTGAAAGTGCATTCTAAGAGATTAAAAAAGATGTATTGAGAGCAGACCTGTCTGTTATATCTATCATATAGTTCAAAAGAGATTTTGAACATTGTAAATTTTAACTTTTCCGACTTTTAGCTTAATGCAGTGGCAGGAGGTATCTGAAATGAGTATGAATGACTAAGACACAATATCAGAAGTGTAAAGAGGGTAATTTATAACTTTGTTTCAAAGTAGCAAAATTCAGACTCTAAAGGTCCAGGCTTTTTTTTTAACTACTGGATAAGTGAAGACGTGAAGATTATTCTGCTTGTAACAGTAAGTTTGTATCTAGATATTTGTTTGAAGGTGGCCTTTGTAGATGGCTTTGGGCAGCAGAAACTGTAAAATAGAAACAACTTTCCTAGCAGGGTATGCACAGTTTGTAGGTCTTGGAAGATAGCTGTGGCATTAGTGTGATTCTGGTGCTTCTGCCTGTTGCACGTTTCTAGTGATGACCCAGAATGCTAAAAATGCAGCTGTAAAATTTAAAGCAATAATAAACACCCTCACCCCTTAAATTCTTCCAAAGTTTGTGATGATGAAGTCTCTTCCAGTCAAGCTTATGTAAGCTTCTACCAGTATGTATGGATGAGAACTTCAAACAAACACCTTAACCATTTTTTGAAGTGGGTGTCTTAACCATTATTGTGGCATTCTTGTATGCAACATGTGGTGCTTGATGTCTGCTGGAGCCCATGGCACTTCTAAAGGCTTTGCAAGTACTCATAATGGGTCAACAAGCAGACTTTTGGTGTTAAAACTTTTGGTTTTGCCTTTAAAAAGGCAATACTCCATTTGGGCAGGTATTGTAGGAGTTCATCAATAAAATACCACCTGCTTAATTCTTGACTTCGTTTTACTTTGTTTCTAAGTGTAAATAACCCAAGGGCTTGAGGCTATTATTTGCTTAGTGCATATTCTTGAAGAGATGGCATAGGTGCCCAAGTAGCCATGGCTGACTTTTTTTTTGTAGACTTGATCCAATTTTCTGAGCTTCATAGTCAGGTAGGAGTTTAATGCATCCTTGAACTTCATGTTTCTTATTAGCTGTCTCTAGGTGGCTCCCTGATCTGTGTGTGTATTTTCTTGGTTCCCATTCAGAAGAGCTTAATTCTCATCATATGCTTTGAGAAGGAGAATCGTGTATTAAATATCATGTCTTAGCCTTTGTTCTAGGTATACAATTACAAAAAAACTACATTTGAGCAGCCGAACTGGGAGAGACAGACATCTCTTCCCAAGCTGACACCCAGAGGCTGGCTGGAATTAAGGTTTAGATCTGTGATGGTAAATGGTTAATCCTACTGCTTTCCAGTCCATTAACAGAGATGTAATGTTAGGATGAAAGTTTTGAAATGTTAATGGCACTCTGCACTTTCACCAGTAAATGTTCCTGCTGCATTTCATGATGTTCTTTTCTATTTGTAGAGATAAACCTTCGTATTTGTCTTTTGTAGGGTTTTAAAAAAATACTCGGGAATTCTGATTGGGAGGACTTGGAACAGGTAATTGACTCCAGGGCAAACTACAGTGTGTAGGATGTTGATACATGGTTGAAAAGGAAACTGGTTGGACTGTACTGAGGGGAAAGATAAATTTTAATGAAAACCTATTATCTTGTTTCTGGCAGCAAGTGTTTTTCTTACTGTCTATTTTCATAGAGTTAGATACCCATAGGGTAGGGTGGAAATATCAAATTCATTGAAAGCTTAATATATTTAATTTTTACTTGGAAATATGTTTTTTTTTCTTCTCAAATTACTTTTTAAGAAAGCTACTTTTCCTTTTGAAAGGAAAGAATTGCAAACCTCGTGAAACATTTGATGTCTTCCTGGCGTTGCCAGCACAGGCAAATGGTGACAGAGTTGTTCATACGTGTCACAGAATGCCCAGTGCATCTGTTATTTTGAGTTGTTGTTTGTTGCCTGTAGTAATTCTTTTCAACCTAAAGTACAACCCATCGCCCTTAAATGAAAAAAAATTTCTTTATTACACTGTACTGACTTGTTGGTGGCTTTTAAGAATATTTCATATGCTTTTAGTAATCAATCACACTTATTACTGCAAATTCTTTTTTTTCCAAAGGGTGACTTTTTGTAGAATAGATTAATAAGGGAATACTGAAGGGCAGCCCCTTCCTGACTAAATCCTGCTCACAAAACAGATTAAATTATCTTAGAGTTACAGTAGTGCTGTGATGCTGGGCCAAATGCGGCCTGATTGCATCATTTGGTGTTGCATCTTTCTGTATCATCTAATTTCTTCTGCTTCAGAGATTGATTCTGTCCACAGGGTTAGATTGAATCCCAAGTAGTGTGTCAATGCTTTGCTTGGGCTTTTAGATGGGGGCAAAGGAACCTTTCATATCTTCAAGAACTTGCTATGTAGTTTTTAAGATACTCTCTACTATTAAATAATTTGTCATTGCTGGTATGTTCCTATAAATTTATGCTTACTTTACTTGGGATCTGTTTTGGGAAACTTGCCTATTGTCTTTCCTGGTGTTAACTTCCCAGGGCAAGTGATGGATTTTTTTTCTTTTGTACAACTGCTGGATAGAAAACTGTGTAAATGCTGTTCCTTTTTCTTAGAAACAAACCAAAACCAAACACTTAACAAACTATTACAACAATAGCATCCTTTTGTGAAACTTGCATGATTAGTGTTTTCACAAACAGCTTGAAATTCTCTGACTCGAGAGAAGGTAACAGATAGATCATTCCGGTTCTTCATCTAGCATGCTTAAATACAAAGCACATAGCAAAAGATTGTAAGCTTTATGATGCTGTAGACTTAACTTCCCTGGAGTTATAGTTCATAATGGAAAATTGTAGCTTCTGTGACTGTAGTTCTTGTGTTGCATTGCGCAGTACCTTATGTCAGTATTTTAAACATCATTCTGAATTTGTTTCAGGAATTACCAGAAATGGTTCTTTTGAAGTTTTTTCGATCAGAAAATGCACCAGTACCTGCAAGACCAATGCCAGAGCAGCTTTCTAATCTTATCAAAACAAGTCTTCATTATCCAGAGTCTTTCAATCATTCTTTTCATGAAAAAAGGTTAGTGCAATATTTTCTTTAAAGTTTTGAAATACTTTTACTTTGACATAAATCCTGTTGAGATTCTATGTGGTTTATGATATGAAAGGTAAAAGTATGGTATGCAAGAGTGAAGTCTTGCTCAATTCTTAAACTTGCTGCCTCAGAATTGTATAGTTAAAATGAAACCTTCCTGTAGAGAAGCAGGCTGTAAAACACGGTAGTGTTAATTTTTACTAATATCAAACTTACTAAAAGAAAAATAAACACTGCTGCCTTTGTGTTTATTTTTGGAGTCAGAGTAAACAGTGTGACATATGTTGAGAAGCTGGGTAGAATGTAAGAGGTACTGTTTAAGTCAAAAGAACTGTTACGTTTGCGGCATCTGACTCAGGATTCATATGCAGCTATGAAATGCATTATGCTTGAAATGTAAAGATAAACATTTAGGTTTCAGTTGTTTTATCTGAGAGGTCTACTGTGTTATACCTTTTCTCTAAGATTTCAGCAAATACAAGTAGTCAAAGGTGTTTCTTTCCGTATAAAATCTAATATTTAAGCTTTTTATAAGGTGGCATATTTTAATGACAGTTACAAAGCATCCATTTTTCTTGTAACAAGCTCATATCTTATTCATTGTAGTTGCTGGTTGTTCTTTTCTTCTTAGTCAAGTTTAGAATATTTAAGCTGTTAAGTAGTGGCATGGAATTCCAGTGACACAAATCGCTTGCTGCATACATAAAGGTGTTAGAGCTGCCATAGTTTGTGTCCCTGCTTCTGAATTTCTTGGTCTCTCTTGCTGCAGTGTTTTTTATAAAGCAATCATACTGATTGTGAACAAGCAGAACATTGATTGTATTAGCTATATTCAGACTAAAGGCTTAAATTAGCAATGAAATATATATGTGCTGTATGTCATTTTTGGACACTGTTGTGGCTAAACTTCAGGCCCAATGTCAGAAAATCCTCTACAGTAGACAGAAAAAATATCTGGAAAAAATGTGCTGAATGGCAGTTCAGAGAGTAGCATACTAGACCATGCTATCTCATTCTGAAATGTCTTGTCACAACAGAAGATTTCCTGTAAAATAAGATTTTTTTGCTAGTCTTTCTCAGCTGGGCAAAGGAAGGTTGTAACTTTGTTTGTCTGTCGAGCCTGTTCTGTTTACCTCAATTAATAGCTTTAATTATAAGTAACTTCAGTCAGTGTGATTATGTTGCTGTGTACACTGTCACAGACTGTTATGTAGTGGACAACTACCTGTTACTTTTCTGTTATTTGAAATGTATTTTAACTATTTAAGAGTATAATTGAGACTATTCAGAGTAATACTTTGCCTTTGCTATGGAACTATTTCTGTTTGCAGCCTCTGTCTGGTACCTGTCACTCTCCTACTTTCCAATTGCTCCCAGGCTGTTGTTGATGTGATGATTGACTTGCGACATAAACCAACAAGGTAATGTGTGAATATTATTAAACAGTATTTTCCGAGAATGCTTGCTCGATCTGGGGGAATCTGTCATGTTTTATCTGTATTGAATATCTAGAATAGGATTTTTACAACAGTGACTTCCTTGAAAGAATGGGGGGTAATAAAGGCTTCATACAGTCAAATGGGAGTCTTCAATCAGTGCTCAGTTTCATTTTACTTCTGACCATTGTTAAGGCAGGACCTTGAATTTGGGCTCTTGAATAGTTAAACTCTGCAGATCTTTCCTAAGAAAGTAGAAATGCTTTTCAACCAGTGAAATATGAGCTTCAGCAATGTTACTTTATTAAACGTGTTGCTGGGTTTTCATTTTTAAAATATTAAGTAATTTAAACATCAAAAGTTGTTTTCTACAAATGAGTATTTCATCTTGCAGTTTGGCTTAGTCTTAAAACCTTATAGAACATTAGCTATTTTTAAGACTTTCTCTATGTTTATCAGCTGAAAGCACCTGGAGATAAATTGATCTGATGAGTGGATATAGGGATCCATAAACATCCCCAAGGTTACCTTAAGTACTCTGTTTCATTGTGTGCATGTTTGTGGGGATGGGCTGTGTGTGTGGATATGGATGTAGTAGGAAAGAGGACATGTAGACATGATGGGTTTTCTGAAGGTCCGTTTACCATCTTGTTAAAGTATTAAGTACAATTCATAGGATTGCAACTGTTATCCTTTCCAAGTCTAGCTTTGTCTTGCTAGAGAAACCTTAATCCATTAAAGATTAGGCAGTGGGAGTGAGTTGGTGGTAAGGGGATAGGGAGGTGATGCAGTGGGCACTGTGGGGAAACAAAGCAAGCAAGATGCATTTGGGGAAGGCAGTGACTTAAGTGAAATTATTTATGGCAGGCAGAAAGTAAAAAAGACTCGGCAATTTCCAAGTCATCAAAGATGCCTGATGAGCTGGGCACAATCACGTCCAAATGACTGCCAGAATAGTAACTGAATATTTCCAGTTACTGCCTTTTGAAAGCAAGTTTTTTGGAAAGCGTAAACAAGCATCTCATTAAGGGGCCAATAGTGGAGACAGAGTGCATTCTGAAGTCTTGGGAAGGCTTGAGGTTGAGTGAATCTACATGATCTACAACTGGTAGGTGTGCTTCAATACAGAGAAATAACTTTGTTTAACTTCTTTTTCAGCTCAGAAGCATTAGAAATCCATGGATCTTTTACATGGCTGGGGCAAACACAGTACAAGCTTCAACTTAAAAGCCAGGAGGTCTATAGCTTGCAGCTGAAAGCTTGCTTCGTTCATACAGGCGTCTATAATCTTGGAACACCCAGAGTATTTGCCAAGCTTGCGGACCAAGTTACTTTGTTTGAAACGAGTCAGCAGAACTCCATGCCTGCACTAATTATTATCAATAATATCTGACCACTTCCTGAATAAACCACACTAAAAGACAAAATAAATGGGATTCTTTTCTTATATTGCTGGTTGAGATTTTGCTGCAGTTTTTGGATATAGCACCTCAAACATCTAACTTGTTACTAAAGATTGTGTAGGAAAGAAAATAGCAAAATATTCAGGCTACTTGTCAATTTGTTTCTCAATGCAACACCTTGGACTGAAAATGCGTTTATCCTTTTATAATGTCTTTCTTCTCTGGTAATTACAATATTCATAACATGAAATACTCCTTAACTCCAAATCTGAACATAGTTGTACATCCTATGCCCTGTCAAAAATGCAGCTTGACTGCTGTTACAACTTCCAGCATGGTGTGTTTAATGTTTGTGGCCATTTTAGCATATGGTTCAGGAAGAAACTGTCATTGGCTTTTCCCTGTCTGAAGCCATTAGTCATGATATATCCCAGCCTTACTGAGAAGTTCAATAAGATGTCTCAAATCCACTTCTGTTTCTCAGTTCTTTAATTTAAAATTTTGTTACGAGTTTTCATGCTTATGGAAACTGATCACCTTTCAAGGTTTACATAAAGTCCCACCTAGGGTGTTTAAAAAATAATTCCGTCAACCAGTTTGAGTATTTTCTCATTCATCTCAACACAGAATGCACTATTTCACAACTATGAGATTGTCATTTAAATTGTCACTTGCTTTATTATGTAACTATAATGATTGATCTGTTTAAAAAAAATCTACTTAAGATTTTCAAGAAGTGTATTATATTTATAACAAATGTACTGTAAATAGAATAAAACATACACCATATTCACTGTATGGACTTGTGGCCCATTTTTCTTCCTTTTCATACAGCTATTGCAACCTACAGGTGCCAATACTCTGTGTGTATTCTGCACTGTCTTTATTCTGGCTCTCATTGCTCAGATGAAGTCCTGGTCCTGTTGCCACATGTAGTGTTGGTATACACTGAGACTGGTAGTGGCTGCTGTATTTGCCTTTTGAGTTTATATCTGGTGTTCTCAGGTACAGCCCCCAGAGTGCAGCTGTCTGGGACATCTCAATTACTTGCTAGACACTAGGGATTTTAAATTTAAGTAAAAGCTGCTGAACACAGGGAAGGTTGTGCAAAGCTATCAAGTGCAACAAAATAAGCTAAGAGGTAGGAGTTATGGTTTAATGAGTTAGCTGAGAACAAGACAACTGAGCACCTAAAGAAGCCTAAGACTTAAGTCAGTCTGCTGTATATTGTGACAGAAGGTAATGTCTTCATAGGACAACACTGACTTATGAGGCAGTACATCTGCCTTCAGGTGCATATTTTTCTTTGTAGATAAGGTTTCCAATTGTACTTGTATGCACTACAACTGTATGACTGCCTCCAGGACTTAAAACTTCCCGAGAAGTCTTAGAACCCTTTCCCACCTTATGACCTTTAGTAGTCATACTTAATTTCACTGTGGATCATGTTGGTTTATCAACAGAGTACTTATCTAACTAAATATATTGTTTCTGGAGGCGTGGGGATTTTTTCCTGCTCTTAGGCAGATGAGAATACTACTCTTTCTAAATGGTTCTGGGCATTGTAACTTTATATCATCAGTCTTATTTCCATTTTGGCAGTCTTAGGGAAAGAGAAGTCATTATTGATGCCATTCAACTATCCAGCTGTAGACAACGATGTTCTAAGTCACGGTTGGTGCGTTTTTAAGACTTCTTCAAATACTCAAGTATACGAGTCACATTCTGATAGAGGATGTTTCCACAGGAGTTTTGTGAGATACGGGTCAGAAGTTTAGCTGCTTTTTTCAGCCTATCCGAAGAAACCGTGAAGGCATTTAATGTTTTCTCCTGTGATTTGGAATTTGTACACTTTAAAGAGTAGGCTGGAATAACAGTACAGAGACTTTCCAGGATGGGCTATCCCGATGACTGGTGTATTGCTTGTCGATGATCCTAGCTTTTGGATTTAAGTGAACCAGCACTTGTCACTTCTGTTAGTGTTAATCTACATAAAAAAACTGTGGTAAGAGATATTATGTAGCTTGGCTTGAAGGAAATAACTATGGTTATGAAGGGCTGACCCTTCATGTTTCTGAGAATATTTATAGAATTATGGCAAGCTAATGATATGGAAAGAAGCAAAAAGAGGTGGAGTAGTGTTTTGTTCAGCATGGGTAAAATTAGCAGCCTTTTCAATACAGTTTTGATATGCTTTTCTATGTTTTTGTATCTTGACACAAAATTTTTTGTACATATACCAAGTATTCCCGAAGAGTTCTTATAAATGCAAAGCTCAGCAGGATAGGCTTTCAAACTTGTAAATAAGCCAGACTTTGGTTTTGCTGAAGACAATCTCATGTAGCTAAAAAAATTCTACTCTAAACAAGCCAAACTTCTGCTTTCTCTTCATGCTTAAATAAAATATCCCCTTTATTCTCTTTCCTTATGTGATGATTAAATATACTGAAGTTTTTAACTCGTCATATTCTGAGGCAGTTTACTAAAAAGCAGTATTTGTGATTCTGATTTCTGGAGAGCTTGTCATATTGTTACAGTAGACTACTGTCAGGCCGTGTCCAAGGAATGACTCTATTTTGTAACCATTAAAATGCTTTATTTCTAAACTGTTAGATGCTGTTTCCTTCATGGCATGTTGCTGATGAGACACATTATGCATAAAAAGTATAGAGCTGTTCAAAATAGAGTTCAAAATGTAGTCAATGGCCCATTGGAATAGGAGTTTGTTATGTGATTGCTTAGGTGAGGAGCTGCCATGGAGATAGCTAAACCTGGCACCTTAATGAATTGTCATGTGGGAAACTGTGCCAATGTGTGGACCCACGGAGAAGATGAAAATCAGTTGTATTGAAATGAGAGTTACCTGATCTTGCCACTGAGCAAAGAAGTACCTCTGCAAAGCATGAAACTTTGCTGCTTGTGGAGCAATACTCATTCAGAAGAATCCTGTGAATCTGCTGTAAGGCTGAAGAGCATCTTAATGCATCTGTCGCAGCAATATTACACCTCAGAGCAGGTAAGACAGTGCGTCTTACTCTGACAGAGTTTGAATAAATCCTCAAAAATTACTAGATCTAGTGGATCTTTCTTGGTTTTAGGAATCTAATGAATTTTCATTTTCTTATGTAGCATAAACCCATGAAACTTGCTAAGCTGTGGTGTCTGGTGAAAAGCAAGATGTCCAGTGTTATTCTATGCATGGTGGGAAATTTGGGAATAATTTAGTCTTGTATTGCATAAACCAGAAATAATTCCATGCATTAGACATTAAAAAAAAAACAAAACCAAACACTTTTTGAGCTGTGTCACTGTAAAGGCAAAGTCATTTACTTGTCTCTGGTTTGTCTTAAGCACTGTCTGAGTGTAGGGTGTGTGCGCCTGAGGGCCTCTCTCCTGGTTCAGTGCAAGGGGGAGGTGTAGGAATAAGCACAGCTCCTCTCCTTCACCTCTGGATGGACTCGCTCTCTGGGGCAAGTTTCTACAGAAGAGGGGGGAGATGCAGCAGCAGATGCTGCTTTGTGTTGTGCGTGTCCCCTCCACCTGTCCAACTGCCCAGGAGTCTCCAGACCTTCCCAAAGGAGCTTCTGCACACAGTAAGACCACCCCTCACATGCCAATGGGGCATGGACTTGCCTTCATAAATAGAAATCGCAAAAGAGCATGTGAAGAACTATGAGACCATGTGTTCCTGAAGAACTGCTGTGCTTCATTGGAGTGAGAACCCTTTTCTTTTTTTCGTTTTCCCCACCTACTACCCACTGTGTTCTCCCTCATTCTCTTTCTCACTTATCCCACTGTGTTTCCTTTTCTCTTTCCTGGCATTGTGGAGTCTGTGTCAGATTAAGTCTGAGTTGTGTTTTGTGACCTTGGCCGTGTTCAGGATATCAGGTTGTAGTGTGACCAGATTGAGATCTGTTTTTGCAACTTTGGGAAGTGGCTACTTGGAGTGCAACCGAGCATCTGGTTTGTTGTTTTGGCTGTGTCCAAAATAAACACTGCGTTTGGTTTTACCCCAAGAGATTTGTCGGTCTCCGGGTTGATGTGTAGATATCAAATGACTCTCTCTCTTCATCTGTGCAGGTTCGAGCGGTCCCTGATTGTCATCAAAAACTTGTTCCTGAAATTAGGGGAATTCTGCCATCAATTTCATGTTGAAGCGCATACATTTCTCTGTCCTGTGCGATAGGAGTTCAACTGGTTCTACACTTCTTTGCCAAAAATGGGTGAAATGATGCGTTGGCAGATTACTGTTTTGTGCAATGCAAATCTGGAGTAATAAATTTTTACAGTGTGTTCAAAAGGCTGTGAATGTGATCTGGAAAGCGTGCAATATTAATGAAGTCATAGTTTGCAAATGGAGATGGTACCAGTTCATGCAGCTGGTGACTTCTACACTTTCCATCACTTCTTTAAGTTTGAGAGGGAATTCTAATATTTGAATCCATCGTGTATATGAATAAATGACATTCATAGTATGGCAGCTAAATAATTTATGTATATGCTGTTCTGTTTTCTCTAGTAATTCAGCCAGGCTGTTCTAACTCTCTCCTATAGAACAGAAAAGTCCTCCTTGCATAGTTTTCATGTGCACATTGAAATAGGATGACTGCTGCTCCCTATATTTGTAGTTTGCTTATGGAACTTGGATACATTCACTACTATGTGTGACTTGGGCAGTACCTAGTGGTGTTTTGCTTGTATGAACTGTTAACATTTCCTAAGTGCTTGTAATATAAACTGCTTAAGAATACTAGTGAAATATGCCACCTAGAGGTAATAGAAATGAGTAGGTGGCTGAATGGTATAAAAATTCAGCTTAAGTTGCTTTCACTATGGTAATGATGCTGAGAAAGATGCCTTTCTTGAGGAGTTAGAGGTGGATGTAGAAAGTGCTCAGAGGGAACAGGCTGAGTAGGTCTCATGAAAGAGCGATATGAGTCTCTACCGCTGGGAAGGGAAAGGAAGAGAGGAGCAGAGTTGGACAGAGTTTTCCAAGTGGAAATTTTGAGGGCTTTCACTGTGATAAAAAATAAGATTGAAGGTGAGGTGGTGCCTGTAGGCAGAGTGATTACCGAGGGAGTGAACTCAACTGCTGTGTTTTTTTGAACAAAGAGGACCAAAATTTGGCTTTTAAAAAGTTGATCGCTATCATTTGGGCAAACCTGCAGAAAGCGTGGAAGCATGGTAGGAGGATTGAAAAGGAAGGAGCAGCTTTAGAGCAGCTGTGGGAGGGAGAGGGATAGGATCTCACAGTTTGGAACCAGGCAAAAATGAAGAAACTGAGCGGAGAAATACAAGGGCAAGCCTCCTTGCAAAATCTGTTCAAATGTCTGCGTGCATCTTGAGGCTTCATTTAATTTGTTGTTCAGCCTGTTAACCGCAAATTCTGGAGCAATTATAGTTAGTAGTTACTAAAGCAGATGAAACCTTTAACTTTTTTTTTGTGGACAAAGACTTTTTAGTGACTCATATCCAATTAGACTGGACGCTATTATAGCAGACAGAATGCCTACAATTTCCTATCTGAGCTTCCCAAAGATACTCCATTCTGTGCTTCAGTTATAATATTTGTCTGAAGGGAGGTTTCTTTGATTTTCCCTTATTGTTATAGGAGATGAAAATGATGTTACAGCAAGGTCTTGCACCTTTTTTCATCACAAGCATCAATCCCCACCTTCTTTTGATAAAAAACATACTAAAGCAGTATTCCCTTTAAACTGTGTACTTTATGTTAGTTTCTATTTTAGGAGCACTGGTTATTCTGATATAGCTGTTGAGTTTTTCAAACTTGTTGCCTCATCTTAACTTTTAAACTAAACCCTTACGTGTATTAAAATATGAAAATAATGTCAGCTTTAAATTTGTTTAAATTATTTATGATGGAAACTCATCTTTCATGTCTCTCTCTTAAATGATGTTATTTTAATCTTGTTTAAACATTCTGTGTAATGGAATAAGGACTTAACTAGCAATAAATACTGAAGTCGTAAACACTGCAGATTCACAGGATTATGAAATAGGTGGCTGAAACAGTTTTAGCAAAATCAGTATTCATTGTTGCCTAAGCCCTAGGCAAAATGGCAATTTTCTTACTATTGTGGTTGGTTACATTTTAATTGACTGTTAGTCTCTTTGGAAAAATGTCTACCAGATTAATTTAATTATGTTAAAATTCTATCCATACAATAGAATTAGAAATTCTACAGAATCCTGGTCTTTCACAGTACGTTTATTAAGACAGCTAATGCTCTCCTGATACTCGGCACCAGTGGAAAGCACCGCTCTCTGTAGGAGAGCAGTTTCTGGTTACGATTGGTTACAACTTCAGGTTTGGAAGTTTGGAGAAAAATGGTCTTTGTCAAACAGCCTGGCTTGATACTAATTAGCAAGAAATCTGCTGAAGTCCACTTAATTTAAAAGCTGTTTCCCAAAACTAAATTTAAAACCTGCCATGTTTCTGAAATCATGCACTTGCACTGGGAAGACTTTTAAACTCTCTCTACAGTGTAGGACTAGCTGCATACGGTCAGTGAAAAAAATTAAAATGAAAGATGAAGAAAAAACCATATAATTTTCTCAAAAGCACACAGACAGGTGAAAAAGTCCTTTCTCAGGTTCCTGGCCAGCTTTGGCTCCTCCCTGCTGGGGCTGCGCACCTTGCAGGGGTGCTGCAAGACCTTTGGGCTGGCATTGTCCTAGTCCATATGGGTGCCTCCTGTTGGCTTCATGTTGTGACTGAAGTGTGTTGAGTACGCCAGCTGTGAGTGGCTGTGACCCAAACTGCCCTCACAGCCCCGCAAACAGGACGACAGGCTTGGCTCAGCCACCAGTGCCTATCAGGGCAGGAGCACCGTGTCCACAGGAGCTGAGGGCCAGCAGTGGCACTTGAGGCACGGCTGTGTCTTCCCCTGCTGAGGCTGCATGGGGGTTAGCCCATTCCCCTCTGTACGAGAGGCTTCTCTGCTGGAAAGAGGGCAAAGACAGAGCCAGCGATGGTGACTGCCCTGGGTGCTGCTGAGGATGCAGCCGCAGCGCCTGGCTGACCTGGGGTGGGATGTGTTCAGAGGAGGAATTCCAAAATGAAGAGGAACTGCCTTCAAATGGGTCTTCTTCAGCAGGCATGTTTTCTCATGGGCCTTCTCTGCCTTCACCCAGATGCAGAGAAGGTATTTTTATTAAGCAGTTGTACGATAAAGTTTTATTTGTGGGTGGTGGTTGAGAATTTTTTTAACGTGAAACTAAATCTGTGTAAATACGTGATCCAAGCTTAGGTTTGAGCAGCAGCCGAGGCTGCCCCCTTGCAGGACAGCTGCTGACTGTGGGTGCTGGCGTCCTGTCTCATGAGGTGACCCAGCGTGTGACCCTCGTGCAGTCTGTCACCAGAACATGCCTTTTGATCACACCTAATGTTCAGGCAGTGTGAGAGAACTGATACAGGTTTGAGACCTGCATGTCTAGGTAATGATTTTATCCTGATTATTGAGGTGGGAGGGGAATGGCCCACAACCAGATTGTTTTACTGGGTCTTAGGATGTTACCAGCTCTCCTTTAGCCATCTAAATCTCGAGCCTTGTCTGAATTAACCACAAGCTATTGCCATTAACTGAATGGAAGGCATTGCCAGTCTTGGACAGAGTGTTTTTCCCTCCAACAGCGCCAGAGCTGTGATACGACAGGTGAGGGGAAAGGAATGGCATTGCCCAACCCCATGGAAGTGGGCCATGTGACAGGAGCACTGTATATCTCTTCAGTTATATAATATTTTTTTGTCTCCGATACTGAGAAATACATTTAGTGATTCTGTCAGGTCACTGCTCCTCATGTCTTCTCTTATGGCAATGGGAAGCTGGAAGATTGCTTGATTCTGCTGTTGCCTGCTGTACTCACTGAGCATTTTATCAACAGTTTTGTGAAAATTATCTCTGTTGTCTCTAGTGTTGAATTCCTGTCTCGGGTACCACGGGAAATAGATAGAAATCGTGTTGTTGAACATAGACGTGGCTCTGCTTTTGCAGCCAAATTAAATGGGTTGAGCGCTGCTGCCATCTAGTGCTTTGTTTCTAAATATCTGTTCTGCCTCTGTAAGTGGACATCACTTTTTTTTTTTAATTCCCAGAACCGGAGACTGGAGGTACTGGGAGGTCCGAAGAGGCTACAGGAGAGACTGTGGGAGCTGAGAGTCTCTCAGTCAACATCTGTGTACAAGAGAGCTGGAGGAGTCGCCTGCTAGAGGCAGCTGGATGTCCAGTCCTATTACTGCGGAGATTGTGGGGTCTGGATGCTGACCAAGAGACTCGTCCGTCTGTCTCTGTATGCAAAGCAACTGGAGAGGAGGGGATCTAAAGGTCAGCTACAGGAGACTGATAGTTAAAGGCCATTTACTGGAGGAATCCACCGTGTCTGTGTGTCCGTATGTGTGCTGGGGAGTGCAAGAAGGCTGTTCTGTACCAGCGACTGGAGTAGAGCTGTGGACACGAGGTGTTCACCTGCCTAGATGCCTGCGGCTGGGGGAGATCAAGGATCCTATGGCCAAATACTGGGTAAGACAAGCATTTAAAGGTTCTTGCTGGGATATTCATAGAGTCCCTCTGCATGTGTGTGTGGGTAACTGGGAGTAAGAGGGTCGGCATCAGCAAGTGGAGTGCTGGGTGGGGAATGCAGAGAGAGTTTGGTTCTATAATTAGAAGCTTATCAGTAGAAGTCTTGAAGATGCATTTCTTTCCCATTGAGTCCTGACATAGAAAGCCGAAGAGTACAATTATCCTTCACGTCACAGATAAATATTACCGACTCTAAGGACTCAAGACTTGAAGCTAACAAAGAAAATGAGCACTGATGCACATTCAGTTTTGACTATGACTAGGTTTTGCTCAGATACAAATTCTCTAGTGACCCGTGCCTCCAAACATCAGCTTTTCCGTAATGAGTATGTGTTTCTTGTTTAATATGGTTTTAAAAACTTTAGTCATAGCTTTGTTTATGAAGGCGCTTAGTAGTCAACTTAGAATTATTGGTCTTCCCTCAGGAAAAAAATCCATCAGAAGATTCCCTAAACTACGTGTATTAATGAAAATTCATGTTTGGTAAAAGTTTTTATGTTAGGAAGTGATACTGTTTCTTGAAACATATATTCAACTGTATTTCAAAACTTTCAGTTTTGAATTTATGGCTTTTGTGATTTAAACCTGAGGTCATAACAGCTACGTAATACTTTCAGTTTTGAAATAGAGATTTGCCAGATTCAGCAACAGAATACAGAGTTTGAAAGTGACTGTTCTTTACCAGCTACTTACCCTGTAAGTTGTTCCAGAAGAAACAAACAAGGTGCCAATAGAAAAATAGAAGCTTTTTTACTTTTATTGAGATTTGTTGAAGGAGTTCCCATTCAGTAGAAATTATGTTTGTTATCTGTGGACTGTGTGGGTCCCACTGCATAGGCTCTGTTTTGAGTTATTCCCAAACAGATCCTCTTCCAGTATGTAACGCTGAAGTTGTATATGTACAGCCTGTTTGCTAAGATTAAAAGGTAAGTAAAATCAATTGGTTTAGGTTGTAAGAAACACTCTGTCAAAGTGCTAGGGTTAATGGAAAATACCTTGAGGAGGAGGGTAGAGTATGAATAGTATGATGAAAATGAAAAAAAACCAATTATGGCTTTTGTGATTTAAACCTGAGGTCTTAACAGCTACGTAATGTGAGGAAGATCAGCGATATACCAAAGCTTTCTCACTGATCTAAAGTAGGTTTTCCCTCCACTCATGAGACCATAAAATCAACATTTCTGTTATTCTTCAGTTGTAAAATGGAAGTTCAGCTGACTTACTAAGAGTCACTCTGCAGTGAGAGCGCTTGGAGGAGAATGGAATCATATATGGCATAATCACAGCTACACTCAGATTAATGGGAATAGAATTTCTCTTCAACTTTTTTCCCAAGGACAGTCATGAAATATAAAGCCAGGCTTCCAACTTTCCTCAAAAGATTTAATTTGAAAGCTCACCTTCTGATTCAGTTTCTGCTGTGATACAGAGCTCTCTACATTGAAGTGTCATCTAGCTCCAGTATTATAAGTTAGGTTGCTGAATTGCAAAGGATGCAGTAGTGTGCTGGATGTTTTTCACTTGTTCTACTCTTACTCAGTGAGTTTAGGGATTATTTCTAAGTAAAACATAAAGATGTCTGCAATAATGGAAATCCAAGGAGAGAATTTGAGATTTCTTTGTATGCATATGGCCATTATTTCAGTCATTTGAAACCTTAATGTCTGCTCTCTTTTCAAAATTACTGTTGAATAATTTCATAGGCAAAATCACTTCTGTAGAGTAAAAACTAGACTAAAACAGAAGATAATAATTTTCTCAACACTTCCATTTTTAAAACCATGAATGCTGATTAAACATATTCCAGGACTGAGTCAGTTTCTGGGCCCATTTAAATCAAGATTTATTTACTAAGCATTTCTATCAGTTTACAGGAGTAAATCAATAATTTGTAAAATGTCACTTTGGTAACGAGTTCTGCTAATTGCTTTAGCGGTAGCTGAGAAAATGAAAAATTAACATAGTTTAAAAAATGTTGCTTATAGACTACAGCAGCGTATAAATCAATTCAGCTGATGCTTACAAATCTTATTCCCTTGGGTTTTCCTATTTTAAGTTAGAATAGATGTGGAGTTCTCCTCCTTATAATTGTGACATAGCTCCTTACCCAGAACCACTCCGGGATGATGGAAATTCTGCTCAAGAAAAAAGACTAACTGCATGATTATACTTACTGATGGAAATAACTTAGTAATAGTCTTGAAAGAGATGCCTCATGATCCCTAGGTATTTTGAAGCCCTAGGATGAAGGAGATTTCCGTATGTTGAGGAGATTGCAGAGAAAGTAACAACCACTTCTGACCAAGAGAATAAATACTTCTTGCAATTCACAGGCAAAATATCATTCTTCCTATCCTTATAAAGAAACCCTTAGGCAATATGTCCAGCTTTACCCCGTCTCCCCACAGACGGTACTGTCAGGGATATGCCAGAGGGAGAGACAAGAATGTCTGTGGGACATGGACTCCACTTCTTGCAGTTGTTGATGCTCACAGTGATATTAATGACATTTGTTGCTGCAAATAAAGCCTGATCTCTTGGACCCAGATGATACTTTGAGACCTCATCTTTTTGTAATATGCATTGTTAGCTCTTGTGATGTCAGGGAAACGCTTGAAAATATGATCTGAGTGTACCAAAAGGTCTGCAGCCATAAGACAAGTTTTAAAAAAGTCAAAGTGAAAAAAAATCCCTCCTCCCTATTGCAATGCCTTGGGCAACTAAAGGGAGCTGCTGGAGAAAGGAAAGGGCAATGGCAGCTCAGAGCACTTCTATCTCTCCTCTGGGTAAACAGTGGGAGGCCTATGAGGGAAGACTACCCCAGAAAAGTTCTCCTGCTGTGATGAAACTGATTGAACACATCAGTCAAATCATGGGGACAAGGCTCAGGAATCACAGATGACACCATTTTTCATCTTAACATCTGTCCTTAAGGATCCCGGTTTCTATTCTCGAGACCACAGAGGGGAGATGTCACTGCCTTAGAGGTTCGTGTTCTGTTTCTGGCAGCTTTTCAAATCCACTCTCTTCATCTGTAGGTCAAATGAGCCCTAAGCATTCTGGATGAATTGTATCCTCAGCTACACTAAAAACACTATTAAATTTAATTATTCTTTTATAGATGCAAATTAGAGCAGAATGTTTCTTTAACTGATTGAAATGTCATTTAGAAATATATGTATTTTTAGAGTACATGGAACTTTTTCAATGACAGAGCCATAAAAGATTACAAGGAGATAAGGAATATTTTATCGTGCTTGTCAGAACATTCTTTTCTACAGGTAATAGTTGGTGACTTTTTTTGCAAGCAAGAGTTCAGAGACCATGAGTGAGTGCTGAATATAATCCTCAGAAAAGTTTTCTTCTCTCCAAGGCAATGCAATAGTTTTTTTCAATATTTTATGAGCTGGCTGCTGGCTAGAATTTTTCTGAAGACTTGGTAGGTATTTTTAGCATTTTACAATATCCTTTCTGAGGATGACAAACCTGACATTGATGATGTTTGTCACGAAAATACATTCATTCTTCTAGCGTTGAGAACTTCCCATTAAAAATGGGGTGCTTAAACCCCTTCAAGTGAAGGGCTTCACACAGTACTATATTTCTGTTATACAAGACATGAGAAAGTACGCACAGGATGGCAGTGTAAAGGCAGGTATGTAACGGGAACCTTCTTCACTTTGCTGCCGTCTCCCTCCCTTTGGCTGCTAGATCTTGGTAGGAATGAGGTGCAGTTGTCAGCGAGCATCTTCATTCTTGAACAAAATCTTTACAATGAAAACCTGTAAATGGAAAGCGTATAGATTTGAAACTTACAGCCTTTATGTGAGTTGATGCTCTGCCTGAGCTGTCGATGCTCTGTATTTCAGTGTGACAACATCAAGTGACAAGGTGACACCGGCCCTGCAGAAGCCCTGCAATGCCAAGCAGTTCTAGAAAAAAAATATGGGAATAACAGCTCAAGTAACTGCTCTTTCTTTGATCACACAAAACAATCCCAAAGCCAGCTGTGGCACCAACAGACCAGCTTTAGCATCATCAGGGACAGATGGAATAGCAGTATAGAAACTCCTGCTTGTTCAAGAGCTGTGCTGTCTCATGGTGAATGAAAAGGAGACTGTGCTCTCCAGAGTCTTAATTAGAACAGTTTGTCAAATAGAATTGTCTCCTGTGAGTGTGTATGGTCCTGCTTGTTACAAATGCCCTGCATCAACTCTCTTAGCAAAAAATCTTACATGATGCTGCAGACATTTCTATTTGTTAAATAGGCAATTATTCTTGTCAGGGCTGTTTAGTCAGGTATGGCTACTTAAGAATGATAACACAATTTATGCACGACTTTACTTACATAGTAGCTGTACGATGGATGCATTGACCAATGCAGAATTTTCAAAGACACTGAAACGGGAAATAGATCCAACATGGACATCGCCACAGTGGGCATGGCTCCTGGTTAAGGAGAAAAAAGTCAATATCTTAATTTTAAAACGCTGTTTCTGTGCACGAGGAGTACAAACTCATTTTGGTCTGTTTGTTCTTGAGATAAGGCAAGCTGTCAGTAGGCAACTGTAAAAGCTGTTGGGGAGGAGGGGGAAGGAGGATGGAATGGGACACACACAAATAAATACTTAATCCAAATGAAATTTATTCTGCTATTTATTTTTTTTTTGAGAAACATTACTGTCCATTGGATCTGAAAGGGGAAGTGATAGGGTAAATGAGAACTCTGAGCAGAGGTCACATATGGGGTCTTAGGAAGAGAAGAAGGTGGAGAACGGTGCCTGAAAAGGGATATAGAATTCCTATTTGAAATCACCTTTTCCCACTTTGTTATCAGAATGGAAGAAGCAAAGATAATACCATCATTCCTCAATTTGGATGGGAAAAGGAGATGAGCATGAAATATTTGGGCTCCCTCTCACTCAAATTCCTGTAGGAATATCAGGAAAGAACAGTGGTGGCTGATAGGCTCTGATGGACTTACCTGGCAAAAAACAAGGGGAATGCTGGTAGAGCTTTTCAGAAGATAATTCCCTTGTATACATTTGACTTGGGTCCTATTACAAAGAGCCTTAGGATTTTAGTTGTTTTGGAGACTAAATCTATGTTATACTTTATGCTGCATTAAATATGAGACTGGAGATTAGAAGGCTTCAAGCCATGGCTGATGGATAATGACAGAACTCTTGGAAATAAAAATGCTGCTCGTGATGAATGTCTTCTATAAAAGCAAAATGAAACTGGCAAAGCAAACCTAAAAATTACTGAAGTAGAATTATTTGTGTGGCGGCCCAGGCAGAAATCTGATGCAGGTAGGTTCTGAGCAGAACTTCAAAAGGTGGAGAGATAGATTGAGAAGCAGGGGAGGTAGTGACTTTCTGGGGCCCTGGTATTGCCTCTTTTCTTTTGCCTCTGCATGCAGAATAGTAAGATCTACCTCATTTTTCTTTCTTTGTTTTATTTTGTTTCACAGAATTTGTTTCCTAGTAAACCACTGCCATTCTGTCAAAGTGTTACTTCACTTTAATCATCTGTGCAAATCAATCCAAACTCCCTGAGCGCTAATTGTTCAGGTCAAAAGTTGACAAGAAGGTTTCCTCATTTGCAAAGAAAGGCAGTTCTCTCTGAAGGTGTTACTTTTGAGAGGGAAGGGATGTTTCAGGTACACACTGTTAGTTTGTCTGGAATTGTTATTTTGTTGAATCTTTCTGTGGTGATTTCAGCCACTTGCCAGGATCCTAGAAGGACATAAAAGAAGACTTTGTATGCTAATCTGTATCCCAAACAGGTGAAACTAAATCATTCTTTTAATAATAAGCTGATGTTATTTTGCAGTATCTTTCACTTAGTAGTCAGAACGTGGGGTAAATGGAGCATTATACACCACTTGTGCTGAAGGGATTCATAGAATTATGGAATCATAGAATAATTAAGGTTGGAAAAGACCTCCAAGATCATCCAGTCAGCCCGACACCACCATGTCTACTAAACCATGTCACAAAGTTCCTGCCTTAAAGGATGAGTATGATGATGGGCAAAGATAGACGTATAAAGAACAGATATGTACAAAGAATGCATTCCAAATCTCTAGGAAATTGCAAAACGATGCAAGTAAAAACTTACCTTGTGTGAACAGAGTTGTCCATGGGAGAAAAAGGTAAAAAAAGGAAAGTCAAGATTTATTAGAAGAAAAAATTTATTTGAGAAACAAAATATTATTGCCAGAATGAATACCCTAAATGCTAGTGTAAAAGGCTGAATGCTGGGCTTTGATTTCTACAATGGCTGCAGAATGAGACTCAAATGACAAAAAACCCCTCAAAACAACAAAAACAAAAAACACAAAAGAAACACGATTTATCTAAGATTTGATACCCGTATGTAAATACGGGCATGACATTCCCCGCTAAAGGCAGTTTCGTTTGTGGAGCTTAGGATACTAAACCTGCAACTGACAGCAACAGATCTGGCATCGGAGAAGCACTTCCAAATGAAGGGCTTCTGATGTTCAGTTACTGTCTCAAAGCAGCAGCGTTCATTAATACAGAAGATATTTGTGGATTCAAGCAGAGGCAACCCAAAAAGTCAGACCACAGTCAGTATGACCAAGAAGTCACTATGGAGTGGTATGTATATATATGCACACTTGGAAGCAATATGAAAGCTAGAAGAAAAAATGTCCAGTCTACAAGCAACAATACAATGATAAACAATAATATTTGATTTGAAATGCCAGCAAAGTAAACTGAGAAGTTTCTGAGACCAGGGGCAAGCCTGGGATATTAACTATATGTATTTAAAGGAACAAGAGCTGTTGCTAGGAGCAGAAAAAGAATACCAGCTGCTTGTTGGGGAGTAAGGCAAGTAATCACAGGACAGTAGAAAGGTTTTTGAAGGAAGAAAAAATCATGAGATGTGTAATGCAAACTTAGAGGTCTTACTGAGAAAAGCCGCCAGGAATTGGAAAATGGAAAAAAGAGGTAATTCCTGATTCAAACAACAGTAGTGAACTCTGTTGCACTGTATCATATGGTTCAGCACTTAAGAGGAAACTGTGCAACAGTGTTTTCTTCTGTGATCAAAACAGCAATGGGAAGAGAGTCAGCAACAAAGGCAGTCAGACTCAGTTTGTTTTAGCAGTGCTGCAAAGTTCATTTAAATGTACACACTGATAGACAAGAACTGTTTTTAAAAATCCCTTTTGTAGGCACACATATTCCATTTCTTCCAATGTGTATGTTGTGCTTTATCTTTTCACCTGGTTTTTTTTTTTTCATTTTGGTTTTTGAATCCGTCAGCCCCATCCCTTCATCGTTAGATGCCGAAACAATGCTTCAAAAATCTAGCTTTTTGAATTTATTTGTAATACCCAAAGATCTTCAGTTTTTCAACTGTATATTTCAATGGCTTTTCACACTATTCCAGTTAAGGAGAAAATCCTAAGCATTGTTGAAAGATTCATGTCAAATGATTAATGCCAAACAATTCACTGTAGAAGCTGTAGTAATACACTACCCTCTTCTGTGATAAGAAGGGCTTGTTGTTCCACTTGGAACAATAATTGTTACTCATAGTGGATGAGTAAGTATTTATAGGTCCTTTCACTGAACATTGAACCATGTTGTATTGCATTCTTTAAACAATAACATCTTTATGAATAAATATTGAGCTTTGAATTAACGCATTTTGAATGACTACTTGTGATGATGATACCAACCTTCTGTCTGGGTTCTTATGGAGAATGTGTGTATGCATATGGACATATATAACCTTCGATGTTCCAGGAACCCATAGGTCTCCTTTCACATATGTGCAGATCCAATAAAATCTTTAGTTGAAGAATGACATTAAGAGCTTAATAAATAAAGAGCACTCAATGTTTAAATACTCAAGATGTGCTTTTCTAGTGTAATAATATGATTGCATTTCCTTCTATAACCCCAAATTGTATCCTGAGAGAAGGTGGTACCTTAAGTTGGATGGCATTAGAACTTTCAAACCAAATAAGTTTATGAAAGAAAACTGTGATTCTCAGGCCTGGGTAATGTGTATATGGAAAAGTAGCACAGCAAGCTGTAGGCAATCCAGGAGACTCTTGGAGTGCATTGAGGATAATTTCTTAGTCCAACTCATAGAGACCCCCATCAGAGGAGATGTAATACCGGACCTTATGGTCACCAATACAAGTGAACTCCTCAGTGACGTTAGGATCGGTGGCAGCCTGGGTTGCAGTGATCATGCACTGGTGGAGTTCAAGGTCCTCAGGGATATGGGACAGGTGAGTAGTGTAGTCAGGACACTAAATTTCAGGAAAGCAGACTTCCAGCTCTTCGAGGAATTAGTAGGACCCCCTGGAACATGGTCCTCCAAGACAAGGGAGCAGAACAGAGCTGGAAAATATGTAAGGAAGCTTTCTGCAAAGCGCAAGAGTGCTCAGTCCCTGTATGTAGACAATCAGGCAGGAAAGGGAAAAGACCGGCATGGCTGAGTCAAGACCTGCTGGTTAAACTGAGAAAGAAGGAACTGCACAGGCAGTGCAAGCAGGGACAGGGAACCTGAGATGTGTATAGAGATGCTGCCCGGTTGTGTAGGGATGAAGTCAGGAAGGCCAAGGCGCAGCTGGAGGTGGACTTGGCAAAGGAAGTAAAGACCAACAAGAAGGGCTTTTACAGGTATGTTAATCAAAAGAGGAAGAACAAAGAGAATGTACCCCCACTGATGGTTGGAAATGGGAATCACGTATCAACAGATGAGGAGAAGGCTGAGGTACTTAAAAACTTTTTTTGCCTCAGTCTTCACCGATAACTGCTCTCGTCATCCCTCCTGGGTCATCGGACAGCAAGATGGTGACCAGGGAGGTAGACTCCCTCCCGCAGTAGAGGAGGATCAGGTGCACAAACACCTGAGGAACGTGAAAATGTGTAAGTCCATGGGACCTGATGAGATGCATCCCAGACTCCTGAAGGAATTGGCACGTGTGGTTGCCAAGCCACTCTCCATGATATTTAAAAAGTCATGGCAGTCAGGAGAAGTCCCTGATGACTGGAAGAAGGGTGAAGTTGTGCCCATTTTTAAAAAGGGTAGAAAAGATGACCCTGAGAACTACAGACCTGTCAGCCTCACCTCTGTGCCTGGGAAGATCATGGAACAGATCCTCCTAGAAGCTATGCTAAAGCACATGGAGAACAGGGAGGTATAGTACAACATAATTTTCATGATCAGAGAGCTGGAGCGCCTTCCCTATGAGGATAGGCTGAGAGAGTCAGGCTTGTTCAGCCTGGAGAAGAGAAGGCTCAGAGGAGGTCTTATAGTGACGGGGTCCTACAGGAAAGCTGGAGAGGGACTATTCACAAAGGCTTGTGGGGATAGGAAGAGCAGGAACAGGTATAAACTGGAGAGGGGCAGATTTAGACTAGTCATTAGGAATAATTTCTTCACCATGAGAGTGGTGAGGCACGGGAACAGGTTGCCCAGGGAAGTTGTGGATGCCCCATCCCTGGAGGTGTTCAAGGCCAGGCTGGATGGGGCCTTGGGCAGCCTGATCTAGTGGGATGTCCCTGCCCATGGTAGGGGGGTTGGAACTAGGTGATCTTTAAGGTCCCTTCCAACCCTAACTGTTCTGTGACTCTATGATTCTATATCTCATTCTGTTGGCTTCTGCTTTTGTCTTTTCTTTTTTTTTTTTTCCCAAAAAAAGCTCAATTCTACATATGAAAAATGTAAATATGTTGAATGAGAGGGATGACACAAGACTCTAGAAATCTTTCTTGACATATACCATTTTATTCTTGAATACTGCAGAATGCATGGGTAGGAGATCCTGTTAGCACTGCATGAGTGAAGAAAATGGAGCCTCCAGATACGTAACTGACTTTCCCATTGGGATAAGTAATTTTCTAGAAACACAGAAAAAATTACCATTTATTTTGCAAGGAACTAAGGTCATCTACGGCTAACTGG
Organism: Cuculus canorus; assembly: GCF_017976375.1. Classification (NCBI taxonomy): domain Eukaryota; kingdom Metazoa; phylum Chordata; class Aves; order Cuculiformes; family Cuculidae; genus Cuculus; species Cuculus canorus. Next base: position 46,546,713 of record NC_071402.1, read on the forward strand.
AAAACAGGGTTAGTCCTTTGCATCAACACCTGCCAGATCTGCCTGCAGCATTTTTGGTCCCACACTACCTAAGAACCAGCAATAAACATAACCTTGTTCTTCCATCCATCAAACATAATCAGCCCGTGCCCATCGGGATGTGATGTAGTTGTCCTGTGCTACAGACTACTCTGAGGGACCTAGTGTAAGTTCACGGCCCGATTCTTTAAAGCATACCACAATTTTATTCTGTTTTCTCTTATGCAGAAAATAGCTCTCCAGCTGTACACATTTTCCAACTAACTTTTTCTGAAATTATTTAAGGTCCAAAGGAGATTTAATGTGAGGATCTGAATATAGTACAACAGCCAACATTGCCTAGTGCCTGTTACTGTCCAGTGACGGTTAAATGACTTGGCAGATCACACAAAGACTGTAGGCAACCTATTTTGGGCATTACAAATACTTATCCCAAGTGGAAAACCAAAGAAAAACACAACTGCCTGATGACTCTGAGGACACGCAGGCCACTGGCAAGCCAGTCATCTCATGCTAGACCTGAGTCATGATGTGCATCCTACAGAAATTTTCAATGCATTGTGAGTTCTAGCGCCCCTATGTTACAGATTGAGGAAAAAAGGCAGCAAATTAAGTAATTACAACCATAGAAAGAACGGGTCTCCAAGACAGAGCCACAGTACAGAAAACTTTATTCTCAGCTAACTGTTCTTGCAGCTACTTCTGTTCTTGAGCCAGTTCTTGTCAGGTGCAGAGGAGACACCCCTAACTCTAATTTGCTTGTCTGCTGCCATCATTTAATAAACATGAATAGACTAAAAAAATCACTGAACTTGATTTTAAAATATCTTAAATATTTGTTGTGATAACTTGATCTATCGTGCAGTCTTCAATACCAGTCTTCAATCCAATGAAAGGATATTCAGTCTCGTGGATTTTAAAAGCCAAAAGTGAAGGACCAATGAGAGATAAACCATCACTTTGCTTGTAGATAGCCTCCCACAGAAAAAAACTAGCAAATCATAATTAAAAATGTGAAAGACAAATTGATAAATATACCTGGATTGATAATTATGAGGCTATAGTTACAGTCAATTTAATGAAACTGCCAGACATACAACTCCTGGGTCGTTAACAATGCTGGGTCAGTGATAAATTCATGGTTTACAAAGTAGAAATAAGATTATACTCTATTACAACGTCTTTAAGTAGTATATACATTTGGCATTCTTCAAAGCAATGCAATGGATTGTATTTTATATTTTATGTTTAATAATATAAATTTAATAAGTTAAGTCATTAAAACTTATTAAGCAGTTATCTTCTCCTTCACCTCCCAAAGAACTTTAAAAATCATTATCTAACTTGTTTTTCTCTAAATTGCTGTCCCAGCAGTTCAGAGTGTTAGCTACAGCAGCACTGCAGTAAAAAGACTTGCTCTCACAGTGGCTAATTTCAGATATTTTGCTTTCTAGGAAATGACTTAAAACACTTGTATGGTCCTGCAAATTGCATTTCAACATAGCAAAATATTTTTGAGTGTTATGTGCTTGCTTTGAGTCTCACATTTGTTTTATTCACATGAAATACCATTGACTCCAATTGAATTATTCCTGATAGAAACCAGAGAGCAGTAACCTCCTCACTCTGTATTTAATGAAGTCAAGGGTAGATCATATTTAAATGGGTATAGCATCATTTTCTGCTTGTGAAACGGCATTCCTCCATGACTGAAATTGCAAAATTGAGGTGTGCTGCTAAGAATCCACTTTGAGAGCACTCAGCATGGCTTTTGGAGGAGTTTGAAGGGAGGAGGCACCTATCCCGTGTCAGATGCCTGCACTCTGCTCTGGCTGTTACTCCACAAATGCCTTGAATGCTGGCAAAGTTGGCTTAAACCATCTATACTGTCTTCAGCTTCTTTTTCTTGTTCTGTAGTATAATTGTTTGGGATCCGTGGGATAAATTACAGCATTAATTTAACAAGTTTAAATGGACTCTGTCTTTTTCTGTTCTGTAATAAGCAGGGAACACCTGAAATGGTTTCACAACGAAGGATGGGGTTGCACAGTGGCCTAAGCGGAAGTCAAGGTTGCTGTGGTCCTGGTCTCAGTGAACTGTTTCAAGGAGATGATCTCAATGTTCTTACAGGTTTTTCAGTTGCTAGCATTCTCCGAATCAGGTCATTGCCCCAAGAGATAAAGCAGCTCTGTAGCTGCACTGCTTTGCATCAGCTTTTGGAACATAAATCTGAGAAAAACACCCACAGGATGAAGGTCTTCATCGCCTTCTCTTAATGCTGCACAGATCAGTGTTCAGCAACCGTTATGCATAACAAGGCTGGACTATTTCAATACAGATATTCCCATCTGGTCCTTTTTCATTCCATGAAGGGATGAGGAACACCGATTCAAACACAAATTGAGCAGCCAAACACCATCTTCTGCCTGTTGAAGTTTGGTATAGAGAAATAAGTAGTGAATGCAGCAGCTGCAGAGGTTGAGGAGAAAGCTACATGGTTCTCTACACCAGGATCAAGCACTAAGGGTTACTAAGCTGGAGAAATAGTCTTGGACATAGAGGACTCTGTAAAGACTCTGGTAACCACCAGTGTGGTGATATAGAAATGAACTGTTTAGCATGCTTGTATTCTATGAACAGTGGTTAGTGAGTACTTGCATATCTGCAAGGTGAATTTCAGAGAGTGGTGATGTTTTGGAGGCCAGTTGATAGAGTTGGTCAAGTCAGAACGGTTTCCAGGTGTGTATTCATTCTGGGAAAAAAAATTAAGTTTTCTGGGAGGTGTGCTTGTATTTGGGAATTTTATACTATCCCATAATTATGCTTGTAACATCAATAGTCTATATGACTTCTTGCTTGAAGGAGCAGGAATAAATTAATACAAATGCACATATCTCCATATACGGAGAGAAGGCTTCAATTTCCATCCTCTTCTGTTTCACAGTCATATTTTTATGGCAAAAGAGTGAACTCTGAAGAAAATAGTTGCATTTTTTTTGTACAAAAATCTTCTAGGAATGGTTTTGGGTAGCTAATTAGGAGTAATAATTTCAGCTCAGTGCCTGTGAATTGTAGCTTAGAGGATTCTCAGAAATGATTCTGTGTGATTGGAGGCATTGCTGACATGCCACCCTCTGCCAACCTCTGCCTCAGTGCCATACATTGCAGTTTTAAAGGGCAGTTTTTATGTGTAGAGATATTTGAATTTGACTTCTGCTGAAAATATGACAAATGCAGCTGCACTTGGCGTCAGATGCGGGTGTCAATGTGTGTGTGAGCTACTTTTATAACTTTGTTGTATCTGCCTCTTATGGAACCTGGGAAGTCTAGAAGAGGTTGGGTCCAGCAGATCCTGGGGTACTTCTGCTTGGGTGTTTGTAGAGACCCGAGTCCCCACAGAGGCTGTGGTGCAGCCCTGCTTCCACCTCAATGGGTTTGAGTCGTGGGTAGCCCCAGAGCCTGTTGAGGTGACAAGGAAGAGTAAAAGTTTAAATCAAGTGTGCTTTAGATCTGCCTTGAGTGTTATAATCAGACAGGCTGCCTCTTTACCTCTCTGTATGCAGAAGAATATTTTGAGGGATAGGCTTTTAAGTACTGAGAACACACCAGTTTTTATGCTGATGATAAATGGTTTTGTTTGGTTTTGTTTTGTTTTTACCCCAATTCCATGGAGTCCAGAGTGGAGATTTTTTTCCCAGTGAGGCTGGAACAGCCACAGCTCTGTGCTGCATGTGTCACGTCATATGGGTGTAGGGGCAAAACGTCTCCGCAGTTTGGGATGAGCTGGGACTTCAAGTGCCTGCAACTCTTCATCTTTCACTGGGGCTGCTGCTGGACGCTGCTCTCTCCCACTCCCGCAGCGTTTCAGAGGACTCTGCATGTCGCTTCGCTTGGAGGTAGTGCTGCACTCGGGCTCTGTCTTGCTGGGGTCAGAGGAGGCGTGTGGGGTGCAGAGGGGGTCCAGGGAAGCCGCTCGAGGGTGGAGGGAGCGGTGGCGGGGGGAGAGCGAGGGAGCGGGAGGGAAATTCGCATTGAGTTCATGCTTTGGAGGAGTGATGTGCTGCAAGGATCGGCTCTCCATGAGTATTTCTCTCCCCTTCTTCTTCTCTCCCATTAACGCCTTGCAAATTTGCAGGTGAATGCCAGTTATTCAGCTCAAGAAGAGAGTTCCCTAATAGGCTTTTAGGAAGGATGGCATGTTTAAATGCTAAATACTTCAGGTTGGGAATCTGCCTGTCACAGCACTTATCAAGTGTATGCTCGTAACGGGAGCAGAGGAGAGGAGCCCTGAATTGCTGGGGTCACCCTGTCCTGGAGTGTTCTTACTTATTGCCTTGGCTGTGTGCTCACTGTCACTCACCTGGTGGCAGCTCTACAGGTGCTCCTGATGCAGAGGTCAGGGGACATACACCACTGCGTCATCCGGTGCATTGTATCTGTGATGTAGATACGGAAGCTATGGAGCTTTAAAACAGATATTCATCTTGCATATCTTCTCCATTCATGAGCTGTTTGTTCTGTGTTGCAGCATTGCTGTGATCGGAATGTCAGTTCTGGGATTCAGGGAATTACAGGAAACCTGTAGATCAAATTTAAGTAGGCTACTATCCATTGAGATAATGCCAAAAGCCTGAACGCATTGAATGCTCTCAAAACATCAGGCAAAAAATGAAAATCTGGAATTTAGTCTCCTAGAATCCCATGATCTATAAAAATTTAAATGATTCATGGGATCTGGACTGCATGAGTTGAGTATTCTGGAGGTTGCTAGAAGGACCAGTTCAATTTATTCTTTTTTTGCAGTGGCTTTGAATGCATATATATTTAATGTATTGCTGCCTGTGACAGCTTAGAAAATTGCTTCTCTGCATCTTTGATTATTTGTTAGAGAAGTTGAGATTTGATTAGTAAAGCAACAGAAGATAGATTTGTTCCTCATTTCTTCAGCACTTCATATACTGGTTACATGTTGACCTGAGAGAAAAAATATTCTTAGCTATTAAACATGTCTCAGTTGTGAGTTTCCAATTTGCTTTTTGTGAAATCTAAATTCAGTTTAGATGAGTGCTGATGGAAAAAAAATTAAATACCAGAAAGTGTGGTTTTATTCTCTTATAGTAATAGGCAACTGATATTTGTCTGCAGCCCACCTTCAGTTATTCACTGGCAGTCAGGAAATATGTTTAATTTTTGCATGCAAACACTGTGATATAGCCTTTGTACGTACTAGTGGCTTATGGAGCTACCTCTGTTATCTTTGTTTTGGAACAAGTGGTTGCTGCCCTGTAAACAACCAGAAGAATTTGGACATGCACTGTATGCCAAGATTGTTTAACAATGATGTTACTAAGTGATTTTGAGTTTGATTCCCATATTTTCCAGAAGTTATGAAATGCTGTGGAAATATGGCAAATTCAATCATTATTAGTTGACTAAGTTCGGTGTCATCACGGTGTTTGCATCCTTGAAACAAGGCAAGATCTTTAGGGGGCCAGTAGTGCATATATTTTTGAACTGTTTCATAAAGACAAAGACCAGCAAAACGTAAGTGCTGGCAATAGCATCTACTCCGGCTTTTGCTTTCACTTGTCATAAAGTGAAGGAATAACTGAGCTTTTTCTACACAGAGAAGCAAGATCTGTTGGTTGATAGCAAGAAATGTGACAGGTGTGCACAATTACTTGCACATGTGGGCAGACTTTCTCAGACCTAAAAAGCTTTAGGGACAGGGAGTCAGGTCAAAGTGTGTAACTTCCAGGTGTTGGGATCCGAAAGGCTTTGTCAGCCACATAGGGTGTGCATGGCATCAGCCAGGCTCAGGATGCAATAAGAATGTTCTGTTAGCAGTTTTTTCCCGTTAGATTGCAAATGATTCATGCTGGCAGAGAAACCGCCTTGTAAGACAAAGTAAGGAATGAAAACATTATGTAAGGGAGAATTAGCTGAAGTGGCTAAAGACATCTGCTGAGGAGACAAACCACAGTGTTAAGGTATTCTCTCCTTTGCTTCACCATCCTCCTCTTCCTCCCAAACTGAGTAATTCTTCAAGAAAAGATACAGAAATACCTGGGAGGAAATACATGATAAGCTTTGCTGAAAATGTATTTCGTTGTTTAATGTAATTCTGTGGCAGCTTCACTTTAGTGCCCTGTAGTGTTTCCCTGTGGAACTGTGACTGGAAACTTTGAAGTTCTCAAGAACCTCCTAGAGCTCCAGAAACTGCCACTTATGAGAAAACCCTTGAAGCAGCTTTCCAAGCATCCTGCAACACCTCAGGGTTGACCAAAATATCATATGAGACATAAGAAATGCTCACTTAAGTCACAGAGAATTAGACTCCATATAGTAAGGAGTCTTCAGGCAGCAAATGCCTCTAAATCTGATGCCATGAAGATCTGGGACCTCTGTCATAGCTACCCTGGAGGAAGGTCATGGGAGGATAGCTTTCTCCTGTGCCTCGATGCAAGTCCTATAATGTCAAGATACTACAGCCAATACAAAGTTCTAATGGAGAAATGCAAGGCAGAAGGCTGAAGAGATCTGTAAATCTTCACACTTGGCTTTAAAGAACAAAAAAATGGCCATTGTAAAAAAAAATATTATATACGTCAGGTGAACAAGAAGGTAGAAGAAGGAACAGCTAGAAGAAACGGCTGAGTGCAAAGACAGATACAAAAATGATGGAGTTGGATGAAAGGATTGTGCCTCTCCTTTTAAGAAGCTGGACAAGATAAATGAAAAAATAGAAATTCTTGATTGTTAAAGTAAAGGGTTTGAGGGAGAAAACTGAATATCTTAATCCTTGGTGTAAAGCAAGTCTTTTGAAGGGCTAATGGACTTGGTGTGAGAGCAGTTGTGACTCAGTTACAAGCGGGGAAAATATTTCCTGGTCAGCGAAGACAGAAAGTGCGTGTAAGGAACACCTTTTCAAAGAAAACAGCAATAAGCTCCAAAGAAGTGAGGAAAACCCACAAAGATAAAACAAATGTTATCTGGTGAAAACTTACTTAGCAAGACAGGAAAGGATGGTTTTAAAAGAGGGACTTTGCTGAGGTCGAACTAATGAGTGTTGTAAGTTTTCAAGTTTGATTTAGAGAGACCTGCCATTAAAGACAGCAGCTTTAGTAAATTTTAACCATCTAAAACCAGCCTGCAGTTTAACATTAAGAAAGAAAAATAACTATGTGAGGTATTGCTACCAGCCTCATGATTGCAATGCATGAGTGGCTGTTGGGACCTCTCTTTTTGTTAATAAATCCACATTGTAAATCAGCCAAAAGGGAAGGAACCCCTTCCACTGGATCAGGTTGCTTAAAGCCTCATCCAACCTGACTCTGACCCCCTTCAGGGATGAGGCATCCACTTCTTGAAGTGGGAAAATTCATAGCTATGTCAAGCATATCTGGGAGCAAACTTAAACATAATGTGAAGTTTGAGATGACTTTGAGATGACTGACTGAAAGACCAAGTCCAGGATGCAGAAAAATGAATGGTTGAGGCCTAGAGAAAATACCACCTAAAAGGAAGAAATGAAAAATATTGAAAAAGGAATTTCTTAGATCAGAGGCAGAAGTGGGAGAAGGATAGAACAGTATTTTATCTATTATTTCAAGGCTATTGCAAAGAGGAAAGGATAATTCATTTTAGGGAGCCATCTAGGGCAGGTCAGGAAGATGTTAGGAATAACTTCCTTACAGTAACATATTTATGAGCCATGGGAATATGTCAATACTACCATGGGAGACCATGGAGTTTCCCCTATCAAAAACTTCAAAAAATGGGCCACAAAAGTATCTAACAGGAAGGGTAAAACTGGAACTGATAATGCTTTGTCATCCAGTGGATGAGATCCACACTGAACAAAGAGAAGTTAAGAATGTTTCTACTGTACAAAACAAAGATAAGGGTCTTTTGTGGCATGAGGTGAGTGGTGATCTTCCAGCTAGAAGAAGTGATCACTGCATTGCCACGTAGGTTTTAGCTGAGTGTGTGGGAGAGAACTTAGTTGGCTGACGAAATGTTGGTCTCATATCATACTTTTCTGTTTATCGCTCCTCTGTAGTGTGAAAACTCCTTATCTTTGTTTTTGATCGGTTCCAGTTCTTCAAAGAGTAGTCTTACAGCATGTGGTCAGAGCCCTTCTGGTGCTTTTGAAAGACTGTCATACACAGTGAGGGAAGAACAGAATGGGTACTTAAAAAAGTCTGTCAGGTGAAGGTATTGTCCCTGGGGAATATTTATGGGATATTTATATATGTGTATATATGACCAAGCTGTATTCTCTCTTGTGAATTAATATATTTGTTTTAGAACACTTTAAAAATAAATGAAGAAAAGAAACAGAAAAACAAGTTTGGGTTTCCTGATTCTGTGCTGGGAATGTTAACTCCGGGAGTAGACTGAAGTCAAAGGAAATGCTCAGGAAGGGATCATAACAGTTTTAAAAGCTTTAAAACCCCTTCAAATATCCTTTATAAGAATCCGTGGTTACTGGCAAAATGGCACTGGTCAGCTGCTTGATTTGGATGTGGCAGGTTGAGCTCACACATGTGCTACCACCAGGCTGTTTGTTCTTCTGGAACCAATGACAGCTTCCTTCACTCTGACCAAAAACTGCCATCTAAAACAGAGCTACTTTCCCCATTGAAGCTGCCACACCTTCCATTGTTTTGATTTAGTCAAGCCGGCACTTTCTTATGGGAAGAGAAAACAAAATAGACTATGTTTCTCCTGAAACCAATGCTTTCTCAGACAGCCTTGCTGACAGATACTGTGTGCGCAAATGCCAGATCACTCCATCGGGACACTTCAGTGGATAGGGATCATTCAGTTTGTCTGTGGGATGAAGTTTATGTGGTAGCAGTCTACTTCAGAAGACCTAACCAGGTCTCCTGAATCCTTTTTTTAGTGGCAGTAGGTCACAGCACAAAACCAGTGCTGTGAAGCAGCAGCTATTTTTTTCAAAGAATTTTTATGCTGTAAATTACCTTTCCCTATGCTCCAAGTGAAAGACAAACTACCACCCCTCACCCCACTTCATTTCTTCTGTGTTTTTTTTGAACTTTCAAGTTATCTCTTTTTTTGCAAAGACGTATTTGGTGGAAAATAAACTACTTTCTCATATCCATGTTACATATGACCCAGCTAACTTTTTTCTTCTAAGTCTTTTGACTATGTCATTTTATTAATTTTGAAAAGGGAAATTAAAGAAAAATAATTGATTGAAAAGAAATCTGGTGGGTTTTTTTTACAGATCTTGATTTTTGCCTAATGATCATTCTTCTTATATACAAACTTTCTAGCTGTATCTATCCCTCTCTGAGTTTGTTTGTCAAGTTTAGCCAGAGGCTACTAAATAGTTGAAATCTACTTAATTTGTGCAAGAAAATGTTTAGAAGCATTTTTGGAAGACATTTTTTTTTCCCTGTACTTATTCTTGATGACTTGTAAGTGTTGCCTAGGTAGTGGTCTCAGGCTGTTGCAATTACAAGGGAATATAGTTACTGAAAGGCAACGGTACCAAACATAGTGCATGCGCTCTCATAGGTAGCACAATCTGTTTCAAGGTACAACCATAAGATGAGATGAAAATAGAAACAGTCTCTGCTACCTAAGATTTGCATTAAGTATTTTCATAAGACTGTATAAATATCAAAATCAAGATTTTGTGAATTTGGAGAAAAGTAAAACTAAAACTGAATGGTAAAATATTGTCTTCCAGTATCATCAGAGCTAAAACGCCAAGTACAGGCATTCTGAATCTTGTTCCCACAAGTGAGTGCCTAACATTTATCTGTGACTAATGAGCTAGAATTATTTTTATGGGCCTAATTTTTTAAGTTGTAAATATCCTCAAACAAAACAAATATGAGGTAAACCTTCTGCTTAATGAGGTGAATGTGCTAAATAAATAAAGGAAAAATGCAGGGAACCGATTCAACACTGGATTTCCCCAGTTATCAGCTAGAGTATTTAGTTTTGAAGAAAAAAAATAACAAATTAACTTTTTTTCCTGTAAAGTCTCAAATGAAGACTTGGTGGAACTGTACTGTTTGTTTGGTTTTTTTTTAATTCAGTTGGGGAGTTTCCTCATGGTTGGGATTTCATAATGACGGAAGAAAATAAAGAATACATTCTCATTCCTCCTCCCCAGCACAGTTTTTTCTTTCTGCATGAGGCACTTTCCAGGATGGATATGACTCAAGTTCATCTAAATGGGTCTTTGCCTAATTTGCATGAGGAACTTGCATAGGCTGCTGTGGAAAATTTCACAGCATGGAGAAAAGGAAAACTCATGTTCTGTGAACAACTTGTTGTAGTTCATTTACTGAGCTAGTAGCACCCAGTTTATCTGTAGTTTGGATTCAAAATCAGGATCCAAGTGTTTATTTTGGCAGGTAAAGGTAGTATGCCTTATGTCCCTCTTGCCATGTAATTGTGCTTGGAGAGGACATTAGGTTTGTTTGCAGCTTTTTTACATGTCTGATCTTTCTCCAGGTACTGGACTCTATGCATTTGTATATAGAAAATGAGTAAGGAAAGGGATTTTATTATTCTTTCTGGGTTAATCAAGCTTGTATTTTCAATTACAGAAGACGATCAGATTCAAATATATGAATTCAGTATGTAAGTATTAGGGCTGTCAGGAACAGTTTTTGTTGGTAGTGATCAGGATTCATGCATTGGCATATATACTTTTTGGCATACTCCAAACCCCAAGAGCAAATTCTTGCTGATAACTAAGACATTTCATGTCTAAAATATGCCATTTTTCTTCAAAAATCCAGCCTTTTGTCAGACATAGGACCTTTAGGTAATTGCTTGAGATTTGCCAAGCATCTACATGTTGTGACCCCGAATGTCAAAATAACTTTGCGTAGTTTTTCATTGGCTAAATAGGAGGTGGAGGTTCTGGGCTTGCCAATGTCAGTGTAATTCTCACAGCAGTGGGACGAAGATTTTTTTCCCTACATCTCTGGCCTGGAAAGGTTGCTTCTGAGCAAGGAGGTTCTTTAGTAAAACAGAGAGAGTGCAGAAATTTCTGTATTCATCCTAATAAATAAATTTATTCTGTATTTATTCCTACAGAAATTTCTGTATTTATCTACTTTTAGCCTTACGCCTGAACTTGCTCAAAGTAGCCAGGAGATCACAGAAAAGTAAGTGAGATTTATCCAGTGTTGCATGTAATATTCCACTGTAGCAGAGACTGATTCTAAAAGGTAATAGATATGTAACTTGCCTAAAATTGATACTGCTTATCTGCACATCCTTAATATAACAGGAATTCATGAGCAGTCTTTTTACAGGTGTGAAATTGTAAACCACATTTTATTGTGTTTATGCAGAAGAACTACAAAAGCTGTGTGTCTGGTATACTTCTGAGTCTGACAGCACACTTTCTATCAGTTTAAAACGTGACTATGCTTTTAGCTTCAGAGACTCCTAATGAAATTCCAGAGTATTTCACCTTGGCAATAGGATTTCTCCAGTAATAATTGTAAAGATTAATAGCGTAGAAAAGCTAAGAGAGCTTTTAATTCTTCCATATATATGTCCTGTAAAGAATTACTCAAATACACTATTACTAGGCTACTGGCTTCATCTTTTTACCAAAAGTACGGTTTGCATGAGCCTTATTCAGATCTTCTGATTAAAGAGTGATTGAAATGCTCAGGCATCTTTACAAGAACTTGTGAACCTGTGGGCTTGTGGAGTCCCCCAGCTTGTTGCACATAAAGCTTGGTTATTGACCTGTGTGGGGGAAGAGACAATTCCTGCTGTTTCTTTCTGATGAGATGTAGACCTCTGCTGTAGGATTTCCCTCAAGAACTGAAATTGTGGTAGGATTCAGCTGAAGGTGAAATGAGAGCCTCTCTGCCAGTTCTGATGAGTGTTAAATTTTCTCCATGTCTAGCAGAAGAGGAGGACTCATGCCCAAAGGTGGAATCCAGCTCCAAATGAAAAAAAGTGTTATACAATGCCTGCATGCAGGGGAGATCTAGTGATTGAAGTCAGTGGCATCTAGAAATCTATTCTACTCACCTGCCTGGTTTAGGGTGAAATGAAGAGCCTTCATGGCTCTATTCACTGCATCCACTACATCTCCTGTGAGTGTAGTGAGTGCTGAAACCCCAGCTCTTCCGCTCCTACTCCCGTAAGAGTCCTGGTAAGAGGACTTATTCTGTAAAGAGACAAAAAAGGCTGAATCCTACCCTTAAAGTCTGAACATGCTTTTTCAGACTTTGGAAAATTCAGAAGCTTCCCAACACTGGAGGTACGTCCAACCCTTGCTCTGATTCTCCTGTTTTGTCCTGCTGTGTGCTTTTCCTGGTTCTTTAGAACAAAAGTGCTTCTATTTTTGAATATAAAATGTTTTTCTGATTTTTTGAATAGAATAGGATAAGAGTGGAGTTTTGAAATTATTATTTTAAATTCATTACAGCAACTGCTGGAGGCAAAATCTTTAAAAATCTGGGCTAACATAGTCTGATGACACAGGTTTGAAATCCTCTTTATGGATGTAGTGTCTCCCAGACATTCTTGCTGATGTGTGGCAAGAGGGAGTAAGAGTTTCAAATAAACACCTCTTATCTTCTTTTATTTGTGTATTTTTTCAGAGGATAAAAACTAAAATCTCATTGGAATTGGTGCTAATTGGCTGTTAATGTTCTGAAATCTGATTAATTGCGGTTGATTCTGGAAGACAATATTGCTGAATAATTCCTTTTACAACCTTTTTGAACACAAATCATTTGAATACAAGTTTGGTATAAACTTGCCAGACCTATTGAGTGTTGCCTTCATATGTTGGGAAAATGGTTAAGCATTGTGAATCTGAAGGAGTATGCTGCCCTCACCTTTTAAAACTGAATTGCTGTGAAACAGAATAGGATTGCAAAACACCTCAGCCAAGATAATAAAGCTACATTCAAGAGTAAATGTGTTTTCATTCAAATGATTATTTTTCCTTGTAACTCAGTGTCAGGTTTCACTGACCAAGACTGTTGCAAAACAGAGAGTAGAGCCCTGGAAGAGCACTCCCCTTGGAAAGTAAAAGTTTGCCACTTCCATAAGAAAAGAAATCCTGGCTTGATTCATAGTGCATGAGGGTGAAAGTATTGATATAAAGTAGCCAATTTGGGATGCTAATGTAATTCATGACATCAAAGGATTATGGTAAAAGATCAAACGTAAAGATGTAAATAAAATCTTGGATGGTTTGTAACTGCAGGGCATGCATTGTGTCAGACCGGAGAGAGCAATGAGTGAGGAAAATGATTACACTGAATGAGTTGCTCTCTCCCACCTTGTTAAAGAAAAGACGGTAAAGTAGTTTTCTATCACCTTGACATGGCCTTTTGCCTAAACCACAGTAGCAATTGCAGAAGAGATGTTAGACTTCCTAATTCAACCATAGTGTGACAGATCTCCTGAGGTTTTGAAAGAGCAGTGCTGTTAAGCAAAGATGTATATGCAATGGGAAAGGACTGACAGTAGAGTAAAAGGTGCTATTGGATAAAATGTTATGAAGGAAATCTATTCTAAGTGTAAATGTTAAAAAAAAAAATAAATAATTACTAATTATGAACAAAGTAGCTAGAAATATGTAGGATACCATAATAACAAGACCTGACATACAGCTAGGATGCTAAGCTTTCAGGGAAGGAAGAAGACATTTTTTCACATATCGTTTGGCCCTTGGCAAGAAGCTACTAGTATTTTTGCAGTTTTCCTTAAACAAACTATTTGCTAACAGCAGGAAATAGTGTGTATCATGAAACAGGACATGTGATGTGTGAAACAGCAGAGCATCATCCAGGAAGCCTTCTGGCGCCAAAGAATATAGTCAATAGTGAACAGTGCAGGTGGCTCACCCATTGAAGTATATACATGAAATATAATTAGTAAGACTAATTACCATCTGGCTCTCATTCTGTGGGTCTTTGCTTTCTTATTCCGTGGCCCAGGGTTCTTGGGAAGGGTAGAGCTGTGGAGGAGGGGAACAGACATCACACAGTCTGGTCTGCTTCCACTTTGTCTAAATGGTGCGGAGGACCACAGGCTTTTTTCCTGCTCATCCTGTTCCATTTGAACTGCTCAGGACAGAAGAAATCTGCTCAGTGTCACCTGTAAAGCTTGAGTGAAATCATGGACCAAGTGATTTCAAGTTACGATTTGTTTTCCTTTGTTTTCATAGCAGAAGTAATACTGCTTCTTGGTTGGCATTATAGTCAAGCTGGAAGATCATACCTAGTCCTCAGGGCAATTTAAGGAGAAGGAAATTTAAGTTCTTTTAAGAAGAATGATTTGGGAGTATTGAGATATGGTACCAATTCCTTCAGGAACAAGGAATTAATTTCACTCAAAGGCCCCCCTCTGCTCATTATTGGGTGTTCTCTTTTTTTTTTTTTGGTTAATTTCTTGCTCTTTTCTGTTTATTTTCTTTCCTCCAAGGATTCATTCTGAACACTTGTAAGAATATGGAGCCATAAAAATTCCTGGAAAATATTTTAGCTTTTGACCTTTGATGTCTGGCAAAAAGCAATAGGTTTGCAAACTTTTGGTCCAGAACTGTGGTATTAAAATATTTTAAGAATGCCTTTGGCATGAGTCACAAAACCATTTCTAGTCCCAGCACATAGCTTTGCAAGTCTTGGTTTCTATCCAGTTCCCCTTTGTGTGCTGAAATAACAACCCTTCCAAAAATATTTTTGCTGATTCTTATTCCAGGAAAGCTTCACCCTTTCCTTCGTGCTTGACCAGTAGTTTAGTTGGGCACAAGAATTTTTCTTGAAGGCTGTACATAATCAATGACTTTAAATTCTTTTTTTGACCCAGACTCAGGGTCCTAGTCTGGCAAATACACAGCTTTTCCTAGCTGCTAGAAAAATTCCCTCATAATTTCTAACATAAAATACTTCCAAAGTAATAGTGTTTGTAGATATGTAAATCTTACCCCTGCCAACTCAGAAAACCAGAAGCCTCAAGGCTGCCTCAGCCTACTTTCATTTTTCTGGGAAGGGATTGAAATGATAGCAAGGAGTTATTTCCCATTCATTTTCCATTGTCTACTTATTGCTGGCAACTGGGATCATGACGGAGGTATACAGCATTTCTGAAGAACTGCTTGGGTTCCATTCTCAGCTAATTCTAATTTTAAAGGACTAAATTCCTCCCATTTGTCCATGGAAAGTTCATCTGTCTAAAGGCTGTACCTTTTAAAACACAGTATCTTGAAGCCCTTTGAAGGCATGTCGATGTGTTTGAATAGGTCATATTTCTACTTCAAATTTCTTAGTTTCTACAGAAATTTGACTCCTCTGGGATTTATCAGTTCTGAGATTTATCAAAGAAAATGAACAGAATCTGTCCTTCCTTCTGTCCCTGGAAACCTGAGGGTGTCCTGGCTGTGGTTTCTCATTTGAAATATTTGTTCTCCATAGGCAGTTTTACAACTATTCATCACTGGAGAAGACTGGCCTTGAAAGTTAAGTGGCCTAGCACATTTTCTACTCCACTGGTGCTGGGGTTTGGCCTACATTTTGAGTTGCCACAGTGCTTACTGCAGACATCATTCAAGCTTCAAGATCAAACCCAGAAACCTTGCCAGCAGTTTCTTGCAACAGAGTTAGTAAAACATCGTGTTATTGAAGAAGTCTTGTTCAATAGTGGAGTCTTGTTCACTGGGTCTGGGCCCACTGGCCCTTTCTCACGAGATCAGGGTTTGAAAGGAGACAAACACCTCTCTGTCACACCTTTCTCTGTTTTCCTCCTCTGTGGTATCTCAAGACCCTTTACAACTTTGTCTCAGTAGCTGGAGGAGAAGTGGGATTTTAAAAACAAAGATACCTCTTTCTGTTATCATTACTGCCAATAATGATATTGGATTTCTAGTGATGCCCTTCCGTATATGGCAGCCGTTAGATGTTTGCTGTATCTATTCTGCTCATCCTGTTTATTTAGATTGTTCTTACAGTCATGGCCAATGTATCTCAGCTATGTGAATCCCAGAATGGCCTTAGATTTAATTAGGAAGATATAAATTTTAATAGAAAAATAAAGAAGATAGCATGGATATCAGGGCAGTGGAAGAAGAATTAAAAGCTGAACTTATGTCCTTATCTCTTTCAGGCAAATGCCTCAACCACTGAATTGCAGAGCTAAGCTCTTGCATCATCATGGATCATAGCTTCTCTTTTCCTCCTTGTGGTTTAACTCCAGCCAGGTAAACTTTCCACCATACTGTAATCCAGTGGTTTTGAAGCTCCCTTCAGAAATCGGAGACGTTGACTTGACTCCTGTTAAGACAAGAAGTCCCCAGGTTCTAAGCTGCACACTGTGGTGTGACTATGCCTGTGGCCACGTGGCAGGGGTGCAGAAGGTAGGGTTTTTCAGTAGCCTCACCCCCTTCCCATGGAGTCTTGCATGGGGAGCCTGTTCAGATGCAATGTCTACCCAGGAGAGACATAGGATCTGAGCCCTATGTAGGCAAAATACAACCTTGAGACAAGCACCAAAGCCTAGAGAGAAGGTAAAATTCACACCCAGACCTATGCTCTCTGGCCTTTCAGCCTGCTCAGCCTCTTGCTCTTCATGGATCACTCTTTAGCACTTCAGATCATAGCTGTGAGTCTTTAAATCACTGTTCTGAAAGGCCCAGATAGCAGCAGCCACAGGGGTTACGTTGGAGGCACTCTATGGATTTCTTGCTATGTTTGCATAATGCTTTTCTTCTTGTGATTTTGTTGTTGCTGTTTTTGTTGCATTAAAGAGCAATCTGATAAGGAGAGGCTTTTTTTAACACTAAAAAATTTAGGCATTCTGGTACCACTGTGGAGTCTCTCTATGGAAGACTACTGCTACAAGTAATCAGTGCATGTTCTCTGGGAATAATTCCCAGACTTTTCCTCCATTGCTCCGCTTTTAGAAGATCGTCTTCTTTTAAGTCAGTGGTATTTCAAGCAATTACTTTCTGTCTTAAAGTTCAGAGAAAAAGACACTTGCACATACCTCTGACTTTGACTCCTACTATAAAAATGTTTTAGCAGCACCTCTGCCTAGTGGGTTATTTTCTCTTGGCTCTAAGTAGAAATATTGCTGAGTGAAGTGCATCCTTCTCATGGTATACTAATTGGTTGATTGCTTTTCTCACTCTGGCTATTTTTACAAGTTGATATTCCATGGCTAGTTTTCAGTCTGAGGAAGGCTGTGTCATAACTGAGCAAACTGTTAGAACAGCCACATATCCTGCAGCAGAATACTGTAGAAGTGCTAAGGAACTGTGATTTATAAACTTGGCACAGTTGGTAAGATTATAGACCACAAATACCATGTGGATAGGCTCAGATAAATCTAACTGTCTTAGTAGTAGATTGTGTTGTTAGGAATGAATTCATATTCCTTTGGTTTAGTTAACTAATACTTCAGTATCTAATCTGAAGCAGTAACCTAGATACCGTCAGTATCTGAGAGAGGGAGGGTAGCTTAATCTATACCTTATCACCTCTACTTGGACAAATGGAACATCCTGTAGCATCAGTCTGCAAAGAGATGGCTAACACATGACATGGTGTGATTTGAGGTGGCAGTATCAGAGCAGATGCTCACATTACAGCGTCACAGATAGGGGATTTTTTGGCTCAGAGCTGGCAAATGTGGCCCGTTCTGGAGTCTGTTGTTCCAATATCACCTTTGATGTTTGACAGTGTGTTTTTTTCCCTCAGCAATCAACCCCTGTCCTTCCTAGCTAGGCAGCTGATCTGGTGGACTCAATCACTGACTTTCTGTCTTGCTTTGGCAGCCTAGGATGTAGGTTTGAAGTGGCACAACTTTCTTCTCATGAAAGAGGGGCCAGCTGCATGGGGTCAGAGAAAAGATTTCCTTATCTGTTTAAGCTCTTAATTTATAAGAAATGATTTGTCACATTCTGTGAAGACATATGTATTCATGTGCCTGTCAGTGAGGTGTAACTGGGTATTATAAGGTGTGTAATACAAGAGACGTAACATTTTCATGAAGAGAGCAGTACTTGTGTTATTAGTTGTTTGCCTGTAGAACGTGTGGTGAGACATTGGAACAGGTTGCCCAAGGAAGTTGTGACTGCCCTATCCCTGGAGGTGTTCAAGGCCAGGTAGGGTGAGTCCTTGGGCTGCCTGATCCAGTGGGATGTCCCTGCCCATGGCAGGGGGATTGGAACTGGATTGTCTTTAAGGTCCCTTCCAACCATAACTATTTCATGATTCTATGATTCTATGATTTTCAAACCAGGTATCCTTTTTTAATTTGGCATTTAATATCTAATATCCACTGTGTGTCCATAGAAAACCTGGTTGAGGATGTTCCATTAGTAATAGACTGTCAGGATTCTTAAAGTGCTATTCGTGTTTCTTAGAGGGTGCTGTGACAGTATCACAACATCTTCAGAAGGGCCTGCAACACAGGGGGAGAGTGAGAAATTTTTAGTGTATTTATCCTACCTACAATAAGAAAGGAAATCAAAGCAGTAAGTTCCCACAGGGGTAACGAGACACCTTATTTCCACCTATTTCACCTCAGGCATTCAGTCCTTTTTTCAGAACTAAGTTCCTCTCACTGAACTTCATGGCCTCAAGGAGGCTCCTGTGGTAGGACTTGAGACTGAAACCAGATACTATTACTAGTTCTTGTTGAATGGGAAAGCTGTCTCCTCTCAGCTTCTGATACAGTCCACAAACCCTATTTTTACTTTGATGCAGGGTTCCATTGAATTTACATTGTGGAAGTAAATTTTATTTCAAGTCAGTCATTATTGGGTTTTGTTTGGCAAAGATTCCCAAAATGAAATAATGGTTCTTAAATAAGGCTTTATTTATGCCAAAATGAGGAATACAGCTGCTTCCCAAGGGCATTGTAGCAAATAACTGAATGGAAACAGAAAATCCAACTGCCCTTTTCTTCCTTACAAATGAGAGGAGAAATAGATTACTTGAGAACATTTGGAGATTTATACACAATAAAGAGTCTTATTACTGTTTCGGTTATTGAAACAAGTAGAACAAAAGTACAATTGCTGTAGTAATTATGCTAGATAAATCATAAGCCATGGCAAGAATAGTCAGTTAACTAATGAAACAAGAACTGTGTGATGAAGATGCCCTCTCATTTCCTGGAGGCCTCCTTATCCCTCTACTCTTGGACAAAACTGCAGTATGAAGCCATTGAATAAGAGCAGCAATTATAACCAGACAAAACGAGAATTTCATCTCCCCTGAGAGCTATCTATTATGTTCTGCCATGCTCTGTTCTGTACTGTTGGGCCCACACTTCTCTCTGTTCCTGCTTTTTTCTTTTGTTTATAGTCCTACTGAAAGAGTTGCCATTGCAAACAAAGGTAATATAATGTGTGACGTAGAAATAGTTCAGGAACAAACTCTTCTCTTTGTAGTGAATGCCCTGATCATAGTTTTCAGGAGTGGAGCCCCTCTTCATTTAATTTAATTAAACATTTCATTTAGTTTTTGGTATTTAATGTGTTTCTCTGAGGATAACACTTTCTACTCTGGTATTGGAGTATTTGATGCTCAATGAGACAGCATGGACTCAATACTTTTACAAACATAAAGGTCAGTACAGGATGCCCTGAAAATGTTTTCCTTTTTGACCTGTTAAGAGATTCTGTGACATTATGTTCTTACTATATTTCTGTTGTCTCTATAGAAGACATCTTTGTAAGCCACTGCCTTTAGTGCCTTGATCGTCTCAGTTCTAAACATCTCTTTCCAATTACTTCATTTTGATTTGGGACAAGCACTGTTTAATATCTTCATCAGTGACATAGACAGCAGGATCAAGTTCACCCTCAGCAAGTTTGCAAGCTGTGTGGTGCAGTTGACATGCCTGAGGGATGGCATGACATCCAGAGGGACTTGGACAAGCTTGAGAAGTGAACCCATGTGAACCTCAGGAGGTTCAGCAAGGCCAACGGCCAGGTCCTGCAGTATCAATACAGGCAAGGGGATGAAGTGATTGAGAGCATCCCTGCTGAGAAGAACTTCGGGGTACTGGTGGATGGAAAGCTGGCCATGAGCCAGCAATGTGCACTTACAGCTTGGAAGGCTAACTGTCTTCTCTACTGTATCACTAGCAACACGACCAGCAGGCCAAGGGAGGTGATTCTGCCCCTCTACTCTGCTCTGGTGAGACCCCACCTGGAGTACTGCATCCAGCTCTGGACCTCCCAGTACAAAAAAAGCCATGGACCTGTTGGAGAGGGTCTAGAGGAAAGCCACAAAAATGGTCAGAGGGATTGAATACCTCTCCTATGAAGAAAGGCTGAGTTGGAATTGTTCAACCTGGAGAAGAGAAGACTTTAGGAACACCTTATTGTGGCCTTTCAGTACTTCAAGGCTGTCTACAAGAATGATGGCGACAAACTTTTTAACTGATCCCGTCCTGACAGGGCAAGTGGTAATGGCTTTAAACTAAAAGAAGGTAGATTTTTTATGATGAGGGTGGTGAAACACTGGAACAGGTTGCCCAGAGAGGTTGTAAATGCCCCAGTCCTCTGAGCAACCAGATCTAGTTGAAAGTGTGCCTGCTCAGTGCACGGGGGTTGGGGTAGATAACCTTTAAAGGTTCCTTCCAACCCAAACTTCCATCCTATGATTCTATGGGTTTATGGTCCTATGGTTTCTCTCTACAATTACTAGTATAGGAATCTCCATTCATTGAGCAGTCTATTTTTAAGACCTAAGTTATTTCATTCTTAAAAATTTATAAGCAAACTGAAAAATAGAGAACTACGTGCAAGCATCCCATTAGGTTAATTCTATTATTCTGCAATAGCATTGTTCATAGCAGGTTTAAATATTATATTTTGAACTGTGCTCCTTAAGAGGGTTTACTTAATCTAATGACTGCTTTATAATTATATTAGTATTCATTAGTTCTGAAATAAGTATTTGTGTATCAAGGGCTTGCACTGCAAACCTTATGTTGTTGGTTTTATTCTCCTGACTCATACCTTGTGGAGGAGTAGGTTGTTATTTGTTACGGTTCTTTTCTTTGCTGCAACATAAGAGAGGATTCTAATTACAAACTGAAACATAGAAAGAGTTGTAAGAGCATGTCCTCTGTGTATATTGAAGGTATGGGTGGATGCTTACAGGAAAACGTTCTGGCTTAGAATGAAGCAAACATGCTGCAATATAGTCAGAGTTGGACACTTTCCTAACAGGTATGCACACCCCTACTGTGAGGGAAGAAGATGATTTTCATCCTTCAGAGAAGCAGGAGGGGATTGTGTTTCGTTCTTCATAAACTTTCTGCCTGCCTGCCTGCTGTGTGAGGAAAGGTTTGATCTCCACAGATCAAACAGGACACACAATGTAATAATGAACAGGTTTCAGAAGAGAATTTGAGCCAAGTTTCAGGGCTGCATCTATGCAGTGCCTGTAACTTTCTGGTGGATGGGGCGGGGGGGGCAGGGCAGGCACTGCAGAGCTCTGGGGAGCTGCCTTGTGCTCCCTCACTGTAATTTCCTGAGATATATCATGCTTTTCTCCTAACTTCCAACCTTGTTTTGTCTTGAGTCTGCATAGTTTTCTGGATGTGGACATCTGGCCATATTGTTTCCACTGGGAGAGAGGAAGGAGAGGCAAGGGTTGGGACTGTGTTGAGCGCGTAACCCTGAATATTTGCAAAGTATTCATGCAGAGCACTGTGCACACCTGGAGGATAGACCTTCTCTTTTCAAAGTCCAAGCCTGCCTTTTAAATATGTACTCTGTGCAAGAGATGATGCGACTCCTGACTGCTTTCCTGCTGTCTTCACCTTTCCATTCCTTTCGCTTATACATAAACTGACAGACTTTCTTGTGTGTGCAGTTGCTCCCCAGGGAAGCCTTCCTGACTGACTGTGCAACAGGAGTTTCTGTTATTTCTGTGCATCATTTTACAAGTAGACACTTAACCATCTCTTTGTATCAACTGTGTGTGTACCAACTTTTAAAAGAGCTGGACCCATAGTTGTATTTAGCATCTTCCAGAATATGACTGCAATACCGACGAATTGCAAAATTAATTACAAAAGTCTGGGGTTTTTTTTCCCTGATATTTTACATTACGTTAATATTGTCATTATTTTTTTTCCTTTATCTGCTGAGTAAATGTGGTCTCCATCATCAGATGTTTCTGCCACAGCAACGACCCAGTCCTGAGCTTTTATTTGCTTTCCGAGTTCCATGTCAGTTCCAGAAATGACAGATGACTTCAATTTTAGCTTTTATATATATTATTATTCTAGTTAAAACATGCTCTTTCTTCTTCCACCACCATCAGACCTCTGATGGAATGCTTTTGTTAAAGAGCCTGTTGATTTCTTGTTCTTGTAGGTTCACAAATCTTTATACATTCTCATCATACACTGCCTGTATGATGTACAGTGCTATGTGTATAAAATGTGAAAATACTCTTCCTCAGGCAGAGTTCCTCTAGAGATCATGCCTATATATCTTTCTAAAAGCTGGTGATCTTCTGTAAATGCTACTGAATATCCAGCCATTAATGAACCCTTCTTGATGGTGAGAACAGAAACTGTTTCTTAGAGATCTTCTTCTCACTGAATAAGATTTAATGTTATTTATTTAAGATTTTGACTATAATTCCTCTTTTCTCTGAAAATGAACAAGAGAAATCAAATGTTTTTAGGCTTCAGTATCAAACAAAACGTTTCTGTCATCAATTAAAATGTTCGGATGAAGAAGTAAAATTATAGTTTAGTGCCATCTCAAAGAAATAACAATGGAATGGGTTGTAATTTTTTTCAACTTAATTTTTTAATAATTTTAATAATAATTTTAATAATAATTTTAATAATTAATTTTAATAATACACAATGTTATGGAATTTTCTGTAGAGTAATTTAGTTTTCCTTAGTATTATAAATAATTGATCATATTTCCTATTTAGGTGGAATGAGCAGCAACTTATCCTGTTTAACCTATCCAGTTCATAAATGCCTGAAGGAAAAAGAGAAAAATCAAAATGGGTCTCTAAGACACCAAAATGTGGTAAACAGTTGAGATGCTGGCAGACCAATAGGAAAATGAATTCCAGAGTCATGGATGACTTGCACAAAACACATTGGAACTGTTCTAGCTACTCTAGAGCACTGCCAGTAATGAATAGAAATCCACTGCTACTGCAATGCCTTCTTGCAGGGAGGGAAAGAAGAGGCTTTTCAAGTAATCAAGTTGCTAATATTTAGTATAAAACAATATGGAGTATAGTAAGTAACCTGCGTGAATCACAGACACTGAGCTAAGAACTTTGCTAACAAGTTTTTTTTTCAGTTAATTTTGCTGTGCTGGAAAGAAAAAAATACAGCTGAAAACTGTTGGGCTGTTCAATAATTTCAATAACATAAAGCATTCAGCTTTCAAATCTTAACAAAACTGAAGTAAATCTTGAAACCATATATTAAGTGCTATTAAAACATATTTATCGAAGCTGTATTCTGGGTCTTTTTTGGTTTATTAACCAGGAGTGTAGGAAACCCATGTGTGTTTTACAGAAAAAATAATGAGTGTGGAGGTCAACTAGGACATTTAATCAGATTTTATACAAAACATTTCACATAGCTGTAGCTAATGCTTTTGCGGATAGGATTTTGTGCCCACTGTAATGAGGTCACTTTTCCCATCAGCTGCTGCTTCTTGTTTCTTTCCCAATGTAGCACATTTCGCTAGGTAAAAACATAATAATTGTAGTAGTGTATATTTGTGTGAATTACAAAAACAATTTCACTGGGTAGGGATGAAATAAATTCTCTTGTGCCCAATTGTTCCCTAGATAACTGTGACCTAATCAGGATTAATGAGACTTATTTTCCCATGAACCTGAATCAATACTGCTTCACTCCTTCAATCCTTTGCTGTTAGTCAGTTCTCTTTCTAGCAAGCAGTAATATTCCTCCTTTATATACTAAGAATTTATTTTTATAGCTCTGGAAAGGTGTTTCAGTTTGTCAGACATGGCAGTACAGCAAATAGCCTTATTTATGACCTCTTGAGAGACAAAGTTAGCAAGATACTGCTGTAACTTCTCACTGAATTGCCATTGTTTTATTGTGTATCTGCACCATTTGTAGTCTCTTGTAGCTTTCATAAACCTATCCTTGGACACAAATGCATGGTATGTCACAGAGTTCAGTGGAGTGTTATTAATTTCCAAGTTTCCCTGTACTGATTCGTTAACTAAATCCTCCATTCATCAGATAGAAACAAAATTGCAGAAATGTTGGAGTTAAACCATATCAATTTTTTTCAACTAAGTATACAGTTTGAAGCATGTTCTTTATAAATATTCTGCACTTAAAATTAATATTTGTGGGTTTTTTATGTTCAAAGCTATTCTCAGGTACTCAGTGAGAACACCTTGATTTATTCCAGATCTGGAAACAAGTTCTGAATATAAAGAGTAGGGTTTTTTCCCTTTTTTGCTTTATTTTTCTACTTATTCCTCCCAATAATTAAAATTTTTATTTACTTTAACTAACCTTGTCCTAAAACTGAATACTGAGTGCTGTCTATGCTTTGCTTTGAACATCTGCAGCCTTCTGACTAGAAGGTGATTGAATTATAGTAGAATCACAAAATCAATTCTTTCAAAGCTTCATCAGGTAGACAAGAAAAGATTTTGAGGTGCATGGCACAATCTCTGTGTAACTCGGAGTATATGATGCGTATTTTGTATTTTGCTTTGCTTCTAAATATTAATTTTGAAAAGGGAATTATCATAGTCATATTTCAACTTAGCTGGTCCATCCTATTGCTGGCACGTGACAAACAATGAAGATATTATGGGGCAGAAATGATGAGACCAAAAAGGAACTACGGGAGCTACATGTCCTTTGGGCATGTCGTTATCCACTTTGTGGCTAAAGGACAGCCTTGGCACCCAATTACTCCATGTGAAAAGAGTTTAGGTGGCAGCCTGTCAATGTGGTATATTGCCCTTCTCCCCACTGCTCTGGTCAGCTGGAAAAGCTTCCATGGTCTTTATTAGTTCCTGAGATGTTACAAAGATTGGAGATGAGCAGCCCGATAAATTGGGCTGTTGCTTGTTGAGGAAGAATATTAAGAGCAGAAAGCATTGAGATCTGGGAAGCAATGGCAGAATGCCCCAACATGACGCGATCAGTTCCTAAATGGCCTGCAGAGAGCACTGCATTTTGAGAAAACCGCTTTTTGAAATGTTTTAGATATTGGATTAGCCTATTGTATGTAAAAGACAAAATGCTGGAGTCTCAGATCTTCTGGTGAGATCAGTGAAATCAGTTTGCTGGAGCAGAAACACCTTCTACCCTAAACCTCTAGACATCATTCCATTTAAATTGTCCAGGAAAGGTTGAAGGTTGACTTGGTTTTGGTCTTTTTGTTCTCATGCAGGAGTTGATGTGGTTGGAAATAGGAGCTAGACAAATGACAAAACCCAAAGCATCACCTCCACCTCCAACTAAACCTACAAATGACTTTCAAAGGATCGTGATGGACCTTGTGTTTTAGGTCAAGCCTCAATGATTGCTTTAATTTCTTGAAGCCAAATATCTTGTATCAGATGGTGATCGTATTATGTGACCTGTGGTCTCTTATGGCAGGACTTTTATGAGAGGTTTCTTATGAGGTCTCTCATATCTCTGAATCTGGTATAACTTCTTAGAATAAAAAAGTTTGTCAGAAGTTTTATTTCTTATTTACTAAATTTAACAGATCTACTTAAAAATTGTTCCTTTTTGCATGTTCTTCTCCCTTCTGTGGTGTGATGTAGAAGTAGCAGTAGTGCTACACTGGGGCTTTCCATTCAGGAGCACATAGATTGTCATTCTCTTTGGACAACTTTTCTCATCCAAATGTATTTGATTCATGTGGTTGGCAGGAAGCATATTATCTGGCATTGGGCATGTTAAGAAAAAAGAGTAATTCAAGGTAATTTATTGATTGGTAATATCAGAACTAGCCCTTGTACATTCATGAATAAGCAACAGCACACAAGTAACAATGCTCTTTGACTTCTGATTAGTCCTTCCAGCAACAGTTACTTATAGAAGGTGGAGTGCCATGATGTTGGAAATGAGCATGATTTCAGTATTTTGCTCAAAAAAATTATGGCTTTTTATAACCAGAGTGAAAACAGCATTAACTTCCAAGAGAATTCTCCATAAGGAGAATGAATGTTAACAGGACTTCAGTGCCTCTGCGAATGCATGTAGAGCCGTCTCACTTTATGATTGCATGCTGAAATGGCAATGGGAGTGAACAAAACGAGAGAGTAGAATCCGTATACAGAAATGTTTATTTATACTTGTGAACAAGTGATTGTGGTCTAATATATTTTTACACCTATTAGCATTACGATTTCCAAAATCTTCACAAGCATGTCTATGGCAGAGAAAGAAGTTTCCATGTGTAGTGATAAAGGCCTATGTCTTCCTTATTTCAGTAATCTTTCATGCACTTTATAGTCATCAAAGTTTCTGTGTAATTTCTGTTGGCTTAATTGTTGTGGGTTATTTTTTATGTCAGAGCTATTGAAGAGTAAAAGTTTTTTGAAAAAGGGAAGATTTTGAGATTTTTTTTTTTTAACTGAGGCATAGTGTTATAGTTTTGGATATATATGCATGTATATATATGGCTTTATGTCACTTCTTTAATGGATACAGCTGACTAAAAAGGGTGCAGAACCTACTCCAAAAAGAAGCTTAGTATAGGACTAAATACAACGCTTCTTCGGTATAAAAATACAGTCATTATTGAAAGTGCAACTGGAAATTATTCTCCTTCTGGTTCCTTAGTCATATGTTGATGTCACTAACCTGATTTGAAATTAAATATTATCTACTAGTTATTACAAACACTTAAATGTTGAATTATTAGACTGTATTAATTTCTTGGTTCTCCTTGTACCCTGCTGCTCCGTCTGCTGCATACTTTTCCTACTAAGCTATTTCCTACCTACCTTTTCATGCTTCTATATACAGTGGAGGAAAAGAGCAAAGCAAAGAGAAAACAAGAGGTTAGTGGCGTATATTCACAATGAAAACAGTTTAACTAAGAATGTGACTTTTAAACCAATTCACTGATACCTGGAATGTACATGTCCAGACCTTAGTTGTTACCTGAATCATTGTAATTAACATACTATCAAAAGTTTTTATAGCTTTAAATAAATTTTGATATTTTTTAAATTAAATTTAAATGCTTTTCTAATATGCTGACAAGTTGTTCAGCTATTGAGGGTACGAGTGAGAAAAACACAAGTAGAGTATTTATAAATGTAAAAATAGAGGTAAAAATATTTACAAGCAGACACAGGTAAAGCATTTTTCAAAAAAATATCATTTTGTAGTTCATCATCCCAGACTACAAAAGAAAAGAAAAAAGCCAGTGAAAGATGTAGCTATTTGCCAGCACAGCGTGTTAAGGAGTGTTGAGTGGGTTTTGAAACATTAACGTGCAGTTCTTTTCTATTCCAGTTCTTATTTGAAAATGACTTTATCTGTCTTTTCTAAAAGTGATACTTTTGCTTTTGAATTATAAATTGATTTTAAAATGGTTGTTTTTAAAGCCCTCTTTTATAACCCTGTCAGAGCTGTTTCCTACTGATGTGCAAAGTTAATCACCGTACTTAACTCTAAAATTACTATAAATTTCTGCAAAAACATAGGCACTTGGAAACTGCTTAGGCAGCAGGTTTCTGGAGACTTAGCAGCTTGGGCATTCATGATTGAAATAGCTTCACTGGTTCTGAGAAGGCACAATTTTAGTTAAAGTTACTGTAAAAAATAGCAAGGAATATTTACAGTGCTCACAGAAAAAGCAGCTTTCCAAACCCTACAAATAAGAGCAATTAGAACTGACTGTTCAGGTGATTATCAAAGTGTTATTTAATGAAGACATTTAGCTTTTTTTTATTAACAAAGACAGAGTTCATGTTATTTGATCATCGATTCATTTATCTGTTTTTATTTTCTCATTTTGATAACACAGAGAAGACCGAAACATTTATTCTTTGAAACCTCTTTGGAGCACAGAGCTGGTACACTGGATTTGCACAAGCTCTGGTGGTGGAAAGGAGACATATGCCATATGGAGACATATGTCCCAGAGGAGCTGGGTAGAGTGGGTTCTAGGAGCTACAGTTTCCACAGCAGAAAGAGTGAAATAGATTATGACAACCTTGAAGTGATTTTCATTTACTGTGGCAGGTGAAAACTGTGATATTACCGGACTAGGGGTAAAGCACATGAGAAAAGCAAGAGCCACACTTCTGGCATTTCTGAGTGAGATTTTTTTTTAATCTACATAGAAAAGCCTTGACCACTCTTATCAAAGCCAAATTAGGAGTAGGGTTGGATGCATTCTGCATGAGGAACACTGGGGATATCACCCTGTTTTTCTCATGCCTGAATAACACTTTTGAAGTATTGAAGTTGTGGCTTAAATGTTCCTCTGCTTGAGTCCAGCCAGCACTGGGCACTTAGAATAAAATCCCCTTTTCTCAGCATGGGATTTCACTGTCCAAAATTCATTCTGAAGACAACAGGAATAAAGCCCAAGAGATTCTATCTCTGAAAAGTGAGTAGACTGCTTTGGAAAACCAGGAGCTCAAGCAGATTTCCAGAGGTTGTTACCAGCCAAAAAAAATGCATTTTCTAGGGTAAAATATCTTTCCTTTTAGCAAATATGAAATTTGCTCTGGATAGGAGAGAGCATTGAAAACAGAGCACTAACATCTGTAATGAGCTCAGCCTTTCCTTGTGAATAAATTGCCTCAGGGAAAAGCAGATGCATGTCCTGTTCACTATTTTTGTGACTGTCTCTTGAGGGCAGTCACACGCTGTGGCACTGGCCACCAGGAAAATGCTAGAACTGAGGCTTTTGATGTGGATGTGAAATCTTGCTGTTATTGCTTCTGCTTAATCAATAGAACAAATATTGGTAAAAGCATTAAAATATAAATATTATTAGTGTTATGGATGAGGCTTAGAATTCCTGCTCAGTGAACACCTGGTGAGTAAACATGTAGCTCCTTTTCCTAAATGATTCTGTGATTATAGCAAATGAGGAAAGAGGGTTTTGTGTAGAAACAAGTGAAGGACCACTGGGAGAATAAACAGGTTACAGGAAGCTGCAGGGAAGATAGATGAGCTGAATTTAGATACTCTCCATTATCACACTGAAAGAAATAAATGCAGCTACAAGATCAATAGTTAATGAGGATAACACCAGCTAGCTGAAACACGGTGGGTTTAAGTGCTATGTGAACTAGGAGTTTTAGCTGTATGCTATGCTAACTTTATTTCTCCAGGTGCATTTTCTTTGACATTTACCATGTTGCCCTCAAGCCAAAGGGGTGAAGCTGTGCTGCAGCTTCACTGTGAGCTGCTGTTATGCTGGGGATAGAGTGAGAGCCTGTTGCTGTCCTCAGTGATCAAGCAGGAAACAAGAGCTTTCCCTTTGCAACAAGAAACTCAATGGAAGAAAAGAGAAAGTGAGAAATGACCAGCCATGGAAATGTATTTACCATTATCTGAGACAAAGGCCTGTGAATATATCTGGGATGATTTTGCTGAGCTTTTATCATCATATTTTTTTTGTAACTTCAGTTTGCCAAGAATAGCTCCAAATAATCTATTTAATACTGGTTAAGAAAATACAACAACAGCATTTGTGAATAGGGGAAACCAACCAATCAGATTAGCCTTTATTGGACTTCTTTCTTTCTGACACAACTTTTTGAACACAAGTCCACTTGATGTCTTTGCACCTAATTTCCATGATGTGTTAAATCCTGTCCATGAGAGAATCTACTTATCAAGTTATGGCTGTAGTAGGTGTATTGCAATTGTATCGGACATCACTGTCCTCACTTTAATCCTGAACTTATATGCATGGGCAGTATGTTCTAAACTGCATCGCAGAGCTGACCCCATGGTAGGCTCCTTGACTACCAGAATGGCAGAGGACAGTGAGTGGTAGCCCTTGTATTCTTCTGAGTTATGTCAGTATGTATCTGAGATCAACATGAAGACAAAAGCTCTTTTTCATTAGTGTAACTCTCTTCAAAAAGGATTTTGCTAGGAAAATCTGAGCAGTATCCCATTGACTTGAGTTGTCACAGTAAGTATGTCTCGTTGCTGAAGACTTTACATTAAACCTTGTAGTTATGTTCAGAGTTGACATTTAGGATACCAGAAATACAGACTTTCTTAAATCTAATAACCTACTTCCTGAAATTTGAGGGAGTCTAATCTGTTGTAGTTTAAGGGAATTGGCAGGAGCTGTACGTTAAAGGAAGGACTGTTGATTTACCTTCAGCTCTTTACTCTCTCATTTATTTTGTTAATTTCAGGGCTGGAGAAGCACGAATTTCTCTATACGGGTTTACAAATACACTCAGTGGGACAGATTCAGAAAGGTGGAGGGCGGGGATGGGAAGTATAAAAGCGGAATGTTTGTGGAAGGCGGGAAGAAAGAGAGAATTTATCTGGCTCACCCCTATGTAAAGTTATAATTTAAATAGTGAAAATAAGTTTTAGAACTAAGTGCCTGCGTACAAGTATCTCATACATTCTCGTATATATATTTTTGTTTGTTTGTTTTCACTTGTGGTTCTGTACCCCTTGTTGTTAAGATTTCCTACCTTACTTCCTCTGGTTGTAGTAAAATGGTGATGAGTATTATTTTGGAACAAACCTCACTGAGCTAAGTCAAGTTTCCAAAATGCAATGCACCCTTGTTCACCAATTGCATTTGTAATGTTGTGATATACTCATATTTGAATGAGTACCTCAAATTAATAGAAATTACCTCAGTTCTAGGGTGTGATTTCATTTATAAATTACTTGGAATTATAGAATGGTTGATATTAGAATGGACCTCTGGAGGTCTTCTGGTCAAAACCCCCTCCTCCAAGAAGGGCCACATAGAGACAGTTGCCCAGGACTCTGTCAAGATTATTTTTAATATCTCTAAGGAAGGAGACTCCACAACATCGCTGGGCAACCTATGCCAGTGCTTGGTCACCCTCACAATGAAGAAGTTTACTGATGTTCAAAGGAAACCTCCTGTATTTCAGTTTGTGCCCACTGCCTCTTGTCCTGTCACTGGGCACCACTGAAAAGAGTCTGGCTCCATCCTCTTTGTATTCCCCATCCTTAATTGTTAATTCATAAAATAAAATAAAATAAAATCCTCCCTGTCCTTTCTCCTCAAAGCAGTTTGCAACCTTGCAGAGAGCTCACAAATGCCTGCTTGGATACTGAATTTCTAATAACATGTTCTGTTTTGTTTTTCAGATGGGTCCATCTTTCAGTAACTCAACATTCCAGTCCAAAATAACAGAATCAGCTGATATTGTTGTTGGAATATGTTATATGGTATTTGGTAAGGATGATAGAGTAAAATCACTAAAATATTTTAACCTGTGATTTATGTTAGGTGCAAAAACTTTCAGTGCTAGGAATATAAAGCTGGACAAGAACAGCCACTTTTGTGGTCAAGGCAGTTATCATCTGTGTAATCATTGTTAAGTTTAAACAAGAAAGCATCTCTTCCAGACATCATTGCAAACCATAGAACAACAGCTTGATTTCACATGGCATTTGTTAAGGAAACCTCTCATTTATTAGTATTTTTTTGTCCATGGCCCTCTGAAGATTTATATTTGAAGGTATTTTTCTTGTGTGTCTATAAAAGGCTGCCTAAAACTCAGTTTTTAGACTGTTGTCTGACCTTCTAAACCCATGGTCATCTGATTCTTATTTAATTTTGTGTGTCCATCATAGGTTTTGATCCTTTTTAAAGGTAGAGAGAAAATTCCTTGCATCCTACATTACTGAAAACATTACTTAACTACATATTTCTCTTTTATGCATAATTCAAGATTCTTGCTCTGTTGTCTATTAATGCTAGGAATTATAACAGGCACCTCTGAGAAAATGCTGGATTGCTGAAATTAACTTTTTCTTCTCTATGTTTCCATGCAGGAATATGCTCCTTGTGTGGGAACAGTATTCTCCTATACATCTCCTACAAGAAAAAGAATTTGTTGAAACCAGCCGAATACTTCATTATAAATCTTGCCATCAGTGACCTCGGTATGACTCTGACACTGTACCCTCTAGCTGTAACCTCCAGCCTTTCACACAGGTTTGTTCACTCTGCACATGATATGTAGTACCCTCCACAGGCTTTGGAGGTCTGTATCAGTGATGAAGATTGAATTACTCTGTCACTTTGCTTATTATAAAAGAGGGAATGAGAGAAGTATGCTCTGTAAAAGCAGCTGTATGGACTGCTGGTGTTAATAGTGTTCACCACTATTTGAAGTTACTATCTTTTTGCTTTATACAGGGCTGAGAACATTTTGTTCCAAATATCCACTTCCTACTGTATTTATCCTTTCTGGGCAGTATTATTCAAGTGATGGTGAAATGTTTAATTTTCTTTGAATTAGACAGTGAAATTTGGTACCACAAAAAGAAATCCCTGAATTTACTTATGATCTCCATAAGTAGTGGTAGTGATAATGCATAGAAATGTAGTGATCTGGATTAATTTGTAGGCAAACACTCTGAATGTGGACCATCTTCCTTGTTTCTCTCCTTCTCTCTTCTTTCTCCACATGAATCCTACCCCATATTGTTGTACAAGATCTATTTTTTTGTGATCCTCTTTTGAAGTTTGGAAGGCTTAGGAGGGTCATTATAAGACCTCAGACAGTATTTGTGCAACCCAGTCAGTATGAGAGTGTTTGAGTGAAGGGAACTAGACAGAAAAGGTGAAGGAAGGTCAGAAGTGTCTTCAGGAGATGTTCTGCAGAGTCTGGGACAGGACGGTATTTGTAACATTTTGGTCTATTGCAGTGGATTGCAGAATGTCCCACAACCAATAGGACAAGAGGAAACAGCCTCAAGTTGCGCCAGGAGAGGTTTAGATTTGATTTTTTAGAATCATATTGGATGTTGGAAGAGGATATTTGGATACTGGAAGAGACTGGCCAGGGAAGTGACTGAGTCACCACCCCTGGAGGGATTTAAGAGACATGTAGATGTGGTGCTTAGGGACACTGTTTAGTGTTGGACTTGGCAATATTAGGTTTGTTGTTGGACTTGACGATCGCTTGTGGTTGGACTCGGTGATCTTAGAGGTCTTTTTCAACCTAAATTATCCTGTGATTTTATGACTCTATGTGATTATGCAGTGCTGATTTGGCTTCCCAAAACACTTGACTGAGAAAACTGTAAAAGTCTGTAAAATGCTAGAGATTGTGAGAAAGTAAAGCATTGCTAGCTAGAAGGAGACATCATCAAGGTAGTCCATAAAAATTGACAGAAATTAAAAAAAAATAATTCATTAAAACTAAGTTTTCTTATGAGAGAATGTGTTGAAAATTGCAGTGGCATCAGAATCATTAAGTAGTTCATGTGTGACATAATGGAAAAAACAGAAATTTGGAAGAACTGCTAAGGCAAGATGTACGCTGGTGATGAGACATATAAGTCAAAAATTGATGTGAAGTCAGCTAAAGAGAAGAAAGGGAGAAATACCCTTGTGTTCAAAAATGGAAATTAATTTAATTGCCACAGATGTGAAGTTCATTGTAATCCCCACAGAGAGTTAGGAGTCTAGTCAAGTGGTCAGTCCCAGCTAACATCCACCGAGTTCCCACTGTCCCTCTAAGAGGTGTGTGGTCCAGCTGCTGGTGTTGTACCCAGGTAGTTCTGTAGCAACAATTGAAACTCCATAGATTCCAGTCTAGCACGTGGAGGTAGTTTGAAACTTAGTTTAGCAGATTGAGCGTGTTCTAGACCAGCACTGACATACTGTCAGTGCCTCAGCACAGACATAATCTGCTGTAGCTCAGCTCCTGCTGGGTGCCCCGAGAGTGGGAAATGCTGTAGCCTTTCTGAGCTGTGCTGTCTCCTCAAAGCCCCTAGACTGGGAGATAGAGAGGAACAGTTAAGGAATATCTACATGTTCAGCTAAATATTTGTTCAGAGTAGCATCATGGATCAGTGAGTCACATAGCAGTGTATGATGCAGAGATCCGAACCCTGTTACAATGCATGTTTA
Source organism: Cuculus canorus (assembly GCF_017976375.1). Classification (NCBI taxonomy): domain Eukaryota; kingdom Metazoa; phylum Chordata; class Aves; order Cuculiformes; family Cuculidae; genus Cuculus; species Cuculus canorus. The sequence continues at coordinate 46,580,848 of NC_071402.1, forward strand.
GTAATGTATTTCCAGACGATATATTTTAACAAAAGATATGGAGAACACTTCACCCAACATAACCTCTGGGCAATTTTTTTACTCAGTTAATCAAAATGAAAAAAACTGTGTTTGGTTTGCTGTTCATTTCGGCTTCAATATAAAAAATAGGAGAAAAAAATCAAGTAATTGCTCAGTTTTTACCATATTGGCTTCTGTACTGAAATACTGAAAATACATTGACTAATAGAGAAGATGTCTTCAAAATGTAGCATGAGGCTTTTGATAACCGCTACTGCAAATCATGCAGATGTCAGAATTTGAAAGGCTGGAGGTACAGCGATTCAGACAGATTTTCCTTCTTCTGGAGAACCTTCACAAGCTAATGTGTTGATTTTTATGAAAGCTAGTTTTAAAAATATGCATAAGGATAGCAGAAGTAATAATAAACAGTATTAATTTATGACCTCAGCCTACTACTGGTAAAAGTTTTCATTTTTCTTTTCAGAATGATACTGCTTTGTTTTATAAAAATGTCTTAGATGTGAATCATAAAAATAAAGCAGAACATGATTACTTTTATGGTTGTAAGTTTTCAAATTAGAATATCTTTTGTTCTTTTATCATTGAACAAATAATTTAATCATGCAGTTATATTGAATTTTTAAGGCTACAACTGTAACTATATTTCTGCCATTTAGTTTTACATTTAAGAAAAAAGGATAGCATCTAAGAACTAACTTTCTTGGTTATTTGCCAGGTGGCTGTATGGGAAACAAATTTGCTTGTTCTATGCATTTTGTGGAGTGCTGTTTGGAATCTGCAGTCTCTCAACACTGACATTGCTGAGCACTGTGTGCTGCCTCAAAATTTGTTTTCCATCTTATGGTAAGCTATTGTTTATGTGTTAGGTTACTCAATTTTTCATATGAATGTAGACCACTGTTTTTGCGCTGCATATCCTAGAGAATATTTTTGCAGAACAGGCCTTTTGCATCCAGTCAAACAAGTCTTATTTCTGTGACCATTGATAATTAACTGTAGGGATAGATGTCTGCAACTGATTACTTATAAGTTTTTTAAGGCAGGGTGATAATGTGGAAACATGGAATAGGGCTTCTGACCTGAAAGCAAGGCTAGCCTGAGCAAACCAATCTTTGCAAAGCCTGTTGCTACATTTATACAGATTCATGTTGTGCTCAGTATCCTACAAATATGAGAGAATTCAACTACCTAAGTTTTTGCAAATTTTTGTGAACCATGCCGTATTTTTACAAACTTTTGATATACTACAGTATTTTGAACACCTATTGAAGTTTTGCTTTACTTACCCTGCTCAGCTGCCCGCATATGGAAACTCCATTCAGACATGTTAACTATACTGATCTTCACTGCTTGTTTTGTGTCTTCCAGGGAACAGATTCAAGGGAGAACATGGAAAAATCTTGATAGTGTGTGCCTGGAGTTATGCAGCAGTTTTTGCCTGTTCCCCCCTAGCTCACTGGGGAGAGTATGGAGCCGAACCATATGGAACAGCCTGCTGCATTGACTGGCATTCCACCAACATAAACGCCATATCCATGTCGTACATCATAGTTCTCTTTGTTTTCTGTTTTATTCTCCCTTGTGGAGTAATTGTCACTTCCTACTCTCTTATTCTGATAACTGTGAAAGAATCCAGGAAAGCAGTGGAACAGCATGTCTCTGGTCCTGCCAGGATGAGCAGTGCACAAACCGTTACTGTCAAGGTATTTGAAAGTTAGTCTTTGCAAGCCATACTTGGCACAGCTGGGCAGTACCATTTAAGGACTGAGAAAGTTCCTGAAAGGGATTAAAGATGGAAAAGAAAATTGGTCCTTACTGTGTTTTCATTTCAGTCCTCAGTATTCTCTTTTGCAGGTTTGCTGTGTGGCAATAAGTTGCTAAACACAAAAATAGAGGCAGTGTTATTTCTGGAAGGTGATAATTAAGCTCACAGAGCTTCATTACTTGTGAAAATTAAGATTTTTTTATCAAAATGAAGGTTAAAAACTGAAGCACTGTGTAGAAGTGGGTTTGGATCTCATGCTCTTGCACCACTGCTTATGAAAGCCAGTCTGGATTTGAGTGAGTGAATTCTGCTTGCCAAGCTACAGACATCTGAGGAGATCCAGGCTTAAGCTTTATACCACTAAAGATTTTAAATAGTATTGTAGAGATAAAATTTTCTTGTTTATTACTGAATAAATTACAAAAGTCACAGAAAACTCTATATCTGTAAATATGTTTTGAAACAAAACCTCTGAAGGCTTATGTTTCACTAGCTTATATAGTAAAATTAAACCTGTGTAACAGTACTTGTTGTGGAAATTATTTCATGTTGGCAAGCTCTTTCCCTGTCTTTTCCAGGAAAATATTAGCATCTGGTTTTTTAATGCACTAAAAAATAAGAAGAGGAACATTGCAGCTAATATTAGGTGTGCTTTACTCCATAGGTAATATATTTCTAGGAAGACATGAGAGTTACCCCTTGACTCTGTTAATTCTCTCCAGTAAGAAAATCCTTGTTTTTTTCCTGATTTCAATGAATCATTTTCTTCTTTCTCTAGCTGTTTGCTTGGCATGTCCTTCTTAGTATCTTTCCCACCACCCTTCCATTTATCTTCTTTCTCTGTTCTGTAATATGGACACTCTCATTTGCAAACACAATTGCATATCTCACAGATCTGCTCCTGTATAGATGAACTTTTCTCTTTTTCATGATAACAAGCTTGGTCTCTCTCTGAGATCTCTCTTCAGACTATCAAGTGCAGTGTAGCTGCACTAGACATCTTAATCTGCCCTGTCTCTCCCTTTGAGTATCTTGGTTTTAACCACAATGGGAAACACCATCCCTCTGTCTGCTTCATGATCTTGTAAGCTAAATATCTTCCCCAATCCAAGCAGTTTAATAACTAAAGAGTTATGTCTAGATCTGACCTCCTCCTTCTTTGTAATAACTCTTAGATGGAACATTTCCCAACTCAAGATCTTAAGTATATTCCTGCCCCACTCCTGGATATTCAGTAGACATTAATTTTCTTAAGTCTTTAATTTGACTATGGAGTATTATCCTTTAACTCTTAAATTAACTTTTAAAACTCTTCATTGCTTATACTAATGGACTTGCTTACTCCTGTTCAGTGAGACCAAGATGCTGGTTACACTATATGCTCACAACATTCAGAAATGCACGTGCATGTTCAATGTTTCTTGTTATTCTTATGACTTCCTGCTAATAAATGCTGGCTAAATGAAAAAAAAATCTTCAAAACTTCCTTTGTGATGTTAACATAAAAAATCATGCTGGTATATCATATAGGCTGATATTTGTTGGGCTGGTGGTACACTAGGAAAATTGTCATGTACTGACAAGTATTTCTTCTTTATATTTCCTGATTTTTTTCCCCTCAAATTTGCTCAAATATTCACTGTTAGACTGTAAAGTCTTCAAGTTATTCTGAGACTCTATATCATCCGCAGATAATATCACATAATAATAATAATAATAATAATAATAATAATACAAACAGCAAATAGTTATACATGATAATCCCTTGGAGATATCTGCTAAGAGAATGGTGTAAGTCAAACTCATAAGAGCAGTGAGGAGAGAAGAGAGAAATTTCCTTCTTTTCCCCTCCCCTTGCCTTAAGAATACCTGCTAAAACAATCCACCTTAAATATGTCAATTTTGTAACGTAATTAGAATGATTATTTGTTGAACTGTAGTTCTAGTTCTTGTACAGAATTGATTGATAGCCTGTCTGTCATTCTTCTGGTATTTTCCATTCTGCCACTGACATCAGGTCACTGGTACTTAGAAGTCCTGGTCAGGTTTTACCTGTGCCTCTATGGTCTGATCCAGCTTCAGCTGAAGTGTTTGGACAGTGCTTTAGTCTTGAAAAGCTAAATCCAGAAAATTACTAAGGCACTTACAATGGGACTTAGAGACTTATGAGTCAGGCTATACCCAGAAATATGATTATGGAAGCTCTTCCTTGGTGGCTGCCTGTGTCTCAAAGCTCTAAGAAAATACCACAGGTTCCTCTGTAAGCATAAAGACTTCCCAAGTTCCTGCAGTTTGCTTTAATCTGTATTGCCTGTGCCTTAATATCTACCTCTTTCCTAAAATAAATTAACACAACAACATCATAGTGTTCAGTTTAGGCCCTCTTTATTCTATTTGTCTATTAATGATGGAATATTTTTATTAAAAAATACAGATATCTATTATTAAACTACTTTCCATATTAAAAGATTTATTTGTAGTGGGGGTTTTTTTCTGTGGTATTTTAGAATGACAATAGCAAGACTTTTTGAAAATGTAATGGGAGCTGCATGGTGCTATTAGTGTTAGTAGTGGTTGTAAATTTGCAAGCTTGGCTAACTGCTGATATTGCTTTTATTATTATATAGCATCATAAAAATCAATTATAATGCGTACAGAGGACAATACTCTCATGGAATCTCTTCACAGGTGCATGGGTTTCCCAGCTTCTGGAGAAAACATGCTGTAAGCACACAGATAAGATGGATAAATATAATGAATTTAAATAGAGATGTAGAAAAATGCCTCTTCTCCAGGAATTCCATAGGATAAAGCCATTTTAGTAACTCCCCCTATGTGTTGCAGGAGCAAAATCACCATGAGTATAACTTCATGTCTCATCAAATTTTTGTCCAGACGTCATCTCTGAATTGTCTGGAGTACATCCAGTGTAAATCATGAAGGGTAAGCCTTTGACTTGAGATATCTTAAGTTTTTGTTATGATTCAGACATTGCATATAAGCTTGGACAACACTCGTGGTTCTCAGCTTGTATTTCTTTGTGGCTGTAATCTGTGATACCTCTGAAGCACCTGATTTATGACACTGAAGTATCATTTGGCTGAAAAGGAAAAGGCTGAATAATTCATGTCTCTTTTCTAATATTATTTCTTGAAGAAACTGATTTTATCCTTTTTTTGGAATGCAATGATATTCAGAGAAACAACACAAATCCTTGGAGGTTAATTGGTCTTAAATTGGATTTCTACAATGCACAGACATAGTGCTTAGGGTTTTATTTAATCCACTTGAAGATTTTTTTTTGTTAAATTAATAGAAATTTTGCAACCAACATTAATACAGGGTGTCTCACTACTCTGAGACTAGAAGTATTGTGTATCCACTGGTACAAGCCATCTTGAAAGCTATGGCTAATTACAGGTGGGAAGACCTATGAGCATAATAGGAAATATAATGGAAATGAGGTTGCGTAAAGGTTATTCTTCCAAGAAGACCTACAGTTTAGAATTCCAGATGCTAAATCTCAGTAATTCATTGTAATGAGTAAATCTGCTCCTGAAGGAAAAGAATTACAGCTTTTCAATCCCTGTCTTGATTTTGTCCACCTTGAACATATGCTTCAGTTGTAAGGCAAAGCAACATTGGGATTGGCTGCAGGCATTTCAAAGTCTTAATGCCAGACTTACACTACTGACTTCATAATACATATTGATATGAGATGGAAGCAATCAGTTTTTTGGCAAATGTAGGAGAATCTGGTTGACCGATAAAGAACATGTTGAAAGTGTCTTACTGTCAAGGCCTGTTACGGAAGAATGCAGACATTTCATTTGGGGAGAACATGGAATTGAGGTTCTGTTACTTTAATACAGATCATCTTGTTTATTATTGACTTTTACTTTTGTGTAGCATAAACGTTTATAAGAATGAGACATGAGAGAAGTGCTTTTAGACTTTCATGTGACCATGGCTGAGAAAAATAAAATCTTTCAGGAAAGTGGCCTTCATTTTTGTGTTCTGTCGCTTGACTAGTTCATTTATAGTGATCGCTGCTACACATCTAAAAACATTAGGCTTTCCAGATGTGTAGTCTTATAAAGTTGCAAAGCATCATGGACAAAAGTACAAGATATGTGTTTTTAAATCTAGAAAAGGTTTACAGAAGAAAAAGAGGGCAGATCAAGGGTATGGGACAGCCTCTAGTCATCCAAAGTTCATGAGACTTATGTTGCAGTGGGACAAATACCATTTTAACTCCTTCCCTCCCAGCATAGGAACAATATAATTAACTGTTCTCATCTATTGCTTTTCAGACTTTGCCGTAATTTCTTTGCTATATTTTGCAAGATGCAATTGTAACATAACTTGTCTTTACAGGCCAGTAAAATCCCAATCTGCAGAGTGTTTTGCTGGCTAGTTTCATGACTTCTATGTGGAGTGAAACTCTGCAAGATGGGAAATAACAGCCGATATTTCCCTTACTGATGAGAACTGGAGCAAGTTTAAACTACCAAACCAAGGCCATCAGTGTAGTCAAAATTAGTTACAAGAGCCAAATTTAGGAACCACTCTTGATTTGCTGGGTACTTATGGTGACCTGAATACTCAGAAAGTTTGCACAGAGACAGAGTCTGCCGTTCTCTTTACTGCTTTACTCTTGCAGGCTTTTGAAGAAAGAGAGCCGTGCTAGAGGCTGATTAATGAGATTGGATTAGTGAGCCTTGCAGTCTTCAAGGACTCAGAGGCTAAGTTTTGCGGTCCATGCTCTGTGACTTTAGCTTAAATTTACTAAGCAGAATGGAGAGGTGTTTTGTAGGAACTTGTCTTTATCTTGTGAGCCACTGTAAGGGACAGGAAGAGTCTTAGTAAAGGATGGTGGATGAACTGACAGATTTGAGGTGGTGAAGGATGGATCAAGGGACAAGAGCCGTTTCCTACATTTGTTCCCAGCTTTCATAATTGCAGTGGATGCTCCTTGATTTCTGAAAATAGAGCCGTGGCAGCTGTTGGTGCAGGCCTTTGTTAAGATTCTTGATGAAATTTAGGAACTCCCTCAGGCACTTCAGTAGGCAGGGGTGGGTGATGGGCATTCTGGGGACAGGCTGGCTTTGGCCACTGGGGCTCACCGGGAATTTGCTTGGTGTGTGTTGCAGGTGTACCTGTGCATACTGACTCTAAAAAAAACTTTGATTTTGCAACTCATAATACATGAAAAAGGTTGTGCTGAGGATACAAAGAAGGGCATAAACCAGCTCTGGATATGCTCTGTAGCTGTAAACCCCTACAAGAAAATCTGTCTCTAGATCTAGCACTGGAATTTCTCCTCTGGGGGAGACTAGATTTTCCTCATCCATGTGCTTTAGGTGGCCCTAGGGCAGGACAAGTGGAGACTGTGTTTAGTTTTCAAGTGTTTAATTAATCAGGAGGCATGTAACGATCCCATCTACATGACAACCAAGCTAATCCATGATGCAAGGAGAATGGCTTGCACTGAAGATACATAGTTGATGTACACATTGTAAATGAAATGCTTATGACAGCACTTCTACTACTGTTTTCTACTTAGAGCTACAGGTAATATATCTACTTAGATATATCACAGGTAATATATCTTAGTGCCTGACTACAGGAGAGGGCAAACCCATTTATGTTTATTTTTTGTAAGCTATGCAGTAATCATAGGGCTTACTTAAAAAAATATAGGCAGATCCCAAAAATTTTGAAGTGGTAGCAATTAGATAACACTAAAATTTTTTTTGACATATTTTAGCATGACAATTGAAGAAGAATCACCTTGCACAACTCAGCATCACTAAGCTGAGCAGATACAGTGAGATCTAAGTATGTACAAAAGAATAAGTGAACGAAATAAAGCCAGCTTTCTTTAAAAAATGTTGTCAAAGGTCTGTTCCAAGGACTTAAGAGCAGAGTAATCATTGGAAAGAGACCCATTGACTTATTTTGGAGAAGACACCAATATGAATCAGGTGGGCTTTTTTCTGAACAATGGTACTGTAAGAGTATTTTACTGTTTTTCACTTTTTTTACTATATTGTGCTTTGCTCCACGAAAGGAGAAGTAGAATCTATGACATAAATTCTCAAAGCTTAGCCTGTGAATTTCTATTTTCTTTTACCTCTTCCTCTATTTTAGCAAAACATTGGCTCATTGAGTTATTATTTTGCAGAAAAACAAAGTAGAGGTTGTAACAGTCCCTTGAGGCATAAAAAAATCAGTGGAATTAATCTGCTGTTTAGAAACATGCATTTGTATTAAATCTTACAGAATTTGAACATAGTTCCCCTTACCCTGTCTACCATGACTGTGCCCCATCCCGGGTCTGCAGTGCTTCCTTCGGTGCAATCTGGTGCTAAGTGAATGACGATGAAAGATTAGATTGACTTATCTCATGTCGATGCTTTTATAGTACACTTAACTGGATCTTAGCCTGTTCTAGTGACTGTCAATCTTAATTCCTCTACTCAATATCTTTGATGTGAAATCTGTTTGCTTTACTAAAGACACAAATTCACCCAGTGAGACTTCTGGCTTCTGATTGAATATGGAGCAGTGGGCTGCAGTTTGAGCTGAAATTGTTATTTTGAAAACTCCTATGATTCACAACTGTTCTAGATTTTGTTATTGAATGGAAGCAGTCCAGCCTGCCATGGTAATTCCTCAGGATTCAAAAATGCACAGTGCTCAGGATGACACTCACTGATGCCACTTTTGCAGTAAGCATGTTTTGCCTTTGTTTATACTGGCCAGAACAAACTGGATCCAATCTGTTGGAACTGTTCTGAGAATGGTGATAACATGGTTGACCAATTCATCCTAAGACTATCTACAAGGCTTTTAAGATTGTTTCACCCAAAACAAGTCTCTAGAAACCTCTCTGGAATTTAACTTTGAAATAATGCTTCACACCAGTTATTAAATGTATAGACTAATAGACTTTTTGTAATGTATAGGGTCTAGTGATTTATTTTAACATCAATTTTTTTAATGTAATTCCAAAGGGTCAAGTTGTATTACTTGACACAGACTACTTTTAATTTCCATCTTGAATACTGACCATGGACAGCTGGGGCTTACAAATCCCATACATGTGGCACTAGCCTATCTGTAGATAAAACCAGACCTTCAGCTAATGTAAGGAAATAGAATGCTGCAGAATGAAAGAGAAAAATCAATTTCATCTCGTCTTCTGGATTCGTCACCTCTTCATTTATTAACTAGTGTCATTCTGGCAAAATACCTTTTTTTTCAGTTCTGTCAAACCACTCTAACTTTGGACTTCATGTGAGCTCCAACAGATTGGAGGTCTAAATTGTAATCATCCATAAATGCGAAATTTCTCCTATGCCACTATTATTATAGCAGATGGCTTTCTAGAGACATATGCAAATCCATAAATGGATTTTACCATAGTAGAAAAAACAGTTAAATGCCACAGACAATCCTCACAAAACTCATGGTCTATATATTTCTTGCAGTCACCACGCATTTCTTCTTGCAAAATTAAATTTGTGAGACTATTAAATTAGGGGAGAATATAATAACATTTAGAGCATCTCTCTGTGCCTTAAAAGAGTGTATTCCTTCAGTGTTAGCACTCAGGGCCTCCTTCATTCTCACTCTGAAAACAACAGTGTCATTTCTCACAATAAAAACCCCATTATTTTCACAACCTTGAATCCATAGCCAAAGCTGAACTGAGAAAAGTGGTAGATTTGCAGTTAACCGAGCTGGTTAGCAGCTCTGCACTCCCTCTTGCAGAGGGCAGCTCAGGCAAGTTGCACAATTAGCAGCTGAAAACAAAAGTACTTTCCTTACCAATTTTCTTCTATTCCCTTGGATCCAGTACTACGGTAAATTGAATGGATTCTGTACTCTCTTCCCCATTTGGAAAACCACAGTTTTGACAAAGATGGACTTGTGAAGCTTCTTGAAAAGTATCAATATTCTCGTTTCTGTGTTTAAAATATATGTGTACTTCAATCATAAGCAGGGCTGAGAATAATGCTCAGAAAGTTAGTCTTCCTATATATGCTGATGCTTACAGTTTAGTTTAGATTTCTTGAGATTTATTTTTATTGCAGATCTGATACTTATTCTTGCATTTTACATACATGTCTGATAATTTATATATATTTAAAAAAACATGATTTTTTTTAAGGCCTATCCAAGGTTTCTCGATAGATTTTGTCAGGACAAAAAATGGTGCAGTAGGAATTAACTTAAATTCCTGAGTTCAATTTGCCTTCAGGATTGCTCTGGTTTTCTCCTGTCTGATGCCTGTGCGTGGCTCCAGTTGAGCACGAGCAATAAAAGTATGGAAGACATTCTGTACCCAGGAAAACCAGTATTACTCATGAATTGGACAGTAGGTAGGAATGGCTTTGCAATCCAGACAAGCGTTTCCCCAGAATGACATCTTTTTCTTTAGGTCATCTTCGTTTTAGGTTTAAAAAGAATTTTCATAGCACTTCAGTGAAGAGAAAGAGAAATGTAGGAGCTGATACATTGTACCTTTGAAGCTTCAGGCAAAAATAAGTTTTAGATAGAATTAAGTTGATAGACAAATATTTGGAGAACAGTTGAGGTATGATGGAAGACTTTGAGAGACTTTTAACAAGTGGGTTCAATCAAGTGGTATTTTTATGCATATACCATTTTGGTAGCTATGTTTCTCATGCATGTGGGTTTTTTAACTTACTGCTTTTTCTTTTTCTCTGCAAGCTGAGTGTTGCTGTATGCATTGGATTTTTTGCTGCCTGGAGCCCTTATGCCATCATTGCCATGTGGGCAGCTTTTGGATCAATAGATAAGATTCCTCCATTAGCCTTTGCTGTGCCAGCTGTCTTTGCAAAGTCCTCTACACTTTACAATCCGATTATATATCTCCTCCTGAAGCCAAATTTCCGAAACACCATTGCCAAAGATTTCACAGTTTTTCAAAAGTTATGCATCAGGAGTTGTTTTTGTGGCAAGGCACCGGACAACTACAGAATGACTTTGAAAACCAGCCTGCGAACACTTAATGGCAAAAATGAATCAAGCTGTAATTCTCTACCAGTTGTGGAAGAATGTTCTTGTTTCCTCCCTGAGAAACACAGTGGTACTTTTGAATGCTCTCAAAACAACCCAAAATGTTGCCAGGAGAAGCTAAGCACTACAAAACTCTCTCCTCAACAAACTGTCCCCCTGGAGAGCAACTTCCAATCAAAAATGAGACAGCGTAGTAAGAAGTCAGAAAAGGTGGTTGTGTGGGGAGAGAAAAGCACCGAAACTGACACCTTGGAAATCACCTTGGAAACAGTATCTGTACATCAGACATTTACAGACATCTAGAGCTGCTTGCATAAAGCCCTCTGACAGTAATGTTATACTGGATTTATGAATGTAACTTTTTCTAGAGTCCTTCTACTACTGTATTTTTGTAGACTATTTTCCTGTTTTTTTGTTGTACTCTTTGATGAGACACATGCTAGAGCATGCACGTGCTATAAATGCTGCATGATTCTCCCCATGCCAACTTAACTACATTGTGCTATCTTCACATCACAAACTGTCCGACAAATCCTCTCTTAGCATCCTTTTACTCCATTTTCAAGGGAATACCCTAACCGTTGAGAGATTTTCCATAAAGTGTTGCTGTCCTTTCTAAACTGCGGATGTTTTATATTCTATCTGCTCAAAACAAATAATGTGGAGTTTTAAAAGGACAAGCTCATCCTGTTTTAATTGTTATAGCAACTGAAAAGGTAGATACTAACCACAATGCCTGTTTTGCAAGAAATTATGTTGAACAACTACATATGTTGCATTTACTGGGAGTCATGGGTCACATTTTTCCTTGCTTTGAGATGAACAGGCAGGTTCTGACCTCATTCCCCATAAATAAAATCAAAATATTTCTGGTGATTCAAGATAGTACGTAACTTTTGTTTACATTGTGGGGTATAGCTTCCTTTTACCCTTCAGAGTTTTGTACATGAACAATACTTAAGATGTATTTTATTAGATTTCCATAGCCATCTATATGTTTAAAATACATGGCCTGATGAAGAGAACAAAATGTTTACAGGGCATTACAGAAAAGAGAGCCTCCCCAACACGAAAAATACCAGGTTTCTTCAGGAACTCTGAAAAAAGCAATCAGAAAAGGCAGCTGGAATTTGAATGTTCAGAAAGTCTTTTCAGTGCGTGTTTTCTCGAAGACCTCCCAAGACGTATGGGTCAGCAGCGCAGTACAAATAGCAACCTAGTTTTGTGAGGCTGCAACTACTGCAACCTCTGTCTTTGACTGCAGATGAGGTGGGATCAAGCTTTCAGGACCTTTCGGCAATGCTGACCTTTTCAGATGGTGAATCAGTGAAAAACAGAAGTGGAAGCTGCGTTCAGATGTCATCTGGTTCTTTCTACTTCAAGTCCTATTGACATCAGTGCATGAAGCTGAATAAGCAAATAAATCTCTGGAGGACTCACTGACAAAGGCATATGTTTGGAAGTTTTAACTGGCATATCATTGCAAAGCCTCAGCCCATCACACTATCAGAGGACAAAAACTTATAATCTGCATTGTGTGGAGGGGCTGCACACCCAGCTCCTGTACAGATGTTTGAAATCCCAGTGCATTGCTCCAAAATAAACAGAAAAGTCTTGAGGGTCTTTGTAATGTGACTGTTTTTTGAGTTGTGCCGCTTATTGTCTACATGGTGAGATACTGTTATGATCTACTAGTCTAAACGACAAATATGATTATTCTAATGGAACTACATAAGGAAGTTAGGAAATCTGAAGTCTCCATTCTTGATTTGCACTAGATGCTACTTTTTTATGTTTATGCAAACATAGATTTATGTAATGCCTATTTGTTAATGTGAAGAAAAAACTGCTGTATCTCTTTTATGTTCCTTTAAAGTGTCATTGGTCTGTCTGAATGTGGCTGTCAACACTGAGTATAGAGTAAAACATTTACGTAGAAGGTCATTGTCAACTTTGAGTAGAACATGTGACATTTTTAAAATGACTATAGTATCCATGCCAGCTTCTTCTATAAGTAAATGGAAGGAATATTGTGCCTTTGCAGAGAATTCCCCGTATATTAAACATTAAGAATGACAGTGTACTCAGACTATATTCCCAGTACGTAGAGGGTGGAAGTTTTCTCTCTTGTGTGAGTAGGTTTTTCTGTAGCAACCATAATCTCCAAGAAATTCTTCAAACCTACCAGATTTTGGATTTTCCCATCTGTTGTTCATCAGGGTTAGTCATAAGTTACTGCTAGTAAGTGTATGTGTATATCAAATGTCATCAACTGCGAAGGCTCTTTATTATTATACACTAAGGTCTGATGAAAGAGTCAAAGGAATAAAAATATATTTGAACAATATGTTTGGTTTTTATGTGACATATCCATCAATTTTCTTGTTAACTATGTATTTAAGTACAATAAACACAACAATTATAGTCAGCAGCAGACTGGTAAGGTGAACTAGTGAGGTTGCTAGTGCAGCGTAGCATGGAAGATGTAGTGGGCCTTGTCTGCCTCCAATGCTTTTTGAAGGGGGAACTGTTTTTTTTAAAACCCAATTGCTCAGAAAGGTCACCGATCTAAGGCTGTTTCTGTCCAGAGTGGAATGAAAGCCATTCTCACCTGGTGGGAGCGTTAGTGATGCAGATAGACACAGCTCACACACTAACAGATAAACTCGACTTCATCGCACACACATAGCTTAACAAAAAACTAGTACTGAAAGCATGCAAAAAATCCTCTATACTTGGATTGAAGGCATGAAGGGGCTCAGCGAAGGAAAGCAGGGTATAGCTTGTGGCTCTGGGCTGAGGATGGTTAATTCCTGGACCAGACCAGCAGGAACTGGAAGTGTGTGCCTTGCGCTCCATGATCACAGCACCCTCGCTCTCCTTGTGTATTTTGCTCTTGCATTCATTTATGGCATTGTCTTACAGAGGATGGTAACTTTTGAGGTGGGAAATGCTTTCTTCCTCGCATGCAGAGGCTTTCAAATCAGGTAGGAAACACCAAGTGTTTTCTTACTTCCAGAGGAAGGCTGAGGATCTTGCCTGGAGGCAGTGTGGAGAGGCTCATAGTGCTTTTGGCTTTGCTCTGTACTCACTGTGTACAAGAAATGTGTGCTATAGGTATTTGATATATTTTGGAAACATTATTCTTGCTGTTCAAGCCATTTCATTTGCTGAGCAGTGATATTGTTGCAGTGCAAGGAGAGTTTGTCAGAGGTTGTAGAGAGCAAGCGAACTAGCTGGCTACATCCCATCTCAGCCAGAAGAGCTGGAATTAGCTCTTCGTAACTTTTCTGCCACCTTCTTGTTCCTCCTGTGGTGCTTTTCCTCCCTTTACTGCATCCTTCCTGCTGTGCTCTCTCATTCCTCTCCATTCAGCTGTCTGCCTTCCCTCAGCTTTCTTTTTCTTCTCCCAACCTTTCTTTCTTTCCTCCCCGCTTCCTGGCACTCATACAGCCCCTCGGGAGCTCTGCAGCAGCCACCTGGCACTTTCATTACACCTAATAGAACCATAAAATGCTGGGAACTGCCCATTTTCCATGTGCTATGTCAGACTTTTGCAACTGCTGGCTTTTGCTTTCTAATCATTACTAAACTTGAGCTGGTCTGTGGTAGCCAGGAGTATATACTAAGCATTTCTTTTCTTTTGTTGATGACTCTGGCTTTATGTTAACAAGATACCATGAAAGCTTTTCTCTAGTACACCTGCCAAGATCACATGTTCTTGAAACTGGGTTGCAAGGGAGACTGGGAAATCCTCAGTATTTTTTCCCCTCTGGACAGACATACTATCTGTAGAGAGAAGTAGTCAGGGCAATACTGCAGTACATGATTCCCATGCTGTGGTCCCTCTGACAGAGAAATAATGCCTTTTCATTGAGTTGGGCTTTTAACAGAGCACTCTGTGAAATTCCTCATCTCATCATGGGTAAAGGACATTTGGAAAGAAAAGTCAAAAAGAAAGACTCTTTGGATAGAAAAGCTATGATTAGCACACTACAAGTTTAGTGCCCCTAGGAAGGCTAGAAATAGTCTTTGCATACAGTTGTTGTATAAGCAAGCGGGAGCAGTATTTTGGACTAGTTCTGTGTGCTCCAGCAGTGCAAGCAGTGTGACAACATACAGAAGAGCACTTCATCCACCAAAAAAAATAACACGTGGGATATGTTTTTCAGGTAATTCCAAAATACAGCTGCGAGATAGGTGAAAGCGTTAAAGGGTTTTGGATTGGAAAAAAACCACTGTTCAATACAGCAATTTTGAAGTGAATGGCTTCGATTTTCTCAGTCTGGAACAAAACAGTGTTTTGATACCATTCAGAAGATGTCAAATCAGACCAACCCTTAGTCTGAGGGTGATGCCTGGCTGCTGAGCGTGCCTGGGACATGGCTGTCCCACTATCCAGCAGCTTGCAGCCCACACTACACCTTGTGGGGCTGGCAGAAGAAAGGTTAAAACTACACTATCTTCTGCACACCCCCTCCTCTGCAGGACATCTCACAGGCCCCGAGACCACAGCTAGTCATAATCCTCCCCAGTGAGCTGAAGGATGCCACATAGGAGCCCCAGAGTAAGACCCAAGGAGACCATCAGATGCCTGGAGAAGTAGGGGTGATGCTCCTTTGATGGAGAATCACTCTGCCTGTGCACCAGCCTTGAGGAGAAGCAGGCAGCTGCCTAAGCCAGCAGTGCTGAAGACCCAGCCAGCGATACAGGCTTCTCCCTCGTCCATGGGCTTAGTGCAATGAATATATTTTTTTTTGACATTCTATCCTTCTTGCACTGTGGTGATGGTATTGTTATTGCCAATTACACTTTGCAGTTAAGGATTTTAATCTTATTGTTTTATGAACTGCAACTAACTAATCCTCTCATTCCTCTCAGCTCAACAGATGCTACTGAGATCATCTGCATTTTTTTTTCAGATGAAGGACCACAGCAGAGATTTCAGGAGACTTGTCAGAGTAATTAGAAGAGTCAAGGTGCTAGAAATTCGTCTCCGATCACTTGGAATCCGGGAACATCTCTGGCTATGCATCTGTTATTTGGAGGACTCACACCATAAAATTAATAGCTGTGAGCTGAAATGAGGATGAATCTTGTTGCTTTTTGTTTGATGTGTCTCACTTTCTGAAAAGGGTCAGGACCAACCTATTCCATTGACAGGGAAACACTGGCAAATGCTGTCTGCCAGTCAGTTGTTGAGATTTAGTTCAGAGGGACTGACAGAAGAAGCCATGAGTGCTGAAAGCATTTTCATTTTCAATTATCTTGTTTCTCTGCTATGACACTCTGCTTCCCATCAGGATTCGTGCGGAGACAAGGCTGCTACTGAATGCTGATTACCTGCTTTTTGGGGAAAATCACATTTTTTCTACAGGCAATTTTTCTAATTCTATGTGCATGGACACAGACAACTTCTCTATGGACTGTGGTCACAGTTAGTGTGCTCCCTGATGTACAGAAGTGTACAACAGAAATGACTATGGTCTATTAAAATGCTAGCTAAGTCTGCAGCTGAAAAGCAGCTTTCCATTTGCTACCCAGTCCGTGGTTCCCTCACTGCAGCTCACCACAGCTGGATTTTAAACAGCTTACTATGTCTGGCCAACCCCAAGTAGCCTAATTACCTGGGAAGAGGGTTCCTTCAACATGCCCTGGCTACACCACCAATAGAGAAACAGAGCCAGAAAGCTGGATGAAAAAAAAAACCAAACCGATTTAAATACCTTTTCAGGGAAAGTTTGCTCCAGGCCCAAGGTATTAGGAAACATTCTGCACAGCTTGACATAGGTGACATATCTCAGCTGACTTCTTTTCCCAAGATATTTTATTATTTTCAGTCCTTACCCGTGTTGGATGAAGTTCCACATCCAATTGCATGTAATTTTCTTGATCCACAGCCTTGAGTCAGGATATCTGTGGTATTAAAACTGCATGAGAATTTTGCCTTGCAGTTTTTCAGTTTTCCTGAAGAAGTGACATTGTAACATCTGCTCCGCATGTGGATTTTCTGGGTGAGTTTTTCTTTGCCAGCCGGCTGCTTTATGAGGTGGAAGGAACCCTATGACAGTGTTATGCTCCCAATCTGCCTGCTCCAGGGTGCTACCTGCTCAGCAGATCAATATAAACAAGACTCCCAGCAAAACCAAATTTGACCAGGCCAATAATTAACCAAACCATAAGGTAGAATATTATCCCAGAGGTACACTATTAGGTCGTATTTTCTTTTCAGTCTGGTCCCCGCCCAGTCCACCTGAAAGGAAGCTGATTTATTTCTGCTTCTTTCAATTATCAGTTCCCTACATGTGTGGTCTTGCTTTTGCAGCTACTCTGCACAGGCAGATTGCTGTGTTGGTCTAAACGCATCAGTTGGTGCCGGCTTCCTGGTATCAGTATTCAAAGGAATTAGCTGTAAAAAGAAAAAGAGAACTGAAATGAAGGAAAGATGTTCTGGCAGTACAGACTGTACTGTCTGTCATAGGACAGCCTCATTATGGCTTATGTTACAGAACTGTTATTTCCCTTTGCTATAACACTGTGCATCTTCTCAATGTTGCCAGTGAATGTTTCCATCGTGAACGTAATTATCACCTGATTTTAAAACGCTGTGTATGCTATGACATATGAGAGTGGTGACAACTGGTTAGAAAGGTGAAGCAAAATGTAAAGCTGCTGAGTAATCTATGTAATACACTAAAAACTGAAAAAAATGACTGAAAGAAGGAAAACTATTTTAGTTATGTGTGCACTATTTATCTGTTCTTAAAAACAAAAGGTAGATGAATATTTTTTTCTCTAGGGAATTCCTTTGGAAATATGACTCACTATTCAGTATTGGTTAGAGAATTGAAGATAATGTGCTTTCTTTTGACATGGATGGAAGATTTAAAACCTCCGTCCTGTAAAGTGGGCTGTCATGTCTAAAGAAGGAATATGTGAATGTACAAGGAGATAAAAGGGAATTTGTTTTGGCAAGTACTGTGGACTTTGACTAAGCCAAGGACAAAACCCCTCTGCCTTTACGTTCTGCCACAAAGGCGTGATTCAACTCTTGCTTTTGTTAAATCCACATGTTTCTGATTTGAAAGCTTGGGGGGTTTATGTGTCTAGAAAATCCCAATAGCTGCATGATGGGAAGACTAGAAGACTTGGCTAGTTCATTTCAGTGGTAAAAAAGAGGCACATGTCCTTATTCACTGCCCAAGTCTCACGGAGTGCAAATGAGGTTTGTAGTATTGTGATCTGCATATTGATACCTGTGCGTTTGCCCTGTTTCTGAGACATGTTCCTGAACTTGACCTGTGTGTGGTAACTATTTCAGGCTGCTGCATTAAATGAACATGGATAAACAGAAATTGATTAAAATACCACATTGGAAGGAAGTGTAGGTTAAAGATAATGAATTTTGGAGAATTTTCCCCCACAAAATTTTACAGAGGAATGGCAACAGAGTAAGGAGAAAGGATTTTAAAAATGCAATGCATCCATAAGGCTGGCAGAGAAGAAATTTTGGTAATAAATATGAACCTAACAGACCTGAAAATAAAGAAGATATTGCATTAGAAGTGAAAACAAGCTGTTTTTATGAAGAAATAATTCAGGAATGTAAAGAAATCAGAAATGCATACTAGACCTCATATAGTAAGAGACAGACAAATAGAAATAGTTCTGTCAGAAGTGGAAGAAAAAAAGAAGTACTGGTGCTTCACAAAATGAGAAGAAGGGATAAAAGGGGAAGCAAAGTATGTTGAAGAACTAAATTATTACTTCACTCCAGTCTCTGGAGAAATTTGATGCAATCAGATACCTTAAGTGGTTATAGAAGAGACATATCTTCACAGAAGTCTGAAGAGCAAAATCAAGTACATTTAGCTAATGTAGGTGAGTTACAGTTTATTGGCAAAGCAATATTAAAAGGCATCCTATAGGGGAACTAAAAGAAGCAGCCAATATGATTTATGAACCACTAGCACTTATGTAGAGAATTAATATAGGACAGAGAAGATCTTTAAAGACTGTAAAAAGATCAACATTCTGCATTTATAAAAGGCAGAAGGTCCATAGCTTTCTGTTTTTCTATGCAGCTAATCTTTGATCACTGGAAAGATCCTACTCAAGTTATTAAGCTTGATTGCAAAATGATAAAATGGGTTTACTGAGAACAGAATATTAAAAAACAGTCTAATTTCCTGACAAAGTGTCAGGCCTGGTGAATTAGAAAAAGGTGACTGATTGATTGACTCTGACTTGACTTACTAGAACTTTCAGCAGTGTCTTCCATGACATTTTTAAAAGGAGGGATTCTTAAAAGAAGGCAATACATATATACAAGGTAGTCACCAAAACTTATGATTATGGTATAGAAGAATACAGTTCTCAAAGAGAACTGGTGAATTTATGTCACTGTGAAGGTATTTCAAATATGGAAAGACCCGTCAAAACATTTGGACTTTTTGAGTGTTTTCGTACCAGGGTTGTATGTTAGTCATGGATGATGTGGTGTTGGGAAAGCTATCAGCCTAGTGGAGATATTAACTCCACAGTTGGTGGGGTTTGTGACTCCTCTGAAGTTTGAAAAATGGGTAAATTTGTATCGTACCACCAGTAGGAGATGTTCTCCCCCAGTTAAACAATCTCATTATCTTTATGACATATGTGAATTGCAGTTTCAAAACATCATAGTTAAATCCAAAGGCAACTGAATAATTTCTATAGTCAAACTTCTACTTTTTTTTTCCTTCCCCAGAGAATGAAACACGCATTCTTTGATATTGACTAAAACTTACTTTATCCAAAAGGTCAGTGACCATCAATAAAGTCTACAGTCCAGGACTTTTGCATATCCATCAGTGTGGACAAAATTTAGTCCTAATTGCTTCTTGTTTAACTGTCCTACTTTTCCTTATGGTCAATGTCCCCTTAAAGCATGATTTTAATGAACTGATGCTTGAGTTATTTCATATCGGTTTTCTGATTTTTTTTTATCTAACCTCTTTACATTTAAATATATTACCACAATCATGAAAACAGCCTACCTACCTCTTTAGCATTCTGCCAGGTAGTTTGAAGCAACTCATACCTTGATACCTAACATTAATATGTAAAAGATCTAGAGATGGCTTATTCAAGAACAAATATTCATATCAAGGATGAAAGCGAAAGATGAAGCAAGTAAGATGTTAATTTCCCTTCATAGTGGTTTTCCAGAATGCATTCCAAATAAGTATGTAATTCTCAGCAAAATAAAATTACTCTTTTTTTTTTCCTGGAGCTGGGGCCTAGAAAATTATGAGGGCTTCAGGTCCAAGACAGTTCAAATGATTGATTTACCTGGAAATAAAAAATTGGAAGACTTCCAGTCTCTTAGCAATTCATTACAATGCTAAGTATGCTGGCAGGAGAGAAGGTAGAGTAAAAAAGATGTCTGGAAAACACTCTTTCACTGGTGACCTGTCTGAGTTTTAACCTTGAGGTTAATCGAAGTCCTCCATAAGGCATTTTGATTTTAAAAATGTACAGCTGCAGAATATCTAATTGGAATTTTTTGAAAGAGTGGTATCTGGCAAGGAAAGTACGAAGTCTTCTCATTTCTTTTGGGTTGGTTGTACTATGCCTTTGTCTGAGACTTCTGATGTACCAGCTGAAGTGAACAGAGAATCGGTTCATCTTGAAGTCCCATTGTTTTTTTTCCAGGAGTGAGAAGATCTAGGACTTAGATCCTACTAGAAGAATAAGGAGATGCATTACACTTATAAAAGTTAAAAAGTCAAATGTAAAACTTTTAAAAATGCCTTTCACAGACACAGGTATTATAAAACTAAACGTAGGTGCATTTTCTTCCTTACCTTGACCCATATGAATTCTGCAGAATTTATTAAAAATAAGTGCTTGGTTACTACCTAGCTCTTTCTCTGTACTATAATTATTAATCTAAGGATAACAAAATCTGCCATAGTACTGCAGCAGCTGGTGCATGGAAATAAGAGAGAGTAAATTCTCTGAGCAGACTTCATTTTGTATGTACTGACCACAGATTAACAAAGTCAAAGCATCTGCATGCTGAAGAGGAAAGGAATTGTTCAGATTTAAGGCAGTGCATTTTAGGCAAGGTGGGATTTTACTAAGCTGCCCTGAAACACAACTGACAGTGAGGTTGAGTGACTTAGCAGAAACATATTTGAGGAAAACAGACAGGTCTTTCAGTGAATCTTTCCTAACTAAAGAACACTTGCAAGTGAGCTGGAAGATTACTCATGGAAACCTTGGCTAGCTAGGATTGGATTTAACATCAGCAAGCCACAAAAGACAAGAAACGTGTAACAAGCTCTCTGTCCCTCCTTCTCACCTTTGATTTTTTATGTGATCTGGCACACTACACCTTCTGAAACTCTAATTTTTCTGATCTAACTAATAGATTAAATAGGATGGTCATGCTTTATGTGAATGCTTATTTTTCTGTCATTTTTTCCTTTCTCTTCTGATTCCTTAAGAGCTACAAACCCCCATCAAACTACCCCTCAAGGTCTTTTCTGCATAACAGATTCTCTGTGTTAGCTCAAATTTCAAATAAAACCTCTAGAATACATGCAAAAGGATTTGTCATACTTACACAAACCCACTTTTGCTTTAATTAATAGTACTTTCCAGTTTTAAAAAGTGACCTTTTCCTTATATGATTAAACTGGGCATGACCAGGGACACCCAATGATCCTACAGTCATTACCATTTCCTCACAAACTCTGTTCTTCACTTTTCTTGCTAGATTCAAGGTAGCAACTTTCAAGGCTCCCTTTCTCATTGTTCTTTGATGACTGGTCTGCTAGTTTTTGCTCCAGAATAAACATATTCCTTGAAATAAGAGACCTCTTTCCGTAATGTCAATAAATGACGGTTGTATTTGTAAATCAGAGCAAATTACTTCTGTCAGCACCCACACACTGCTGTATTTGTATGGCTCAGTCATTTCTCAGTACTTTTACCATAAATACTTCCTACAAAAATTGTCTCCATTTTCTTGATTTAAACATTCCTTAGAAAGTACTGATAGCATAACATTTGGACAACAGTCTCAAGTTTGAGAATATATCAAAAGCTAATCTTTTAATGAATAACTGTAAAATCTACATAGCTAAGAGATGAATCTACTGGAAGTTATAAATTCAGGTAGTTGTTGTGATGAACTATATGCGCCTGGGAGCAAGTGACATACTCCGATTTTATTGCTATAGTGTTTATCATATGAGCTATCATACTGAGTGGCAGTGAGATCCAAGTTACAAGAAATCGCTGTCATCAATTCCTCATTTGTCAGCATTGACTGTCACTCGCACTGAAGACATACAAGATCTTTTTTTCTCTTTAAACCCTGAAATAATTAAAAAATATTTGAAAGAATTTGTAGAGCAGATCCTGCCGAGGAATCACTTGGGAGATATTAGTCTTTAATTGAGGACAAGACTTCACAAAGCCTCTGGAATGACTTCATAGTGCTATAAAAAAGCATACTTGTATTTGCAAAGTGGGGTAATTAGGACTGATTTCCCCAGTACCATGTAGCCATAAACACAGTAACACATTTTGCACAGTTAAATTCATAAAGATTCATATCAAAATCTGCTTCTGGAAGCAGAGACTTCAGCTATTATAACAATCCCCTCCGAGGGCTGTGGAGGTTTCTCGGGGCTGAGGTAGATGAGTAGTCAGAGGAAGGGCTGCTGGCACAGAGAAGTGACCTGTTAGTGTCTGAGACAGCATGGGGGTGTCCTTTCACGAACCAGGAACCCAACATCTCAGTCATTCTTCAGAATGTTTAATGCATCACAAGAAGTGTGGCAATAAGGTATTTTCCTTAGAGTACTATCAGCAGCTTAAGGACTCTGGTGTAATGAGCACTGTCAGATTTCACTGTACCACTGTACCACAGATTTCAATGACCACTGAGATGTTATTCTCCCTACTTGGAGGGATCTTCAGTCAAAGGTGTGGGGAAGGTGCACTAAAATGAGCTCAAGCAGGAAGTCTTAGACAAACCTACCGAAGACAACGATTACGATAAGCACTCTTTCAGCCTGAGTAGAAGAAATATCTAAGGTCTTTTTGCCTTAAAAACCTATCTGCCACTCTTAGTAATGACCAATAACTTGGACCAATTGGGATGATTAGCCTGGGGAATATTTAGGCAACTTTAGTATTATATTCTCAAGTGTTTCTTTCCTGATAGTTTTACATTCAAATGGCTCTACTTTTCCAGAAATAATAGACAGGAAGGAAGAAACATCACATAAGAACAGCAATTCTGATTGCTATTTTGCGACAGGGAATATGAGAAAACTGTGTCTCTGCAGGCGTGGTTTATCTGCCTGAAGCTTGAGTAGGCTCAGCAATGGACTCAGCTGCCCTATGTATGCATGGGCTGCTGAGGATGGAAATTTGCACATGAGCTTTACAAAGAGATGTTTTCTCAAAGAAATCTGAAGAGTGAAGTCCTGAACCCAGCCTTTCTTTATAAGGATTTTTGTCACCTTAGCAAACAGGTGCAATGATGTAGTAATAACACAATAAATAAGAAAATAATGTAGGAACTCTGACTGGGACAGACATAAGATTTTCTGTATGTGTGCAAATACATATTTCTAAGGTTGAAGATGCATAAGGACATTCAGATAGCTGAAAACATACTGGAAATGCTTTCCTGGCTTTTGGACTTGTATTCACTATTGACTCTGTGCGTTTACATTTGAAACATAAAGGGAGGAGATTTAAATTCTAGTATTTTTAAAAAGTGAAATTAAATTATTGATTTGAATCAGCAGTGAGGGGAAGAAAGAAAAATATGTGAGAGAGAAGATACAGAGGACAGTGTTTGGTCTACATTTTCACATAGTGATGTGAAGTGCATTTTTTGATGCTGAATCTGGTGCTCTGAAGCTGAAGAGAGGATGAAGCAGCTCCAGCATCCCCAGTATTTGAGGTACGTGTTTATCTGCCATGTGTGATATAGCTGTTTCATTATTATCACCATATCATACTAGTAAGCCAATTTTTATGATGTGTTCATGTTATTAGCATTACCAGTATACTCTGAGTAAGGCTCCAACCAAACTCCTAGAGCAAGCACCCATGCACTGACTTCCTATGATGTCTGCCATCCTGAAACGATGAGTCTATCCAACAATCCTTCAAGTGGAAACTGGCAGATACAACAGGCTGAGATACCCTCTTCATGCTTGACATGACTGCAGTCTTAGTTTCAGTTAAAGGTGACAGCATGATCCCTAATGCTTTGCTCCTAATCACCTAATGAAAAGTGTCAGTCTGTGCAAAAGCACATTTCAAGCAAGTCAAGTTAGTTCATCCAGAATGTTCCAATGTTGCTACTGTACAGCATCTGTACACAGAACTCGTAGTGACTTACGATTAATCAACAGAAAATCTTGGGAGACATTCCTCTGGGAGATACCATTCTATCCTAAGCAGCAAACGTACCTGGCACATTCATCAAATGCTGTAGTGATTAACTCAGAAAATGGGGCAGCTGTAGAAATGATGCTGCCTCAATTCATTTTATGACATGAAATTCAGGTTAGAAAAAATAGTGGATTTATTTCCATGTCAGTATATGCTCACTTCATGGAAAACAGTAGCTACAAAAGCCAACAGTCTGCTGCTTCTTCTTTTCTTCATTCCTCAGAGGTTGACTCCATCTTGAATACTACAAAAATTTTAGTAAACCAATAAGCCTTGATATACAAGATCTTGGAGTGTTAGAAACTCTATCAAGAATACAAGAAGTCATTAGGGAATTATTTCCACTGAATTAAATTAATTTGAAATAAAATATTATCAGAATCATACCTAACACTCTCTGACAACATCAAAAAAACCCTACAGTACTGATATGATTAAAAAGGTGGTGTGAAAATGAAGTGACAGTATTTGTTGCTACTGAAATTTTAAAATTAGATGGAATCTAATTAGTCTTTCATTGCATGAAAGGCGATTAATTACATATTCTGCCTAATTGCTTGTATTAGAAACGATTATAAGTCAGGAGGGATGTTATCTGCTTTTTCCTGCAGCAATAAAGTTTTTCTTAAGAAATAACAAAAAATAACGAGTCTCTTTGGTGATCAGTATCTTGTTTTGTATTGTTGTCAAAGTACTCTTGGCACATCAGTTTCAATATTTTATAACGTGTTGACCTTTCTCTTCAAGGAAGATGAAATAATATTTTTTCTTCTCATTTATACCAACATTTTTTAGAATATACAGTACTTTTAAGGTGTCTGACCCGAGACCAATTTTACCTCTGTGCTCATTTGATCTTTACCTAAAATGGATACGATACAGCCACTACAGAAATAGATCCATAATGATAATGGATTTTTTATTTTCTTCAGTGTCGTGAAGAGTCATGGTAGATCCTTTTAAACTGAAGCACTGTTACAGAAGGTGAATGTCTGGGCTCAGTTCCAGCAGCTTAGACTCTAACTCCCTGCTAATGCTGCTCAGCTGGTAAAACTAGTTATTACTGTGCTCTGTTCTAGTGAGTGCCACTGGATTAAATATTCATTAGAAACTCAGTAGTATCCTTACAATTTTGCCGACCTGAGAGACTGCAGGCTGGTTTCAGCCTGCTCGACCTGCAAACTATGCCAAAAAGCTGCAAGCCAGCTCTTATCTATAATGTAAGTGGCTGTGATAACCTGGTAATGAGTCTGAGATGCCATGCTGGGTGCTATAATACCACCATGGGTTTATTCATGCTACAGAAAAGGAGGCTAGAGAGAGGTGGTTTTAAATGCAGTCTTCAGTGACCTAAGGAGGGGTTATACTAAAGACTGACTCTTCTTGGAAGGGTAAAATGAAAGGACAAGGGGCAATAAACACACATTGCTAAAAGGTGCAAGGGAGATTCCAATTGGATTTAAGGAAAAACTTTCTTCATCATTAAAGGAGTTCAGCACTGCAAGAGATTGACCAGAAGGTCCTTGGAATCTCCAACTTTGGACTTTCAAAGCTAGACTGGAGTAGGTGTGAGCAGCCTGCTCTAACTTCAAAGTTGTCCCTGCCTGAAACAGGAGTTTCAGGACTAGAGGACTTCAGAGGTCTCTTAAAATCTCAACAGCTTAGTGGCAAGAGGGCACACCATAGAGGTCCTGATGTTATACATATTTCTTCTTCCTCTGTATCCTTCTGACACACTGATTTTTAGATAAAAATACGTTTTTCAGCACTGCACGAATAAATTTAGAAAATTTTTGTAATGGTGACTTTCTTCTTAAGGGTTGTAACAGTATGAGTGCAAAATGCTCTAATCCTTGGGTCCCTAATCCCCAGGGAAAAAAATCTGATGAGAAAAAAATGTTCTTGATCTTCCTGTCATACCATAGAATTTTGGGCCAGATAGCAATATAACAAACGGAGTTGTGCTGCTTCATATAGAACACGTATATAGAATGACATACACATATAGAATGACGTGTGAAGCTGGTACAAGAATAGTTCTCTTTCAGCTCATCGAAGTAGAGAGGCTATTTCATAGAAGATTTCCCTCTTCTCACAACGCTAATTGTTGTTCTGACATTAACCTCCCCTTGAAAAAATATAACTGATTTTCCTGGCTACAGTCTAGATGAGGGGTTCTGCCTCACAGCTGGGAGGCTTTTGTCTTTTCCTTGTAAGACTCATATTTTGTTCCCCTTATTCTGTGTGTTACATTGCATTACTCTGCAGAACATTGTATCTTGCTCTGGTATTTAATCTGCCTTAAGATCACTATGCAGGAGGGAAGTGACTGGTACTATGAACTGGAAGACTCATTGTCCTTGTAGATCCAAAAGACAGTATTTATGGAAGGGTGATGACCATCGGAGAAATTGCTTTGCTTTATCCAGAGTGATCTAGAGAGCAGTGCTCCTCTTAAAAGGTGTCTGAAACAGTCTTCACAGGAAATTCTGCTTATAAACAAAAAGCATCCATAACTTAAATTTTAAAATAACTCTGGATTGCATGTCATGTTACCCCATAACTACTGAGAAACCATCTTGTAAGTGCAAGGAAAACAAGCTGCACAAAAGAGGCAAATGAAGTACAGCTTTTGAGAAATACTATATCAGCTCTAAGAAGAGTCCTGGGACTTTTTTTCTTTTTGTTTGTTTATAATTTTGCTAGTTTTCATTTTTTTTGATGGAGTCAACATTGGAAATGAAAACACTATGGACTGTTTCTATTCTCCCGTGAGCCTTTATGTGCACTTCTTATACATACAGCAGCAGTGGACTGCAATGAAGACAGAAGTCCGTTCCCTATCCTGTGAAAGAGATGCAAAAACCTACTGATGTGGTGTTAATATGGAAACCTTCTCATCTTTCCCAACACAGGAAACAAAATGAAGGATTTTTGGGGAAAAACAAGCCTTTTTTGAGCTGATCAAGGTCAAGGAGAGATGTATAGCTAAAAATCTCTAACAGTCTGGTACTTTGTATTAAAACAACTCTCTAAGTAAAATGGGGACAGTAATTTACTGACTTACTAAAATACAATTAAATAGAATGCATTTATAATCATATTCTTTCATGCTATTGGGATAAGAGACAGAAAACAATCAAAACCAACACAGTCTTAAATTACATTGACTAATGAATGATGACATACATTGAGTAAAATTATGCATATATAGATATGTCTGTGAGAGAAGAGATGTAAACAAGGACAGCCAAGTATAATGGGCACTGCTTTTTTACTTTGAAATTTACTGTTTAGTTGTTAGAAGACATTGGTCTTATCTAGAGCCAGTGAAATTAATGGCAAGACATCAGTTGACTTTAGATGGTTTTAGGATGCGGACCTGTATGTTCTGTGATTCATGTATCATATGAAAGAATTATGTCAGTTTGGGGCACTTTTACCTCCACACATCTAAGACATTAAAACTGATTTCCAGTCCTTTTTCATTTTACTAGTTACACATCTGTATCCTATTAAAGGACTGAACTAACATAGCACTGGCATTCCTCAGAGACTCAGCAACCCAGAAGTGATGAAAAAAATGCTTTCAGAATGACAGCAAAATTGCTGATAAATGTAATATTGATCTTGAAATCTTAAACACAGTGTGTATGAACTATCCACCTTTACATTTTCAGGAAGACATGTCTATCTCTATTTCTGTGGTAGAACAGAACTAGATTTTGAACTATTTCACTGACATCTTTGGGTATTGCCTCAAGCATTAGACCACTTATTGGCAATGAAGATTAATCCTTGAAGGTAGGTGATGTCCTTTTCAGTGCATGGATACACATTTTCCTATAAATATAGGTGATAGTTTTAACCTTTCTCAACTAAGCCTTTTTTGATTCACTGTGACAATACTCCCATTTTTTCCTTCTTTCTTTGGGTTTTGCTGCAGGAGGACTCAGATGAGCTTCATCCAACAAGCTGGGTGACAGTACGATAGACAATTGTGCCTGTGTGCGAACTGAAAATTTACACCTGCCCCAGAAAATTTTGAAAACTTGCATTTAATGGTAGGAGAGAAAAAGGACAAACCGGTTTTATATTAAGCCCCCATCTTTGGAAAGATTTTGTCCTATAGAGAGCTCACTATTCTTGAGTTATTTTTGGCTGTGACAACCCCTCTTTCTGGATGTGTGACTCCACCACCTGGAGGATGTATTTTATAAATATATGTGGAAAATCCTTATGGTTGAAAACCCTTGCTAGGAAGTTTTATTATGGTGTCTTTGTACCTCCATGTGTGACTGGACTGGTACTTGCCTTTTTATTAGACCTAAATGGTCAAAACTTAAACCAAAATTACCTTTCTCTAGCAGGCTAATCTTGCCTGAAACCACCTGCAAGACTTCCTTGTCCCAGACTCCCATCAGTAAAGGTTTCAGATCATAATCTAGTGCTACATATTCTTCCAAATACATAAATGTCTATGATTACATTTCAATCAGAATAAAACATCTCACTCCTTAATACTGTGCACATTTTTTACACATATGTTGACTGTTAATTAAGTTTTTGGCAATTAATTAGCTAGCTCATACAAGATGATGTGTTCATTTAAAGTATTAATTTTTTCATATATGTTATAACTTGTCCATTTCACGAAAAAACGTTTGTTTTATTCTAAGCTGTATAGGCAGCTGATAATCAAAGACAAGTTCTACTAACATGACTGTCAAATTGCAACAAATTTTGTTTTGATTGCTGCAACATAGATATTTACCACCATTTTTTGCTTTACGTATAGTAATTTATGTGATTGAAGCTACTACATAAATAAACTTTCTCTGAGGATCAAAACTTAATTTCTCCACCTTCCGAGACCTCTGAGGTATTTCTCCAAACTTCTGCAACAATTTTTCCCTGTCCCTTCGTGGCAAGACAGACGCATATACTGGCAGTATAGATCTTGTTCTACATGTTATACATTTCATCTGGATGGACATGTGTGTGTCTGTGTTTGTGTGTATACATATATACACAAATATATACACATAAATACACATACACATATTTGGATAGTGGCCATCTAAGCAGATCAAGTTTTCTTTCAGAAACATTCCTTTGATGACCCTTTTGGTTCTTATCTTCTGAAAACTGCCATCAGCAAAAGTTTTCTGTTCTGATTTAGGATGTTAATTGTTGTATCCAATCGTGCCAGACCAGAATCCCAACCTGGGGTCCCTTCTACTTGCAAGCAGATTTTTGCGATGGTTGACAAGCTCTGGCTTCCTGGTAAACCCATTGATGAGCAACCACAATATTTTTAGCCTTATATTACTTTTGATAGAGTCCTAAATTACTGTTATACTACCTGACTTAAGACCCAGATAGACCCACAGGTCTGCATTTTGTGGGGTTTTTTTCATCTTAAGTTCTTTTCCTTCAGCTTCATTTACTAGATGCCAGTATCTAATGTAATTTTCATTCTACTCCCTATTCTCCTTTCACTCTTATTACTTTTCTGAATGACTTGTTTCTGCTTCCATTCCTCCTTTTAGCCAAGATGGTTTCTTCTATACAGCAAACCCATTGAGCTTTTTGGGGGTGTAATTGGTAGTGAATCTTAAATAAAATCTCAGTATTCGTAAAACTTCTTAGCATACACCTGTAATCCCAGTCACTTATACCAAAAGTGGGGTTTCAGAAAATGGTTCTTCTGGAGTCTCAAGCATGTGTATTGCAAAGGGGACATGTTTTAGAAATGCAATCATCACCAAGGGAGAAGTGCAATCACTGATTTAAGATGTTGCAATCAACACTCCTTTGTCAATCAGCATGGGATACAATAAGCAGTTACTCCAAAGTGCAGGAGTTTCTATGGCTGCAAATCACCTTCTACTACTTCATGAAATTGTACAAAAGCCATATGAAATCTCTATTAATATCTCCAGGTAGAGGTAACTTGTGATTACATAACTTTCTTTTTTTGTGCATTCTGATACAGGAAAGTACATTTAGTAAATGTTTAGTAGCAGGTCATCTTGTTAGCTAATGAAGTGAGGTGGACAGTAAAGATGTTTTCTAGTTTCCCATGTAAATAATTTATTAAGAAATTTTATCTATGGTCATTAAAATTCCTGAGATATTGGACTATCAATGTCTGTGTAGAAGGGAATGATATTTTCAATTTTAAAACTTCTTTTTCTGCTCCATATTTACATATGCACACTGGAAGAGATGTAGGTATATAGGCATATAACGCTCCATCCCACTCTCCTGTTCTAGTGGAACAACTTTTAACCAAGACTTGTAATGAGCTTTAGGCAACTATGTTTCTTTTCAGATCTGTTTCCACTGTCTCACTTGTTTTCTCTAAACATTAATTATAAAGACTAGTAAATATTCTTTTCTTTCTGTGCCCTTTTGTACTTGCCATTGTTACATGCAGATGTGTTGGTATTTTTGTGCAGAAACCGTAGCCTACATCAACACACACAGGGAAAAGAACTGGAGCCTCTTGTGGAAATGAATTGGAAGGCAAAGAAATAGAGTTGCAAAATTCTGCCCTTTATATTTTATCTTCCAGTAAATCTTCTAATCTTAATTTAATTTAATGAAGAAAGGTTTTGGTTTTGCTTGGAGGCAACACTGATGTTCTTTGTGCAGTGCAAATTTGTGCAGCTAGCTCCAAGAGCCTGAATCTGCTGGAATGACCACACTGTGCAATGCCATATGGAGATAATATTTAGGCTAATTAGCTTATGATTTTGCCATATGGGCTGCAAAACATGCTTCCAGCATGTTTAGCCATAGCTCACTAGTGACCTTTTCCTTGTGCTGTGTTATGCACATGTTCAGCATACATGCGCAGACAGAAAGCAACTATTAAGACGTTGCATCTTATCCAAAGGATTACCAGCGAAAATCATTTAACCATGCTTGTCTTTGGCCAACAGGGCTTAATCCACAAATCAATGTGTCTTTCAATTTCATCTGAAGCCAAGGACATGTTTGATCCTTATGTTTAGTGATCAGCAAGATATGAAGGCCTTTTATCCAGAACTCTGTCAGATCAAAATGAGCCAACTCATTAAGATATCAAATGGACCATATCCAGAGGTCAGTATGAATATTTATATTAATTTCAAGGGACTATACACAAAGTCAGCCAAGAAATATTTATCTAATGTCTTCATAATTTGAAATAGCCTTCTTTTTCCTGCTGGCTCAACCGGTCATTACCAGTAAAATGTCACACACTGGCCATAATAAAGCCAACTGGAGTGCAGCTACTTAAATTTCTAGCTAAGTAGTGTCATTTTGCCATATCTTTTCATAAAATTGTTTTAATTTTAAGATACTTACAATTTACAATGTATATTTTATAAATTGCATTAAATACAATTGGCACATCTGGAAAGAAATCTTGTTTATTTACATAAAGAGAAAGTCAAGTGAATTAGTTATGAAAGGGAAATGAAGAGACGTAGCAGCAGGCCCAAGTGATAATAAAATTTGGTTATGTGACTGTATGAGTTTCTGTTCCTCCATAAACTGTGAATCACAGTCTGTAGTGGTAAGTTAAATTCCCAGAGAAGCACCAAGGACTTACGCTCAGTTTATTACAGTTCTTGTGAAAGAATTCCGTGTTTTCCAAGGCTGGGCTCTTGGAGTTAGCCCTTAAGGACTGTCTCCCATGGGACTTTGCTAACCAGCCTTCTGAACAGTCCAAAGTCTGCCCTCTGGAAATTTAGTGTGACTGTTAAATAGCGTGACTGTGACTGTTATTGAGGCAAACAGCACTTGAACTGCAGGGAAACACTACACTCCTTTGCCATGTGAATTGTCTCCTTATCTAAGTGCCATTTTTTGACAGTGCTCAGGAGCAGATACTTTGAGAAAAACACAGAGAGGCAAATATCTGCTTCTGCTTTTCCATGTGTGCTTCCAGTGCTCTGTCTCTAAGGCACTCCCTGAACCAGAGTTCAGTTTTATAGAGAGTTTCACAGCTTTTGACGGACACTTCCTCCATGAATTTTCCATTCCCTCTGGGATACTGCAACAGCAGAAGCAGCATTCTGTAGCAGAGAACTGTATAGGTAAAATAATTTATTTTGGTTTGTTTTAAATTCTTTACTCAATAAAATGATCTTCTGTGGTTAACTCATATTTCAAAAAATTTACTTGGTTGCAAAAAGAAGTTCTGCATGGAGAGTATTTCATCACTGTCCCCCATGCAGAGCGAGCTTTTGGTTTTGCTAAATGAGTCACTGGACTTACCTGGGAAGGCAAGCCCAAACATTTCCAGGGCTCTTTCTTATCAGCAGTTCCATGGAAGGGTTTTATGTAACTTAATGCATTCTTTCAATACATACTGAGATTTTCACTGTTTCTTGTTAGTTCACAGTGTTTTCTGGGGTAAGCGGAACAATTATGCCAGTTTCAGATCACTTATAAGTGTGAGAATTGCTTGAATTCAGCAGCATTTAGCTGAATAGCTGTTAGCCTTGATTGACTTTCTGTTGACAGAAGGTGGTACCAGTCCTTTCTGCTGTCTATTTTTTCATCAAAATGGGCACAAACCTGAAGATTCTCTCTGTTCTTTTTATTTTATCCCTGTCTAGTTCAAACATGAGCATCTTCCAGGGGAAATATCTGAGAAATAATTCCAGGTTTGGTTTTTTTCAAACTTCCGTGTCATGGCAGGAAAAAATACATTGGGAAAAGATCATTGTATATATCCTTTTATCCAAGAAGTCCAGTTCTTTGTTGCCCTAAACACTGAGTTGAATGCCTACTCTAACAGACTGACATGACTACCGTGACTCTTTAAATACTCCAGTGTGCCTTTGAGTACTTAAGATCACTAAACTGATATTCATTTATTTGACTATCTTCTTGTATGGCTGCAATGCACTCATGAATCGAGAATCAATGTGAAGACATCTTATGGCTGGCTAATACCAGACCAATGCTTGTATGCACCGCTTTCTTTCTTATTTTCCAGCTTGATAAGAATGCTTGCATTATAATTCATCTCAGTGTAGTAATTATGTGTAATTGCATAATTACCCGTTACAGCTGTTTGACTTACTGGCATTTATACTAATTAAACTAATGTGATGCACAACCACAAGTTAATTTAAAACAAGAAAATCATAGAACGATTCCTCTTGAGGGTGTCTATACAGGCAGTGATACTGCAGTTAAATAGAAAGTGAAATGTTGATCCCACATCTTTTCTTGAACCTATTACATAGTTTACTGCTAGCAGGTGGCAAGATACAGTATTAAATAATAAACTGTAATAATCCTAAACAAAACAAAACAAAATGTAAGGCTCTGAAGTGAAAATAATATCTCTTGCTCAAGAAAACTTGCCACACTGTGTACTGCAAAGTAAAAGTTCTTTCAGGAAAATAATCATACATTTGTTTATTATAAATATTTCTTAGTGGTGGCCAAAGCTAAACTTAAATTTAGCTCAGTACCTGCTGGTACTTTCTATTTTCCTCTAGATTTAAATTCAGTATTTGATTCCTGTGATCAGTCAACTATTCCAATATGCAAATTACTTTAATGGATTGACTTTTTGCTTTTACAGCTAACACACAAATTAGGAATAAGATTCAGAATACGAACTTAAAGAAAACTGAAGGATTAACATAATAAATAGCAAACAGAATACTGTCTTTAAATCTATGTTTTTGGAGACATTCATAATCCTACAATTACTTTACTGAAAAACACATGCTACTTAATTTTGACTTAGAAAAGCCCAATTTATGTACTTATCTTCTCCATTTGAAATTTGATTTATACCTTTCACCAAAGGAAAATGTCAAAAGCCACTCTTGCTTCCGCAGATGAGCAAAATCTTCATTCTGTTGTCCCCTTCAGTCTTTGCATACTATTCAATTTTATGGCAATAAATAAAGTTTCTGGTTGCTGTGACGTATTTTACTTCTAACAGGGATAAGTAGAAAAGCATATCTTCTGTGTGCTCTGAAAATCTGAGAAACTTTCCTACAGTGAACAATTTTGGAAGTCTAAATCCTTCTTTAAGGAGGAAAAAGCTTTTCTGAGTTCTCACAGTCTCTTTCCCTCTGGAGTTGAGTCCAGTGTATGCTATCACTTCATACATCTAGGAAGCAGGTTGCCTGGGTAGAAGACACTTCTTTTGAGAAACCTGTGCAAGATCCACTTGACTTTCCCAGGGGAAAAATTCTATGACTTGCAGCAATATTGTCTGCTCTTTACATGCAGCAGTTCAAATAGTTCACTTAAAAAACCATACAGATGTCCTTGAGACTGAAGCCATTTATGCAATCTGAGAGTTCCTTTGAGAAGATGCCAGCCACAAGAAAGAGGATGTACCCACAATATTATTATTATTCCACCTTATTTCATCTTGATTTATGCTTCTTTATATTTTATGGCTTCTTTGCACAGAATTAACTGATAACCACAAGAGAGGGTCTAGTAATCTATCAAGGCACTGCTAATGTGCAGTACTTTTCTCCCAAGGTTTTATCCATTCTCCAAATTTTCTCTCACAGCTGCTCTTTCTGAGGCGTAATTTGAGGCATTCTGCTACCGTTGTACGCCTCAGATGACCAGAAAAAATAACACTTCTTTTGGTGACAGAAAATAAGAGTTCTAATAGGCCGATTTGATGTGCTGAGAAATTGTAAGATTAATATCAATGTCTTTTGACAGTTAACTGGCTAATGCTCTATCAACGAGAGTTTTACTAGCTACGTGCTGATAGTGTAGGTATTGATTTTTTTTTTCCAGTTTCTTTGAAATAGTCCCAATAGCATCACAATTTAGAAGCAAAAATAGGCAGCAGTCTTGACCTCTAAAAAAGATATCATCAGCAAATGAGAACAGCAAAATCATTCTACAATGTGTAGCAAAAGAAATCGAAGGAGCAAGAATAAAAGTCTTTCAATAAATTCAGATGAGTCAATATATTTTTTCATTTCCGTAAGAGCTGTTCTTTTTAGGTGATAAACAGAGAATGACTACCAATATATACATAAATTTGTTTCTACTAAAACCACTTTTCAATAAGTTAACCAGAAATGTGATTTTTATTTACCAGTAAGATAGGGGTTTGTTTTGCAGTAAGTATATAAGATTATTCTAGTTTAGTGAATGACAATGCCAAAAAATCTTTTAGAGAATAGTATTTTTCTCCTCAGATCCAGGTGTTAGATTGCCAAAATAATTAAATTGACTAGATTTGTCTATAAAATTCTAAAATTTGTGAAATGCTATTTAATAAACTATTACACGAGCCTGCATTTCAAATATGGATTTCAAATAACAACATCACAGGGGGGTTAAAAAATTGTACTATAGCCGGGACTCAGTGAGATGTTCATCACTGGGACCCTCTCCTTTAAAAGCAATATTTCTGCAGAAAAAGGGAAAAAAAAACCTGAAACCAAACTGGTGGTATGATGCATTAAATACTATAATTTCAAACACTTTGCTCAGTTCTTCAACTCAGGAAAGTAAGATGTGAGATCTTTCCATAGAAGGCTAGTAAAAGCCGTACACTAAAGAGAAAATACCTGTTTGTAAACTTAAAAAAAACCATTGACACAGTTCTGACTATGTTGCAACTTCTTGGATTTTGATTTGGCCTTTAGATATCAACCAGCTTTTGCTAGAGGCCAGCATATTGAACAAATAGCTGGAATGCTTTCAATATGCTTTTTAAATTAAATATGGGAGTCTCCAGATACAGAACCTAAATTGTTCTTCAGCTTCTTTGCACTGAAGAGGTGCTGCTCTGACAGACTGTGTTCACCTCAGTTTATGGTACACATGGACCATCACAAATATTTGAACTCCTATTATACTGGCTATTAAAATGGAGAATCGTATTAATCATTGCTGGCACTGTGGTCTGCTTGGACATATTA
The DNA here is from genome assembly GCF_017976375.1 of Cuculus canorus. Classification (NCBI taxonomy): domain Eukaryota; kingdom Metazoa; phylum Chordata; class Aves; order Cuculiformes; family Cuculidae; genus Cuculus; species Cuculus canorus. The sequence continues at coordinate 46,617,085 of NC_071402.1, forward strand.
AAAGGTACTCAGGGCCTAGTCATGGAATTGCTGGGACATCTAATCACAACAGAAGTACCTTACAGTTAATAATTCTATAGATCCACTCTGGACTGCACTGCACTGTGTTTTCTCATAGCTGACAGATGGATATGTGAATCAACTTACAAAGTCTATCTTAAAAACTCCTCAAGAACATGATTTTGTCTGCTTCTATACTGGGAAGTTCTCTCTAACTAGAGATTAAAAGTCCTCCTGTTGTGCAGATGACCTCTTTATCTTGATGCTAAGGAGACAGCTCAGAAAGATGACAAAGGGAATCAGAGGAGAAAAATGCTTTAAACCTTGAAACTGCTTGAAGATTAAAAGAAGTAGAAGCATACAAAAGATAAGAGCATTTCTCTGGTCAAAGGGTTTCCTTAGGGTTTCCTTTGCTGCAAAACTTTTCTTACTTTAGGATTTAAACACCACATGTAGCCCTAATGAATTTCTGTACTGATGTACATTTACTCACAATTTGTTTGAATATATGACTGTGATAAGCATGGAAGAACAGCTTCCATCAACTTTGAGAAATTAACTCATCTGAAACAGCCCAGTGCTTGCCTCACACCATGGATTCACCCCAGCTTGGTCACACAGAATGTAACTGATGCTTCCAAGGCAATGGCCAATTTCCAGTCCCACCACTAATTCAGATTATTTTATGCAATTACTGTATTAGAAAAAGATAAGCAAATTCAAGATGATTAAAGACATTGAAGAGCTGTCCCAGTGGAATATGTTTGTCCAAAATTATCACCCTCTCACTTTGTGGTCATTGCGAACAAGTTAGTACAGCCTAGAGAACAATTCATGTTCTCCTGAGAAAATACTGACACCTAACACCACGATATCACATCCAAACCTGAAGTAAGAACAACAAAATGTGTTATTTGCAAAGTTCTCATAGCAAGTTTTGCATAAAGAGTCTCCAGACCTGGCTGTTTCTTACCACTCCTCTTTTTACATTGATAAACAACCCTGATAAACAACCCCTTCTCGGGGAAACATCAGAGGCTTGGCAGGCTGTTATATTACTCCTGTGCTGCTCCAGAAGTGGAAACAGAGGTTGGATCAACTCTGTCAGAAACTCATAAAGGTAACAAGCAGTCAAATATGTTGAAATTGAACTTGCCAATGTCTCACACCAAGACAAAAATTTTAGCACCTTTAACAATATTTTATTGCTTAAATGCTATTGGCACAGCAGCTGCAAATCTAATGCAAACTTCTCCATAAGTATTCAGGACTGGATATTTAAAATCTGAGCTCACTAGAAATTTTGTGGGTTGTAGGAACAGCATTATCAAAGTGAGGCAAAACTTATACCAAGCTCTGCCACTTACTTGTAATAGTAATATATAGTTCATCCTATGATACAGTATGAAAGCGTTTTACACAGTTGGCTCATGATTTTGACTATGCAGTGCATTTTCCAGACCACTGGGCAGAGGACAGTACATTTCAAGTTATAGTGCTGCTTTACATGCAGTTAAGTTTAACAATACACACTGGAATTTAAAAAATAGCATTAAAACATCACTTTAGTCTCATTAAAGCCCTTACTAGCAATTAATTCCCATATAAACTAGGAATTTCCTTCTTGTCATTAAATTTCACATTACTGGTACCTTTTACATTTTTTCTTAAGTGATGTGGAACACGTAGTTTTAATAGGACTATAATTAGCCATTCTCACGTGGCTTGAATTTAGTCATACACATTGAGAATGAATATTTTCTACTGACGTGTAACATTCTGTAGTTTGACCAACACTGAACCTTTTTTGCTTGAGAAACAACTAACTAACCACTGGCTTTTTAAAATCAACTCACACTTTTTTCTTTTAGTGACAGATTTACTTCTCAAAGCACATTATGTGTATAATGCTTAAGCGCGAGAATAATTCTATTAAAGCCATTACCTAAATTAGCATGTGCTGAAGCGTTTTTGCGATGTCATTTTAATTAGGAGAGCCATACTAGAGGAGCTAGGTGACAGATGTAGCTTACCTCAATTCTAGTGTCTCGTGTCTTCCCCATGTCTGCACTAAGGACAGGGTTTTCAATTGGCCTAAGGTTGTTTAAAAACCCTGACATTACCTGGCTGTAATAGGTGTTAATGCTCATGCAGTGAGGTTACTTTCCTGGTTGGCATCATATCTATCAGACAGTCAGAGTATGTGAATGAACTTACTTTTCCTTTGTTCAGATGTGAAACTACTGAAATCTACAGTTTTCCTGGAAATTAAGTACTTTTAAGTGTTCCAGAGTAAATTTCTCTTGCATTTATCATGTTTAGGTTTTACCTGGACTTGAATACATAACATTCTGGTCTCTTTATAAATAGGAGGAGATAAGCCAATCTCACCTGTACTATGTACGATCCTGTTCAAACACAAAGACTTCTATGCTTCAATTTTCAATATATTGAAAATAGAATTCAGTAGTAGCACATGAAAATTAATATATCATTTTAGTCTGTAGAAGAAATTCACTTAAAGAATATGGAAAACATGAGTTTTCACTATTTTTCTACACAATTTTATGTCAATGGGAATCAAAAAAAATAACGTTTTTCATATTTGCTGATGTGCTGCTACCGTGTGCTTTTCGTGAGGGTCCATAGTAGGTATCGATATTTTGTGGATACACTTTTCTGTGGGGACCTACTCCCAAAGTTTGAATATATTACCAAACACTCTTCCCTTCCTGAAAATGTCTTCAAGCTCCAAATGTCATGTGTGCCTTTTGGCAAGCACTTCTTTTGTTATGCCCAACAACTGTAACAGGCTTATTTGTGGATTAGCTGTGTCTCAGCTGTAAAATTAATTCAGGAGCACAGCCTGCTGTTCCAAATGAAATTGCAACAGAAGGAAATGTTGTTTCCATGAGTTTGTCTTTTAAAGGTTTGTATAATTGGTTAATGCTGTTTTGTCTTTTTGTTTTTTGGAGACAATTAATCAATACTTTGTCATGTGTAACTTTTATTTTCTATTTTCAGTACATTGCGGTATACAAACAGCAAAGTCAGATGATCGTGTCCTCTAGTGCTCAAGGAACCAGAGAGCCTTAATTAACTGATCTTATTATGGTAGCAGTTTTAGTAATTAATTTTGAGCTACAGACCCATGAACCAAAGCCTTCAGTTTTCAGCTTTCTGGATTTTTAAAAATTTAAATCAGTTTTTGCAGAATAAATGTATATTTTCACTCTTTTCCCACTCAGTTAAATAGAAAACAAATGGCTTAATGCCTAAAGCACTGCCTGTGCATGCAGGTGCTGCAGGCTTGGTTCCTTGGTCAGCCTTTCCACCTGATTGTAAGGAGACCCAACAAGATGTGGGGAGACAGCTGAGACTTCCTTTATGGATGGCTTCTTAATGCAACAGAGCTGGCTTTTTGGACACACCAAGTCTGCCCCTAGTTTCTCAGATGTCACTCTTTTTTTTAGCTGGAAAAGAATAGTTTTCTGCCAAAAGCAATGAGGGGGCTTTCAGCTACAGCTTACTGTTTAACTACCCTGAGCCAATGCCAGTGCAAAATCCAAGAGAAGAGTTTAAAGCACGTTCAGCTTACAGAGTTGAACAATTTGGTGGACATCACCAGACTGATGCAAGGTGTTGTAGCTGCTGTGATGATGGCCTGTTCTGTCTGGAAGGTGATGCTGTGAGTTAGCCTGTGTGCATGCAGGGTTTTGCCTTCAGCCGAGTGAGATCAGGCTGCTCGGCTACACAACACAACATGTACAGCAAGTACTTTCCTCCAGCTGAAGCAGCAGAAAACTACGCTTTTAAAATAAACAGGACTGATTTTTGTCTCTGTTGTCAGAGACAACGTAGTTTTCAGTAAGAGGAAGAGCAGCTGAAGTCTTTAGATGGCTGAAGATTACCACTGGATAAACTGCTTCCTTCCTTTACCCTCTGCTAATAGTCAAATGAGTTTCTTATGCTAGTTTCTAGGAAAACAGAAGACAAGTGCTTTGAAAAGGAAAATAGCTACACTGTGAAGGCTTTTCCTTTCTCTTCATTACGATAGGGATCGTTTTTACATGCACAGAAAACAAATGTATGATACTTAGTTTTAGAAGTACTTCCCCAGCTATTAAGTAAGTTTTCCTTTGCCCAGATAACAACTGTTATATTTTTTCCTACAATTTTTCCTCCATTCATCATACAACTGTTACCAGGAAAAAGGCCTTGTACCAGCACACTCCAAGTGAACCTCACCATCTAAACAGTAATATTAGCTCCTCCTGCTGTTCTATGAAAAGGGGAAAAAACGGCATAGCTATTTTATGTCTTCTTTCACTGACATGGTACAAATAGTCACTTGAAATCGAGCAGATGAACTTCTAGATTGCCTTCCAGAACTAGCTCACATAAAGTACAGAATTGTAGAAGGAAAAGCGGGAGAGAGGATATATAGACTGTCTAACATGTGTGTAGGGGAGCATATCCACCTGCTGGAGTACAGAGAAGACTCAAAGCTCCTTGTATGAAGAGTAAGTTGAAGGAGAACACAAGGGAGTGGAGGAAGAGGGAGATAAGGAACTTCCAGAAGGATGCAAAGGGGTGGAACGGGCTGCAGTGTTTAGTTTCTTATAAAAGCAAAAAAAAAAGTGCACAGCTGTTCAGATGATAATTTAACAGTAGATAGCCACTTAATAAAGAAAATCTTAGTGGTGAAGCCAAAGTATGAGCTAAAATTTCTCCCTGCCGTTAGCATTTTCCTCTTAGATGACATTTTTTTCAGCCTCCTCGTGTTTAGCAAAGGTACGCTTAGCACTGTGAATCAAACAAACAAGTACATAATCCAATACTCAAGTGAGCCGCAATCCCTTGGGCTGCAGCAATCATATAATGATCATCAACAGCAGGGCTCAAAGCAATTTAATGACAGCATAGAGTACTTCAAAGTGAGTTATTAGAACCAGCCATCTTTTCATGTGCTTATTAATTACAAGTAACAACATCTTTTACTATTATACATGTACCCCAAGAGACTGACTTGGTCTCAGAAGCACAGGAAGACCAGAAGTCCTGAAGATTTCACACACAGACACTCATATACTTACTTTATGTAAAATTACTTTATGTAAAATTAACTAGTGAAAATTGTTTTGTATTCTGAAGTCGCCTTCAAGCCCTGGCCCAAGTCTTTAAAACACCTAGCTCAAGCAATCGTTGCTTTATCTGACTAGCATTGACAACACAGGAAATTTTTGCTTACGATAAAGGCCTGAATTTCTGTTCTTAGTTTGGGGATTCTGGTGACATGGCTATATCTTCCAGGACTGGGGAGAAATATCACTTCTTTCTACAGCTCTCAAACTGAGTGGCATTGGCCTAAACCCCAGAGTTATATCATATGTCCAGCAAAGTAACGTCATTGCCCACTGTGCTTATAACAAGGCTTAACTGCTTGTAGATGGAGAAATAGAGGAGCTAAATGGCTGAAAAATCTTTTTTTCTGCAAATATTGCATTACCCCAACACAGCTATGTTGGTATAGCTACAGCAAAAGCATCTCTGTAACATGGATGTAAAAATAGATCAAAGCAGAGAAATCTGATCTGAAGAATCTGGTGTATATACCAGAATTTCACTTATGCCCTTAGTTAGCTTTACCTATGTATCAGTGAAAGGAAAAAAATATTTTGTAGTATTCTGCAATTGCTAGATAAAGTTCTGAATCACATTAACAGAATTTCTCTTCCTGAAAAGAATAAAGCTTTTGTCTGTCAATCGGTGATGATTATTGCTTGAAATGATGATTGTCTTTTCAAATAGCTCCACACCAATGGATTTTGTAAATTCAATATGCAATATTTCTGAGATACTTCCTATAAATTACAAAGACTGAAGTGCCGTGGGTATAGTAATTTTGCTACCAAGACTAATTTGGCAAAGGGTGACAAATAAAAAATGTAAAACTCTGCAACAATTCTATCTTTCATTGGAATATTATGTAATTCATCTCTTTAATTCTTATTTACCTTCTGATAACTGCTGTTGGGACAATTTAATCCCAAGGAATTTTCAATAAGATTAGGAATGTTGTATCGAAGAGAAAATATGACTTAAGAAATAATAATTTAAGACAGTTAACTCTTCAGGTTTCAAACTGCATTAGCGTGAGTAATTCAGATTAGGACAATGGCTCCATATTGTCTCATTGAAAGGCTGGGAGAAAAAAATTTAACTGTATCCGAAAGACTTATCTTTCTTTGTAGCTCTTGCACTTAGACTTTCTGTTCCTTTGTCCCCTATACAAACAGCATGACAAACATTTTTATGTAATAGAATCTCATTTCTGAAACTCTTACAGTTACAACCCTTAAATATTTCAGCGATTCAACTAAGACAACTTCATGCAGAGCATAGGCCATTCCTGGCCAGCCTGTTTTCTGGCATACACAGTAAAAATCATAGTGAGAGTTTTAAGTTCAAGCTCTGCTTCCCTTCTAAGCCCCACAAAGGACTGTCCCATTTGTACGGAGTTAATTCCTTCCAGAAAGGCTGGATTCCATGTCAAGGGGGCGAAATTTGGCATACACTTTCCAGATGTGCAGCAGGTTCATATGTTACTGTCATGTTTGTTTAGGAAATGCAGCACCTACTTCATGTCCACCAGAGGAAATCCATGGAAATGAAGATAAGAGAAAGCCTCATACTCTATTTTCAATCACTAAAAACGTCTAGCACTGTGCTGGTAGTCTAGGAGGACTCTGTATCTGACAATATTTGGAAATAGAAATCCATTAAATGAAGAATTACTGTATGTATGAATAAGGCCTTTGCGTCTCTCTGGTTAGAGACAAACCTACTCATGATATCTACCAGTGAGCTACTGTCAACAGTAAATTTGCGCTGATTTCTGTTGTAAAAATTGCAATTAAAGTGCAAGTTTTGGGTTTCTATACACAATATGAACAGGCTAGAAGTTAATCTTCCCTTACTGCAGCAGTATTTGCCCTTTCCCCTCCTTTATCATGTATCAACCATATCCCGTCAATGATATAGTTTTCATAGAAAAGAAGATCTTGCACAAATTATGAACTGGATAGACGTGCAAAACTTTTAGTTTGCCACCTTCACCTCTATTACAAAAACTATACGTAACTTTAAGTGTAGAAATTGTTTTGCAGCAAACTAACTTCATGGATCTCCTAGTTAGCCATAAATTATCAGGTATCACACTCTGGGTTTGCAATGTTTAATAAAAATATGTGTGTGTATACATCTCTCTACCTAAATTGTCAATTGAAAAATAGCACTGAATTGCACTGATTCAGAGATTCCCTATAAGGTAGTATAAGCTTTATTACATTTATTAGGTATTCTTTTTAATTGCTTTGTTCATCAGTTGGTACAAATTGTGTTCACTTCTAGAACAATATGCAATATAATATCTTAGAAATAATTGCATAGGTGCAAATGTTTATGAGACTCTACCCATACTTTAATATTTCTGCCACTCTTTCCTGCTTCAGTAGTCCATGGATTACCAGGAGGAAGATTTAATCTCTCTAAAGATTTGCCAAGAACAAAATATGAACAGAGAAACAAGTTCTCAATTTGTCAATTTCTCACTATGCTTAGTGCAGATGACTTTTAGTGCATGTAACAATCTGGCTTGTGTCTAGATGAAATTGAATTTTACAAACATTTTTTACATTTATGATTTCTCTAAAAGTCTTTTTTTTCTATGCATTTTCTGTGAGCAGATGTTCTCTTCTTGATCCACAGCAGAGGGAGCCTTGACTGCCCTCAGCTGTTCTTCACTTTCCCACTGCCCCACTAAAGAGCTCCTAGGAACCCTGCTAGGGTTTCTTCGATCAAAACTGGTTGGACTTAAGGAGACCTCTTTCACTGACTAGTCGACCTGAAGTAACTGATTTCGATCATCATGGATTCGGGAATCACACATTTTCTTCTACTGAATGAGGATCAGGGGATAATTTCCAGCAAAAAGCCCTGAAGAAATGAGGCTGGTAATCTTCTCAGCAAATTCATCAACTACTTAGCTGCAAAGAGAGAATCCAGTCACATGCAGGAGCTTAAGGTGATATTTCAACAGGAGGAAAGCTTGTGGAATTTAATGACCGCAATAGTGGATAGATCCAGCTGGAAAATAACCATCTTATATCATTGAGACTTCAAAAGGAAAGGAATGAAGGTTGAAAGTAAAGGGAAAACGAAACAGAAAATAAAAATAAAGGGAAAAGACGATAACAGTGGGTTGAACCTTGTCCCTGCCCTCATATTCTTCAGTCTTGGTTTTGGGTACATGCTGATCTACTAACATGAGGTGCATATTTCAGGCCATCACACTCACACCAAAATAGCAGCAGGCAAAGGAAGAGGCTTAGGGATGAAAGAGCATAAAGTGGCAGTGAGAAGAGAATCCTCCTTCACTGAGTTAAAACTGGACAACCTCCAGGTTTCCCTACCACTGTTCCCCTGGTAGTTCCCAGTTTCCCTCCACCGGCAGAATGATGGCACCATACAACGACATTCAATTCCTCAGATATAAATAATTTGAAAAGATATTGAATCACCATTTCTGAAAAAAACTGTTAGAGCGTTGTTTCCTGTGACTATTCACTGAAGTAGCATAGTGGTCACCGAAGTTGCACAACACTGCTCATATACTTTCCTGAGATGGCAGATAGAATAAAATAATATTCAAACATGCTAGTATTCATGAAATCATTGAAATTTTATAAACTCACAGTGGCCGAGTATTTAATGAGACTGCACCGACAACTCAATGTAATGTATGACTTGCTTGTCCTATTAATAATTCATTTCCAACATTTTTGTAGATTTTTTTAAATGAGAACATTGGAACACCAAATTAGCTACAGATGCAATGGAGATTGCAGTAAGGTAAGCATTTAGCTTTAAATGGAAACTCAAAAGACAGGTAGGTAGCATTTACGGTAGAAAAAAGTATAATTTCAAAAAAATTATTTGGTGTGTTAGAATGACATCTAGTGACTAGTTCAGGTTCTAATGCTGAGTTATGATAAGAAATAAAAACCTACTTTAATATTCTAATTCTTTCTTTGCTGCCCCCTAATGAAAGACATAATATAATGAACGGCAAACCATATCCAGAAAAAATTTTCTTTCAGAAAACTTGAAAGAAAATCAAGTTAGATTAAGGTTAAAGGCAAGCAGTGCATTAATGTAAGGGGAAAAGGCAATAAAATGTTTCATTTCTGAGACTCTGGAAATTAAAAATTAGGACTGCATCACACTCTTCAATATGAATTTATTGTTCAGGAAATAATTGATAATTTTAGATCTAATATACCCAGGGAAAAAAACGTTAAAAGTCCCTTAAAATAGGTTCCTTTTCAGGAATGGAAATGCACCTACTTTGTGAAAACACAGTATGACAGAGGCTCAAAGCTTCTCTTGTGAATCATAATTAGCAGTTCTTTTCCATTCAACATAATCATGCTACTGACCGCCAGAGAAGGGTGCAACAGAGGAAGAATTCATGAGGTATTTTGTGCACATTTAACATTAACAGGGGAACATTTGTATTTGGTTAATCTTAACAAGATGCCAACATCTTTTTTCCATGTCTAATACTGGGGAAAGAGGTGCAAACACTTGAGCACAGAACACTGAGAGAGAAAAGGGAAGGGAGCGAGATAAAAAAAGTAATTTCTATCTCTAAAAGTAGAGAAAAAAAGTAATTTTTAATCCAATTGAAGACTCAAATTATTTTCATTAAGTATATCATCTCACATATATGTCTGAAAAACAGATTGAACTGTTTTGTTCTCACTGAAAGCTGTAATTACATTTATTACATTAAAGATTTTTTCTAGTCACGTTTCTTCCTCTGAATGCACACCAGACCAGCTTTCCTAAATAATTTCTTCCTTTATAGGATAGGACATCTGCACAGAGCCAAAAGATTATTTTCCTGAAGCTCAGCTTCATTTCAAAGCAAAAGTTGACTCTGTAATTGCAGTGTTTAAAAACAAACTAGCAGAATGTAGTGATTATGTAATCACATGTACATCTGCCTTAATCTGTAGAGAACAGGAATAATATTGGTAAGGTACAAATGTCAGTCAGGATTCTCCACAGAACATTGTTAAATATTCTAATGCTTATTAAAGCATGAGTAAATGAATATGTGAGGGAGGTGGCATTTTCTGACACCTGTTCATGAAGTACTGGTGCCGTAGAAAAATGTCTTGGAGATAAATTCGTAAGGCACAGGAAAATACACAGAAGTTACAAGATTATGAGGGTTGGTTTTGTATTCCCCAGACAGTTTCTCTTAATTTTAGGCAATGTTATGCTATCCCTCAAACTCTGAAGCATTCAGCTACACTGCTATACCAGATTATTTCTCTGCTGCTAAGACTGAAACGTAAGTGATCTGATGGGGTTATGAAGGTTTTAGATTTAATACTTTTCCCTGAAATTGGTAATCTCTCTGACATCTAGATTTTACCATTTCTCCAAAGCCTTTTTAATAATGTATCATTACTCTTGTTCTATGATAAATCTCACTTAATCTCTTGTTGTTTGTTTAACATATGGAGATGCAAGTCACTAACACTGGCACTGGTATTGGCATGTCTAGGGTGGCCTGGTGATCAAGACTACCATTGCTATCTTGTCTGCTTAGAACTTTCTCGTTAGATTTATGTAGGTGCATTTTGTGAAACCCAGCCATATAATTTACTTGGAGAAGCATGAATGAATATCATTTTGTCTCCAGATCCTAGGTACCTAACACTAGAAAGACTTGCAAGATTTGGGGTATCCTCAGGAAAACTTGCTTAGATATCTAGTGAACCTCATGATACAATGCAGGGACACTATGCATTTCTAGAACTAGGTTACAAGTGAGTGGAGACTTTAAATGGGGGTTTACACCCTGATACATCTGCCAGAACATTCTGATATTAAGTTCCTTTGGCAGATCTAGCCCTTATTAATTCCATGCCTCAAATTCCCATCTGCAGAGTACAGGGAGTTGTAAAATGCAGGAATATTAAGGATAAATATATTTAATATCATGATCCACTTGCGTATAGCAAGGTTGGAGAGTCAATATGTACTTCAGAAGTTATTCTGCATAGTCAGTGCACACAAAACTTTTTTTCTCCCTTATTAATTTCCTAAGTGACAGCAATGAACACTGCAATGTATTAGAGACAAAGAATTTACAAATGAATAGGCAGGAACAGAGAAAATGAGATGTGAACTGGAAGCCTGGAGGGAATGTTATTGGGATTGTCTGTATTTTAATGTTTGGTTTGATTCTCTTTGTGTGGGCATTGATTACAAGAGTACCAGTCAGAGAAAAGGTCGAAAAATGTCAGTGTCAGATACTATGGGTCTGATCTGATGGGTTTTCAGAGAAAAAATAATGTTGTATGCAAAGAGTGAGGGCAGAAACACCCTTAAATTTTCAGAAAAAGATATTCTGGGATAAGTTATTGTTCTGCAAACCTTAAGCTGAACTTTAATGGAGCAGCTATGAAAACTGTTTCCCAAGACATATTAAAACCTGATGATATGGATACTGACAGGGAATAAGGAGTTTTCTGAAAACTTTTTTTAATGCTCAATACGCATCACCAAACATTTTTTCCAGAGAAGCCTGGTTTGTCAACACAAATTCTAAAATGCATGTTCAGCTGGGTATTTGCATGCGCCGGACAGAACTTTAGGGGTGTCATTTGGGTAATAAAACACAAAGAAATGATGTAGAGTAAGACTATGAAAACACAGAAGTAAAATGAAACCAAGCTGAAACTGAGAATGCCATTTTGCTCATTTACCTACTATTTGCCAGATAGGCTGGCCCTTCAGCTCACCGCAGTGCTCAGCATTGCACTGATAACTAACTTAATATTGTATATTGTATCAAACTCCATTTTACAGTAAGAAATGTTTTAAATGAAAGTTAAATTTGGAAATATACATATATAATATAAATTATATATATATGATGTATAGATATGAAATTAGTATAATGTCTTTTGAGGAATTAATCTCTGGCCAAATCACCACCTACTGCAGTGAAAAAAATTGTCCCCTGTTCTTACTGTTTCTGGAATAATTCTATGAGGTATTCTGATTCCTTATCTAATACTTTTCTGAAGTACAAGCAAGAACACTTAAAGAAGCTCTCATAGACATGCAAACTTTACTTTCAAGACACTTGATGCTTCCAGATTTCTTAACATAAATGTTAAGAATGTAAGCCTCATCATGCTGGCTCATATTGGTAAACCATGTTTTTTACCCAATGTGAATCATGTAATCAGGTCATCAAAATGATAAGAGGGAGCACCTTTGGCACAAGCCACACTAGGGAATGAGCCAAGGCACCTTTGAATGCAAAGCTTTCTTTCAGTATGTTGACTGCCTATATCCCCCACTTAGGAGGGAGCAATGACTAAGTCTTTCCTGTCACAGGCAGGATTGTTCAGGGCTGTGGGCTGGCTGCATCTTGCTAGGTGAGAGCAGCAGACAGGCTGCAACTCTGCACTGAGCTGCAGTGCGAACTGGTAAGGTGCAGACATGGGGGGGGGGGGTGTTGAAAAATGTATAGACAGACCAGAGAACCTCTCTTTAATCTTGTGAAACCAGACAAGTGTTTAGCACCCAGAGAGAACTGACTCTATTTCAGTCATGATCCTTTCTTTAGGAAAGAATGATGCAATTAATACAAGTTTAAAACAAAAAGATTCTGACACCAGTTACTAGCACATACAGAAATAAAACTTGTATTAGAGAAGTCTCACAGGCTATTTTCCTTTATCATTCTAAATTTATTTGGTTTGGTTTTATGTCTGCCTATTCATTTTCCTCAGACAGACACAAATTACTGAGTTACTGAGATCTGCAGAGAATATAATTTATCCAGAAGGTTCATGTTAATAAATACTGAGCCGACAGAATAGTGCTGGCATAATGGGTGCGGCTCTGTTCTCTGCAGTGACCTGCTGAAATCACTAGACCCTGTGTGGGTGTATAAAGCTAAAATTAGGGGGTTTGACTGCTACAAAGAGCAAATGACTGAGTGGGTTTGTCTGAGTTACCTCCAGATAGTTCATGGTGAGTTTTTATTTCCTTTATCCAGAATCTGGGGTAAATATGATATCTTATCAGTTTTCTTTCTGGCCATACAGGTCAAACATTGTATTGTACATTTTGATCTTCTGGCATTGCTAGATTTTTTATTTTTTTTAATAAGCTGAAAGAAAATTGATGGCCTGAAATATTTTTATTCACTGGCCATGGAAAATGCTTACTGCAAGAACATTACACTAAAGTAGAATATTACTAATATCTTGGGGCTATCATATATAAAAAAAGACATTTACATATTTGCCATCTTTTTAGAAGAAGAACAAGACGAGCAGCATACCACTGCAGTACTGCAAAGCTATTCTGCTTGACAGGCAGGCAAGCTGCCTATCTGCAGTTGTCTTAAATGATGGCTTTCCATTTTCTTAGCTCAGGTGGGAGCCATTTGAAAACTTTCACATAAGTTAGCAGTAGCAAATCCTGTAATGGGCATCACATGCTAAGCTGTACAGGGTGCTCAGCACCTCAAATGATTTGAAGCAATTAATACCTGACTTTCTAGTTCCTATCTTAAGTAAAAATACCATAATTGAATCTCCTTAGAAAACACCTGTCTTTATTAAGTTTAGCCAGCACATGCAGATTTGTGAATTAATTATAGGTATACTCTAGTCAGATCCTATGTTGAGGTGCTTTGATCTTGCTCTTGTATTCAGCTCTGGAGCCATGCCTAAGCATGATTTTGGACAGGCTTTCAGTGACCATAACTCAGGGTTTTTCAGCGCATTTATACCCGGGTGTACAACAAATGTGCAAGAGGAAACTTAATTTCTTTCCTATTTTTTCTCCTTCAATCTGCCCAGGAATAATGCTGTGGCATGTCTCAACTGAAATACAGGTGGAGAATGTGTCACTCCCTGTGAATAGTATTCATCTCTTTTCATCTAATTTTCAAGTCAAGTATTTTATTGAAAAATAATGGGGTTCAAAGTGACTGGGTCATGAACATGTATTATTTCAATATAATAAATAAGAACAATCCTTGTGCAAGATTGCTGCATTTAGATGTAATCAGGACCAGTGATACAACTACTTCAACACAGTCATGGGAGCTGGCAGTTTCACTTAAATCTGATAATGGAATTAGCTTTCATATTGCCTTTGACTGGTGATGGGGACCAAATGAGGAAACTCCAGCCAGCAAGTATTAATTCTCTTACATGCTATGAATGCAATGGAGATAAAGCTAGATCCCTTTGCTTTGATAAGTGGGATGAACTGTTCTGAATGTGATGTTCCTGCATTCCCTGGCAAAGAGGAATGTACAATTACCGAAAAAAAGCAACACCTTCCACAGCTGTCTGTTTTTAATAGCTATGAAATTCTTATTTAAACTCAGCAATGCTATTGCTGGCATCTTATATCTACCTTGCCAAGTTAGACAGAATTAGAAGATGTTTCCCTGCAGAGCATAAACAGGAGCACAGCTGCTGCTCACTCTGCTACAATGGAAAGAGAATGAAGGGAAGATGCTTTCTTCTTTCATTTGAAATTGGGACTAATTCCACAGAAATTAATGGAGCTCCTCAGCACAGGATGGATGTGAAAGAAGAGCCTGGCCCAGAGGTTATAAATTAAGTGTAAGTGAAATTCAGAGAGAGAGTATTCTACTCGACTGGCTGAGAACAGAAATGAATCAAAATATTAATGAATACTGCAGACTAAGAAATAATTTCTGCTTCAGTGCCTCTTTCTGTCTCTCCTGCTAGTTTTGCACTGGCTGAGGTCATTGACAAAGCTAATCGATATGATCTCCTTCTTCATGCAAGCAGTTAAGAGAGGTCCTTCAGAAATAAGCTATAATATCCCTATATCTGGAAAGAAAGAATGTACTAAATATTTAAAATAAACTCTGAAATATGAATCTAACTCATTAAAAAGAAACCACAACATTCTAATTAAATGTGTGTGTCTTTTGGTTTTGGCAAATTCCTAAGATAATTTCAGGTGATGCTGTATCTGTATTGATGTGATGTCTGCCAGATGTTATATGCCACTAATAAACAGCACTCATCTCAGCCTGATGAGAACAGGGAAGCATGAAAGACAGTGAATCAGTGCTTCAATAATAGCCCCAGACACCCCCTTCCTCCTCAAGAAAAAACGCAACATGGTGAAAACGACTAGCTTGACGAGAACAGGAAAGTAGCTGAATGGAAAAATGGGACATTTGCAAAAAAACCCCCACTTTTTCTAGAAAGTGGACCTTTCTCGCCTGTCTCACTTGCCTACACTAAAATAAATGTTCTGTGCTGATTCAGTTGCCGGAGCAGTGTTGAGATGGTAAGAGAAGTCGTATAAACCTAGAAAGATGCAGAAAAATGCAGAAAAATACAGAAACCCAGAAAGCTTCCTGAGCTGTAATTTTTTTTTATTGAAGGCTTGTTCTGCAGGGCACTGCTGCTGTCTTCTGAAAGAAAAAAAAAAATGACGAATGTCTCATGTTCCAGTCAGATATCTGTACTTGAAGTTCACATACTTATTCTTATATTTGTTCACATAACAATTAACTTGTGCAATACTTGCACATCGTTGTGTCCACGGCCTAATTGCTCAGTGGTTTCAGACTGAAGTGGATGCAGTATTACGCAAGCAAAGTAACAGAATCTGGTTCCCTTTCCCAAGTCGCAGCGGAAAGAGACTTTGCTGCAGACATTAAATATATCCACTTCACTTGAGGCAGCGTTTTTATTACTTCTCTGTACTTCCTCTTGCTGATATACACTTGGAAATGAGAAAAGGGTAGGCATATATTTTTTTACCGAACATGAATTTATGCCTATTTCAGCAATTTTGAAAATACTCTCAACCAACCATATTAAACAGAACTTGATTTTCCTAATATCCCAGTTATGTAACCAATGCGGCACCTTTTATTATGTGCAATAACTTTGTAAAAATGTTTTGAAGTCCTAGCTGACAAGGTCCTTTATGAATAATGTTTAATCTTCTTAGCAGGCAGAATGATTTTTTTTCTTCTGCCTGAGCTTACAAAAAGGGTAACCAAATTAATCACATATGATTAAGAAATAATATTGTTCATCTCAGAGTCCTCATGGATAGTTAGAGAAAAATTATCTAATCCTTCTCATATCTGCTAGAAATGCTAGTGTTATCTTTTCACTACAGAGTGAATCTGGATAACTGGTTTAACTGAGTGAGAAGCGTGCTTATGACCTCAGTGATCCTCACAATTCACCCACCCTTTTGTTTGGGGCAATACTGGGGAGCCTGAACCTGAAGGATCACACTGGATTGTTTTGGAGGACTGTAGACTCCACACAAACTCTCCACCTTCAGAATAAGCAACACTCAAAACTAATAAACCTGGGGAACCCAGGTAGTCTACATTGAAGCTTTTCAGTGCCCAGTAGCCAAGTCACCAACAATGCACAAGAAACATCCCAGATTATCTTTCTAGACAAGAAACATATTAGTACATTTGTCACCATGCCTTAAAATCACAGGTTTTTCTTAATTACCAGAATTTTTCTGCTGCAACATTAATTGAATTTTCTACTTTTATATAATAATCAATGTTTGTGCTATTTATTGGTTTGGCCATCAAAGTTCATGTGCCAGTTTGCAGTCTTCTCTATTATATTCACTGGTTATATTTTCAGAAGTGCTGGGGTTTAGGTTAAGCACTCTCGTTAACTTTTATTAACTCCATTTAACAACAAGTCCACAAAAAATGTTGCAGATGCTTGAGCCAGTCCTTTGCTCCATCTCTAGTCCCAATGCCACACTTAAAATATTTTCCTTGAATTCACCTGACAATGAATGCACACAGAGCTTTTCACTATTCTTTCCATGTTTGATCGTACAGCTATCAACTTTTAAAAGCTCATCCTTGTCAAACCCAAGCATGTAGCAACTTTTCCAGAAAAGATGTTCTCCTTTTTCAGAGAAATATAACAAATGTGAAAAGTATAGGACTCCTTTGTAATACTGCTGATTTTGCATTTAAATAATTCACACACAACATGGAATAATAAAATCCAGAAACAAAGTAGCAGACAACAAAATTATCTGTATTTTTTTTTAATTTCTAATTTCTTTTGGGGGGAAGCAAAACCCAGTTATTTGAACAAAGGGCTTGTACATAAGCATTGAGAGCAATCTACTTGGCAAACAGATAGATAGCACTTTTTTAAAACCCCCAAAAATGAATAATGAACTTATGGTTGTCTAGTTTTGAAATATTTGCACAAGTTTTTAGTTCTGCTCTGACTTTTCTATGTATAAAATAGGAATAATAATCCTTTGTCTGTTTTCCAGGTGTTCCCAGTTCTGTTTTCTTCATGATTTGACTTTGCTGAAAAAAATTTGGGAGACTTTCCTCCCTCTGAATGACGCATAAAGAAGTTTTAAAAAAATTAAAAGACACATGAGAAAACACACTACAGAATTTTATGTTTTGTGTTTTTTTAAGGGAAAAGGGAAGTCTAGAATATTTGGGATTTGATTATTTTTTTCTTACATTTGAAGGCAGCAATAAGGTCCTTCCTATTAAACAAACAATGCTTCAAGACAAATTGTATTTTCTGCATTGCTTATGAAAATGACCATTGGAAAGAATTTTCTATTTCTGTTTGATAATAATGCAATAAATATGACAAGCCTGAGAAACCTGTCTTTCACCTCCTTAACACTATGAAGTACAAAAAACCCAGACTTGGGGGTAGATTTGGGACTAACCTAGTGAATTTAACCACTTGCTGATTTCACAGGATACACAGTATGTCCAGCTACTTACTTATCTTTACTAAAAACAAACAAACATTTCTGTGGACATATAAATATATTTTAATGCAGTGATATCTAAATGAAAAATAAATTGAAGGTTCCAAAATGCTCATAAAGATTGATGGCGTTGGGGTTAGCAACATGATTCTGATAAACGTTGATAAGAGATAATTTTTTGGTCAGCTTACAAAGCAACCTATAGCATCCCTTTGTAATTTCGTGACCATGAATTTAATGCTCTTTTGCAGTATCTGTGCAACATGAAATCGAAATGCAACAAAATATATGTGGCAAACAAAACATATTTTTAGAAATTGTACAGCAGTACTCTAATGGTAGGTGAGAAAAGCCATCTGAAAGCAACTGATGGTGATGATGGAATCAGAAGAAGATGCAGTGAAAGAACGTCCACTTTCAATAGATAGGATTTGCACTAGAATGAACTTCAGTCAGCATACAGCTATTCTCAGCTATTACATATACAATTTATATTGGCAAATTTTATTCTTCCTTCATCCTTGCCTTGGTCCTTCTGAAGAGTCTGATGTTTCCTGGTCAACTATTAGGAAAGTCTAAAAATGATAGATGTAAAAATCCTAAACTCTGAAGATGGGATTAGATAGCTAAAGTTCAAACAAGTTGCCTAAGCTTTACAGGGAGTAGAAAGACAAACAGACCAAAACATCTAAACATTTGCTGAACGTTCTTTATCTCACTTTAAGTTCAATAGTATTTCAGAATCCTAAAGCCAGAAATACGAAACTACATTCCCTTGCTCATGGAAGAGGCAAGTGACGTGGGTATGATTTCCATTTATGTGAGCTGAGTGAAAACAATCTTTAGTTTTAATACTTGCATCTCTCTCTGTCTTTCCTGCTAACCTACACGGCACAAGGTAATGGAATCAGGCTGCTGGTTGGTTTCACATTGATTATTCAGCACCAAATAATTTCCGTCTTTTGGGGTCCTGGAGAAATGGAGCTCTTTTCTCTCCCTCAGCTCTCTTTTCAGTTCTCCAACAACCAAAGGATATTTTTTTTCTATATTTTTTGCTGGTTATATACTATTCAGGTAGTATTTTAATATAAGAACCCAGTCTATTTCCATAGATTAGAAGATGGATACCAAATTTATCTTACTGCTTTGCAGAAAAATGCTCTATTTATCTCTGCTGGAAACTACATCAGTATATGTACAATGATGCTATTTAAGAACCCTATCTCCTTTTGCCATACAGTATCTTTTTTTCCTTTTTTTCTTCCTAATGTATGTACTGTTTCTATCACAGTTTTCAGTTTTCTTCCCTTCTCACTGGGAAGCATTCTATAATAAAGACAATCAATTTTGCTCCTTCCCTCTTCTAATTTTTAAAGGTTATTCCCTTCTAATCAGACGCTATGACATTTTATTGTTTTATAAACTGAAGCAACAGCAAATAGTGACCCTTGATAAAGAGTGGATTTCTGTTTGTCTTCTGTAATCTACTGAACTGGTTCATTGATCTTTGGCTTACTGTAATTGTGGCACTTAACAGCAGTTGAAAGGGTCCCAAGTCTGATTTCTGGTTTCCTTTCAGAAAAGCTAATGCCATATATCTAGGAAATGTCAAAAAAATGCAATGCTTGCAGACAATAATTCAACACTTGCTATATAATTTAGGAAATGATAGTTAAACATCATCTGACAAAACATTTAGAAATGTAAGCGAATATAATACCATGCCTTTCCATCTGATTATCTCCACGTTCATTATAGCAGTGCCATGAAATCTGTTTTGCAGGCCAGAAGCTAGTGCCTGCAAAAGGAGCCAATGAAGGCTGAAATATCTATTCACATATTAATTAACTACCCCATAATTAATGTCTGAGGAAGTTTTAAAGCTTTGTTCGATTATGAAGATGTGACAGTTATCACTCAGAATTCGATGTCCAATTTCACAGTACATCATGCTGGGTTATGACGAATACAATTCCAGATTTCAATTTTTTCCTGAAAAAAAAATCACTGTTGAGTTATGGCTAGTATTTATTGTAATAAAACAAGTGTGTGTCTCTGTGTGTGTATATAAAGTTTTAAGGGCAGGAAGGTACTGATATCATTAAAGAGAAACCCTTAAACTCTTTTCAGTTCTAAAATTTTTTATGACTAAGAATTCTAGAATAACTTTTAGAAGAGCTAACTTTGCCGAGTTCACTGCCACAGATAAGACTGCATTCCTGGCAGGAATAAGTTGACTAGGTAGCAAGATTTAAAAAGAAAAAAGAAATTAGAGATCGATGTTTTTGTTACTTCTTCTCAGACGTGTGCCTTTCTAATGACTGGAATATAATCTCAACAGAGAAACTAATCTAAGAGGCTCTGATTGTTACAGACAATTCAACTATTATCTGAGACCTAAAATCTGTCCATTATAAGGGCAATCAACTAAATGAACACTCATTGTCACCTAAGTGGTCTTGCAGCAACAAAGATTGTTTTCAGGAAAGACAAATTAGAAAAGCAAAGCATATGCAGGAGAAAATCTGCTCCCTTGCTAGTTCCTACCACTGAAACACCTGAAGCTATCTGTCCTTCGCTTGCCTGGGACAGGCCATCTGGAACAGAATAAATGAGACTTGAATCACTGTCAAGGCTGATGTGCTCTGTTTGTATACTCTGATAAGAAAATCTGAATGCATTACCAGTGAAATTTGAGAGCTGACAGTGCCAAAAATGACAAAAAAGCCTTCACTGTCACTGTATTTCAGTAACAACATCTCTATTTTTCATTTGCCCATTAGTGTAGTGCAAGTCTGTTTACAAATATATGCATATATATATTGGTATTTGGCAGTTTTTAGAGCAATAGATATCTAAACAAAGGTCTAGAAGCATGGTAATGACTAGTAAACAAGCAGGAGGAGGAGAGATGGCGAAGAAGGTCCTAATACATCAGTGGACCTTTTTTGTCTGTGGTGAGAGATGATTGGTTTGTGATGCTCGTATAGCATGCCAGCTTACAGTACACTATTCTAGCCATAGATCCTAGAGACAAACAAAAACATTCTCAAATGAGTCAGTAGACCCTCCTGAAATAAAAAGTAAGCATTTAACAGCTGTTAATTTACATTGTGTAGCTCTCATTTCTCTAATCAGGTATGGGCAGTTCCTGTGTTTGGAAAACTAACCACAATTATGAGTGAAAAATTATTGCAATTTCTCAGCCTATGCCAAAAGATGACTGCAAATTCAGCAGCTTAGCTAAGTAAGGGCAGAACACAAAGGATGCCTAGATGCTATAGATACTTGCATTCTATTTGTGTGTGTGGCCCTCAGCAAGGTGACGGAGTGCACCTCCAAAACTAGAGAAAAGATGAGCCAGAGTACAGACAAACTGCATTAAGTGAATGGAAGAAACAGGTCTAAACATCTTATTTTTCAAAACAGACAAAAAGAAGAGAATTAAAAGTGAAGGGGGACAAAGTCTTCTGTAACAGGAATTTAGAAGCTTTTCCTCTTCTGATTCCCATTGTTTAGGAAAAGGAGATGCCACATTCCTCCCTCCTCTGTATCATCCTGATTTCAACATGCACACTCATGTATACCAACAGACTTGAAAGAAGTCTCTACACACAAAGGTGACCCAAGAGTAAAGGCGACATTATGAATCTGAGTTTTGGCACCTAAAACTACTTCTGAACAATAAAATGCACTGACTTAGCTGTTTCTTCCCAGCTGCACAGAACACAGAGCAGGACCAGGCAAAAACAACCACGTGCCTTGGCTCAGACTTCCTATGCAATCCTACTTAGTGTTTTACATTTGCTGGGGCTGAGAATGCATATTCAGTTACTGTAAGCCCTCCTAATGTCTAGCCAGTTACAAAATCAGTCATATGGGTTACAAGTCTGAGCCTTAGACATCTTTTTAAGTTGTTCTTTTAAAAGTACACTCAGCATTTGAAATAATTACCCTTTGTATTGTTCCATTGCATGTACTGAACATAATGGTTTGATCTGAACAGTAATCTCTAATCTCTATTCTATTCAGTAAAACTACAATAATTACAGCTTTGGATAATACAGATTCTTAGTTGTCGATCTTTTCAAATAAAAATATTTTCAAGTGAACATAGGAGGGATTTAATGGCGGAAGCATGGCTCACGGATTCCAAGAGCATAATTAATGCTGGGTAATAAATTTGCAAGTTATATAGTCCTGCTTCCAAATGTAGAGATGTCGTCCTTACTGTTCTGTTCTGAGGGCAGGTTGCCTAATATCCCAGGTCTGTAAACTTCATAATGTGGCTCCTGCACATCGGTAATGTGTTCTCTGCTATGCTAAAACCAGTAAATAGTTCACAAATTTAGGTTCAGAGTTAAAATGTTATTCTGCTGTGTTCCATTAACAGTGTTCATTTGTTTGATTAACCTGCTGTGATGTCCATAGTGATTGTAATTAATTAGCTTACTGCGCTGTCCAAGACAGAAGACTGTGTCAAGAAAGAGAGTGGATACATTTGCTTCTCCATGACACAGAATGTCCTCAGCTTCTGCGGTGAGTAGGTTGAGGGTTACTGGAACCAGAAATTGAGAAAGAACCACCGAGTCCATGAGTAATTACTAAATGTATCTTCTTTGAGTTTGACTATTTTTTCTCTGACCACAGTGATATTTGTCTCCTTTAAGTCACCAAGACAGCGAGCCCTGAAACTTAATTTTGTACTCTATGAAAACATACTTCTTTTTGTATACTTTAAACTTGTATCCTAATCATTTAGTTGGAGGATTCTCAGTTTGTGTTTGGAGGGGAAAGAAAATGAATAATCATCTTCTAATTACCTTTCCAGTTGTCTAATTCAAAATTGAAGTGTCCTGACCACTTAGTTTCCTCTGTACAAAAGCCTCTCATAGCTCTGCCTGTCTTTTTTTCACTTTTCCCTGTGCCCTTTTAAATTATACTTTTTGGAGGTGCAATGATCAGAACTGCAACCATAAATTCATCCATTGATAAATAAGTGTTCAATACAACACTTAAAAAAAATACATTTCCTGCTTAACTCCTGATTCATCAATGAGACCTGTGTAGACAGACATCACAAACTTCCCTGCAGGACTGCAACAGGATATTGTCTGGATATTTTCACCTCCATCTTTCTGCAAATCCCCTATATATCTAGGAAAATGAGAACAACTCTGGAAATTTGATAGTTTAGTGTCACCTCTTAAAGCATTTGGGTCATTTAAACTCCTTCTAGACTTAGCTGAACATAAGGAGCTCTAAAATCATCAGCTAAGGATTTTGAACTAAGCCACACTGAATACAGGAATAACTACCATGAACATAGGATTTTCAGGAAATAAAAGCTAGAAAGTATTTTCTGTTGAACCACAAATAATGTAAACTACTGATTTTATTTTGTGTTAGAGGGCTACTTATTTTCAAGTGCTTCTTTTGCTCATATATCTACCTGTGAATTTCTGTATTTACTAGAAAGAAAATACAGGAAAAAGAAACACGAAATGAAGAAAACAAAAAGAGATCATGGAAGAAAGTAAGGCAATTAAAAAACAATCAGTGAAAGCACAAATGTCACAGCAAGTACACTGAAAAAACTCCTTAGTAAGAAAACTAGGACAACAAAAAAAGGAAAAGAAATAAATAGAAACTTAACTAACAGACCACATAGATGTTGGCTAACTGTCAGTATTGGTTGGTTGCTCTGTGTGTAGTTTCTGCAATCTAAAGTTGTTCCTGTGACTTCTTGTTGGCTTTCCACAAAAGTTAAGTTGCATTTTTTTTCCCTTGGGAACATTGAATCAGAGCCTTTCATTTAGACAATCAGCTGGAAACTATGGGGAGGGTGCCCAGTGATACGAAAGGGGGCTGGAGTGAGGGGGCTGGAGAATAAATCTTATAAGGAGCGGCTGAGAGAGCTGGGGTTGTTTAGCCTGGAGAAGAGGACGCTGAGGGGAGACCTTATTACTCTCTACAACTACCTGAAAGGAGGTTGTGGAGAGGAGGGAGCTGGCCTCTTCTCCCAAGTGACTGAGGACAGGACAAGGGGGAATGGCCTGAAGTTCCGCCAGGGGAGGTTCAGGTTGGATATCAGAAAAAAATTCTTCACAGAAAGAGTCATTGGGCACTGGAACAGGCTGCCCAGGGAGGCGGTCGAGTCACCTTCCCTGGAGGTGTTTAAGGAACGGGTTGATGAAGTGCTTGGGGACATGGTTTAAGGGAGTGTTAGGAATGGTTGGACTCGATGATCCAGTGGGTCCTTTCCAACCTGGTGATTCTATGATTCTATGAAAATAGTAGCTACAGAAAACCCCATGACACAGTGAAAGAACACTGCCTTCGAAGTATATCAAATGCTCATGTTATCCTAAGTATAATAGAAAAAATGCAGAGCAGAAAGAGGTTAGTCTTACACAGTAGTAAACAGTAACTTAATCGGGTAATCTTTGCCTTCCTATGCTGTCAAGTTCTATTCCCTACCATCATTAAAACTCAAAATTCTCTTCAAAGAGGTGTGCTAGCTGTGGAAAACAGGCGGTACGTAAGAACATTTACATTCCTGTGTGGAAGTATTACAAATGAAAAGGTCTTCCCTCTCTATCATGAAGCATATTTTCCAGACTGCCAGTATCTGATTGCATGTGCATTTGATGCCATGTCACTAATCCTTAATTTAAATATAATTTCATACTTATTCCTTGTTCTGTCTGACTCTCCAAAAGCTTTCTGAAACACAGAACTCTTTCTCTTGTATCCTTTCATTTTCTTTTGTACCCAGTTTATATTTCAATGCTTGCAATATCATTCTACCAAAAGATTTGTAGGGAAAAAAAGTAGACACTTGTTAAGAAAACATTCAGATTCAAGAATTCATCTAAAACGCTATTGTTGCTTTAGGTTTTTTTTCTTTATTCTTAAAGAAATTGAAATATATTTAAAACCTTGTTGGCTTTACTGAAGAACACAAACCCCAAAATTTCATAACCACAGCTCATACAAATCTAAACTCATAAGAATTTACCACTTTTACCACAATGACTTGGAAAAATTCACCTTACCAAGTTTTCACTTGTGCAAAAATCTCTAAGAGAGAAATACATAATTTCAGTATCTAATCAGTTTTTGCCAACTGTTTTCCACAGCAATTTTTGCTTGTACTTAGTAAGCATTCGTAACTTCACTTTTGTCATTGTGTTTCAGATCAAGATAAATTAACAACTTTGAGAAGCAGACGAAAAGACTATATTTTTGCAAGTTGTGGATATTGTATGTATAAATAGCTATAATGGAAGTACTAGATGTTGAAAGTTGTACTGACATAATTCCTGATGTAAGGGTTATTTTCATTTTTCATTTATACAGACTGTAGGACAATCCAAGGGTTGTCTTCTGCGACTGGCACTTTTAGGCACCATTGCCTAAAACAATACTAATAATGAATAATGGGAATAGATGTCTATCCTAAGACTGGCTCAGAGCTGTGCAAGACACTTGTTATTTGTTTTCTTAAAAAAAAAAAACAAAAAACAACAAAACCCAAAATCTCCCAGGTTACTCTTTTTATGGTGTGGGGAACACCCAATAGAATTTGTTACTATTTCTAGAATTTCAAAGACTCAGTGTTTGTTGCATCAGATATAATATACACAGCATCCTTTCCTCCCAGAATGTCTCACTTCCACAAGGAATAACCGCAACACTGTTACAATTCCTAATCTTTTTGCCAAACGTACTTTTATTGTCAGTTCTTGAAACTCTGAGAGGTTGCAAAATCAGCTGCATTTTTTTCAAATGTTTACTATTTGGCAACATTTGATAAGATGTTCATGAATGTGAAAATAGATAGTGTAAAAGGCCACTACTCTTTCAAAATAAAGATAATTTAAATTATGACCAAATGGTTTTGCTGTTATTTTTGCTTTCTGTTTTTTTTTTTTTTTTCACACAGAGACCTTTTTCCTAGGTTTGGGAAAAGCTCAAAGACAGTTCATGAAGAATTTTTTTTATCTTAACAAATTAATGGTTACTTAAATTATAAGCAAATAAACATAATTTTGTAGTGGGAAATACAAGCAACAACAGTTATGGTCAGCATCACCTTCTCTACACAACTGTTAGTACATGACCCTCTGCGTAAATAAGATTGCATTAATGAAAATATTGCATAGAAATAATAAATAAAAAATAAAATAAAAAATAAAATAAAAATAAAAGATTGCATAAAAATGAAAACATTTTTAGCACTCCCTTTATGCATACTATAATCAGAACAGTAGCAAGATGACACTTTAAATTGTATTAAAGTTTGTAGTACATCAAAGAGTTTTTCTGAGGACAGAAGCATTGCTTCCGCTCCTACGAAGGTTCAAACTATTTAAACACTATCTTATGAAAAAAATGGTATTGAGAACTGAACAAAGCAGTGGAATTGCACCAATTGTAACCTTTGCTAAAGTTATCTGTCACTCATGCAATTTATAAATGAAACCGCAATAGTAAGCTTAATCAGAAAACATCTGCCTTCTAAGATGTAAGACTCTACTCTCTTTGAAGTCTGTTTAACAAATTCTGATTGCTTTTTTCCTAATTGCAGCAGAAAGAGTGGGACCAGATTGTTTCTATTTATAAATGCAAAGGAACTGCGCCTCTGAGGATAAGATTTTAGTCATGAACAACAAAGCAAAGCAGAAGTCCTCAAGCCTTCTACAAAAATCTTCTATGGATTTATTTCACCACTGATGCGATTAACAGCCAAACTGTGTGATTTAGTTTTGTACTCTGATTTTTAAGACTTGAATGTCATCTTTTAAAAGTGAAGTGAAGCAGGCCGAGTACAAGCTTAGCCTGCAGTCTGGTCTTAGGGTTCCTTAGTCACTCTCATTCCTTTAAAAAAAAATTATTTTAAGAAACAGCTATTACTCCAAATGCAGCAAATAGAGGTTTCAGATGAATTCTTATGTCAGTAATTCAGGCCATTTAAATTCTGATTTCTGTAAAAATAGTATTTGATGTTAGTGGTAATTATGCCTTCTTCTGCATTTATTTTTCATCTGTATAAGTTAAAGAGAAATAATTCCCATGATACCCAAATAGTCAACCTCTTCCTCAATCAATCTCTTGTCATACTGCACTTTTACTGCAATAAAAATAAGTTTAACTGGCACATTGTCCCTGCTATGCAGATTTCAAACAATCATGCATGCTCCATTTTAAAGGAATCTGTACATGATCTAATGCAAGATACTTTTTTTTCTGCATAAGATGCTTGCAATAGTATTGCAGAACAAATCGTTATATCGATGATAGAAAATTTTATAAATTGCCTAATCTCAAGATGATAGTATTTATTATGCTCATCCTTTTAAAGACCCACAACAGCACTGGTTAAGACAATTAATGTTCTCCTGCAGTAATGACTGATTATTAGTGATTACGGATATCTCATGTACCTCTGATAACATGGTAAATAATCACACAATCTATTTAACTGAGGCTCCTTATGGTAACAGTAGAATCTGTAAAATGTAGATAAGGTGCTTCTTTCTCTTGACTGATGATGTGAGAAAACCTAAAGTTATGTGATGGGATAATCCCTTCTACCTAATTACACAGGTCTGTCTTTACTCTCTTTAAGTATTAACAAAGGACTGCACAGGAACATGTGTTCTATTGTTCTGATATTTATGGGGAAAGAGGCAAGACAGAGAGGCAAGAAATATTCAGACAGAGGTTGCCGATCAGTAATGGTATGATAATGGTTTATTTGATTACATGATACTCTGAAATGTCAATGCCTCGCTCCAACTGATTCTGGTAGAAGTATCATCTGTAAATGCAAAGGTGACAATTAACTCTATTTACTATGTCTCTTTCATACTACAGAAATTTGTAGCGATAAAAACTACTCTCAGCTTTGAACTGCCTCTGAGAAATTGAAGACAAGTACTCTACCATTGGAAAGATAAGACAGTTAAGACTTCCTTATCATGACAGATTTCACCAAAGTATAAAAATAACACAAGTTACAGGACATGAAACTCCAGCCCCGAAAAAGCAATGGTCTATAAATGTTCTCATTCTGTATTAGAATGGATAAACACACACGCGGACACACAAATGCCTGTCCTTGAAATTCTACAGTTGCCATATTGATGCCTAGTGTCTGTTTCATACTCACCTGAAATTAGGGATATAAGGACTGAAATCCTGTGAAATGGCATTCTGAACTTCAGACATATTTTCCAAGAAAGGTTTCACCTAAGCTGCTATGTTACAACAGTTTGGCTTTAATGAACTGGCCTTCTGCTGGCAGAAAATTCTTGAAAAGTTCTTAACTAGGAATATTTTAACTTCATTTGTTGAATCTAAATCATACCCCCCCCAACTACATGCTCCATTTTCTTCCATAAAATATTAATGTGACACTTAATAGTTTACTACATATTCCTGTCTCTTGACTTTATAAAACTGGGTGTTATAACTTGGCTAAGGATTTTTGCATCTTTTATAGTTATTAGTAGATGGATATATAATGGCTAGTAAATAATTTTAAAGGAAGTAGTTTTCAATCACTTAACATTAAAAATTTAAAAGCAACCTTCCCCTCAAAAATACTTTTTCTGATTTTTTTTTAACTGTTACTGAGACAAATTCCTTTATTTTGGGTTGTCTGCAGTGCAAAAATAACAGCTTTCCTCCCTCTTCTGTATGTTGCATGGCTTAGCTATAGAATAAATGCTGCTTGTGATCTACAGATTAACATCAGAAAAAATTATCTTTCCTAAAGTAGTAATTGAGGCTTTTTATAAGAAATGGCGTCTGGATTTACTTCAAGCCAATAAAAGCAGTATCAGTTAGGGAAGTTAAATATCTTTAATTGAAGATAAAAGAGGATGTTTTTGCAAAATATCACAGCCTGGTAGAGATATAGGAGGAATGCTGGAAGCAAAGAACACAAGTCCCTGCCTAATGCTTCATTTTTTTTCATGCCACTTGTGAAAGACACTAAGCTCACAACCCCTCTTGTTTTTATAGTAGGAACTACAACACAATTACAAGTTTGTTTTTGAATGTACAACTCAGAGACTGCAGCTATTAAAACCAAGTTTTATGTCCAAAGTTGTATGACCAGAAATCCCTAAACATCCTCAAAATAGTTACAATTTGATATTTGATTTAATAACAGGATTATAACTGATGTAATGAGGTTAGGTCACATGACCCCAAACTTAAGTACATAACTGAAGTTCTCAGTAGTTACTGACTTTTTTTGTTACTGTGCCACATTGAGGGACACTAACTTCCCTTGCTAGATTAGAGTCAAGCCCGCCCTGACACAACTTGATTTAATCTTTAAAAATCGTAATTAATCATTATCATAATCTTCAAAAATCTTAATCCTAAAAATCTTACACAGACTGCGCATTTTCTTGGAATTGTCAGGCCTGCTCTCGTGCTTCTTGCCCTGAGCTTTTTATCCCAAGGCATTTTAACTCCTTGTTGACCTTGTATATAGGATTATGTATCAATCATTGTACAGGATACCAAAATGCTGCTATCCTATATAACAAAGAGTTATTAATAAAAATCAAGTTGCTAAATCCAAGTAAACAAAAACCCAGAGGTGTTTATGAAAAATACCAACAAAGTAGCTGCTATATGAAAAATACCAACAAAGTAACTGCTACAAGTAGCATTAATAATGAACCCATGTTATGCTCATTTATTAATTTTTATTGCTACTACTTAAGGAAAGAGAAAAGGCAAGGAAGAAAACTAAAGGAGTGATGGCAAAACATTTAAAAAGCCAAACCACGAGGAAGATTTAACGACTTCCCCATGGGAAAGAGCAAGCTGATCCTGTACTTTTGCCTGTGGCTCAGGGGGTTGCTTGGAACCAGGAAAGGTTTGTGGCTTGGCTGCAGTTCACCAGGTTTGTTTGGGGAACAGGTGGTGTGAGTAGGAGAGAGTTCTTGCAAAAAGAATGTGAAGACAAAATGACAGTCAGCAATGAGAGCAAAAAAACCATGATCGTATTGAATTTAAAGGTATGGTGTAAGAAAGACACAATAACATTGGAATTAATGATTAAACTTGCAGAAACAAAGAAGACAATGCAGAAGCTGCAAATTTATGCGGTATTCTAGTACTTTATTGTTGATAAAAAGTGTTTTAAACAGATAAATGACAAGAAAAGTTATGACAGAGTAACACAATCTTTCTCCCTGAACAATACAGAACATGGAGGCTGCCAGGCAAAAGATATCTTGGCAATGTGTACAGGAGTATTAGCTGGAAGAAAGATAGAGTCAAGATAGATCATTACATGGAAGAGGGGAAAAAAAAGCTAGTCAGGCAACAGCTTACTACGCCTAATTCAAAGACTGGGTATGAGCAATAATAACATAAACACACAGTAGTAAGCGACCTGAAGAACAAAATGTGAGATTTTAAATTAGTACTGCAGACTGTAAAATTGGGTGTTACATGGACAGCACATATATGTGTTGCTTTAACCCCAAGTAATAACAAATGATTTAAGCAGAATACCACCTTCTGCTTCCTTGGATAGCCGTACTTGTGACACATCTTCAGTGTCTCTTGTGTCAGTCTGAAGTCCCACACTCAACGAGTACAGTAATTATACTTTTGTATCCCTCAAGATCTTCTTGCCTGTTAACTCACAGCACCCTATGTCCACAATTATAAGGCCACAGTAGTTTATGGTGTCACTCTTCCAAATGGATTCCAGAAGTGACCCAGTTGAAAAAAGATCAAACCTCTCCCTCTTCTTCTACTCAAAAACCCACTATTACTTTCCTCCAACAGATCAGTACTCTAATTTTTTCAACAGTACATCATCATGCCAGTGAAACACAGGAAGCACGTTAGATTAGTTTCATGCAGGTAGTTCTTAAGGCAGCACTTGCTGGACTTAATGAAATATGTGACCTTTCAGAACAATTGAGTGATGTGTTAAAGAAGGCATTGATTATTGCAGCCTTAGAGATGCTGATAATTTTGCAGTTGTTATTCTGGTGAGATCTTGTTCGATTTCACGTTTGCTAATCCATAGAAAATTATTTTGGATGGTTAGATGGAAAACAGGAATGAGGAGTGGGTTTTTTTGAAATATCATCTTCTCCCAGAGTAAGCTGCAACTGTTTAAGAACTGTTCTGTACAAATCCCATTACAGGATGAAATACAGAAAAGAGCAATGTATATTCAATGGAATTTCCTTTCCTTACTACAGTAACTAAATTACAATATTGTGACTTATTCAAAGAAATTGTCTACTTATTGTGCATTAATCTTTTTTTTTATTGAAGAAAATAGTATGTAATGAAGATGGAAGATTTTTTAAGTATTCTTTTCAGAGCAGACACCTGGGCCTAGTTGTCTACCGTAACTGTGTATGAGTCACGCTGCTGCTCCTGCAGTGTCCTGCTGCTGGAGGTTGAATTAAGAATGACACATCTATCTTCTGAAATTCCATTTTGCTATTCTTCCACAAATGTTGTTATATGTTTAAGCTGAAGTAGTATTCCACAGGTTTTCTCACAGTCATCACAGAAGCCTTTAAAGTTTTACATGTGCACCTAACAGTCTAACCAATTAAAATAAAATTAATACCTTTGCACCGAAGACACGGCACTTGCTTTTTAGTTCTGCAAAGAAAGTGATGTATACGTCTCTACTTAATGTTCCTCCATTCAAAAATTAGGGCCAGTCTTAAGATTTCATGTACCACAGATCTCACTTGTGCCTGTGATAAGACTCTGAAAGTTACCATTATACTGATCTTCTAATGTCCTTCTCTGTTTATAATATAGAATAAAATCTTCTAAAGCAGTATCAAAAACAGTGATAAAAGTGGAATATCAAAGCACCAAAGAATACTCAGTTATTACTGTTAATACAGTAATTCAGTAGCTATAATATGGAAAATGAAAGCAATAATAACAGTGCATCACATATAAAATAAATTTTATTTAATGTGTGATAGTAACAAGATATAAATTTACAGTACATCTTTGCTTCATAAACCAAACTCATGCCCACAGGGACTATACTACAGTCAGCTGAAGCTTCAAATTTAAGCCATACATGTATATAGTAATTCAATGTTGAACTTTTATACTCTACTCGATAAAATAAATGAAATACATGAAATTACATAGCTCCTACCAGCAACTCAGATAGAATTTTGCCACAAAATGCATTGCTTAATATATCCATCTGATATCCTTTACAATAATATCCATCAAAATATTACTGACATATCTCTTTCAGAGCTGAAGGAGCAGAATTTCTCTCTCTCCTATGGAAACCTTTACCAGGAAATTCTTATGTCCATGTTCTTTGTCCATGCATCAAAGTGACAACTGAAAAATTCCATGATGTGGCTATATATAGTTACTATGTATACTGTATTCTACTGTAAATAAAAATGTTCCTGTTCAACATCTAGCAAGATTGGAGGAGAGAGGAATCTCTTTTTGGCTGTAAGTAAAAGGTCTTTTAAGTAAAGATCCACTTTTATCTCTATCACTTGTTTACATCACTACTTCACTATTAAAGAATAATTTTGTATTTCTAGCTCAGATTTTAACAAGTCAAGTGACTTAGGCTTTTATGTCTATGATACAAAAATACCGACACAGAAATTTGCAGTGTTTGGGAGCTGTGTGCCTGTGACTGAGGCGAAGAAGCCATAAGGGCATCCCTTCACCTAAAATAACTCAACTCTAAGTTGTGCTGGATGAAACAAAATGAAGCTAGCAGTAGTGCCTATTGCATAAAGACTATAATGCAAGTACAGTGACTGAAACAAAATTGTATTTTGGGGGAGAAGGGCAGTTCTGTATCTCCTTTTTTCTTTACCCTATCTCTGAATAAACTCAATAAATGTTAACAATACAGACCTTGATCCTTATGCAACCAGATCCTTTTGCCACCTCAAGTGCACTCAGGCACATCCTGGCCAGCTGCCAACCCCTTGCCACACATCTTCCCATCTGTGACAGCATTCTACAGAGGAATGGGAGAGATCACCAGCTTGACCCTATCACCTAGCAACTTGTGGTCGCCAAGGTGAGTTGCTAAAGAAAGAAAGAACAGCTACCTGATGTGAAGCTTATGTTACCTACTTTTAAGACACTTTTTCTTCGTGCAATGGGCTTGAAGCTAAACTGGTAATGGAGCTTGTAGATGATCGTGTATGAATTCAGCAGATTGGAAAGCATAAGTTTAGCATACCTCTTCAGCAAATGCTTCCTGATCTGCTCTAATGGAGACCTTGCTGGCCCTGACTCCCATTTGCAGCTACTCTAAACACAGCTGTAACGTGACGAGATCTGGCTGTGGCCGCACTTGGCAGCAGGGCAGCAAGGGAAGGAGAAGGAGAGGACAGAACCTGTGCTGAAATGCAGGCATGGGCTGATAAAAGAATTAGTTACTACTGCAAAAAGTGGAATATTTTTTATTTAAGCTAAAACAGAGTTAAGTTTCAACTAAGTGATTGTATTTTTTTAAAGTCCTTCTGACAGCATGTTTTCTTTCAGAAAACACTGTTCGTTCTTTGGAGAGGATAACGTCTTGCGTTCACTGTGATCTGTACTGAACAAATGCGTCTTCTGTAACCAACTGTTTGAAGTGTCTCCCTAACTCTAATGCAAGGTCAGGCAGAGAGCTAGCTCCAAAGCTCCAAATTAGCAAGAGTTTTGACTACTGTGAGGTTGATAATGACATTAAAATTCGTTCTTGGAAAGCAATAGAACAAGCATAAGACTTCTGGGAAAATTCAGACGCGTGTAGGTGGGAAATGCATTGCTTCCAGCTCTTGTCAGGCAGCACAGTCCCTCGCGTTGCCCAGGCCTGATGAAGGTCGCTCGCTTTCTAAAACCCCAAAACGAATCTTAAAAGACTTCATTCGCCGGCAGTTTTGCTGGTTGAGGTGGCTGAGTCACCATCCTTGAAGGCGTTTAAAAGACGGGTAGATGAGGTGCTCAGGGACATCGTTTAGTGGCAGATAGGAACCGTTGGACTCGATGATCCACGAGGTCTTTTCCAACCTGGTGATTCTATGATTGTCGGTGCCAGGGCGGGTTACCCCGAGCTCCCCGGCCCTTCCCCGCCGCAGGCCGGGGTGTCGGCGCACGGCCGGGCCCAACCGGAGCGGCTGCAGAGAGCCCCAAACCCCCACCCTCCACCTCCGCCGCTTCCCGCCCTCACGCGCCGCCTCGCGCCCCTCCCCCGGCGACACAAACGCTCGCTCGGCGCCAATCGGGAGAGCGGCCTCACTTCCCTCCTCGGGCCTTCCCATTGGTCCGCGGCACAGCCGCCGCAGTGTAGCGGCTGCACCTCCACCAAGGAACCCTCGCCCACCCCCGCCTCACCCCCACCCCGTCCAACCCTCCCTGTGCCGGAGCGCGCGCGACCGCCGCAGTCCTGCAGCCCGGGCTGCGCGCGGGGAGGCTCCTGGCGCGCGCGCTCCAACCGCCGCAGTAGCCGGGGCTCGGCGGGGCGGGGCCGCTGCAGCGCGCGCTCCCCCGCCGGGGCGGGAGGAGGAGGGCGGAGAGCGGCGGGGCGGGGCCGGGCGGGGCTGGGCTGGGCGCGGAGGTGACTGCCCGCCAGCAGCCTCCCCTCCCGCGGGGATGCTGCTGGTGCTCCCGCTGCCGCCACCACCACCGTTGGCGAAGGTGGCGCGGGCGCCCGGCGGCATGAGCAGCGGCAGGAAGGGTCCGCGAGCCCCGCGGCAGCGCTAGGCGGGGTGTGTGCGGAGGGCGCTCCTCCGCGCGCCGGCCGCGGGGACAGCGCGGCGTGAAGGGGGGGGGGGGGGGGGCACAGAGCGAGGGAGCATCGGGAGAAGCCGGGGCGAGCGCGGCCCCCCCCCGGTCACCTTCCCGTCGCCCGATCCATGAGAGGAGCGGGCCGCCTCCCTTTGGGAAGTGCCGCGGCTCGCCGGGATTGAGCGGAGCGGCCGCCGTGGCGGAGGGAGGAGGATGCCACTGCTCCGGAAGGTGCTGCGGGTCTCCAATCGCTCCATGCTCGCCTTCATCTTCTTCTTCTCCTTCTCTTCCTCCTGCCTCTACTTCATCTACGTGGCCCCTGGCATCGGTGAGTCGGGAGCCGCCCCCTCCGTGGGGTGGGGGTGTGCGTGAAATTGGGAGGTGGGCGCCCCCTCCTTTGCTGTCAGAGAGGGGCGACTCGGGTTCTAAAAGGCGACCTCCCATCCTTCCCCACCGAGGGAGAGTCGGGGCGCTGCTGGTAACGCGTGTTCGTGTCGCGTCTTTGTTCTGTTGGGCTTCAAAACGCTCTAGAAGATTCATCTGCCATCGCGAGGTGGGTAAATGCGGTCCTTGCTTCCCACGCCCAGGAAAAGTGGAGGCAAAAAAATAAAAATAAACTAAAGGCATCTCATCGCTTCATCGTGTTGTAAATGAATGGCAGGAACCGCGAAAGAACGGCACAACTCCCTCCTGGAGTCCCTTGAACGCAGTCGTCTTTTAAATCATTAGTAGCTGCGTTAATACTAAAGCGCGTGGGAACAGAAATTAAGAACCAATTTGAGCATCTGTTGTTTACTGCTGTCAGTGGGATCTCTTTTCACAGGTTTTACAGTTTAATTTCTACTTCTGAAAGAGACGCTTCAGAGGGGACACAAAATGTTTCTTTTAGAAAAGCTGTGTAAAATTACTGTGCAAGTCTGGATCTGACAAAAAAATGTGTTGTTCTTAGTCTGCTCTTCTGCTGGTTTTGGGAGACCATCTGGGTTTTTCTCACTGGACGATCCTTTCAGAACTAGTTAACCTTACCCCTGAGATAAGACAAGCGATATCCTGTATGATGCTCTGTAAGATTTCGCTGCATTGGGTGTCTACCGTCGAGGCAATGTTTTCCTTCTTTCTCCTATGCTTTTCCTTGCTTACCAAGTGATGCCTAAATACCTGCAAAACCATCTCGCACTTTGTTCTCAGTGCTTAAAACTCCTTCCTGCAGTCGTTAGGACAAAATGTCTATTTGACTACTAAATCTGCGGGAATTGTTTCCCATTGACTGGTGTCTTTATGCTGTTTGGCTTCCTCTTGTTCACAAACTTCTACTTACCTTGAAAGGGGTTTCCAAGCTACAGTTGCTTCTCCCATACTTATAGCACTTCATACAGTATTGATGTGCCTGTCAGTTATTCTGGTTCAAGTAAATATAAACCTCCCTCCCAGGGAATTTATCATGTGTTGGAGTTCTTGAATTGTCTGCCAGTGTTTCCCTGCTGAAGGGGGTGTAATTTAGTCTTGTAAGTGAGTGAGTGATGCTGTTCCGGTCCATTTAGACATCTTAGTGCTATGAGACACCAGTGCAATATTAAAGTAGACTTTTAATTACAAGCAGTTGGTGTATGACTTATGTAGAAATTGCACTTTGCTTTCTCTTTATAAGTGAAACTACATTATCTTATATATGCAGCTGGAGTTGTACTACATTATTTAAATGTTTCTCCTTCAATGGCTTTAAGAAGGCTAAAGAAGGCTTAGGTAGTATCTTGTTCAGAATCAGAGCCTGTAACAGTGAGACTTCTCTCTCCTGACTTCATCTTGCTGCTCAGCTATTAGGATTTACATGTCTATTCATTTTCCCTTGTACTAGGAGTGAAATGAAATCAACAGTAGGCACCAAATATATTCTTAGGGTAGGTTATTTAGGTCTGATCAACATTAAGGAAAAAGTTGTTCACAGACTGGTCTCTTGTTATCTCAGATATATACTGCAGTTACCACTTCGAAGCTGTGGTTTAACAGTAAAAGTCTTCAGTAGTTACGTGAGTTTGTGATATTACAGCTATTTCCGGCTATGATTCAATGGTGTGCTGCCCTAACATGCAGTTGTGAACTCGTCCAGCTTAAGCAAATAAACCCCCCCACAACATTGCACTTATTCTTTGTGGCACTTCTTGGATTCATTTTGAAACGCTACTAATGCTGTGCTGGTCTTACTGCAGAAGGGAATATTGAAAAAGGTAAGGAAAGGGCCATATGGAAGACTT
This sequence comes from Cuculus canorus, assembly GCF_017976375.1. NCBI lineage: Eukaryota > Metazoa > Chordata > Aves > Cuculiformes > Cuculidae > Cuculus > Cuculus canorus. Next base: position 46,654,035 of record NC_071402.1, read on the forward strand.
ACACTGGTTATCTAAGCCTGTCAGCTTGCAGGTGTGATGCTCCTTTCCCAGAAATATGTGCCTCAAAATGTTATTGTGTAGACTGGAAAACCAGTCCATCTTAAAACCAACAGGCATCCTGGCAATATTCTTGGGTGAAAATATTGTCAGAATGGAACATTATCAAAAAAGCCAGTAACACCCCACCACCCAGTTTATAGGCAGATGATTAATAATCCTATACTGTTTACTTGTGCCACTTGCATATTGCGATATAATAATTCAGTATGCTTGCTCCTTTTCACTGAGTGTGATGAAATAGGTGTATCCAAGTCAAAGGTGATGTGTATGTGGAGAGGAGAAAGGCTTAAGATTGCTTATAGAAGTTCAGCCACCTTATCTGTTAACAGCTTTTCATGAAATATATTCTGCATTTAGGTCATACATGGTTAGGATCTGTCATAATTTATGTGTACAGGTATGTTTTTAATGATATTTTGATTCATCAGAACGCTTTCTTCCTTGGCAAGCTACAAGGAACAGTGGAAAAGAGGAGGAAAAGTTGCAGTCATTTTGTAAGGAGCTGGACCTGCACTCTGACTGTTTTCTCTCCCTAATGGTCAGAGGAAATGAGTGGGACAAGTCAGACTCCCAAATGTTTTATAGAGCAGCAGTGTATGGGAAGGTGGGAGGAAAAAATAAAGGGGTTATGTAGCACAATGCCTTCCTGAGATGTCAAAATTGAGTGAAAATTCTTACAGGCTAATAGAGAGGAATTCCCTTCTAGGAAGCAGTTTGTGGCTTATCAGAGGGAGGAGATGTCTACACAATAAACCCTTAGCACTAGGACAATTCTCAAAGACATTATTATCACATTGCCTCTGTCCCTCTTGCTAATTAGAAAATAGAGTTAATGCATTCCTTAGCAAAATTGCAGATTTTGTGACAAATGCAGTTTGGGCCTATTTGGAATACTGACAGTTTGTTTAGAGGGAAAAATTTAAATTAATTATTTTAAGGTCTTTAATTATTTGTCTAATATTTAAATGTTTTTATTCAGGAAGCAAACTTTTGCTATCCTGTGTATTTCATATCTGAGGAGAGGAAAAGCATTTAAATTTCAAGTTTTCATTAAGACATAGTATTCCATAATACATAAAAATACTGCGTTTATATGGTTAGGAAGAATTCATACACTGTTGGGGTTGTTCATGTGCCTCCTTTCCTGTTTTCTGTAAGAACAGAAGATAGGATGAGGTAGAGATGACTGCAACCCTGCCTCAGCACCCAGGTGGTCTTTTGAGCTCCTCTGGCTATCAACCATGGAAGCAGATTGATATCTAACTACTAATTAGAGAAGACTGCTGTGTTTCTGGTTTTCATTTTCCCTGTTTAATTAAGTGGATATTTTTTAGCAAAATCCGTAGGGGTAGGATGGCAAGGTAGAATGGTAGAAAACATTTTAAATGTTTAAAATTTAAATATCTCATTTAAATATTTAAATTATTTTTCTGTGTGATAGTCTCTCAAGTATTTGATGGAAGCAAATAACAGATGCTACTTCTCCAGGAAGACTCCTTTTCTGACAGTATCTGGTATTCCTTTTCTAGTACATGAATAAAAAGATACAAACTGGAGCTGCAGTTTTTGAATTAGTCAGTGAAAGTGGCCTTAATTCTCAAACTTTACTGAGAGCTACAACTATCTATGTACACTGCAGTTAGGGACTGAAGAAGCTAGCTGAAAGCCAGAATCTTTGGCATCAGTGCATTCTTTTTCAGTGTTGTAGATAATAGTACTGATAAAGGGGACTCGAACAGTTAATGTGTGGTGCTGACAGCTATTCAGAACACATTTAGTTAGGCCATGGAAAAAAAATCCAAAGATGAAGAGAATAAGATGAAGTAGCAAGGCAGTAGTGATCAAGAGGTAGCATTTGCTGAACTTACTTCACTGCCAAGCCCATCTGAATATTGCCGGAGATCTTTTGTTTTTACTTTTCCCAATTTGTATCAGCATCATAACTGAAATCACATTGGGCAACATAATTGATCTCAGAATGTGATTTCTCACTCATCTCTGGTTTATTGCTTTCTGTCTAACTCCAGCAGAGAACCTTTACCAAATTGGGTGGAAGAGTACCTTAGAACTGTCAACGTTGTAGTCAACTGGAGTCTAACTTGACCATCTTAGACATGAAATCCTTTGTAGATTGAGGAAGAAAAAAATAGCTACTGTTCTTTCTCTTTTGGTCTTCTGCTTCTTTTATTGAAACTTTACTGTTTATGTGGCAGTCTTATCTAAGAGGCAGCTGTCAAGGTTGAACTTGCAAACTTCTTCATTAGTTCACAGTTTTATATCAATCTATTCTGTTATTAGGAAATATTTTTCCTAACAGGAAAGGGTAATATCACTCCTTTTAAATTTGCACAGAAATGGAAGAAAGAGCTGAAAAAGCTATCAGCAAGATAAATGGTTGCCAGTGCTTGCAGGTACTGAGCTAATGGTGACGGACATAGCCTTTGTGCTAATATTCTTTGTTCCCGGCATCTGTAGTAGTTGTGGTATTTGTAAAGACATGCTGGTTAATCGTAGAATGATTTAGATTGACAGGGACCTCTGGAAGTCATCTGATACAACCTCCTGCTGAAAGTAGATCCTACTAAATTAAATTGTTCAAGGCCATGTCCAGTTGAGCTTTTAATAACGTTAGGGATGGAGATTCTGCAGTCTGTTTGGGAAGCCTGTTGCAGTATTTGACAACTGTGAGAAAATTGTAATATGCAATTGTAATTTCACATCTTGCACCTTGTGTTCATTGCCTTATGTCTTTTTTCTATGTTCCTCCAAGTGTTCAATTTAATTTTCTCTATACACTTTTACATAGTTGAAGACAGCAAAAGAAGTCATTGTTCCCGTCGCCATTTCTACCTTAGACTGGGCAAACCCATTTCTTTCAGTTTCTAGTCATACATCATAAGCTTTTACTTGGAAGCTTTCCTCTGGATTTGCTCTGATATGCTAAGGTCTGTCTCTTCCTGGGATCTTCAAACTGGACATAGTACCCCAAATATATTTTGCAAGGTGCTGGACAGAGAATACTTGTTCTTTTCAATAGAGTGCAGTGCACTGTGGACTGTGTTTGCCGCAGTAATACATGAATGGTAATACCTTGTCTGAGGGTTTGTTTCTCTGCCTTCAAGGCAATAGGTTTAATGCAGCTCGAGGGCTGCCCTGAAATAGAAACAATAGAGCTATCCTGTTTAAAACAAAACACATCCATTGTTGCTCTCTCCCTTTGATGCTGTATGGAAATATCATCTGATAAAAGGCCCATGGGTTTTGTAAGATGTGGTAGATGTTCACTTCTTTTTTTTCTGCTATCACCTTCTTTTACTCCTTTTTAGGGAATTGTTCTCACGGGTCTTATACAAGTTTCTTGAGTCAGTGAAACTTATCTATACATTTATTTTATAATATTGCAGGGAAGTGTATGTACTACAGTCATAGTTGATGTTTCGGAGATATTTTCAGCTATATTTGTTTATTACGGTTCACCTGTTATTAAAGGTTTCCTTTGTAGGCAGGAGTAATTTTATTAGCTGAAGTCATCTTTTTCTTGTGCTCTCATTGCAGTTTTTCACTTAATTTCCACAAATTGCAGCCAAACCCATCAACAGAAAAATTTTAGTCAGCTTTCTATGCAAAGAGGACTTGGGAGGCTTACACATTCTTGTTCTTTATCACTGATTGCTAGGGACCAAACGTTCCTTGGCATTCTGACTAATACTTTGAGCTTATTATGAACTCAGGTAGTTTAATGGGTAAGTTCTCTGTGTTTTTCTGGGAGGTGCAAAGATTTTTCCATGATGTTGGCCTAGCACCTGATGCTGAATAAATTTTTGCAGTTCAGTCATTCATGATGACTGTCTTTGACTTTTACCAACAGATAAGCTTTGACTAAACATGCAGATTGCTTTCTGAATCAGTTGGTTTTGCATCTTTATCTGATTTTTTTCCTAAAGCCTTTAGGTATACTTAATTATTAGTCAGGAACTTCCCTGCATAAGATTTCATGGAATACTCATTTTGTGGTCTTGCACTTAGTCGAAAAAGAGAAACACATACAATCACTTATGGCGTGCAGCTGACTTTGCAAGGAGAAAGTAATTATAAGACCTCACATGAAATTGGCTGCGTTAAGTGAAAAATAGTTATTTGAATGTAGTGTTCTCATCCATTGTGGAGTGAGGAGAAGGAAGTGTGAACTGCAGTGCTTCACTGACTTGGCCCAATCTTTAACCTTTTCCGTGACTGACTGTGGCTTTTCCTTGTGAAGACTCTATAAGTGACTATCTCTGCGTGCTCTTCTACAGTTCTTAGTCTGTAGTAATCTTTTGTATTCAAATAATGGGTAATCTTTTGTATTCAAATAATGCAATGATATTATGGGCGGCAGCATGCAATGCTTGTGCGTCATGTGGGATCCAGTGCTAAATTTGTGTGAATACAGTGCAGAGATTGGTTTGGGGGCTTTCAGATACAAAAGACACCTTTTTGCAAGGAATTCTCAATGATCAGCTTGTTGTCAGTTGATCAGCTGATCTGCAGTTGTCATCTTTTACCCTCATGTTATTGTATGTGCATTATTCCTTTATTCTAATTTATGGTAATACTTGGAATATTTGATTTACAGATACTAGAATTTTCTGTTTTTCTTAGGAACTAAAACTCAATAAACGAAAGTTCTGGAAGAATTTTAAGCTCAAGTCAAGTGTTGGGCTTAAAATGTCATTCCAAAACTATGTAATTGTTGATGTCCAAAGTCATCCTGTCTAGGACTGTATTGATTAAGCAAATATCTTAATACAATTTAATTATGCATTTTAAAGTTGGAGCAGAAATGTTACTAAAATAGTAGAGTTTCAAAGAGAAATGTTTAAGTAAAAATATTTACTTTCATGATTGAATGTGCCTTGAGTAAAGGAAAAAAAATAAGTCAAACCAAGTAAACATAAAAGTTGTATTTTGAGTGGTTGTGGCAATGCTGACTTTAAAATTAGTGAAGGATACTGTATCAGAATAAGGTATTGAATTATTTCTGACTTGCTCAATAATCAACTAATAGTCTTGATTGGAGGATAGTATATTATTAAATGTATTAGAAGTTGCACTGAACATTGTCATGTAAATGGAGACTTGATCAATAAGATGTTTTCATTTACTGACTGCAGTAAACAGGGAACTGACACTAAATCCCTCAGACTTGCAGTCAGGGGATTCATCCATTTGGCATATCTTTCGTGGCAGTGACTATACATTTTCTGAAGTAAAAATAATTTTGAAGACTCTCTGTTGTAGCTGATAAAGATTCATCCATTTGTGCTGTACGAATGATCTCTGTTAACCTCCTGAAACATTGTAGTTTGTATTTTCAGTAGATTGAGGTGATCTGTATCTTCCTAATGTATTTTCTGTGTGTAGGTATGCATAGGCAGACTCAGATACGGTCTCACTGTAACCATAGGTTACATTTGGATTTATTGTTAATTTACAAGTAGTGCAAAAATAATATTAAATATTCAACAACAAATCAAGCAGAAGAGTATGTTTCAAGGGATCCATATTTTTTTGGTTTTTTTCTGTTTTTTTAGAAAAAACTTATAGTTAACAACTAATGTGTAATAGCAATTAATAAAATCCTATGGAAGTTGAACACTTTCTATAGAATTTATCTCTGTTCTCTGTAGATATAAGTTTGTGACTAGGAACCAGTTTACAGTAGTCTTACATTACTTTAGCTATCCTTCACTGCAAAATTGTTTAACGAATCCATTTTACAGACTGGAGTCCCTATCCTGTTGTAATGAAAAATATCCAACCTCCTGAAATAGTGACTGATGTTTTCAAGCTTCAGCTGAGCTCTACTTTCAGTATATTTAGATTAGTTTGTAGAATTTAATCTTTAACACTTTTGTGTTAATTTGCCATGCATGAACTCTGCCAATAGTGTATTTATAACTTTCATGTTGCTGAGAATAATATAACATAACCTTGAGATGAGAAGAGATGCACGTGGGACTTGTTCTAGAAATGTCCTCATGACATTTACAATTACTAGTGGAGGACTTTTTGTTAACCCATTCAAATCCATGCCAGTTTTTATGCAACAAGTTGAATATGCTTTTCAGAAGTGAAAGCAAGTGTTGACTAGCAGATGAGTAACTTTAGGGACAATGGTCATTTAGCTAGATGTATTTTCTGTAGAGCTATGTTTGTTGCATATGTTTGTTGCATTTGAATTCTGCAGTGTCCCTGGATTCTCTGTGCAGTGTCTCCTATCTGATCTTCTCAGAGGGTTGTTTTTTTCTTTTTGTTTCCGGGAAGATCAGAGTATAATGTTGCTACAGGTGCTCTGATGATCATCTTCTCACTTTTGAACTGTGGGAGGTGTTACCTTTTTTTGCTAATTGCTTTGAAAGTGTTTAATATAGGGATTTTCTCTTGCTTGTTTTAAGTTTTCTTTTCCATATGATAAAACTTCTATTTTTAAATGAAATTTGTGATCTCCAAGTCTGTTCATCTTCTTTAGCTTTTAAGTAATCATAGTTTGTAATCTCATTAATCCTTTATCTTAAAATAATCAGTTTAACTTCCTGCTGTTCTTCACAATGTTAGTCATTGATCCAGTGTTAAAATTAATTGTTCTGTTGTATACTGTCTATGTTGATTGCTTGTAAGTGTGCGACCCATTGTTTTTGCTTTGCTTTGGTGTATGTATATGGCACGATAAATTGCTAAGCTGCTGTGTAAAACTGAGTCTTATACTTTTTCTGTGATGCTAAGGGATAATAAACTAATGTAGTATTATGAGAAGTGCTTTAATTTCTTGTGTACTTCTCGAAGGATTTTTTTTCCCTAATGGAGAATATCTGTGAATGGTCCTTTTTATATAATAAGAAGAAGTTGTAAATAGTCCTTGGGTGAATATTTAAATAACAGGAAGTTACCTGATATAAACACTGGGCCTTTTTTACAGATATTTTTATATTTTAAGAATTAATGCATTCCACCCCCATAATAGTCTTGTTTTTCAGTCTAACACATAAAACTATTAATAACTAGTGAGCTGTAAAAACAGGAGACAGATATGATCCATCTGATATTTTTAACGTCTCCTCTGAAATACAGGATGATGATTTTAATGCCTTAATGTGCTTTATCAGAATGAGTTTTAAGTAATTACGAGTTTTAAGTAATGCCCTAAAACCAAAACTTTTGATGACTGTTATGTGGCTGTGTGTCTATAATTGCTGATATAGATCAGGATCAATTATTTGCTACTGAAAATTTAATCTAAATTAGGTATGAGCTCATGATGATAGTGCAGTTGCTTTCAGTTGAACATTTAGTATGGTGTTTATTCCAAGGTGTTCTATGTGGGTGTGTTACGTATCCTGCACTGCACTACCCATTTGCTTATCTAGTAAACTGTGTGACAGTCTGGATTCTATATGTTGCTTGAATCAGAAGTTTTATTTCTTATTTACTATGGACCATGTACGGTGAAATTAGGAGAATATGAATAAAACCAGTTCTAGGTGGTTATATTATTAGATGTTTTCTTTGGTTAAATGTGAAATTTTCACTTCCTGGTTTGTGCATTGCCTTGCAGTGTGACAGGAGTGATGGTTGATACAAATGCAGAAAGACAATTGTGGAAGAAGATCAAAGAACAGCAGTTGAGACTGGATGGGACCTCTGAAGGTCATGTGCTCCACACATGCCCTGCTAAGCAGGGCAACCTGGAGCCAGTTACCTGGTACTGTGTCGAGATGGCTTTTGAGTACCTCTGAAGACAGAGACTCCACAACCTCCATGGGCAACCTCTGCCAGTGCTCAGTCACTGTCACAGTAAAGAAGTTTTTACTGATGTTCAGAGGGGAACCTCCTGTGTTTCAGTTTGTGCCCATTGCCTGGTGTCTTGTTGCTGGGCACCACTGAAAAGAGCCTGGCTCTGTCACCTCCCCTTCATATACATTACAGACATATTCATTGACCCTTTATATACATTAATATGATCTCACTGAGCCTTCTTTTTCCAGGCTGAATAGTCACAGCATGTCTCTCCTTTACTGGGGATCCTGAAACTGGACACAATACTTGAGGTGTGACCTCACCACTCCTTAGAAGAGGGAAAGGATCACTTTGACCTGCTGGCAACGTTTTTCCTGTTGCAGCCTAGATCATTGGCTGCCTTTGCAGCAGGGGAACATTGCTGGCTCATGTTCAGCCTAATAACCACCAGGACCTCCAAGGCCTTTTGTGCCAGGGTGGGTGACTCCAACATATATTATTGCATTGGGTTGTTCCTTTCCAGCTGCAGGACTTTGCACTCCTCCTTGTCGAACTTCATGAGGTTTGTGTCAGCATATTTCTCCATCCTGTCGAGGTTGCTTTAGATGGCAGCACGACCCTCTGGCATATCACCTACTTAACCCATTTTTGTGTCATCAGCAGACCTGCAGAGGGTAAACTCTGCCCCATCATCCAGATCGCTAGTGAAATATTAAACAGGACTGAAGCCAATATTGACCCCTGGGAGACACTACTAGTCACTGGCTTCCAACCAGACTGATCCTCGCCCTTTGTGCCTGGACAGTCAGTTTTTGATCCACCTCACTGTTTGCTCATCCAGCCTGTACATCAGCTTGTCTCTGACAATCTTACAGGAGGCAGTGTGAAAGGCCTTACTGAAGTGCCAGTAGACAATGTTCACTGCTCTTGCCTTATCTCCTACATGCCAGTCCTGTCATCATAGGAGTTTTTCAGGTTGGTCGAACATTACTTCCTCTTGGTGAAGCTGTAGTGACTACTGATTCTTTTGTTGTCATTTATATACCTTAAGAATTATTTCCCGGATTAGATGATCTATCACCTTCCCAGGGATGGAAGCAAGGCTGACAGGCGTGTAGTTGTCTGGGTCCTCCTTCTTCTGATTCTTGGAGACAGAAGTGACATTTGCTTTCTTCCAGTCCTTGGGCACTTCTCCAAGTCACCATGAGTGATCAAAGTTTATTAAGAGTGCTCTCACGATGACATCTGCCAGCTCCCTCAGTACTTGTGGTGCATCCCATCAGGGCTCATGGACTTAGATATGTCTGATTTGCTTAAGTATTCCCTAGCACAATACTTTTTCAGGAGTACTTTTTCCCTAACAAGATTATATCTTCCTTACTTAAGCCTTTCCCCTGGGATCTGGGATCTCGGAGACACAGGTGGCATTCAGTACTGCGACATTCAGTACTGCAGCCTTTTGCATGTCCTGTGTAACCAGGTCCCTGTCTCATTGAGCAATGGGCCCATGTTTTTTCCAGTCTTTCTTTTGTTGTCTCTCTGCTTTTAGCTACTCTTTTTCTTGTCTTTGACATCCCTGGCCAGATTCAATTCCATTTGAGCTTTAGCTTTCCTAACTGCATGCTGAGATACTCAGATGCTGGTTTTGTATTCTTCCTACATTACCTGTCCTTTCTTCCACCTTCTATATACTTCCTGTTTCTGTTTGAGTCTGCCTGGGAGTGCTGTGTTGACCCGTGCAGGCCTCCTGGCATTCTTGCTTATCTTCATATTCACGGGGAGAGAGCTCTCTTGAGTTTGGATGGGATGATCCTTGAATAGTATCCAGCTTTCCTGCCTCCCTCTTCCATTGAGAACTTTATACCATAGGGCTTTTCTGAGCAGATCTTCTAAGAGGTCAAAGTCTGCTCTCTTGAAGTCCAGGGTTGTGCTTGCTTTTCTTTCTCCTTCCTGCCCTCAGGATGTGGAACTGCACCATCTCATGGCTATTGCAGCCAAAGCTGCCTTTGATCTTCACACCCCCACTGAGCCCCTCCTTGGCAAGTATGAGGTCCAGGAGAGCATCTCCCCTCATTGGCTCCTCTATCATTTATGTCAGGAAGTTATTGTCGGTGCATTCCAGGAACCTCCTGGACTGCTTTTGTCTGGCTGTGTTGTCCTTCCAGTAGATGATAATCCCTCATGTGGACCAGGGCCTGTGAATATGATGCTGGTTTTGTATCTGTCTGTGGAGGACATGATCCACTTGTTCTTCCTGTTCAGTTGGTCTATAGTTGACCCCTTTATAATGTCACTTTTAATCCTAACTCATAAGTTCACAATAGGTTCCTCTTCCACCCCAGGTATTGCTCCGTGTACTCCAGCTGCTTTGTCACACAAAGGGCAACTTTCCCTCTTCATCTTCCCTTCCTGTCTTCCCTAAACAGCCTGTATCCCTCCATTACAGCATTCCAGTTATGGAGACATCCCACCATGTGTTTGTGATCCCTATAAGGTTGTAGCTGTGGAACTGCACAAAGATCTCTTAAGTTATTGTGTTTATTCCCTATACTGCATGCATTAGTATACGGGCGCTTGGGAGGCACCCAAGTATGTTAAGAGTTGTATTCATGACAGCGCAGGTAAGGTTTGTGGAAACCCATGCCAAGCTCAGGAAGATGACCAGTATTAAAGTACCAGTTGCAGCTGAGAAGAGGATTGCTGTGGAAGTCATAAAACTCTAGCCCTTAGTAGTCTGCTGTCAGCTTTATTCCCTCACCACATTAGCAGAAAAGATTTGTTTCTCTGTTAACGCTTGTTGCTGTTGTGGATTATCTTGAATGCTTTGTTGCTGTCACTGCTGGCTGATGTGACATACAAACTGTGCTTTTTTTTTTCACAGGTCTTTGCTGACAAACCTGTGCCAGTAGAGGGGATTTATTTTTAGGAGTAAATTTAATATCTTTGATTTTTGCCTGATGCTTTTAGCTTCTGAAATAATTAATTGGCTACTAAAGCATCTATTACTACCTAAACAGCTGTTGATTGACAGGGGAACAAGCTGGTCAGGTCTGTACTCCTTGTACTATGATTCTGTGTGAAACCCAGATAGCTGGGACAAAGGATGTGCAAAAAAAGAAGATACTACTTTGTGTTTACGTATTTGGGTAGAGATGGATGATAAGTTGACAAGCAGATCAGGAGGTTCTGGATTTGGGTGGACTACAGCAATAGTTTGATGAAAACATGTCAAGGCTAGATTTTTTAAATCCTTAGGCCAAGATGACAGCAGAATTTGCCTGGTCGTTTTTTTAATTATGTCTTTTCGGGATGCCTGTTTTTGAGAGAAATATATTTTTGAGTGCTGTCTCCCACAAAAGTCTGGTGTGTTTGTTCTAATTTTTCTCCTATTCATCAGAAGGAAGTCATTCTTCCACAAAGGGGAGATGCAGATGCTTTGACAAAAAATCTGTTTTATCAAGGTTTATGTCTGCATTATCCAGGCCACAGTAAAGTTTCCCATAGGAATTATGGACAGTTATGCGACCCTCTGACTTTCTTGTGGACTTGTTTGAAGGTCTTAGGCTCAGTTCTGTACCGTATCAGGTTCCTAAGACTGCAACAGTAACACGTTTGAGTAGATTTTTCTAATAGTCTTTGCAGTGACTTCTGGAGCAAATCTTCCATCTCAACTATATGAGGAGCAGTGCTGGAGAGTACTTGCTGGCTGCACGGTGTCCATAATTTCTGTCACTCTGTGTATATTGAGTGACATCTGTCTGTGCAACAGCTGTAGTGTTTGCAGTCAGTGTGATCTGGTATCAGTCAGAAAGTCCTATGGCTAGTGAACATGTAACTAGAAGAAAAGGCACTGATCTTTCTTGTTAAAAAAGGTGATTTCTTTCTTACAAAGTTGAAGCTAGGGGCTTGTATTGAAAATAAGGAGGTGATTGGTGAAAGCCCACGTAGCTTCACTGAAGGCAAATTGTGCCTGGCAAATCTGGTGGCCTTCTGTCCCTTCTCCTCCAGCCTTGGTGGATAAGGGAACAGCAACTGACATTGTCTGCCTGGACTTGTGCAAAGCATTTAGCACTTCCTCACATGACATCCTAATCTCAAAATTGGAGAGACATGCATTTGATGGATGGACTACTCCATGGATAAGGAATTGGCCAGATGGTCACAACTCAAATTTGCTGTCAACAGCTCGATGTCCAAATGGAGATTGGTGATGAGTGACGTTCCTCAGGGGTCAGTATTGAGACTGGCTCTGTTTAACATCTTTGTTGGTGATATGAAGAATGGGATTGAGTGTGTTCTTTTGCAGATGACATCAAGCTAAGCGGTGTTGGAGGGAAGGCATGCCATCCTGAAGGGTCTTTTCAGTCTTGAGCAGTGGGCCTGTGCAAATCTCATGAAGCTCAGCAAGGCCAAGTGTTAGGTCTTGCATATGGATTGGGGCAGTCCCAAGCACAAAAACAGACTGGGTGGAGAATGGATTGATAGCAGCCCTGAGGAGGAGGACTTGGGGATCTTGGTTCATGAAAAGCCCAACATGACCCAGCAACATGCTCTTGCAGCCCAGAAAGCCAACTGTATCCTGGGCTGCCTCCAAAGAATTGTGAGTAGCAGGTTGAGGGAGATGGTTCTGCCCCTCTACCTCTGCTCTGGGACCCCCACTGTAATAAGGACATGGACCTGTTGGAGCGCATCCAGAGTAGAGCTTTGAAGATGATCAGAGGGCTGGGGCAGCTCTCCTCTGAAGACAGGCTGAGAGAGTTAGGGTTGTTCAGCCTGGAGAAGAGAAGGCTGCAGGTAGACCTCATAGAAGCCTTCCAGTACTTAAAGGGGGCCTACAAGAAAGCTGGAGAAGAACTTTTTAAAAGGCCATGTAGTGATGTGACAAGGAGTGATGGTTTAAATTGAAAGAGGATAGATTTAGATTAGATATTAGGAAGGAATTCTTCACTATAAGACTTGTGAGGCACTGGAACAGGTTGGCAAATGAAGTTGTGTATGCGCCAGTCCTGGAAGTTTTCGAGATCGGGTTGGATGAGGCTTTGAGCAACCTGCTGTAGTGGGAGGTGTTCCTGCCCATGGCAGGGGTTTGGAACTGTATGATCTTTAAAGTCCCCTCCAACCCAAACATTCTGTGATTCTATGTTTATGTGATTCTGTGATTGTTGATGAAAATGGAACAAGAAGCAGCTATTGAAATTATTTATGGGGTATCAGAAGGAGGTCTAAACATAGGTTTCCAGAGACACATTTTGGATTCATGACTGAAATAGTGTTGATAATTTTAGCTACTGCTGGACAGTGCTTGCACGGCATCAATGCTTTCCCCTCTGTCTCCTACAATGAGTAGGGTGGGAAGGAGCGAGAGGCCGGGAGAGGATGCAGCTGGCACAGCTGACCTGTACTTACCAAAGAGATATTCTGTACCAAGTAATGTCATGGTCATCAATACAGCTAGTGATTTTTCCCTACTGCAAAGTAGCCATTGCCTGGAGACTTGCAGGGCATCTGTCTCCTAGTGGTGAGTTTGGCTGGAGATTTTGGGTTTGTTTTTCATCACTTTTGCCCTTCTAATTCTTTCCCCCATCTCACTGCAGGGGATTGAGCAAGCAACTGGATGAAGGTTTACCTGCCAGCTGGGTCAACCCACCACACCTGATATATGTAAATTAAGGTTGTGTTTCTATAAACCTGCTCTTCAGCCTTGTTAAAATCTCATGTGACTTTAGCTTTTGGTATCATGTTAAAAAGGAGAATGTAGCACACAGTCTTCCAGTGGTTAGCTCTGAAATCAGTGTTTACTGATTTATATTAAAAAAGAACTTTATTTTAGTGTTGGAATGGGAAGATACCGAAGAGAAGAACTGTACAGTAATATACGGGGGAAAGAGAAGGCAAGATCCCAATTTGACACATGATGAAGTTTGAAGAAAGTAATTCTTTGTTAATTATAATTTTTTTTCCTTTTTGAAAGGCAAAAATCCAATTAGTTTTACTTTCAGGAAAGCCTTGAGTTTTGAAATAGTTTGTTTGAAGGTAAATGTTATTGGAGGAACAGATCAAATTGCTTTTATGTTGATTCTTGAAGGAGAAGGTTTCCTGAGTAGGTGACATCATATATGAACTCAAGAATTGTACAGGCTCTCTGAAACCCTAAAAACCAGAATTTGAATGGAAAACTGTGAATTTAAGAAAATAATTGAACTCCAACGTGCTATGCCACAGTGAAATAGGTTAAAAATTTGAAGACTATTTATGCAAGTTTTTTGTAAGGAAATCTGAGTGTTATCTGATGTCCTAGATCCCAGTAAAAATAATTCTTGTTGGATTTCCTACCTCTGTCATCAGGCCAAGGTTTTTCTGGTTTGTTTTGTTTCTGTTTTAGTGGCCCCAGGGTGTTGGGATGACTTCAGGATCCTAGCAGCAGAGTAACATTTACACGCATGTAAACTCTGGTTAACCAAAACAGCTAGTCACGCTGGCTTGGAGGATTTGAGGATTACATGCCATGCATAACACCTGACATGTTCAGAACCTGTCTTTTAAGTGATAATATTCCTTGTTTCAGTAAGTTCTTTGAGAGCCGGGTGATCTCCATTCATTCTTTTAAAAACAGAAACAGTATTACAGGCTTTGCAAATAATATTCCTTAAAAGATTAGGTTAGTATTTGTATCTCTGTAGGTGTTGATAGTATTGTTTGCTAATGTGGTGGAATTAGTCACTGTATTTTCCTTTGGAAATGGCCCAATCCTTTATAAACAGTTCTCTGTAGCTCTGGTCTCTGTGTTGGGCTGTTAAGAAGATATCAGCTGATCTGGAGTTATTTGCATCATGCCACTGGTGCTGGGTCATCTGATGAAGTGGAATTCCTGAGATAATTTTCTAACCTTCTTTAATCTCTTTAGGACAAATTACGATTAATCTGTTGGGTTTTTTTCTGGTACGTTTAGTTCTTCCCTCTAAAGTCTCAAGAGCGTTATTGGTTAGGGTGGTTACTAGTTACAATGAGTCAAATATTTGCCAGACAAATGAGTGCTTAACATAGGTGAAGTGACAGATGATCCCTTTGATACTCTTTTCTACCCAGAGTAAAAACTGTTCTGCAAAGGGCATTCTTCCTTCCCTTTATGTTATTTTTTGAGCTCTGTGAGTCCTGGATAGACATTTGCTTACTGACACATAAATGCAGCTTCTTTTCTAATTTACTTATCCTCTTCTCTTTAGGACAAAGAATTGTCTTGAGATCAGGTTTGGGGCTTTGAGTGCAAGGCTGAGACAGAGCAATGTTTCATGATATTATTAGCGAGTCACTTAATTACTCACAATGTTGAATTACTCACCCTCGATGCCTATAATAAATATTTCACATATAAAATATTAATACTTTGAGATTGGCAGTGATTTGTACCAGTTGTATAATGAAACAGCTGTTGGGGGTGAATGAATAGCAGCACATTTTGACTAAAAGTTTTGTTAACTATAAAAGGGGGATTATTTAATGGGACTGAAAGATATTCTAGACATTTTTTGTCCAATATTTCTATGATGTATATGTAGATGCATATATAAGGGATGTTGCTACATAGGAAAACATTTTTCTTGGTACCTTCAGTTGTTTTTTGGCATTATGAATTGCTTTTTGTCACTTAAAGAGAAATGAAAGTGTTATGTAAATTGTGTATTGACATTTTATGATTTGGGTTTTTATATAGACCTGTGCTTTTGAATGCATTTTATTCTTTTGTTTTGTGACTGTTAGGATCCATTCTTTGTGGAACTTCATCTTGAAGGATTAATGTTTGCTAGCCATGGATTCAGACAGAGTAACAAATATTGAACATTTTATAAATGGATGTTAGTATTTGGACATACTTTAATTCAAATTCAAATTCAAATTGTTTTTTGTCTTATCAGCAAACACATATCTCTTTATGGTGCAAGCTCGTGGTATAATGTTGAGAGAAAATGTAAAAACAATAGGACACATGATCAGATTGTACACTAACAAAAATACTACACTGAATGGCACAGGTAAGAATATTTCTTATTTAATTTCATTTTTAAAAGGTCTTTATGGGGGGCAGGGGTAAGCATGAAACCTTAATGACATTGCTTGTTTATGAAAACCTAGACCCAAGTCTTACTTGTCTGTAACTAGAGCGAAGGCCAAATAGTTACCATTTATCAGCTCATTTTAGCAGAAATATTTGTCGTAGCTGTAATGAAGGTGTCTTAATTTAATTTTGTTCCTTCAGTGCGGTAAATTGGTTTTTTTAAAATAATGCTGCTTGGGATTCGTTACTTCCAAACTCGATGGTGTCACCTGCGTGATTTTATATTACGAATTCAATGCATAACATAGATTTTTACAAAAATCAATTCCTCTTTTTAAGATTATCCCGAAGGAAACAATGCTAGTGACTGCGTTGCTCAAACAACAATGTATCTTCCAGAAAACTTCACTTACTCTCCTTACCAGGCCTGTCCAGAGAAGCTGCCTTACATGAGTAAGTTTTAAAATGACCTTAATTTTTACTTAAAACAAAATACAATTATTTTAATATAAAATGTAATTTTAAGGTGTCCAAGTATATAACAGGAAATAATCAATAAAATATGTCTGAGAATGGACAATAATGATTAGCTGAATTTTGCCTGTAACTATTGTGTTAGTGAACTTTTTGGCCTCTTTACTAATCACCTAGTGGTTCTTAAATTTTATTTACAAATCCCTTTGCTTTCCACAAATAAAATACTGTGTGTTTCTATTAATATGTAGGAATACTCTATAAAAAGTACCCATTCAGAATTCCATATTTTGTGGAATAGTAAAAAATTTTCTTTTTGGAAATGGTATTCTGAATACAAAGATTTGTGAGGCAGGCACTGTATATCAAATCTTCATCAACTAATCACAATTACCTCAATATGTAAGAAACTGTTCAAGGTAGTGTAGTAAAGTGAGAACTCATGGAGGTAAGAAAATGCTAAAGCCGTGTCTAATGAGGAAATTATACTTACATCACAAGTGAAAAGTTGTGATCCTCAGGAATTTTTAAAATTAGTCTTCCAAACCCAGACGTTTAAGATCCCAAGCTATTAATTAGAACTTGATTAGGTAACCCTAACTTTAAGCCTAGAACCTAAAGTTCTAATTAATTTGTTTGAAAGTTTATTTGCAGAGGAGTGTCATACAGAAATAAGAAACTCAATTGACACCATTGCTGGTTTTGTTTGCCAGGTTTTTATTAAAAAAACCCTTCTGTCCAATGTAGCAGTATCCCCAGCGTATGTACAAGGTCTTATAAACAAGTATTGCACAATGAAAGCAATTACACAAACAGTGATTGGAAGAGTTCCTTGATACAATTCAATGTCCTTAACCTGATGTAATAATGTGACTGAAAGGCTGTTGGCATGACTTTTCTTGCTATAGACAAAGCATAGCTTTCTTTGGGAATATTCTTAAAAACTATTAAGAACTCTAAATTTTTGTATGAATTCCCCTTTTGTGTAAACTTGCCATTGTTCAAATTCAGACAAAATTCTAGGCATTGTTTGCTATCCTCTGGCTGGTAGTGAAAGCAATCCTTAAAGTCTGAGAAGTGTTAGATAGATGACCAGTTTTGGAGATAAAAAAGAAAGAGGAAAATCAGTCCTGGTGGTGACTGCTTTGCCTTGACCTTCACCACTGATTGACTGCTATTAGAGATAGTTATTATATTTAACCTTTATAAAATTGTGGTCTCTTGGCTAAAACAGAGTTCCCTCTTTTCAGTGTTCAGCTTTTTTTGTCTGTTTCAGGAATTGCGAGATTATCAAAGTTCCTGTGGGAAGCAAGGATTTTTTTTTGTGGTCTGCGTTTGGAAGAAATCATAACTTGAGTCAGTAATCCATGGCATTACTTCAGTTCTAGCAGTTGTTTTGTAAACAGACAGTATTTTTGAGTGAAGAACTGATAGTAACACTAGTATAGATTTCAAAGCTAATTAGTTAAAATTGAAATGTCTCATTTGGTGTCAGAATGTACCAAATAGAGAAGAATATCAAAAACTCTGTAAATAAGTCTAAATATGTCACTAGAAGTGACTGTTCATTAGTGCCTGGCAGTATCTGTTATGCCAACATCTTTATTTTACTTGCTATATTTAAAAGAAATAAACTGCTGATCTGTAAGAGAGAAAATAAAAAATAGTTTCTGAAGATATTTGTGATGCCTTCCAGAATTCTAACTTCTTGTCTTTTAGGCTAACACCAGACTTAAACTGTGGACTGTCATTCAGCATGAGCTAGTAATTACCTATTTAATATAGCATTTCAGATCCATATCATACCAAACAACATTGCAGACAGCCAAACCGAATTGCTGATAATTTTTTCTTCGAACAAAAATAGTGGATTTTATCAGCCTAGATTCCATCTCAGTAGGGACATTTGTCCAGTGAAAGAGTACAGTAACAGTACTTATTAGCTGTGTTTCTTTTCAACTCCTCCAAATTCTGCTTTGTCTCTTACACTGACATAGAGCCAAAAGTATAAATCGATGCTTGTTGCTTATGAACTTCAATCATGTAGAAAACTATTTTAAGTCAAGTAGCAAGTTGTCAAATTTGTATTGTGAAAGGAGTATTGTAAAATCATGTTTTCTCCCAAGTACATATGCTCTTAAAATAGGTCCAACTGGTGTCTTTTGCGTGTGACTCAGTGTTTCAGGTTATAACCTAGTGGTTGAACATTGCTGTGCTAATTCATAAACAAGACATTTCTACTTCAAGATAGAAAAAAAAAGTGTGTTTAATCAGCATATGCCAACTTTAAAAGTAAATGCAAAGCAGATTACTTTTTTCTGTTATATGAAATAAAACTTACATTAAGAATTTTTAGGCAGTCTGCCCTAGTAATTTCATGGTTTCTCTAAGAACTGGCTCTTAATGAGCTGTAAGGGGTATCCCCATATTCCAGTTTGATCACCTCAGTACACTGGGTTTGAATATACCTAAACCATTATATTTACATTTGTATTTACAAAGCATTTATATTTTCAAAAAAAAAAAAAATTTAAGTGAAAGAAGTTCTACTGTCTCCAGAAGTCATATATTCTAGTATTCCTTCAGCTAGGTAGTTAAGCTTTTCCTAATACTCAACCTGCATTTACTTTTTTCCCCCTGCTCCTGAAAGTTAGACAGACTTCTCCTTGCCCTTTTTGATGCTTGAGAAAATGTTGATTACATTCTGTATACCAGATTAGTCTTTCTTGGAAATGATGTGTTTTTGTCAGTCTCTTTCTTTATACATAAACCAGTGACTTCAGCCTTTCTAGACTACTTATTTTTCTAAAGCTCTTGTCATTCTTGATTTTTGTACTGTAGACTTTCTCTAATTTGATTCCCTTCTGAACCTTGTCTAAAACCCTGGCTACAAAACAAATTAGTAATTACCTTCTCGGTCTTTCATATAACAGTGGTTAATATATTCCAGCAGGAGTTTTACCATATTTGTTCAATTGCATTACAGTTTATTCTGCCATATTAATAAGCAATCCATTATAAACCATCAAATTATCTTTTCTGCATGCTGTAGGATAGCAACATATTTCCTGTTTTGTGTGTGTAGACTTCATTTCTCCTTTAGTGTCAATCCATTTTTTTAAGTCAATTTCACTCTATTGATTTCAGTATGTATCTGATTTGTTGAAATTATTTTGTTTTCTGATTCTGTTCTTCAAAATGCTTTCTGCTTCCTCAGCTTTCTTTTTTCCTGGGTGTATGGTTTATTACAGCATGCTAGACAATAATGGAAGCAGTGAATGCGAAGCCCAGATATTTGTATTTAAAAATACAAAACCCCAAAATCCACTGTGTAAGTAGCGTAACTACAAATTTCTGATGCTATTTCTCTATGATACACCTTGTAACGTTGTCTGTTCTCTTAATTGAAATTAATAAATATTTTTTCCTCTATTTAGGAGGCCTTATCGATGTCAATATGAGTGAAATTAGTTTTGATGAAATTCAACAACTGTTTTCAAAAGATTTAGACATTAAACCAGGAGGACACTGGAAACCAAAGGACTGTAAGCCACGGTGGAAGGTGAGATACTGCTTTTTTGTTTTTTATTTTTGTGTATTGGTGTTTAACAATACCATTGCAAGCATTCAGTCTTTTGCTACCATATATCTTACATAATATGTCGTATGTTGTAGTAGTAAATGTATTATACAGTCTGTGCTCAAGAGGAGACTAGAGCTTGAAGAAAAACTTGAAATGGAGGTCAAGAACTCCTAAGTGTTCTTTAACCGTTGTTAACTAAACATTTTACCATATAGAAGCAAACTTATCGTATGCATATCTTCCTTAAGTATGATTAGAAATAAATGAACATAAAAGGAAAGTATTTATATTTTAGTCAAATTTTTTTTTTTCTTTTTTTAATTGCCTGAGCAAAATTCCAGCATACTTCCCTGGAGGTAATGGAAGTATAGAACACCGAGCCAATTTAAATATAAAACTTGAAAAGCCTTTGTAAGCCATGGGAAAATTGATCTCTATTGAAACATTAAAATTTTAATTAAAAGTTCTAGTTAGATTCTGATTAGAAGTTCTAATATGATAGCTTAATGTATATATAATTTTTTGAAGGTGGCGATCCTTATTCCTTTTCGGAATCGCCATGAGCATCTCCCAATTTTTTTCCGTCATCTGATACCTATGTTGCAGAAGCAGCGGCTGGAATTTGCCTTCTATGTTGTTGAACAGGTAACAATATTTACTTGAAAAGTGACTCTTGAAGATTCCTTACTGAAGGGTATTTAATATTCTTATCAAGATTTGGATGAATGCAGAATTTAAAAATTGTTACTCCACTATTCTTATCCTTTGAATGGAAAAAAAAAAGTTCACGTCCATTCCCCAGGTTAAGCAGTAGCCAGAAACATGTTGCTTTTCTTCAAATATGGGCTAATGTTTTATAGGTGATAACATGGCCTCTTTGAATCTATTGTCTTTTTAAGGACAAAAAAATAGGTCTACCTCTGACTAGGGCCAGTCCTCAGCAGTGTTTCTTAAGGTTCAGTTCTAGGGCCGGTTCTGTTGAATATCAACTAACTGAATGCAGGAGTTGAATGTACCACAAGCAAGTTTGGTGATTATAGTAGACTGAGAGGTGCTGTTGTCCCTCTCAAGGGACAGGATGCCTTGTGAAGGGATCTGGAGAGCTTTGAACGTTGGGCTATGATTAATGGGGTGATATTTAACAAGTTGAAATGCTGGATTCTGCACCTAGGATGAAGTAAAGCTACGAACAAGTATAATTTGGGAGAGGAGTGGCTGGAGAGCAGCCCTGCAGAAAAGGTCAGCAGCAGGCTCAAGCTCAAGTTCAATATGAATCAGCAGTGCCCTGGCAGCCAAGCGGGCAAACCAGATCCAGGGGTGCATCAAACGCAGCATAAACAGACAGTAAAAAGAAGTGATTATCCTGCTGTATTCAGCAGTGGTGTGACCTCACCTTGGGTACTGTGTCTGAGCCCCACAGTTTAAGAAGGAGGTGAAAGTCCTTGAATGCGTTCAGAAGAGGGCATTGAAGCTGGTGAAAGAGCTGGAAGACAATATCCTGTGAGGAGTGGCTGAGCACTTTGGGCTTGTGTAGTCTGGACACAAAGATGCTGAGAGGTGACCTCATTGCTCTCTACAGCTTCCTGAGGAGAGAAAGTGGAGGGGGAGGTTTTGATATCTTCTCCTGGTATCTAGTATATTCTTTATGGAGAGGGTGGTCAAACACTGGAATAGGCTTCCTAAAGAGGTGGCTGATGCCCCCGAGCCTGACAGTGAGGCATTTGGACAACACCCTTAATGACTTGCTTTAACTTTTGGTCAGCCCTGAATGGGTCAGCCAGTTGGACTGAATGATCATTGTATGTCCCTTCCAACTGACATATCGTAGTCTGTCCTGTCCTATTCCATCCTATCCTATTCCACCGTTTTAACAAGAAACAAAATGTAATGTTTCTCTTCCACTTCTTATTAGTATTTCTTTAACTTGTAGTGTCATGCTGTATGAATCCAAATCTCCCATATTTTGATTCTTTGTAGTTACTAGTTCTATAAGTAGCTAGCGCTAGTATGTTTTGTCTAAGAGAGAAGAACATCCAGATTTTTTAAATCACGAAATACAGTTGATGTAGTTGGCGCTCACCAGAACTACTGCTTTACTTATCTAGAGGGATGACAGGCTTCTCTGTTGATTTTACGTGATAGCGGATGTATTTCTCATAGTATTGAAATTTTGTCTCATCTTGATTCTTACAATGTCTCCTTTGTTTTCTCTTTGAAGACAGGTACACAGCCTTTTAATCGTGCAATGCTATTTAATGTTGGCTTCAAAGAGGCTATGAAGGATGCTGTCTGGGACTGCATAATATTTCATGATGTGGATCACTTACCTGAAAATGACCGAAATTATTATGGATGTGGAGAAATGCCACGCCATTTTGCAGCAAAGCTGGACAAATACATGTACATGTAAGTAATTATTAGCTTTATTTGCATTTTTTCTTAAAAACCCAGAAACTTCCTTATTTTGTATGAATTTTGTGAGAGTACGTACAGTAGGTGAAATCAATAAAAGAGGCTCCTGCCATGCTTTACGTAAGTGAATACCTAGATATTAATAGGAAGGTAGAAGTTTAGTGTCTACATTTGATATTTTGCTTATTTGAATATATTATTTATAGTTTTCATTGTTGAACTTGTTACAGTCAATGTGTTTTTTCTTTAAAAAAGGCTATGTGTGTCAAGGGGGAAAAACTGAACCTTGCTTATTTTAAGTCTTTTCTGACTATATAAGCCTTTGCGGGGGCTGTTAACAAAGATGAACAGATAATCTGCAGCAAAATACTGCAGGAAAAATGTCTTACCTAATATTCTCATAAATATATAATTTATTTCTGCTTTGTACTGCTTTATAAACAGAAGATTTTCTTACTACTAAACCATTTTGTGTCTCATATTTAGTCTATATTGACATTTGATAAATGTCATGGGTCCTGCAGTTTTGTTTCCTCCTTTCCTCCTGCCATATTATGTTAATGATGTTTCACTTGCTTTTTAACCCTCTGCCATCTCATGAAACTCTTCCAAACACTTCACATAAAGCTGTAGTGTATTGCTTGCTACTGGTTTGTATTTGCTGTCCTGAAACTTTATTTGTGAAGTTAATCAACTTGACAGATCAAAAGCAATGCATTGAAAACATGACTGCTTGGACTTCACGTTGTGAGCCAGTTAGCAGGCTTTAAAGATTTAAAGATGAAACCTTTAAAGATTTTCTATGGTTTTTTTTTTAAAGATTGCTAATATTTTAAGAACTTCAAAATCACATTGCCCAGGCCTTAAAATATTATGTTGTGTCTCTATAGTGGCTGTTCATTTTGGCCAACTGTGTATTACTTAATATGCATTAGAAATTACTGTACGCTTACTGACAAAGTCTATAGATTCTTCTGATTCATAAGTTTGGCTTCTAAAAACTGGAAAACTGTTTCTTAAATAGCTATGTATTTCATTGTGGTTGAATGTTTGTTAAACTGTTCATCTCAAGTTTTAACAGTTCTGTAGAATGTAGTTATGAATTAAAATTACTGATTTAATGCATTATGCATTTGTACTTTTTCAGTTGAATAGTGTCAAAATACAATAGTTGGAGAGCTTCACTTAACACTTCAGCTATGGGTCTAAATCAGCCATCTGGGAAATGTGATAGACTTTTATTTCATGTAGTGATACTGATTTGAGCTACAGTTTAAGAGTGCCTTTAATGCAAATCAGACGCTACTGCAAACATTTTGTTCAATTTCCATATATGTTACTTAATGCCAGCTACCAGTGAACCAATTTCTCTCAGTGAATACATTCAGCAGTTCATCATATCCCTAGTTTGGGGTTCTTGGTATTTTTGAAAGATATTGCTGCAAGAGAGGGCTACCCATCTAAATTCAGCTAATAATACAGAATTTGTCTTTTATTTTCAGTCTTCCATACAATGAGTTCTTCGGTGGTGTAAGTGGCCTGACAGTAGAACAATTCAAGAAGATCAATGGGTTTCCAAATGCCTTTTGGGGATGGGGTGGAGAAGATGATGATCTTTGGAACAGGTGAGCGTTCAGTAGTTATGTATTTCTCATTGTTCTGTGGTATCCAACCTTTGAGAGCAATTAGGTGTTTCTTTTGTCACTTGTTATGTTTTTTTGGATCTGTTTTAAATGAATGAATTCTAACATTTCTGAAGAGTTCACCTTAGAAATACCAGAACATACCATCTGAAGGAATAAGTATGATGTCCTTTTTTTTTCTCAGCCTAGGGACAATTAACAGGCTTTTTAAGAGAGAGGTCCTGTAGCAAATAACAGATATGGCAACAGATAACAGTGTTAAGCATATTTAGTCTTGTTCCTTCTAGACTTCTGTGCATTGCTTTTTGATTTTAGTTTACATCTCTCTTGCTGCTAGCTTTATGGAATATCATCACACAGTCTTGGAGAGTAAGCATGAGTTTAAGTATCTTTCATGTCTTAGGAGCAGCCTTTGAGAGAGGTTACTTTGGGACTACTCATAAATTGGACAGGGGTCAATGCTCACTGTACTAACTGCTTGCAGCAAACAAGTGTGAAATGTTCCAGTTGAAATAAAATGTCTATATGAGTTATATATAAAGAGATATATTTTAAAGGAAGAGGTTTATGTTTTTATCCTTTTTCCTTACTCTTTTTATAGGTTTATGCTGTCATGCTTAAAGAACAAAGCAGGAAATACTAACTATGATTTTTTTATTTCACACTGTATTGGATTTGCCAGCTTTTTTACTTGTTGGGTTTGGAGTGGTTTGTTTTTTTCACTTTTGCTACAACTTGTAATAACATCTTTTTAATGCTCTCCACGGAAATATTTATGTATTGTACTGCAGGGTTCACTATGCTGGGTACAATGTAACAAGACCAGAGGGAGATTTAGGGAAGTACAAATCCATTCCTCACCATCACAGAGGTGAAGTCCAGTTTTTAGGAAGGTAAGAAAAACACAGAACTGTTCAAATACCAGAGCTAAAGACGTAAAATTTTTTCTTACACACTTGCAAATCTTCAAACCATACAAATAAGCAGTCAGTGCTTATCAGCATTACTCCCTCTTTAGTGCTACGCTTTGTATTTTCTTAAACAGGTTATGTTTGCTGTTCAGATATTTCTTATTTAACCATGAGAGATACTGAGTTTGTGTGTCAGAGGATGTTATCGTTATACTCTTTGATGCAGAATGTTATTGTTCCTAATAGTTTGGACATTAGTGCTAGCAGGGCTCCATTAGTTGATCAGTTTGGATATTCTGCAAAAGGAAGCAGTACAGCTAGGGGAAATGACTCCTGCATGAAAACAGACTTTAAAACTCCTTAAAGGTTGGTTTCTCCCATCATTTTTCATTCTTTTCTGGTATACGGGCCTTCTCATTGTCTGCTGACGTTGACATGAACTTTTTCTTCCTGTATTCCTTTCTTTTGCTACAAAGATGCAAAATACTCTTAACTATAGATCCTGGCTGCCCTAGGTTAGAGTGGCAACCAGAGTGTAGCAGATAAGCTACACCTGAAAATTAGAATGTGAAAGGCAAAATAAAGATTTTCTGGTATATGTTTTCAGTTGATTAGAAGTACTGCTCAATTGTGTTATATATGGATGTCTTTTACTGGGAACATCTTTATTTTCTGCTCTATTCGTAATTTTTAAATAGACATGTAGATTAGGCCTGAGTAAACACGTGATATGAAACAAATATTTATGTTAATAATCTAGGGAAGAAGGAAGGGAGATTTTTTTTAATCACCTTAAATTTAGATGTTTGCAAATGCAGGAGTCTCAAGAATGAAGTGAAAATCAATTCGGACATCTAAATGTATAATGATGAACAGTGAATCATAGAGTGGTTTGGGTTGGAGGGACCTTAAAGGACTGTCTAGTTCTCGCCCCCTTGTCATGGGTAGGGACACCTTCCACTAGATCAGGTTGTCCAAAGCCTCATCCAGCCTGGCCTTGAACACCTCCAGGGATGGGGCATCCACGACTTCTGCGGACTGCCTGTTTCAGTGCCTCACCACCCTCACAGTAAATAATTTCTTCCTAATATCTAATCTAAATATACCCTCTTTCAGCTTAAAACCGTTACCCCTCATCCTATCACTGTGCTCCCTGCTAAAGAGTCCCTCTCCATCTTTCTTATAGGCCCCCTTTAAGTGCTGGAAGACTTCTATAGGGTCTCCCTCGAGGCTTCTCTTCTCTAGACTAAACAAGCCCAACTCCCTCAGCGTGTCCTCATATAGGAGATGCTTCAGCCCTCTGATCATCTAAAGGTTCCTAAATCTTATCTGATCTCCATAGTTGAGCTCTATAACAAAAGAACATCAAGAAATTGAATGCTCTTTAAAAATCAGCTTAGTTTGTAGCCATAAAAATTATGCATATTAAATGCCGACTTTGTTATTTAGTCTTAATGTTAACTTGTGTATGTGAACATAAAATCTAAGTATATTAAAAAAACAGTGGCTTGCTTGTAGAGCTTAGGTAGGTAATTTAATAAATTTAAAGGGCTGAGAGGTAGTGTCAGAATTTAAAGCATATTTCAAACTGAAATGACTGTTACAGTATTATCTCTTAATATCAATTGAATTGTTTCTTGCAAATCTTTCTCATATTTTCTTCTTCCAACTCCCTCTACAGATATAAACTTCTGAGATATTCCAGAGAACGTCAGTACATTGATGGGCTGAACAATTTAATATATACTCCTAAAATACTTGTCAGTAGATTGTATAAAAATATAACTGTTAATCTCATACCAGAACTTGCTCCTGTTAGAGACTATTGATGGAAGTGGAATGACAAGCTACCCTGCCAGTATAAACTTTTAACACTGGAAGCTACTAATAGACACTGTAAAACAAAACAAAACCAACAAACAGCAATTTAGAATTAGAGATTTTTGACCATTTGATGATACATATTTGGGGTGAGAAGTAAAGTGATTATATGTACCATGCATTTTGTTCTGAAAGAAAAGCCAGCAGCTACCACTTGGATGTTTACAGCATGAGACTACTGTTCAAGCCTTCATTCTTCATATTCTTTATTTTAACCACTCAACTAAACAAACTGCAGAAAACAGACTTGTAGCTTCTCTGGAAGTAAGGACAGAGGCTGCTTCTTCCAGGAATTTTTTATACTAAACTATCCCCCATTCCCTGACTTGTATTTAAAGGAATGCTTTTGTTTCTTTTTAAAATGTGTTTTGTAAATATGTGATGTAAATTCATGTGTGTACATTGCTTTTAAATTGCTCGGTACTTTATGCTTGAGTATGTATTTGAGTATGTTCTCATTTGAATTCTATAGGGATGTTTTTGTTAGCATGAAAGAGCAAGTGTAAAATATAAGTATGCTTAAAAAAAGGTTATACCTTATGTGAAATGAAGGAAATATTAATTGTTGGCCAGCTATGACTGTAAACTGTTATACTAGTTTTGAGCTCTAGGCCTCCTGCATATCTACATAGAAAAATCAATTTCGTATATGAACTGCTAGAGAGAGCTTTTGATTTTATTTATTGCCAGCAAAATTGTACGATACCCTGCCTTGCCATCTAAATCCTATTTATATGCATATTGCATGTGTACTATGGAGAATCTTGCAGTCGTTGCGTATTATGATCTACAGGAACTCTTTAACTGTTTCCAAGTGTGCCACTAGTGTCAATGTCAGGGATTTAAATGCCTAAAACAATGTGTCTGGGTGCATACAGTATTTTGGTATTGTTCTTTTTTTTAAAAAAAAAAATCCTAGTAAACAGCACTTTTATTCCTCCAAAACCAGAAGAGCCAAAAATGTGTCTTCGTTGGAAGAATATTAAAGTTAGATTTTTAGGAAAATAATAAAACATAGTTCTAATAGGTCTAATGCTTGCAGTGTGGGATTTTCAGGACCACTGTGTTGGTCAAACTGTTCTGCTGCTGATGACATAAGCAGAACTGAAAGGCCAATCCCAAGTGCTTTTTAAAATTCCACTAATAATATGTGAATCAATATAGCTATTTAGGGGCCTGTTCTGGTAGAGTGCTGAGTGCTTCTATGATGCACTAAGTATCCTCAAGTCGATGACTTTCAATGAGATTGAGGTTGCGCAGTCCCACTACGAATTGGTCCTATCTGTTTCTCTATTTTTGTGGCATTATGTGTATGAGTAACTAGCCTCTTTCCTTAGCTTATAAAAAACCCATATCTTCATATTTCCTGTTTGCTTGTAATGTTATGCTACCCAAAAGTATCCCACTGCTAAGTGTTATTATCTTTTCCTAATATTTTTTTATATCCCTCATTAGTACTAAGGAAAAGGACTGGATCAGTTATTTTCTATGTTAATACAAAGATGCTGAGAGAGATCTACAAAACTGTTTTGTTTGTCACAGTTACTCAGCTCTTTTGGAACCAAAGACTTGACTTCTGCTCCCATGAAGAATGGAAAGCAGTGTATAATTAAGGATTGTTTATTCACAGTGTTCTGTAAGAGTGTTGACAAATAATACTAACTTTAACTCATTACTATGTTTCCTGATTGCTACCACAGATGGTGTGGTGCTTTGTGTATTTGAGTTTGTTTGTCATGTACACCTTTTACATCCCAACAACAAATTTTTGCCCTTAGCCATTCTTCAGGAAAGTTGTGAGCTTAGTTGCAGGCATACCAAATGTTTAATAGAAATATAATTATTTAATTTAAGTAGTTGAGAACAGTTGTAAGGGATATTTTAAACTATATTGGAATTACCTTAAAATCTACCAGTTAATCTAATATGGTTTAGGAATGATGTGATGCAGTGAAAATAACAAAAAAGTGAGTGTAGATTGAACAAAACATCCTTCAAAAAAAAAGGTGGTTTGATCACCTCCCGAAATATTTTTCTATAACTGAGTGTATAGAATATTCTGAAGCATATGGATAAATGGGAGATAATTAATACACTGTATGGACAATTATTTCCCCAAAATAAAATTAGTCTTATTTCGTAACAGACTAATGCAGTTCTTCAAGAACAGTTGAATAAATTTTTAAATATAATATAATTTTGAAGTGATTTCTGGTTTTCAGTACAGTTTCACATACACTTTAACACCTACGATTATGAAACATCCTTTGGTACTGTAGGTCTCTACTGTTTTCTGAAGTGTGCTTTTGTGCCCATTTGTTAGACATTCTGTAAAATTAATGTGCAGTTTAACAAAAAAAGTAATGCGTATATATGTATACATACATATATACATACAATATTACACATATGCTGTGGCTGAACTAATATAACTTTACAGCTCTAAGTCATCAGTCATATATGGTCTTAGAAAAATGTGATTTAAACCATTATGTGAATGGAATATGATATATAGCCGAGTTCTTTAAAAGTTTAGTTTGGTGCCTCAAAGTGATGATGTTAAATTACAAATTGTTAACCGACACTCTTCTCTAAATACCTTTTATCACTTTGGTGGGAAGTTCTAAAGGTTGCCACCTTAAATTACATCAAAATAGCGTTCGTATACTACCTGCTTGAACTCAGTACTATTCTATAGTGAATTTTAACATAGACAGTGCCTTCAAACAAAATAAATGTGATGCAGAACTAAGAGTTGAGCACATTCCTTTTGATATTTTCATGATTCTTGTAAAATGTAGAGAGAAGCCACTCACACTGGCCTTTGAATAGCTGACAGAGTAACATGAAGGGCAGCTTCTCTTCAAGGAGTGAACATGGAGGGAGAAGAAAGAGGAAGGGGAAGGAGGGAGGACAAGATTCTGAAGGTCTTGCAAATTAACAAGTAAAAACATATAAATATTAACAATGAAATCTGGTTGATGTGCTGAGATGCTCTTAAGCCCATTGGTTGTATTTCAAATTTAAGTAGGAGAATATAAAGTGTAAAGTCCATATTGCAGTAGACTATATATTGAAAAACTAGTGAAAAATGTCCTTTTTCTTGGATCTTGCCAGTATATTTTTCTATTATTTTGTTTACTAAGGACTATGTTGTAGTGCGTTAGGAATGAGCCAGTTATTTAAAAATATTAAAAGGATCCATTGCGTATCAGCAAGAGAAAGTGTACTTAAGATGATTTTATTTGTAGAAGTGTGCAAGGTAGGCTTAATGAAAAATGCACTGAAACAAATGCTGGGAATTTCCTGTGTACTATCATGGTTTTGGTTTTTGTTGTTCATGAAAATGTTTGTACTTTTTTATCATTGTCTTTTATGAAATATAACATACTAAAAATTGTGTTGGTTTGTTTATTGTGAGGTTCTGTGGAGAGTATATCTTGTGTTTATGGACGAAGTGCTCGTGTTTCTGGTGCTTAGTTCCTTGAAGTAACAACAAAAAGAAAGGACACCTGGCCAACAAGCACATTACTTTAGGCTGTGATTGGATCAAGCCTTAGGCTAACAAATTGTTTTCCCTTTGTTGGTATTTGTATGCTTTCAGCTTTTGGTTTTATTAAATGACTCAACATTTTTATTTACTTCTTCAAAATAGGGTTGCTATTCTTCTAATGGTGCTTCTCTGTACTTATCTCTGGTTAGGAGTAATCTTCCTTATATATGGATTACAAGAATGGGAAATAGAAGATATATTGCTGAACCCTTCTGGCATTAAACAGGGAGCTGGTTTTCTCAGGAATCATCAGTTCTTAATCTTGCAACAATTACAGAAGTGTCCAGTTAGAGGTATATGAGTAATTTTGGGGATTACTTCAACTGGGGTCAATGGTACTTGCATAATTTTATGAAGATACACAAATAAACTTTGCGGCATGGGATACGGACTCTCCTTAAAAATGTCACCAGTTATAATATATTGGAAAGCAGGAAAGAAGGCATTCTAAGTGTGTATAGCATCCCTAGCATCATTAAATGCTCTTCTACTTTGCTGTCACTTTTAAGCTGCTTTTGCTTCTGTATCTTAAAACAGAATTGGGAGGTGAGTTTATTTGAATATAGTGTGGGGTCCTGTGTGGTACTCCCGTGTGACTTCATCTATTGTGGCTTCAGTAATAAGGTGTATGGTAGGTGGTGGATTGCACATCTTTCGGATGTGTTCTGTTTGCTTCTTTTGCAAGAAGGAATGTAGTTTATTAACTTCATGGAAAACTTTGGTTTGTTCTCAGGATCCCATTAGTGGACTTTCAATGTATTTTTCTAAGCTTAATGTATTTTTTCAACCCTAAACTTTTATTTGGAAGAGCAATACTTAGAAAATACAGAAATACAGGATACTTTTATTCAGAAAAGTGTTTGAAAACAAAGTCAATGCATGTTCTGTTTAAAGTTAACAATGCAAATACACTAATTGACTGTTACTGTTAGTGATTTATGAAATCTAAAGCTGTAGATGCAGTCAGAAACTAGTTCTTATTTATGGAAGTTTTAATTTACACATGAACTTCTCATGTCTGCCTCTATTCCACTGGCTCACTAACTACTGCTGTTGTTGCATATGAAAAGGGACTGAGGATAAAAGCAATGGAGTAATGTCGATAACCAGCATCATTAGCTGTGAACACCACCTGGAAAAAGAAAAAAACAAGACAAATGAGCAGCGATCTCTAGATATGATCCTAGACAGAACCATTGTGATCATTTTATCTAACCTGCCATGAAACTTTGGAAATATTTTCTCTCCTGGTGATTTGGTTAGTGTGATCTGTAACTGCCTGCAATGCAGTTTTTTTAACTGCTTCAATCCTCTGTTAAAAGCACACGTGCCACTTGGCCAAAATTTTAACTAATATATTTATTGTCCAAATCAGGATTTCCTTGTTGGTACTTCTAAATGGCAACAAGAAT
Organism: Cuculus canorus; assembly: GCF_017976375.1. Taxonomy (NCBI): domain Eukaryota; kingdom Metazoa; phylum Chordata; class Aves; order Cuculiformes; family Cuculidae; genus Cuculus; species Cuculus canorus. The sequence continues at coordinate 46,685,793 of NC_071402.1, forward strand.
TCTTTTTGTCATTGAAGATCTGGGTTGAACCCCACTGATTGTGTTTATTTTTTTTTTTTATTTTAAAAGCATCATTTCATTTTGCTGTTTTTATGAACTACTGAACTTGAAAAACAGAATTAAGCATAGCATCACTGTAACTAACATCAGGCTAAAATACGAAGCAATTAGTTTCTTTACTTCTACTTACATATTTAGTAGATAGAGAAGCACTGCATTAGTCTTTTGGCCACAACGTGTTAATAAGCTAATGTAGAACAGCCCTTTTAATACCTCCCCTATCAGCTCATGTCTTCCCTTTCGGTTTCTCCCTCTACACAGTAGATTATTTTGTATTGTGAGACAATGGGTATCAACTTTTAAAACAGACAGTTTAATAACATTCTGTTGCACATAGCTTGTGCTCCTTTCAACGTTAATAAAAAAGATGCATATGAAACAGCTAGTGAACTGAGGTAAACATGATCCATGCTGAGGCTTATTTTTAAGAAAGGAGACTCTTTCACCCTGATTAAATTAATCTCTAGTTTGGAATATAGACTTAAACATTATTTTGATGTATAATAAATTTACTTGCACACTTTAATCTTAACTCTTCTATTTCAGTTATCACAGACTATGCAGCATTAACCTTCGTTATTGTCTAAAATAAGAATGTACTCACTCTTCCAGTTCAGGGCAGCAGAAACAAAATTTAACCCAGGTGTTTGCCACCTTTTCTCTAAGGAGATAAGGAATTGCTGTGCAGCAGTTGCAAACTGTACAGCTGGTGGTGCTCATTGATGGGTCACAGTCCAGCAAACAACTAATACAGGAATGCTACCAAAAGGTCATATGAAAGGGCTGTTGCTGTGGAAGGGAAGGGGACAGCTCTCAAGGAGTCCCAAACCCTGAAGATAGCCTCAATCAATGGCTGGTCTGGACCACCTTCATCTAACCAGTTTATCTGTCCCATGCAAGCTAAGGAGGCCTGTTGCACTTTTTTCTGAGGATCCAAGGATTCAGAAGACAGTTCATACTTCTGTTATCTTTAAAAACTAAATTATAAACTCTGTCTGCAGCCATACAAATTCGGGATCCAAAAGACAGAAAAATCTTTTTCCCAGTAAACTTGGAGTAGTCCACCTGTAGTTCTCTAGTTCTCCCTCGGATGTCTAGAAATAGTCATAGAAAGAATCATGGGCTTAAGGAGAGGTAGAAGGATGGAAAATGTCTCTGTAAGGAATGCATCTAAGAGTTTATTGAGAGTAGGTTCTCTTATGAGTATGTTGTTACAATGCATTGAGACTGTGGATTTTAACTGTTTATGAGAAAATATTTTAAAGTGAAAAGGAAGTTCAACACATGCAGTTACCTTTTGAAGCCTAGACATGTAAAGTATCCTTTGCAACCAAGAGAAAATGAATACTCACATCAGCATGGTGATGGAAGGGATTCAAGCCCAGTTTCTTCCAGTAAGTGGCTGTGTCAAGCTCAATCTTGTATATCCCTGTTGCAAATTGCTCTTTAGTTGTGAGCTCATGAAGCTCTCCGTTGTCATTGGTTTGCCTGTGTGATGGCAGAAGAATTTTTTATTTTGTGGTTAAAAGCCCAAGAAAAATGCAGTTCTTAGCAACTGAACTTGAGTGGTGTTGTGTAGCTTAAGTAATAGGATGAATACTTCTATTGATCTGGAATGGATTATGTCCATCTGTATTAGGGATCCTTCAGTGCTTGTCTTGGCATTTGCTACTTCCACAATTGCCACTGCAGGTGGCTCCCTGCCATGTCTCTACTTTGCATGGTTTGGGAATGAGCCAAAAGCAGGTGTTATTGTTCATAGACTCTTGGCAGAATCTTGAAGTTAATTAAATGAACCCACTCAGAAGGGAAATTTCACTACTGCTGTAAGCAGCGTGGAAACCACTGATGCACTTACTGTGCAAGTAAATAGGGTCAACTCTCTTGATTTTTCCGTAGTTTTCTCTCTTACTTGAATGTATCGAGTTGTTTTATCGGTATGATTTTTTTTTTTTTTTGCAATTGACTATTTGAAATTTGAGATCTGCTATTTGAAATGGCTGTGGGTCAGACAACAGCATAGCCTTACAGAATTCTCTTTTGTCTGTATTGATCAGTTGATTTTCCATTCTCAACAAACAGATAGGTTTGTTTGATTTGAGGATGCTATCAGTGCTATCCAAGGCCGTAATACTGGCTTGAAAACATATGCCTTTGAACTACTAAGTTAGGACTCTAGAACCAATATTGAATGCTATCTCCCAAACATGGCTCTTAGTTGAAACGTACTTCTGTGTAGTAAGTTGTATAATACTAGGGGTTTGATTGGGTAGGTTATCTGCAAATAACAGCATTGCTAGTGCCTGATTTTAGCTGTTACAAACCACCGTTTTGTACTCCAAGTGCCCAATCTGCTTCCAAATATATTTCATTCAAATTGCATGCAGAGAAAAATAAAGAATTCAACATTTTTTATGTCATTGTCCTGTGCATTACTTAGGATTTCTGCTTTAATACAGCCTTTGACTATTACGTCATAGAATGTCGTTTTTATCTTACAAGATGCTCTGTAGTTGTCAATTTTTCTAATCTGTTCAAATGTCTCTATTTTTTCTTTGTCCTAGATTGATCATTATTAGGTAACTGTTCATTTATCTAATTAACTTTCTTAGCTAAAACCAAACGTGTCTTTATCTAGGAACAGTTATTTCAGAATCTCTTGCTAACATTCAGTTATTTACAAATTAACAAGGCTGGAGAGGTTGTTTCAGTATTATGACAACTTTTGCATACCTCATCTTAAAGTTACTGCATTCTTTGTTTCAAATGTTAAGTATGTATTAAAGGCTTCAGTCAACATCCAGCTGTTCAGCTGAATTTCTTTATATAAAGACCCTCTAAGCTCAGATTTGAAGATAAGTAGACTAAACACCCTTTTAATGGAAATTATCACACATTTCCAGTAACAGAATGTGTGAAGCTATCTTCTGACTTGAAGGGTGAGAGGCTACTTAAGTAGGACAACATGAGTAGATTGTTCTTTCCCACCTTGTACAAATACGTGTGGCCTTAGCTGTAGCTATATTTTTCAAGGACACAAATGAGGGTACTGCCAGCCCACTACTCTAGAACACCAAAGAATGACTTACGTACCATTTCTTGTGGGCTTTCTACAAATGCATCTGAGTCTGGGATCTCACTATTGAAATTCCTGCATTATGTCTTCTTTAACCCTTCTGAGCCCTATCTCACTTTTTAGGTACGGACTGTTAACAGAAGGGTCTTGGGTGAGACTTTGCGACTATTTAGAGGAGGTAAGTGTGGAAGGAGGATGTTGCTTGTTGAAGGTTCATTCTGTGTAACGCCTAATATTTTTCTGTTTCATTATAGATAATTAGGTAAAAATTGTCTTTTGAGTTTCTGAAGTGTTAATATATACTAAAATTGATGGCAATTTTGAGAAGAGTCATCAACAGTTGAAATTCTATACTTAGATTTTTTCCTAAAAGACATGGCAATGTTTAAATATCTAGGAGATTCTTATTTTAGATGTAATTACTTCCCTGTGAGGGAGGAGGTGAGAAAGATTTATCCCCAGATTTTCTCCTCTCCAACATTTCCTTTTTTCTTGAAGCAAAGAAGGCTATCAAATATGGTGTGTTCCAAACGGTTCCCTGTTTTCTTTTTAAAGCTGTGGTGTTGTATGAAATGGAAATCCATTTGGAAAGAAGGAAAATAGACAATAAAAGTAGAATTCTCAACCAGACTCTTGGTTTCAAACACTAAAATATTCCGCCTGATTCTTTTGGTAACAATGAGCTAACAATTGCTGAGTACAAGGAAGTAATATAATCTTTTGTAATGAGATTGAAGAGAAGTGGTGATTGAATTAAAGGGTAGTTTAAAATACTTTCTTGTGCTCACAATAATTATAAAGCATTATAAAACCATTTTGGTAGTTGAAAATGTAGTACAGTTAAAAGACAATCTGCAGCAAATCAATATTAAGTTATCTTTGCTGTAAGTAAAAGTAGACTTCTTATGTTAGAGAATGTGAAATTTTTTATTTTCAACTATTTGGCCTCTTCCCATTTCCTTTCCCTTCTTTCACTCATTATTTTGGTATGACTTACTTTGAATTTAACAGTTCCCAAGATCCATCTGCAGCTTCTTTATATAACTTAACTGGAACAGTTGGAGCTGGACTTCCTCGGACTGAATCCAGAATTTTTATAACAAGAGGATGCTTGGAGTCAGCAGAGCCCTTCAGATAGGAAAAGAGAATTTTTATGTTTTAACAGAGGGAAGTGGTGGTGTGTTATGAAGCCGTAAGGAATATTATTCCTTAGATCTGCAGAATATACCATATTTTCCTCAAAAAGATCACTGTGTACTGCAGAAATGTAGCCTGAGTCTTTCTAGTGGCTGGATAGAGGGGATTAGGGAAGAAGATGTCAGGATTTGTCAGGCGGAGTGTAGCAATGTACACTGAGGAAGCACTGTGGCTGTGAGTGAGAATACATTTCTGTTTTCTCTTCGGCGTGGCTTACCTACATATCACCCCCAGCATGAAGTGGTAACTAAATTGTGACCTCAGTAGGAAATAATTAAATCATCAAAAGTAGTTGAAATATGGCAACCGTTTCTCTGTATTTTGGAGTGGCAATATGAGCATGGCTTTCTGGATTTGGGAGCCTCTGATGTCTTGTTGATGTAGAGTTAATGTCAGCCCCTAGTAGCTGGGCAGAGATAAAGGAGGAAAACCTTCTGTCAAAGATGGGATGGCTGTAGTTTCGCTCCCAACGTCTTTATCACAATCAATGGTAAAGCCATGATTTTTTTACCCATTCAAAGGTAGAGTTGAATAAGGACTTTGACCTTCCGTTACCTAATTCTGTAGATGAAAGGGGGGGAAATATAGCTTTATGGAAGCTGTGATCTCAAAATAAGAACTATTGATCTCCATTTAATCATAGGAAAATTAACCACGATGTAGATGGCTAAAACTATGAGTCCTCTCTTACATCGTCTTAGCATCTCATTGACCAGGAACCCTGCCCCATATTGAACCAATGTATCAGCATGTATCTATACTGCCTGTATGCCCTGACTCCTCGGACTCCCCTTCTGGAATGCAGAGGCTCCTCGCTAGTGTCTCTTCTGAGGCACTGGCAAAGCAGAGGCTCTGGTACCACCACCTGTTTTCCCAGGACTTTTATGCCCTGGGATCTCAATGCAAGTCTGCTGCCTCTCAAAGGTTGGTCAGATATTCATCTTCCCAAAGATCTGAGCTTAAGAGGAAGAACAGTAGGAGGGGAAAGACAAATCTGTTCTAGTAGAATTTCAGGCTGAAGCATCTGTGTCTCTGGACTGCTTTGCTGGAATAAACGAGCCCTCTGGCAGTGGGATCCTGGCCTTGGTTCTGGTCTTTGCCTGCATCCACGAGTGTTGAGATCACTTCTTGCTCGCGTGGGCTAGAAGCTGTAGTGGGTAGAGCAGTAAAGCAGACAACTAGAGAAAGCATTTCTTTAGCATGGATCTCACCATAGGAAATGGAATCCCTCATGACAGGAGCTTGTTCATTGTGTTATAAGGTCTATTACTTACTTTTAAACAGGCTCGAGGCTTTTGTGTAGTGAATACATTTTTTTTCCTTTCTTGTCTTACATGGTTTTCCACATAGTAGCTGAGTCTAAGGAGAAGTGCTGCTTCTCTAACAATAAAGCCCTCTCACTAATTACTAGAGAAGGAGAAAGAAGGACCAGAAAAAGTTTGATAGGAGAGAATTATAGTCAATACAATCCATAAAATCAAAATAATTGTAGTAAAATGAAATAGTCTATTTTTCACTTGCTCTAATTAAAATATTTAAAAAAAAAAAAATTAAAAAAGCTGAGAGTATGTCAGTATGAAGAACCTAAATCCTGAGACACTTACCGGTGGTGCAGCTTCAGAGAAAAATACCAGACCAGCTAAGGAAACAAGAAATACAGAGTGAAAAGCCATTTTGCCTACCACTATGAAGTCTCAGTGTAAGCAAGTTAAAACTGGTGGGATCTCTGATTTTTATATCAAGGCCTCTAAACTGAGGCTACTTATCAGAAAACCCATATGACTTTCAACATGCTGATTCATACTATTTACTTAGTAAACAGTGAGAAAATAAGTAACCCTTACAAACATGAACCTTGTCTGTAAAAAAAAGTCTCTTCTATGATTTCCTATGTGAATATTGCCCAGCTCAATTGTAGTGATCTTGGAAATGTGGAATAGTGCTGTATAGTTCTCATATAGTTAAGAGAAATACAGATTTCTTGTCAGCTTGGCAATTTCAGTTTCAGTGAGAATTTCTCTGTTGGTTGTGGCTTGGCATAATTGACTCACCCATGTTTACCTTTTAAGAGATTTTTCTCTGTGGTGGCCTTCTCCCCACCTCAGAGGAAAGCTAAGTAGATAATGCGTTGGCTATTTAGTTATCTTATGCATGGTAGCCAGATACCTACATACACATTTTCTGAAGAGCAGTTAAACAGTGTTTTAAGTCCTACCGCTTTATTTGTCCTTTAGATTCGGTACAAGTTCAGGACAACTACAAGTCAGCACCCACCAGAAGCAACTGCTTCATTTTAGGGAAATGTTACTTGGAATTCAACTTTGTCGTTCTGATCTTTGGTTGGACACACGTATGTACACTCTTACTAAGCTTATCCTGTCATTGGATGGCTGACTAAATACAGAGTAGTTTTTTGGTTTGATTTTTTTTTAATGACTACGCCTCTATGAACATATTTATGTCCTATTTGGAAGGCTCACTGCAAATAAAAACTACTGGTTTTCAAGATCCAGGAATGGCAGAACCCTATGAAATCTTTATTAAGATGCGTGCTGTTTTGAAGGTATTTGCACCACTTAGGAGAGTTGTGCAACTATGGTCCTGTCCAGAGATAAGGGGGAAAAGTAACCAAATAGTGAAACATTAAAGTCAAACTTTTGTAACTTGTGAATTCACTTGGTATACAGTGGTCCCAGCAGGCTCTGGGTGTAGGGATAAACTCCAAGGTCGGTGGCAGATGAGTGCTGATCTTTTCTGAATGGCATGATTTTAGTTACTGTCTCTGCAGTTTCTGTAATCCCATTAAAAAACAATTCCTGTACCTCAGGATAATTTAAATACAATAGGCCATCATACAGAAATTACTGCTAAAGCCCTCTGAAGTCTTTGGTCAGTTTATCAACAACATAATTTGAATCACAATCACTCTACAGATTATCTATTCCGGTCTCTAAAAATATGAAAATATTAAGATGATGCTTCTATTTTAGGGCTTTTTTAAAATTGTGGTTCGAGATTTGAGTTATTAGAGATTTAATTGAAATGCGCCTGAATATGGTACCCAGCTGGATTAAAAAGTTGTTAAAAATGGTACTAATTGAGATTACTTCAGAACTTCCTAGACTGATTGAGCATCAAACTTTCCTCTTGAAAAGTTGAGGTTTACCTGAAGTTCTAAGTAAAGACACACAATTTTTAACTCTTTCAGCGATAGATAGATAGATAGATAGATAGATAGATAGATAGATAGATAGAAAGAATGAAGATACCTCAACACTTTTTCTGCATTGTTTGTTCTGCTGTTAGGTATTCAGAACTTCTCCTGTTTACCCTGTGACCTAGTCGATAGTGGGACTGTCTCTTCTGTGTGTAAATTATGAGTAGCATGGAGGATTTTCTTGTTTGAGGTACACGTTTGATCAAATTTTTTAAGGTAGCACAATTCTCTAACTTTCTTATTTTGAGACAATGTATTTATTTGTTAAGGTAGTGGAGGAAGATAATAGAAACAAATCAAGTGCCATGTTATGCTTGTTTTCCAGATGTCTTTTGCACTTGAACACAAATCATGACACCTTAGAATACAATAAAACTTCAGCAATAAAATTGGAACTGTTTTAAAGAAGTAGCATTTTATTGACTTGTCTGAAACTTGGCAGGTTACAAAATGGAAAAAAAAAAACTAATGTAGCAAAAAGTTATGCATTAGCAGTAGGAAAAACCTTCCTCCTAAAAGCCTATGATAGTTCTAGTGGAAGAGAGTGTTTGTGGAAGGGCAGTACATGTTTATTCTTGGGGATCACTGACAACAGCAGTAGTTGAATAAGAGAAAGGACTGAGGAGAGCAGCAATGGTATAGTGGCGGTGACCGGAATCATTAGCAGTGAACACCACCTGGAAAAGAGAAAACTTGTGATCACGATGAACAACATACATTCAAAACTACCTTATTAAGAATTAGGAAGCACGTTCCATTTCCTCTGCAGAATACTTTGCCAATTCTGTCCGGCCAATGATTTTACTCTCCTGAAGGGTAATGCTCCCTGCTACTTTGTGATGCTTGCTGAAGACTGAGAAATTTGTGAGATTTGGACCAAGGTTCATAAAGAAGCTGTGGTGAAGCTGGGTGCAGATAGCTATGTCCGAGTCAGGCACAGCAATTGGTGATGCGGAATGGTAGGATAAGGCGGATGTGTCTTATATAACCAATAAGATGGAGAGGTGAAAGCCCATCTAGTGAACTTAAATGCAACCAAGCTAGGTAGGCAGTTGGAGTTGCTTTCTGTACTTCAGTGTCCTGCTTCTGTTTTTAACACGGCCTATAATAGGTCAGCTCTTGCACTAAGGGCTGAGTGGCTATACTTGCCAGAACAAGGAAAGATCTGTATCCTAATATAATTAAAAATGAATGCCCTCCAAATCAACCTGGAAATTGGGACACCCAGTTCCTAGGGAAGTGTTGTCGCCTGGGTTAAGCTCCCACTTTCTTTGGCTCTCTTTAGTCCAACATTTGATCTATTTTCTGAACTATGACATACTTTCTATAAGAGGACTAGAGAGTTCCCTCTTACCTCCTGGTCCTGCCAAAGCCTGAGCTGCTGAGACATGAGAATGGTAGGCTTCAGCTACCTTGTACATAAACAGTCACTGAACTCTGCCGGCTTCCCAAGCTAATTTGTTGACATGCAGGCTGTTATGTCAAAGGAAAGCTTCTTCAACAGCCTAGCTGGAACAGTCTCTACAGATGCTGTTAAGCATCTTTTGAGGTGAAGCCCTTCCATAGGCCTCAGCAACTTTCAGACATTCCAGTCATTTGGGAGTAGTTTTAAGGACTGTTTATTTGACCTAAGTGACCCAAGCTGCACCTCAGGCTTTTATGGACTTGATCCTCAGTCATTTGTTCTAGTCTTTCACAGAGTTTCATAAACACGTGATTTAAAATGTTCTACAACACAAGCTGTAGCTGTTCCAGACTACTTAATTTGGGGAAACTTAAATTTAATGGCAGATTAAGCCTAAAGAATTTAAATTTGGAAGTGTTAAGCAAATGTAACAGAATAGAGAACACAATAAATCTGTGTAGGGCTGAAATCAAAGGGAGGCATGAGATGTGATTATATTGCTGGCCTGTTTATGAAATTTGAGTATTGATGAAACAGACAACTTTTGCTTTCCCACAATGGTTATTTTTATATATATTTTTATGCCTTTTTTTTCCTATTGCATATTTCAGTACAGAGGGGTTTGTGATTTTTTGTTTTTCTAAAAAAAGGCACATTAGAAAGAATTGTTTAAGGTCTTACTAGTATTCGGGGATTTTCAGGTGACTGATAAGGGGGAAATAACTCTAATTAAAGAATAGCTTACTTCCTAAAAAATTAAGGTTTCCAAATCTCTGTAGTCGTAGAATCATAGAATCATTAAGGTTTGAAAAGACCTCTAAGTTCAGCTGTCAGCCCAACACCACCATGCCACCGTGTCCCCATGTGCCATGTCTACATGGTTTTTTAACACCTCCAGGGAAGGTGACTCTACTGTTTTGCTGGTCAGTTTGATCCAGTGTTTGACAACTCTTTCAGTAAAGAAGCTTTTTCTAATATTGAGTACTTCTTCAGCATCAATAAAAGCGCTCTTTTTTTTTCTTTGTTTTTTTTTTTAAATACGTGTTTTGAATAGTGTAGCTATTTTTGAACAAAGGTCTCTACTGGTCTGAATGAATGAATGGGCACAGCTCCATTCTGAAAAAGCTATAACGGTATTTTCAGGGAAGGCGGCTACTTCCTTTGGCTTAGCTGATTACATACTACCTCTGGTCACCCAGTGTTATGTGGTAGTGAATGATTTCACCAAATGTTGCTGTTCCATCAGTATTTGTTCTTTCCAGCTATAGCCACTACACAGTATATAGGTTATTAAGTATACTTGCCAATACTTACATCAGCATATTCATGGAATGGAGAAAGGCCAAGTCCTTTCCAGTAAGAGCTGGTGTCAAACTCAACCCTGTATTTTCCTTCTACAAACTGTTCTTCTGTTGTGAGCTCATGGATCTCCCCGTACTCTGTGGTTTTCCTGTGATGGTAAAATATCTACATAAATACTTTATACTGCCACTTAGATGCTAAACAGAAATGGTTAATGTGAAATACTAAATAGCAGAGGTGCTGCCCACCCAAATTCTACATTGATTGGTTTATAATAGTCTGAAATAATTCCCTTCTCCTAGGTGGTGTATGTTTCCATATTGCAAAGCCTGTCCTTGCTCCCAACTTGTCCATATTCATCACAAATGAAAGCTGGCTGAAATTTTTGGTCATTTCTTTTGCTAAGGCAGGGGCTATAGTTAAGACCCCTCTTTTAATAGCATATTTAACTTGTACCAAGCGCCTCCTGGAACCACATGTTGGTGGCTTAGGAAAAGGTTTGTCATGATGAAAGGCAAGATGCCAAATCTCAAAATATAATTAAAGAGAAAAGAGAGATTTTAGTGGGAAATTATTTGGTCTCTAGTCAATAGCACTGAGCCTATAGGTTTTACCCCTGTACACTGATGTGATTTTATGTGACCTTGAGTGGTAGTATCTTGGAAAAGCAGTTTAGTGCCACAAGATTTTATTAATTTGAATTACAATGCTTTGGTCAAAGAGCAGGGGCTTCTTCCACTGGGTGTCATGTACATGAGTAATAGGAATTCCCAGCTCAGGTGGATTATGTGCTCAGCTCGTAACAAAAAACTGTGGATGAATGAAGTCCAGAAGCGAGAAGGAAATACAGCTGACATTGCACCCTATTTGCCTGAAAAGGAGCAAGTTTTGTGTGATGGCTGTTTAACTATATATTTAATCTCTTTTCCCTGCTTTTATTTTCTTTCTGATTTTTTTACCAGTTATTTTTTTTTTCTGCTGAAATTATTTATTTGATATTTATAGCACTTCATCACCACATAATGTAGTTGAAGGAAAAACGAAGAGAGAACTTTCCTGTCTTATGGCAAGTCTGTCTAGGCAAAACCCAGAAAAGCCTGAGGATGAAGAGAGGGAGGGGGAAAAGCAGTGATACACTGCTTATCAGAGTCAGAATCAATTGTGCTGTTGCCTCCACTTTCATCATATTTGTCATCTTTGGTTAGTGGTGACAAATGAAAAAAAGTCTGTTATGACAGAGCTTTTGCTGAAATTAAGAAGTAACAGGATTGAAAATCCCATGATAATTTTGTTTTTTTCTTATACTTCAAGATTAGCACTTTGAAGACCAAAGAGATTAGCCAAAAATCTCACTGGTTCAGTACAAGTGAAATCAGCTGTATCCAGGTTAGAACAAACCTGCAAAAAATGTGAGCCCTCTTTGAAACATGGCTCACAGGCAATTTGTGAACTGTACACATCTGTTTTCTTTTGGTTTAATTAATGCTTCGTTACTTAACCTATATTGCCTTAATAAAAGGCATTAAGTGAAAGCAGGAAGGATTCATTGACAAGTGTCCCTGAAACCATGAAACAATTGCTGAGATCCTGCAGAAATGTTCAGAATGCAAGTAAGCAATTCACATCTGCTTACAAGTTTGATAGTGTAGACACAAAACAATTGAAAGGGAAAAAGGTATCTGCCTCAAAATCTTTATTCAGATAAACATGTAAATTTTAGTTTGAGAAGGTGTGTATGCAGCTTGAGCGGTGCTTTCCCTAATGGATGCTGACCCGGAGCTGCAGATGTTAGCTATCTAGAACAGCTGGGAAACTGGAAACAAGAGTTTACTTGAAGACTGAGCCACAACAAGGAGTTAATAGCACTTTCTTAATTTTAGTTATTAAGTGTTATTGATTTAGTTATTTAAGTTATTAAGACATTCAATGCAAGTGGTCTCATAAGCAAACCCGTCAGCATTACTGCTGCACTGGCAGCCAACAGGACAGTGTGTTCTTCAGAGTCTGCATGCGATTAGAACAAGGAGAGGATGCCCTGCATTTGGCCCTGGTAGCAAAATATTACAAGTGATTCTGTCTGAACAGTCCTTGTGTTTTGGTACGAGGGTAGGAATACATACAGTATAGTTACTTACTCTTAATCATATGTGGACTGCTAGCATCTGCTGTAAGATGGACAGTTAAGTTAAAAAAGCTGTGCTTTTCCAGCAAAAAACTTTACAAACCACTGGTTCAGTAACTACAGCTCCAGTCTGGACTGCAGTCCTGATTCTCTTTTTCACTGTCTGGACCTTAGTTGTATATTGTGATCAGATTATGCTGCCTGTGTAATGACATTTATGGATTCTTGGGACACATACTGCACAGAGGCAAACTCTGCTTTCAGATGCAGATTGCTGAGGAAGTGTCTCACAAATCTGAATTATTGTGTTGAAGGCTTTTAAAATAAAAGGAGAGTGGGGCCAACGACTTCAAATATGCTGCAGTCTTTTTTTTATTTATTTATTTTTGATTTACAACCTCGATCACATAAGAGCTATGTTTGGTAAATGCAACTCTTGAACTATATGATAAGACCTAGATTTCAAAAAACGTGAGGATTAAGGTGGTCAAAGCTAGCAATGGGAGGAGTTCATAAAGAACGCAAACCACAGGCTTCCTAGGTCTCTGTGCCCTAAAGCCTTCCTCAGAGTGCCTCTAAGCTCCATTTAACCTCTTCTTGCATATTTTTAGCTAGGCTAAATATGAAATGAGCCTCTTAATATCAGCTCTTGCTATGCTAACTTCCTCCCTGCTTTTAAATACTATTACTACAAATTCAGTAGTTGCTAGGTGCATTTACTGAAATGTGTTAGCAGAGTAGTAACACACAAATGAAAGAGCACATAAACAACTTTTATAGATATTTGTACAAAATAACTTTTCCCTGTGCATCTGACAGGTATGGTAATTTAAAAATATCATTAACTTGACAGGAGGAGTTACAGATTGTGTTCTTCATTGCATTCAGGTTTTCATCTTGTTTAACACAAAGAAACTCTTTTTTGCAAATGAAAAAAAATTGCAACCAATTGTGAAAAAACAGTTCAAACAAGGGTCACCAGCTAAAGTCAATGGTACTGCAGAAAGCATCTTTGGCTAAAATGCAAATCAAGGGAAAGGTCAAAATATTTACCTGCAATAGGAATGGTGGTTTAATGTTCCTCCACTATATTCCCCAGCAAAATGCTTCTCACTTGCCTAAAGTTAATCTTCTCAATTTATATTTAAGGAGTGATTTGATTTCCTCAGGGGTGTAGTGACCAAAAGTGTCAACAGGCTTTGGCTAAGAAGAACTGCGAGACTTGTCTCCTTGGGCTTGTTGAGAGCAGCATTGCAAACTGAACAGGAAAACACTGTTATGCCCTAAAAGTGAGGGCATTTAACACTGACATTCCATTCAACATATTCTCCTGTAAGTTCTATTTTACATTGCACTTTCAAGAGCACTTGATGAAACATTTGAAATAATCTAGGTTTCCTAATAAAGGCAGAAATGCTCACTAAGGACAAGATGTTATCCTTGTCTCCACTTCCTTTGAAAATAACGTTTGGGAGTGGGGATGTTTGTTTCTCTTTCAGTCTCCTAATCTTTCTTGTTCCTTTTCAGTGGAGAAAAGTACTTTTTGTTTTGAGTTTCACAAAAAGAAAAACTCTTCTAGTCTTCTTTTATTTAAAACAGGCTATGAAAATCATAATGATAAACAGTTGGATGATCTGGTGACCCCAGTCCCTGCTTGTGCTTGTCATTCTGTGCTTAAATATACTGCTGTTACTAGATATTTCTCTTGACTTTTTTAAAAATCTGATTCACTGAATTGTTGCAATGAAACTTAAATGGCTGAATGCCTCATCTATTTGAATTTTAGTAAACTATATTCCTATGTTACCTGTACTTTCCCATAGACTGAAGATAACAATATTATTGCCTGCCCCTCAGTGATATTCTGAGGTTGTTTTGTATTAAGCTCTCATTTTAGCCAAAGGAATGCAAATGTATAGAAATGACCACCAAAAAAATGCTGAGATTGTGCTTCAGTGTTGTGCTACGATGGGGATGGGACTCTTTTAACTCTTTCTGGTTAAGGAGATTCTTCCAACCAACACATTTGTTACACAGGAAGAGTAACGCACTTGTTATTTACATGTGTACAGACAAAGCTTACAGAGAAGATTTTGCATATACCCATTGCAAATAAAGGTCTATATCCATCGCATATGAAGACAGTAGGTTAGTCTGGATTACCTACAAAATTCTGGTGCATAGGCTTTATTTTTTTTCTTTTTTTTAGAAAGATAGTACTGAAGCTAGGGGAAAAAAAATAATTCTTAAACCCATTCCCTTACAAAGATAAGATGAACATCTCGACATATTTTTGCAATTAACATGTATTTCAGTCAGGGGTAAGTTCTACTTGAATCTCATGAATTTAGACCAGAATTCATGTGTTGCTAACGGCAATAGTGTGACACATGCTAGAAAACATATAGCATTTTTTGATCAGAGCTCCATTCCCTTTTGTTTCTCAGTCGTGTGTCTGAGACAGCTTGAAAATGGCTCCGTAGGACCACATAACTTACCCAGCAGCAAAGTCCTGCCAGCTTCCATCTGCAGCCTGCTTAAAGACTTTAACAGCTACATTAGCTGCGGGACTTCCTCTGACTGCATCCAGCACTTTCACCATGAGAGGGCATTTGGAATCAACAGAGCCATGGGAGACCTTGGAGAAAGCAGGAAAGGTTGTATAGGAGCTGTTCACCAGCCCTGCAAAAACCATCTTTCAAAGAAAAGATTCTTATTGCAGAATTAACACTGACTTTAAAGCAAGTTCTTTGCCAAATGGTATTCAAAGTTTGCAAACATCTGTTTATTAAAGCAGAGTATCTTCGAGGTTTATACTGATAACTTTATTAAGCACACACACAAATTGCTTGATAAATATTTAGAGTTTCATATGGCCCTGGGAAAATATTATAAAGTATACCTTTTTAATGAGATCATAAATAAGTTAACAGTTAATTTTCAGATATGCAGGCAGAGTATGTTAGTCTAGGTAGTTAACAAAGAAATGCCTATAACACCACTAGGGCTGAAAGAACATTTGTTTCTTAAGCTTCATTAAACTAGAAGAAATCCTTAGTTATACTTAAAAAATATTTTTTAGTCCTTTAGAGAAGCACTTGTTTGGTGAGGAAGGTAAAGCTTCCTTTACATTGCAGATACAGGATATGAGTCAACCTGACAGAAAAAGACAGAAATAAAAGGTCACACCTCCCAACCCTTTCATAAGATCCTAAAATATATGAGTAAATGGCAAAAATGAAATTTTAAGAATACTGAAGATGCTACTTAAAAAATGTAAGTAAGACAACACTTCAACAAAGCCTAATGGTTTTAGAATTTCATTCATGAGGAGGATAGTAGTCATTTAGAAAAATCTAGATTATCATTCTTGTAATGATTGCGTTTGAATAAAAAGAGACTCACCAGTGGTGCAGCTTCAGAGAAAAATACCAGTCCAGCTAAGAAAACAAAGAGCACAGAGTGAAAGGCCATTCTGCTTGCTGTTAGTGAGCCTTGGTGCCAGCAGCTAAGAGCTGAGGGGATTTGGGATTTTATACCCAATCCTACAACAAAACAGGCTGCTTATTGGGTGCCCATATGACTCCAAATCTGCTGATTCAGATTATTTGCTTAGTAAACAGTCCAATCCCAGAGTGACTCCATGAATAGCACCGCCATTGCAGTCAATGGAAAGACTGCAGGATCACTGAAGCGAAGAGAATAAGTAACGGATACAAACATGACCCTTGCCTGGGGAGATTAGACTCGTAGAAAGCACTCCACAGAATAATAATGTAAATGATCTTTGTTTGCCCAGAAGTCCAACCAATTCTAGATCTTCTTTACTTTGCCCTCAGGTTGTGCATGATAATGCTCCAATCCTTTCCCTGTGCCTGCCCCATGTTCCTCCTCAAGGTCATCAAAGCTTTCTGAAGATCAGTTACCACATATAAACACAGACTCAGTATGGGTAAAGGAGTTTGCTCATTGTGTGGTTCAAGCCCTGTTAATGGACCATGCTGAAAGACAGGTTCCCAAGAGGTTCCCTTGCTTGTTTCAAGAGACCAATGTTTCTTCTCACCTAATTTGGTAGGATCTGACAACATGCTGCCTGTCATCAGAAGTTCCTAAGGATTCACCTTGCCTAATCTTCAGGTAGACAGATTTCTTATGAGTCACTGGGAAGAGATGTGGTGAGATCTGTCCCCTTGGGAAGATAAAGATCTAAGAAAACTACAGTGAGTTCTCTCTCTGGCTCCAGGTACTCGAGAAGGAACCAAGGCAACTATCATAGACTCATAGCTTAACTTCGTTTCTAGCTAACATTCTTATTGCCAAACTCTTATTATACTGCAAAAGTTATTGTTGTGCTCTGAAATGTACATTTACGTAAGAGGTTTTTCAGGGATGAACTCAGCCCTGACCTAAGTTGGAAGGGAGAAGATATCAGATGGGGGAGCAGGGATGGTGTAGCTGTGTTTCTTCAGCTGCATCACATAAAAATTTTATAGCATACTCCATACTATATCCTGTGCTAATTCAGAGAGAAAGAAACAGCTCTCTGGCATTTCCTTTTCCCCTTGTCCTAAGCAACCGTTAGTCTACAATTCTGTTCTTAGGAGTTGGCACACCCAGTTTTTACTAATTTCACAGTATTTTAACAAGAAGAAATGTTGGCTCTCAACTTGATTGATGAAGATCTTGGAGAGAAGTCATGGTCAGTATTCTCCAGTGGCTTTCATGCCTTCAGGCTGCTTTATGCAGTTTTTTTCTTTAAGCAAATTTGTTTTTTGAAAAAAATCTATATTACTGTAAACTCCTGAACTGGGATCAAACTGCCCTTTGTACTTACAGCAACGCAGGCAATACGTAGGTAGACGTCTATGCTCATTTTGCATGCATGTAA
The DNA here is from genome assembly GCF_017976375.1 of Cuculus canorus. Classification (NCBI taxonomy): domain Eukaryota; kingdom Metazoa; phylum Chordata; class Aves; order Cuculiformes; family Cuculidae; genus Cuculus; species Cuculus canorus. Next base: position 46,703,060 of record NC_071402.1, read on the forward strand.
AAGTCACTGCAAGGTGCCCGGTAGTAACAAACCATGCTGCAATCTAGTGCTTGTAGGGTATATTCAGACCTTAGAATTGTAAATACTGCCCTTAGATCTGTGCATTGACTATTTACTTCATTATTTTGCTCTCATTGTTTGTAAATATTTCTCTGGCATAATGAAGTTTTATGTCAGGAAGATGAATTATCTGTATCTCAGTGCAAGTCCTGTCCTCTCTTTTGCTATCAGCTGTTTAGCAAGGAAATATTGCCAAGGAGCTAAGGATATTGACACCTGCTTGCACCTGAAATTACTCTCCTGTGGGAGAACAAGTTCAAAAATGAATTATTTTTCCCTGATTTTCCTGCAAGGTAGCAGTTCCTGAAAAAACAGGTCTACAGGTATAGTACATTTCAGTTGTCTGTATTATCTGTTTTACTCTCCTCTTTTATAACATTGATATTTTGGATGCTGGTTTTTAAAGTGGATAAGGAGCATGGAAAATTCTACACCCAAACATGATTTTTTTTCCTTGTCCTTCATTGGCTGCTTTTTAAACTCTCCCCATCCCATACATAGCTCAGGTAGAGATCCTTTGACTATTAGCAGGGACACAATTCAGAAGGGAAATTAGACTTTGTGTGTTTGTGAATCTCCTCTCAAACGTTTTGCAGATAACTAGATTATTGTTCTAAGATAAGAATGGACTCAGGGAGAAGGTTAAAAAAAAAAGTCTTTAGCATTTTTCCAATCAGAAAGGCCACGGAACATCTAGAATTTATACAGAATTCTACTAAAATCCCATGTAAGCCTACCTTAAAATTACTGCAGCCTAGAGAAATCAGTGCTAGGTAGATCTTTCTCCTTCCATTTCCAGCCTCAACTTATTAATACGATATACTAGTGCTTTCCTTAAAACTTATGGGAAGGATCAGGAATTTGGCATAGCTGTCTGAGAAGAATGATGAGTAGTGAATTTGCTGAAAGAAAAAAAGCATCTTTTAGGAGTAAGAAGAAAAGACGAATCCAAAGAGAGGGAAGAGGGTCCTGCTTATCTGGCTTTTAAATGGAGAAGGATAGGGTGGTTCCAGAGCAGCCATCGTCACGATTATGCTTGCTTGGTACTGGCAGAGTTTTTTACATTCACATCCTACTGAATTCCCAGATTTTACAGAATGTACCAGCCTCAGTAAACTGAGTTTTACTGTCTTGGGGGAGAATCAAATCACATGATTGTAGGAGGGAAAAGGAGAAAGGGTATGTGTAACTGCTGAGCATCCAACAAGTGCTGATTGACTGTTGTCTGTCTGTTGTTTGTTCAACCTTTTCTGTGCAATGGGATTCTGAAGCTTATAAACTGAATAATTTATCCCAGATGAAAAAAAAAAATAAGAATGTGAAATGGCGAGGGCTGAGCACTGAGGAATAAGTGGGACTGGGAAACTTTAGGCCTTCTGAAGGAGCAGGGAAGCAGGGCAGCTCTCAGAGGCTGCTAGCAGGATACATGCCACAAGGGAAATGGTGCAACGTAGATCATTAGCACAGAGGAATAGCATAAAACCCTACTGTAAGAAAAAAGTAAATGGATTCACTGAAAATACCTCAGAAAGTAATATTTAGGAACCCTGGTGCGGAAGAAACCGTAGGTTTACATAGCTAATACAGAGGTACCACATGGCTATCTGGGGACACACAACCCAGAAGAAGGGGTGATTACCCAGCATACAAGGCAATTATGGGGTGGAGAAGAGAAAGGCAGAGTCCCTGGTGTGCACAGTAACCTCAGCCTCATGGAAACCAAGAAGTATGAGAATTCCAGTTATGGAAAAATTTAGATAATCCTCAAATATGTAAATACTTTAAGGCTTATCTGAATTCCAAATCAGTTGAAGTTCATCTCTGAAGAATTAGAATTAATGCCTATTTTAATGAAAGTATGTTCCATGCTTGGAAGCATTATAGCATTCAGGTCAAGAACAAACATGTCCCGCTAATACTTCTGCTTATGTCAAGGACTTTTCAACTGAACTACAGTATTTGTCTCTTTCTTCCATATAGTCTCACACATTTATGCTTGTTTTGCATAGATAATCTCCTTACTCTCTACTTCGTTCCCTTCTATTGGATTTTATTTAGAGAGCAAATTACTTCTACATGAGAAAATGCTTGGACAGGGTGGAATATCTGACTTTGACCATAAAAGCCTTTAAGCTACTCCCATGATGTTGGAGTGAAAGGGCGTGATAGATGGTAAGTTATTCAGAAACCTGCATGGATTTCTCTAATGCTTTCCAAAGAATAAATGAATTGCTGAGGTCTAAAAAAACCCCTTAATATAGCATAGAGACCTGAATGTGACAACTTCCTTCACTTTTCTGGAGTACATTCTATTAGGATTTAAAGCAAAAGACCTGAGATATGCCTCTCAAAGATGTTTCCCTGAATTTTCTGAGCTAAAGTCAAGAATTCTGAGATTTACTCCAGGTGACTTCCAGCTGTGTTGCTATGGCAGAACTCTGGCACCTCAGTGAGTACAATACCTGCTGAAGTCAGTAAGGGATTTTCTGTTGATTTCACTATTTGCTATTTATGTCACATTCTCCCTCTCTGCAAAGCCAAGGATAATGCTTTTTTAATTAAAAAATATGCTTAGTGAGGTTCATGTTTAGCTTGAATTTCAATTTGTAAAGAACTGAATTAAAAAATAGTGGCATTCCATACGTGTGTGGTGTGTGCATGCTTGTCAGTCTCCTGCTGATTTTGATTTTCTATGTGAAGTATGTCTATATTTAGAGTTTAGGTTTTAAATTACTTTGTTCACAGGAATAACACTATCTGTTCTAGTGGGAAATAAAGAAACGTACTGTTCTTAAACAGAAAAATAAGAAAATCATCATTGTTTTATATATTACATATCAGATCCAGTTTGTTTGAAAATGAGGAAGGGTAAACTATTAAACACTTTTGAAGAAAGATCAGCTAAGCTAGACTTCAGGTACAAGATCACAGCTTTTGATAATTTCAAGTTTATGTCCAAGGATCATCTCGGGACATAACCCAAAGTCCAAAAAAAAGAAGTCATCTAAATGGATGATTGTTGCTTTGGAGCATTTTTAATGTAAGAGCTCACCTGGCACCTGCTCATCTGAGCAGGCTTTTGCTCTAAGGTGTTGAAACTCCAAGGTCACTGAGCAGTGCTCAGAGGTACTACTTCATTAGCTCCCTCTATAGTCCCTCTAATCCCTTTAAAACAAACTTCTGTGCCTCAACTTTGATATGTATTCATGTCTACATACTAATCCATCAGTCTAGACAAGTGATTGCAAAAAAGACTCTCAACCAAATGAATTTATAGACAAAGCTAACTGAATAGCCCTCGTGCCAGCTTCGATGCCTTAATCTTTCCTGCTGCTGAAAGATGCTTGGAACTTGCCATGAGATCAATGTATTTAAAGGTCAATTTCTTTGTTAGCAAAATGATTAGATGGTTCAGGTTATAAATGTATTTTTTGTCCCCTTCCTACAGTAAGAAGTTACACAGTAGAACTACAACATGATGTGAAAGTTTCTTATTGCAAAAAAAACCTTAACAGAGGCCACTGTTTTTGTGGTGGTTTGGTTAGGATCTTTTGGGAAGGTATGACGTTTTTTAAGGGAACATCCATAAATTCTCAAATTATTCTGAATGGACTGCAGATGTCAAATTAATAATTAGATCAGACGTTACAATAAAAATTTTCCGCCAGCTTTTATAGTCATTAAAAAGGTTTTGTAGAGTTAAATAATAATCTTTTCTTGGGGTATATATATATATTTGCTGAAGTTCCTATGTCAGCTATTGCAGGTTTGTACTTTGCTCAGCATCTTGCTGTTCAAGATTGTAAAATGCTGAGTCTAAGAGACTTCATTCTGATACCTGAATACACATAGGTGTGTGGAAATGCCTGTTTTTCCAGTGTGCGGGGCACCCTGGGTAGACTCTTCAGAAGCTTCTTCAAATTTGCACAGGCCATATTAGCCATTGGTTAATGCCTAATCATCCTATAATGTCATTTAAATTGCTCCGTTCTTTCCTCAGGGGAGATCAATATATGTGTATCATCATGTGGACTCATATAGAACCACTTTGGATGTGAACTTTTGCTGGAGTGCCCATGAGGGCTTTCACACTTTGGTGTGTGTCCCAGGCTGACCAGCCCCTGTATCCCTCCCACCAATCTGGCCCACCTTGGAATAAAATCCACTAGGCATGCTTTAAGGTGGAAGCTAGCAAGTTACAGTGATTGTCACTCATCTATGCCTTTCTACTAATTGAACCAGTGCCTGCTTCCTGCCAAAAGCTCTGAGGAAATGCTGTACCAGCCGTTTCATCTCATAAACAACATTCCTGTATCTAGCGTGGGCTTCACTGAACTTTCGCACCAGCCTCCAAGTATATTTACCAGATTCACTGGTCTGGTAAAAACAAATGTGCATTGCATGAAAATGGATCTGAAAGGAAACAGCCTTGTATCTTTTGAGGGAAAGAAAGAAAATACATTCTCAAAAGGGCAGGAACACTGCAGATTATGACCCTTATGTACACAGTAATAACTTTGGATTTTCTTTTTTCCTCTTTTTGCTCTTCCTCAACTTTTAAGAAAAATAAACCACAACACTTCAAAGAGAAACATAACTGTTAAGAAAGGGCAGGACACTTCTGTTCTTCGGAACCAGTAAACAAGGTGATGCGCAAGCAGAAGAAAAGAGTTCATAGCTGTTATAGACAAGTCACTGCTCTTAGATTACTTTATCTGTGCCAAAAGCTGTTGCTGGTTATACCCATAGTAGATGTGAAAGCTAACACTGTGAGCAAAGTAGGAAATAAGTGGCAAAGGCATACTACAAAAAAATATAAGTAGCTCTGAGATTCATAGTGCTTCTCATCACATTGCTAGTAAATCTAGCTAGTTTTGCAGTATGTGGGACAAAAATAATTTGTACACTGAAATGCTGTGGGCTACATGAGTCAACAGGAAATTAACTGGCAGTCACGACATGGTATATTGTAAGGGAAATCCTAGCTTGTTTGTGTTTTCACATATGCAAATAAACTCTCCAGTATGCATTCTGTGTGGAGTGCTGTCTACCTTACATAATTGCAAACACAGATTGCTGCTTTAACTGGATGAAGAAAGTCAATGTGTATACTTTTCCTTGATTAAGCCTCTGTGGTTATAACCCCCTTTATCTACTGCCAGCCAAGCTGGGTGACTGAATCCTAATCACAAAACAGGTACATGCTCAGGTTTTAGAGTGCAAGCTTGAGAATAATTCAGTGCAACACTTGCTGAGGATAAAAAAAGCAGTTCTTTGCTCACTCTGAACGAGGTTCAGAACACCTCTTGCACAAAGAAATGAAATATGTACCAGCTGAAGCTACAGCTTAGCTTTATGTATGGCTGTTGTGCTGCTGTTCTGAATCTACAATCACAGCTATTATAAAATCTGCATTTAGCAGTTGGGATATATACTTCATCTCTGTCTTGTGTCTGTCTATGTTCTTCCTGGGGAGCACATAACTTCTCTTTCTTGGTCTGCATAGCATAGGAACCCACCACGTATGATTGCTGAGGAACTGTTCAGTCACAGGACTGTTCAGGACTTGTTCTGCTTCCAGAGACCCTTTACTAAAACCAATAATGAAGCATAGGCCTGCTGTGTGTTTAGGACAAACTCAAGCAGAATAATAACCACCTTAGCCAGCAGCCCCTCTTTGTTATGTAGTGTCAAGGGGGTGAAACAGTAGCTGGCTTACGACAGCCAGTTGGATCTCTGCTATAATTAGGAAAAAAATGCATACCTTTGCTCAAGTCAGAGAGGCAGGAAATTAGAGTTCATGACTCTGACAGCTTGTTTTACAAACCTGGAGACCATGTAGTGATTTTATATATTCTGTAAAAAGACACCGTGCAAGGAGAGTGATCTACAGCGTTATCCCCAAAGCTATCCTAATAACATGGAGCTATTGGGGAATTGTTCCCACTGCTCACTGTCATGGGGTGTGGAGGTCTCAAGCACTTTCTGTGATGGTTCACCTTCGTTGCTTACGACAAGTCAAGCAAGTAGCCAAGCTGTCCAAAGGGTCACTCATTGCTAGATTTTTGTCCACTGGATGCTGCACAACAATGACTTAACCAAGTACAAGCCCACTAGTCTTCTGTATTTAGGCAATTAGTCTAGATCCTTTCTCCTTGCTTGGCTTTAAAATCTATAAGTTCTATAATGCAAATTATGCTGTAGAATGTACCAGTAAAACACTCGTAGCTTCAGTTTTACATTTTGGGACATATTTCCTCTGGAGGTTGTTGGAGGTTTTCAGATCTCTGAGGGATTTAGTGTTGCTTGACTAAAGTAATCCTAGAAACCCTAGAGTCCTTATAATATAAACTCAGATTGCTGTATTGGCCCTTCTAACAGCAGTTCCCAGACTACAGCTCAGGGAGCGCTCCTATTCCTCATAGCTCCAGTACTTGTGCAAAGGGGCTGCACGAGGCCTCCTGCCCAAAGGCATTTGCCAAGTAGTGCCCTCCCTGTTTGTAAGGCAGCCCTATGGTCTCTTCACTACTGCATGATGCAGGACACAGCACCCCACACCTTCCTGAAACTGCATCACAGCCCATAATACTGGAGCCACTGGAAACCAGTTTAGGGAAATATGTACTGGTAAACTAAATTCACTTAATCCCCTTAATCTCTGTGATTTTCCCCTCTAAGTGTGTTTCAAAGGAATTTTAATCCCCTTTCATGCGGCCAGAAAAGGCACCCAGGCCAGCAGCTTGTCCACACCTAGCAGAATAGCTACCGTGCTTTATGTTCACATGATGCCTTAACTAAGTGTGGCCAAATAGACAAGTCCTTGTGATTGCTTGAATCCCTCAAATGCTTTAAAATGTCAGATTGAAATCCTTATTCACCATTGGTAGTTAGCATTCTTCCCCAACATAAGACAAAAGGCTCACAAGCATTCTGGATGATTTTCTTTATTCTGCTTTCCCACACGCAATTTACATTTACTCTTTCCTCAGTATTAGACTTCTCTACAGTTCTGGCTACTAGTTTGTATGGATGATTTCCCATGGTTGGATATTGGGCTCTCAATGACAGGCAAAAAGTGAGTTTTATCATTTTGTTTCAAGAGGATACTCAGCAAGCAGGTGGACAACACCAGCAGATAACTCCAGCCCTCAACTCTTGTCTGGGGAATATTTTTCTATAGATAGAATTGTAGATCTGTTATTAGTATCAGCTTGATGAGTCTATTGAAGTGCCTCTGCAAAGTATGAAAAGTCACGTAAAAAGAGGAACACATAGTAATTTTGCTCCTTTTTTTTTGTACCATTATGTGAGGAAGACTGTAAGTAGGAAGAAAAGTGTGTAATTGCTAATCACATGCCTTTCTATGGAGCAATTTCTCTTTTTTTTTCTTTTTTTCCTTCAAACCCAGCACTGGCAAGTGGTAGTTGGGAACACACACACCACTGGCTTGTGCATGATGTTTTTTTTTTCCCACAGAAGTCTGGAAGTACCCTAGCAACATCCACCAACACAGGTAGAGTTGCTTTGAGAGACCACTCTCTGGGCTCTTTTGAAAGCCAGAATACCTCCAGCTGTTCCTTTCACCCAGCCACCCAAAAAGGGAGAGAAGAGGCAGCATAATTCCCTGTTCTGCCCTTCCCTTTCACCTATCTATCAGCTCCTTCCTGAGTGGACCCTGCCCTGTGGCCTGTGACGGGGCACTGAGCAGTTGTGGAGCTCTGCAGCCCCCTTGGCTAGACCCACACCACAGTGGTTGGTTTGGCCTTGGAATAAACGGCTCTGGCGACCTGAAACAGAGTCATTTAACGGTACAAAGTAACTCTGTAAAACAGGGTTCATGGGGCTGGCATAGGCAGGTCTTCGTTGCTCAGTTTCAGAGCAAAACATGACTGTAAAAATGGAAAAAAAAAACCCGTCCTTGACTGAAGATAAACAAACACAGTAAAACAAAGTTAATCCTTTGAAAATGTAAATATTAAATTAAACTTTCATTTTAACAGCACCCTTGGCTCTGTTGCCCTTTGGCTGGAATACCTCCCCTCTCTCCTCTGCTGCTGGGAGGCTCAACAGGGATGGGAGCCCATCCCTTCCACAGTAAGGGGAACAAATTGCTCAAGGTGGAAGGAAGCTGTTGTCGCTTGACTCTGAGAATCGCAACACAGGCAAAGAAATCTGAGCTGGACTGTGATGATAGTTTGACAAACAAGGCATGTGGTCTTACCCGCTGCTCGGAGATGTGGCTCAGCCCGGTTGTCGGGCAGTCTTTTAACTGTTTATAAAAATAGCTGAACCTAGGAGAGGGCTGAGGTAGGGTGGCACTCTATGAGATGTAAATTCTCTCTCAAAGGTAGGAAAATGGAAGCCAGTGGCCCTGGATAGGGACTGTTGCAGTAGGATAAAGCCTTCCCACACCATTCCCTGAGCATCTCTGTGACATTGTGGATACCCCAAAAGATGTGGTGACTGTTGTTTTTATCCACCAGAGAAGAATAATTTCCAGTGCAACAGTTTTGGACCACAGGTCCCTTCTTCCATATTCCTCCTGCTTATGATGTATGATCTTAATGCAATATGTGGATATATTTGTTTGGATTAACAATTAATAACCTTGTGTTCCTGTGATTAAAATTTTCTAATTCTTATAAACAATTTTATATGCCCAGCAGAACTGGATGGACTTCAGGCAATTTGAATTCAGGTGTCTGCACAATAGTCCTGAAAAGCACAATACAGGCAGTACCTGGAAAGCCTGTGTCCCTGCCCAGAGAGGGACTTTTCTTCCTCTCTGCTCAGCAAAGAGAGGAATTTTAAGTCACCCTAGCTTTCCATCCTCAGTTTGTAATTCTGTTGCTAAGTGGCAATGAAAGAAGATTATCAGATCACAGATTAACAGAAACCCCTATTCAGTGTTTTTGTGTAATTATACATTTCAGTTACTTATTTGGGAACTGATTTTTATCTGCTGTGCTTCTACCCCACCCTCACCCCTCTGCAGATCTGTTATCCTCAGGGGCTGGTTAGGATCCTGATCAACTGTCCCCTCTTTTCCATGTGCAGCCTCTGTTCCCTGGGGTGGCTCTGCCTACAAGGGTACCTACCCCAAGGGTCTCTGCTCTTAGGGGGCTCTCAGAAACTAAGGTCCTACCCTAGTCCTTCTGGATGGTTCATTTTGGGACAAAGCAGCAAGAGGGTATAAAACACTTTAGAGTGTTGAGGTCTTTCAGAGGTCACACTTTTGCTTCCTTCAAGAAACTCCCCATTTTTTTTCTCTTTTCCCAGCCAATGCACTTCTACTCTCTCAAGAAAAAGTGGTCAAGCAGCTTCAAAAAGTGGAGGAAGAAACAAATGTGAGTGACCAAGGTAATTGTTAAATGCTAAGGGGGAACTCTGGCAAAAGAAATTCTGAAAGTGTGATTTAAGAGGGAACAAGTGAAAAAGGCACAGAAAAATCAGGGAACAGCACAACTGGTTGATGTTGGGGATGCAGACATAAATGGAGCCTGGGAAGGAGATGTAGTTTGTCAGCTGAAAGGAGGAGATGGTCGTGCATAGCATGTGCATTCACAGAAGACTAAGAAGCAAAGGCCTCCTCAGATAGGAAGGCAGTTTAGATTACGTTAAGTAGAAAAGCTGCACCAAGGAAAACCATGTGAGGAAGAGGAGAGAGAAAGGTTAGAACTGCACAGGGACCCATTCCTGGGACTGGAGGGGAACAAGGAATGTGATCCAAGCATTTAAAAACAGCAGGGAAAGGGCAGAGGAAAATTGCCTGGATAAACGGAAGTAGGATTGGCATGGATGTATAGTGAGAAACAAGAGCTTCAAAAACAACAGAAGGGAAGGGTGTGTGGAGAGAGAGAGAAGTAAACAAAGAATACACTTTCAGGAGGTGATGGATATAGACTGTTCATGCACATCAAAGACAGAAACAGAGAGCGGTAATGTATAGAAAAGCAATTATATGGGCAGTTCAACAAACCTGCTTTCCAGGGGTCTGGTATTTTTGATGTCTTTTATGCTTAAGTCTTCCAGAGAAGCAGTAACTCAAGAAAAAACAAGGCTGAAATAATATTTTCTGAGGCATTATCTGTGTTTTAAACTGTAGTTGACATTAAACATGTGCTGCCCATGTGCTTGCTCAAAGCCTTGTGTTTGATGGTCATCCTGCTATACAGAGCCCCTTGCAAGAGGGGTTGGTTGGGTTTGTTTTTTTTTTTAGTGACAAATTTTAGAACGAATGCATACTCACTTTCCTTTTTTTCTGAAGAGCTTGTGTAATTCTCCTGTCTCACCAGTCTGCCTTAGCTTTGCACATAATTTCTCCTTGGAGGTAACTGTGCTATTTTCAAACAGTACACTGTGTTTGCTGAGATGGTTTTAGCTCAGTGGCCACACCAGGGTAGCTGGTGACTACAGCAGCGGGTCTAAACATGGGGACTCTGCTGGGATGTGCCAATTTAGCTGAACAGGAACAAGGCAAATATTCAGTTTGCAGTTCCTACCCCAGAATAGATTTTTTTTTCCCCACATATGTTACCAGTTTCCCTCAGACTTAGAGAAGAGACTTGGTTTTGATTTCTCTTCATCCTTAGCAGCAAGCTGCAGGAGGTATTTGCTGCCCTTGTGGCTCTTTTGTTTTGGCACAGCACTCTGGATGAGGACAGGAAGTTGCTCCCTTTTTTCCCTTCCTACCTGAGTCCATTCAGATCTTCAGCTCTGAGATACAGGGTTTTTGGGACTTCAGTCTGAATGGGTAGCTTTGACTTCATAACAGCAGTGCACAGGGACTGCTCCAGAAACAGAGGCCTGAAAGAGCTTATCAGGCGGACATGGTGGAAAGCAGAGAAGCAAGCAGGCAGAGCTTCTGAGCAGTGTTACCCACAGCCTCTGTTTTTGACTGCTGCCCTCATGAGTAGTCTTTTGATAAAAGAAAGAGTTTGCCTAAGGTCAGGTAGCGCCCTTCATCTGAAGTCATTCTGACAGAAAGAAAAACACCACTCAAAAATAAAGAGCATTCTCTTCTCACTCTTACAGACATCCTACTGTATTTGTGATTAGTCATCTGCAATCTAAACTCCATCTTGGACCAGAATTGTCAAAAACTAAATTCCTTAGACCCATAAAAACTGAATTGCTCGGATTATGAGAGCCTCGTTATTTGTCAGAATATCCAGTTATGACGAGGTGACTAATTTGTCCCTGACCTTGTAATTACATATGTTTCCTTACATGACTGCTGTGATTAACATAGTCACTCCCATTAGAATCCAACCTGAAGGAAAAGGAATTGGCTGGACCATCTTGTGGTGCCCTTGCTTAGATGCTGAGGAAACTACCAAGTGAACCCTGATGAAGGAAATACAATAGTGTCTTCGTTACAAAAAGGGTCTAGTCTTGGCCCTAGGTCAAGTCTAGTCTTCTCTGATGATTCCTCCCACATAGCTGGATGGAAAGGATTGACCACAAAAGAAAAACAGCACTGGCAGAAGAAAACCAGCTTTCTGTGGAAAACCTATGAAGCAGGGAGAGAGAAAAGGAGTGAAAAACATACTGTGTTGCAGAGCACGTAAGAGGACTGTTAGTTTTCTGAGGGAGGGGATATCCTGTGCTGTTTCGCTTAGTTTTTCTCTCTCAATTCTTTCCTAACTTTTGTTGTTAAAAAGAAACAACCCATCCGTAAGAGGTGTCATTTCTCAAGGAGTGACTGATCAGTTGTTCCTTTTCTCTTAAGGTGAGTCATGCAGAAACCAACACATAATAAACTGGAATGATAGAATGTCTTCTTTTCCCACTCTATCTTGACTGATCACCTGTATAACCCCAACACACTGGTAGAGCTGCCTCTGGTAAACCCATGCAAAGCTGAAAGCAAGAAGACTGAAGGAAAAACGGATAGAGACGTGCTGCTAGAGTATTTGTTCCAGCATTCCTTGATGATAAACCTAATAAGGAAACTTACTAGTCTCCTATAACGCCCTTTGTTAACTACAGTTCTCTTAATCAGATTGAGAATTGTTTTTCTTTTCATTACAAAACCTGTCAAAACTTCTGAAAGAAAAATGCTGCAAGTACTTCCTAAGGAATTTGTCCTCTGAGAACAGGAAAGCATTGGTATATTGCCAGAGAACATCTTACTTAAGGGATCAATGGCAAGGATGGAAATTATTCTTTGGAAGGGGCTTGTTACCTACGTGAAAGGAAACACTAGGAGAAGAGAGAGGCTATATTGCGGTTCAGGACCTTGTTCTTTAGTCACATAGGCTTTGTTGAACACATTTTAGTGCCGGTAAAGATGTCTTTCTAACTAAACCAAAAAAATCTTTTAGATGCAACAACGCTGGGAAGGCCTTGCTGGCTGCCACATGGCGCTGCTGGGTGTGAAGGTGTTTTTGCTGGCCGCTCTACTGCCCGTCCCTTACAGAGGCTGCTGTAACATCGTGTTTTCGGGTACCACCGTGTGACCCGACCCCTACTCCTGGCTTGCCTGCGCCTCTCAGCATCCCTACCACCACCACAGGGGGATGTCGGGCAGCAGAGAGCCGCGGTCGCAGGCTGCCACCTGCTGGCCTCGAGCACCAGAACGCCTCCTCCTCCCACCCCGTTTTTATTGTCACGACCTCCCGGAAAAATAGGTATTTTTAAAGGGTTTTTTTTTCCCCTGTCTGCAGACCTGCAGGCTGCGGGCAGGTGGGGAAGAAAGGCTTCCTACAGAAGGAAAGATTTAAAGGTTCTGCTTCAAGAAATGTGTTATTCCCTCAGTGCTTCTAGGGAAGTAGTTGGTTATCTATTGATAACAAAGATGGTAAACCAATTCTCTTTTCAGTGACTCAAGGGAAAAGCCTGACATTCCTCTCTCACTATGATTCAGAAGCTTATCTGTTGTGGCAGGCAAAGCCAGCTATACAAAACTAGAAATCATTCTGTCACCAAGGTAAATAAAGAAAAAAAAAAGTGCTGAAGGCAGATTTCCCTTTCCTTTGAAGCCTGGATATTTTTCCTAATGCTCTTCAAACAAACTCAGTGCATTTGGATAGGTCAGATATTGTCCACCTCCAAGTCCTCTAAACAGAAAAGCACTGGGTCTGCTGGACAAGCAGGCGGCACTGTAGATTGCTTCGATTCCTTTTAATCCCTTAGTCTGGCTATAGAACACAGCAGGAGAAGGTAGATGTGAAAGAGAAACAAAGAGGGGTTTTCTGAGGGGCAGGGTTTTTCAAATCCTTTGTTTAGGATAGGTCCTTGATATCTGCTTCAGCTGTATACCTGCTGTAGTCTGGGCTTCATCTGCCCTAGCTCACAGCCAAAGCTCAACTACTGACTAATCCCACCAGCATCACCCAATAGAGTGGTATTTAACCCGAAGAATGGTATTCAGGGTGTTTAGGGAGCTACCACGCTTCTACCTGTCTGATGTCTGATTTTCTTGTTTGTTTTAAGAAATGCCTGAAAATCTTCACAGGAAACTCTGAATGGCTACGATTTTCTTTTCGTTTTGTTTTTATTACGGAAAAATATTTTATTCTGGTGAGGCAGAGGGTAGGGAGGAGGAATAGCCCTCCTCGAAATTACCAGGACTATGGAAAATTTAATATTTGTGTTGGTCTGTGTTTCAGCTCTCCCGCATCTCGCTTACAGGAACAAAACAAAGGGAGGATGGATGGCAAAGAAGCTTTTATTTAACAGATCTATTATTTTGACAACACCTCTCTAGGGTTTCAATCCTAAATGTGTAGAGAGGCTTTGTCTTTCCTGCTTTTGCAAAAGTCAAGCTTTCTGGCTACAGAGCCAAAGTGTTAGGTATATCACAGGAAGACAAAAGCCAAAAGGTTAACACCCCTGTCTCTCCCTGCCAGCACTAGCTGTGTTGTCAGTTATGAGTCACACCAGGTGCAATGTATCATCTGGGAGATGTGATTTGGCTCCATTTAAAACTTGATTCTGCAAGTACATAATTCCTTCTACCTGAAAGCTCTGCTTTCAGTTTTCTTTTCAAAAAAAAAAAAAAAAAAAAAAAAAAAGGGATGAGAGGAGCAACTGATAATGCTTGTAGATTTAAAAAAAAAATCACAATCCGTTTTAGGTTAGAGAGGAGATTTTTCACAAGGGGAAGAAATCAAAGGAGGTGAGGAAGGCAACAGCTTGACAAGTGTGGATGGCAGGAGAAGGCAGGAAAGGCAACCATCCAGGCTGGAGGTCCACCAGGGAGGCTGTCACATCCCCTGTTACCCAGCCCAAGGTACTGCCGCAGCCCATGCCCTCCTGCTTCTCAGTGCCATGTCACTGCCTCTGAGCTACTTCTAGCAACTTAGCATCCACAACCATCCTGTGTTCCACAGCTGCTCCCAGATACTCCATCCCTGGCAGAAGAATAGTTAGGTGTTTAGGGAGGCTGGATTCCAAGCCTGATGGAAACTCTTCTGTTGGTACCACCACTGTCCCCTCAAACTCCTGCGCTCCACCACAGTTAAACTTTAGCCATGCTCCAAAGATCTTGGATAATCATTACCCAGGGAATCAGTCCAGTTTGTTGCTTAATCACTGGGCGGTGATATCTCATCTTCGAGTTTTATTTGCTAGAGATAACAGAGCTAAGAGAAATATTCTGATGAAACATTTGAGTTGTAGGTCAGAAACCAGCTTGGAGCTGGGGTGGGTGGCTATAAACCCTCCCACCCCAGTACCCTACAGAACAGTCTGCCATGCAGTTTTCCCTCAGTGTCTTCTGGAGGCATTCCCACCATTCAGTTGAAGGCACATTCTGCTATAAAGTGCAAGGAAATGAGTTTCAGGACAATTTTAAAACCAGTGCTATCGCTTTGTACACATACTTCAGTAACTAAAAGAAAATAATGTAGTAACTAGAGGGAACATCTACATGGTGTGAATATGTCTCTCCCTGGGCTTCTCCAGCTAATACAAGGTAACGATAGAAGTTTTCCTCAGCATTTGGCAATTAAAAAAATTTGCTTAGTATTAAATAAAAATATAATTTTCAGCTGTGGCCCCTAAGCTGATGCCCCATTTCATTACATCCTCAGTGTCTCCATGAATGGGGAGCTGCAATAACGAGAATAACGTCCCCTCACCCTCCCACACAACAGGGAAGTAGAAACCCAGCCCTGCCCTGCCTCAAAATTGTATCTGCAGCTTCGCTTTATTTTGGTGTTTTTTCTGGCTATGGAAATATAAGAGATGGTGCAGTGAGGAAGATGGGATGGGGCATTAGTGCCAAATACTGGTACAGCCTTTTTCATCTATATCCTTGGACTGCCAAACTTGAGACCCTTCAGCACTTGGTACTGCCTGGAGATGTCCTCCTGCAGGCAGTCAGCAGAGAGCTGTGGAAGTGGTGATGCTCTCTGTGGCAGGACCCGAAGTTAAATACTGTGCTTATTTTGGGAGTAGCTTTCAGCATCTGTTCTGCATAGACTACAATGCCATCTATCCCCTTCTTGGGTGGGGGGAACACGAGTTTAACGTAAGCTATCAATGTGCTGAGCAATAGCATGGGCTGGGGAGACTTAACCATCTGCAGTGCCACCACTCAAGGTGAGGCCACCCAGAGAAAGTGGGAACTGGAGACTGCAACACTGTGCTGTGCTGGGGGTACGTGAGCCTGCAAGTTGGGGCTCTGGGCCAAAGCCTACACAGGCACAGCTGAACAGAGGCCATTTTTACTGTCATGACAAAACAATCAGGTCCCATAGGGTGCCCACCCTGCAGCTTACCATGCACTGGCAGGTTTTGTGTGACGCATTGAGCACTTACAGGACTCCAGTCACCGAAGGCTGACCTTCCTTGTTCGAGACAAACTCATGATCTTTGGCACTCTGAGCCCCTGGAGGCCCTGTTCAACCCAGCCTCATGCCCTCACATGCAAAAGGACTTTGACATTGATCTTTTTTTCCTCTTCTATCCTGATTTTCACCCAGGCTGGTTCACCTGGAAGAGAATGTTTGAAGGCATGTGCTGGTGCCAGGCAAAGGGCAGCTTTCCTGCCTACAAGGCAGGAAGAGCAGATGTTTGTTACTGCCTTTTGAGCTCAGGGGGAGCTCAACGGCCACCTGGAAGGAGAAGGGGCAGGTAAGGGAGACAGCCAGAGACAAAAGCTCTGCTATCAGCTCTGCTACAGGACAAGCAGAGGAGTGATGCATTTTTGGGATGCCTCAAAGCCATAAACACTTACCATCATTTTCCTCAGGAGAGAAGTTGGTTTATTTGACCTTTAAAACACTGATTTACTGCTGATAACCCCGACAAACTTTAAGTCTTTGATGGTGTATGATGGTTAAATTACCAGGAAAGAACAGAGTCTGGAAGAGATCATCCTGTCTTTCAAAGTCTAGCCTGGCTCCAAGTACATACCAAGGGACGATGCAGGAAATACTGAGCAGGATCCTGGTGCTCAGGACAGGCACTCCACTTGCCCTGCTGCTGGGGATGGCTGTGTCGTTGCTGCAGCATACTGGTTCATGCTTGTGGAGTCTGACACATTTAGTTACCATCCACAGGAAAAACAAATGATGAAGAGCAGAGTGGGTACAGTCCCTGTCACACTGGTATTTCTGCACAACCATGCTGTTATTTTTAGATAAGAAAATTAGACTTCGTTATTTACTTTTGAAGTCAGAATGAGGCATCTCTCACAAATATAAGTGTGTAGCGCTAGTCCTGGTCTCAGGGTTATCGACTGGTCAGACACTAACCAGGCATTTCCATTAGTCTGGGGCATTTCCATTAGTGGCTGGTGGGGCCATTCCTCCCACCAGCCACCATCATTTACAAAACACAGATCCATTAGAAGTGACTTATTTAATCTGATGGATGTTCTACTAGCATTAGCATCTGAAGTCTTGGTACAAGACTAAGCCAAACAATGGAAATTCACCCTTAGTCAAGCTATTAAAATATACTTTTTGCAGCACTAGCAAATCTGTGATAGAATTATATACATAAGCAACACACAGAGAAGTCAGGATTTCTGTGACACAGCCCTGAGTCTTACATCCTCTTCTGGATATTAACGACTACGTGCTTTAACTAAATTATAAAGCCATGACAGTATTCTACACTGTGTTGTTTGGAAGAATAAACTGATAAGAAGAGCTTGAGTCAAAGTGCATTAAACCTGTGGATGGAATGCTGTTGTTTTGCATCAAGTTCTTACAGAATTTAGTGCACTTAATCCACAGGCAGAATTTGTATTTTTCACAGAATCTGTGTTAGCAGGACACCAGCTTTTATGACATTTGTATCTTTCAGATATTCCTTCAGGCTGTTTGGAAAATCCCAATCCTCTATCTTTAATTGCAGTAGGAAAGTCAGTGTTTTGACAGGGGTAGCTGTCTTAAAACTGAATGAAGAATAAAAAAAAAAAATACATATTAGAGTTCTTTATTTTAACATTGCATAAAACCATAGAAATACTCCATTAAAAAGTCAGAAATAAGTTCACTCCCTCTAACTGCAGGGAAAATGGTGACCATTTAAAACTGCATGCTTGCCTAAAAGTAAATACATGTAGTTTAAAAACGGAATTTAAGAGATAAATAACTAACAGGTCCGAGCAAGTGAGTAGTTTGACTTGCTTCAAAGTACTCCTCCACTTAATATAATAGCCCACCCATAAAGATGCACCCTGTTGAGCATAGTCATTGTTCCTACTTCTTATATTTATGTTTTCAAATCAACTTTTACTTCCTTATCAGTAAAATCAAATACATTGCAAGTATTTCTAGTCAAAGGCAAAACATGTCAGTGGAAAACACGACTCTGCAGCTGCAGGAAAACTCCAGATGGAGGCAATTAGAAAGCTCTCCAGGTGCATGGGCTTTGTATTACCCTATGACCAGCTTTGCTTATTTTACCAGTATGAGACAAACACGGTACCAGTAGCTAATCTAAATTACTTCATTCTACTCTGACAAAACACACAGAGTGTATGGCTATAAAAATCACTTTAAAATGCTTCAAGCTGCATACAAAAATATATTTACATGTGCATATATACATAGTGCCAAACAGTATGCAGTACTCTCTTCTGCTTTTACCCCGTATATTTCATAGAAAGAAAAGTAATTTTAAGTGTTGCAGAACTATAGGGAGCTTTTCCCTGTCTTATCGGAGCTAAGAAAAGCTGCCATTATATGGCTTTACACAGGCAACCTGAACTCTGGCACAAGTGCCAGCAAAGACACGCAGACAGACACACACACCCATGGCTGCCTTTCTGTGCTTGCGTCTGTGAGTTCACAGACAGAAATAAAATCACTTAGCTAATCACACTTCAAATTCAGATTCTACAGATGTCTAAGGGCCATAAACTTTGCTAACAAAGCCACTGAATAAATCCCTGGCTCTAAAGCTAAGTTAAGTTTTGGCTGTTTCTCATGCACTATTTAAGAATCAATTAGGAGGCAGTGAAAAAATCTATACAACGCAAATGCTTATTTGTCCATGCCAGCCTAGACCTGCACCAAGTAAAGGAATTTTTACACAGAGGTACTAAAAAAAATGCAGTTCTCAGCTTTTTTGCTACTCGCTCTCTTTAACCCCTGTGCTAATATGCAAGTATTGATTGCTGAAGGTAAAAACACTGATAACCTGAAGTTGTGTCATCCCTCCAGGTAATAAACATACCACTGCCCTGAGGAGGAGGTACTGGCTTTAGTGGCCTGCTCTTCTCAGGAAGGAGAGATTTCTTAGCAATACACCAAGGCACAGAGATCTGCAGCCGCAGCCCAGGGGGAGCTGCCCTGGCCCACAAGGTAGTAGATGGCAAACATGCAACGAGAAACTGATGCCCCTTAGGGGGTACTTCAGCAGATACACTAAACAACAGTACCTAACTTGTGCTTTGTACACTTCTATCTGTCACTAGATTTCAGACGTTTTCTTCTGCTTTCCCATAATTACACAGCTGTGGTTATATGGTATTATTACACTAACTGAACAATAAAAAGCAATTACAGAAATAGCAAGGAACAAGGAAAAAACCCAAAACATTTCCCATATCTTTCTGCTTCAAAAGCATCGCTGCCAGTGTTGCCCAATAACAGCAGCAGATTTGGTCAACTAGTTTCTTGGTCATAATCGGTATTTATAAAAACTACTATAAGCAAGTCCATCTCATTCTGAAAACTCCAGCAAATTCAGGTTTCAATAAAAAGCCCAACACGAGATGCACATAGACATGAGGGTGTCGGACACCACCAGCCTGGCACAGGGCGAGGCTATGAGCGAGTGTAGTGCACTGTGCTGTATTTGGTGACTGTGGAAGACTTGCTCAGCGTGGTGCTGGCAGGAGGCAGCCCCTCTAAGTTGAAGCCCGGCTGGTTAAGCAGGGAGTCTGTGATCAACACGTTCTCTTGCCTTCCTGAGCTGGCACCTGCCACCTGTTCGGCACTGCTCTGCATTCCCGAGGTTGCCATCACTCTTTCGTTCACCACCATGTTGCGCCCCTCTGCCAAAGTGGGGAAGCTGAGTGAACCCTGCTCTGCAGCAGGTACAAGCACCCTCTCCCGCTCCCTCACCACGACGTACTGGGAGTCAGGGAGATCCTGACCCATCAAGGCTACTGGCCTGGCACCCTCCGACTTCACGATCCTCTCCGTAACAACCACATTACTTCCATGCGGTAAGTCAGGGACTTCCACCATACCCTGCAAGCTTGACGTGGGTGCCAGCACCCTCTCTGTCACCACTACATTCTCCTTAAAATGGGGGTCTAAAAAGACAGTGGCCGAGTGGGCAGGAGCCCCTGCAGAATACGACGTTTCTGTCATGGTGAAATTGGTCTCCGTGTGGGCCATGGGAAGGGTTCGGGCGTCGTGCTGCCCAGAGTGGGGTGCAAAGGTTGTTTCTGCGATCACCTCCTTGGACACGGTGTCTCCTCCTGTGCCACCACCCACGTGCACTGGTGATGCGTGCTGGTAGTGGCTGCCTGAGGCAAAGGCTTGTTCAGAGCTGGAAGCATTTTGCTGATCTAAGAACTGCGACTTTGCGTCATTAAGACCGAAACCTGATTCATTCCTGAAGCTTCCATCTTTCAAGTTAATGTGTCTACCTATGCAGATTTCTGCTAGAGTCTTAAATTTGTCTCCTAAATCATCAAGAAAATGGTCGTCAAGATCACCATCAATAAAACTGCAGCAGCCAACAGAGCCATGGGGGGAGCCTGACTCCCCCTGGGTATAAACTAGGAGACAGTCGTTTGCAGCTTGGGCTTCATCTTCTTCCGCAAAACAGACAGCTTTCTAAAGACAGAAAACAAAAGCAAGCAAAAGTTCATTAATGGCAGTTCTAGACATAATAAACTTGAAAATCAGAGTTTCTTGGTTGAAAAGATTAAATTAAGAAAATATAACTGAACTCACAGAAATCACTAATGAACCAAGGGTACTACCTAAAAGTGCTTTTTTGAAGCTATCCTGAACTTGGCAGTACACTTGATGAGAAAAAAAGTGCACTCTGGGATTAAATCAAAAGCCTTATGTACCATAACCATCTGCTGCTACTCCTATCAGACAGTCATTCGTGATACCACTACATCTTCATAAAGAGATTGCTTTTTATTTTGTTTCAGTGAATGAATTTCAACTAGGTGTTTGGGGAGTGCTAAAATGATGCCTGAGAGTATCCTAACATTTAAACACGAATTTAATAAGTGTATGCTGACATGTTATCACCTGCCATGCCCTTTTCCACTAGCATAGCCTGTAGGATCACACCGAAGCAGCTCAACAGCAAAGAAATCACAAACTTAAATTTCTTGCTAAGTACTGGAACACAATCCAGCACACAAAGTTTTAGGCTCTATTCAGGCCACTTTGCAACATGAAGGTCTCGTGAGGATCAGCTCTGTTTGAAAGCAGCATCTCCAGTGGAGCTGCTACTGGTACTAGCACAAGCACCTGTGTATGTGCTTGCACCAGCTCCAGTTCCAGGAGTGAAGATAGCCAAGTCTTCTGGGCCTGCTGAACCAGCTTTACCTAATACGCTTGCTGGCTTGTGTTCAGAACTACTTTTCTGCCATGTTTGAAGTTCTGGAGTGTATGTTGGCTCAGACATCTGTGTAATGTGGTATATATCCAACCCAAATTGACTCTATGTGTTTAGTTACATTTCACCCTGGAAGAAGGCACATAACATGAGATGCTTCTACAAAAATAAGCACACATCTGAAACTATTTGGTTTGGTAACTTGTCTGGGTTGTTTTGGTTTTTATTTTTTTTTTTTCCTTTCCTGTTATATGAGATATTTTAGCCTACCAGAAGTTGCAAAGGCTACTCTGGCATGATGTTTACAAAGCCATCCTGCAAGACTTCAGCAGCCTGCTATGCCTAAAGTATGGCTTTAATATTAGGAAGTGCAAAGAGCAGAACGAAAGCAGAATTGCCACTGCTGCATCTGTTCACCCAGAAGACCAGTAGCTGGAACACTCAGGAGACATACAAGTGCGTTAAGCTCAAATCCTTCCCTGGCTTGAGGTGGCAATTCAAAGCTGCATAGCTACTCCCCTGCAGAGCCCCATCATCAGGCAGCTGCAGGGTGTGAAGATGTTCGTATAGGTGATGGTCAATCCATACACTCCCTAGAATACAGAAGCGATACCTCCCCTACAAGGAGCTCACCAGCCTAAGGACTGTGTGACACACGTTACGCAAAGAGGAATATCTGCAATGAGGAGGAACAGTCTATTGGTCAACGGTTAGGTCACACAAAAAAAAAATGTCAGAAAGGGGATTGCAACATGTTCTTCTTCACTTCTGCTCCATTCACTTCTGGCCCTTTACTCAGGCTATCTGACAAAGAGCCAAGTCTAGCACCACCTAATTCATCAGCTACTTTGAAAATGCAGCCCCGTCCTCTACCCTTAGACGTCTATGGCTTATCTTTCAAAAACCTGCTCCATTATAAAGTTTGCAGCTGTGACTCATGATGAGTCACAGGTAACTCCCTAGAGGCCACTTTAATGGGCTTAAGTCCATGAAATTTATATTACATAGTCTTTCTCAGGGCTTCTTCCTGGGCAAAGGCTTTCTTGGTCATTGCTGAATATTCTGGATCTCATCCTCAAAGACCTCCCTCAAGAGAAGGGTTTCATTGTGGAGGACCTTGTAAGAACCCAGTGCTATGAGACCGTGTATTGATATGTGGTAAGTCCCATATATGAGACTAATGCAAAAATACCTAATGCCACCAACTCCACATGCACACAACACTGGCCATTTTATCAGAAGTGTTTATATATACCTATCTACTCATCTCTGTTCATAATAACATGAACAGCATTTCAAGATGCTAAGTGTAAATATCGAAATACTGTTATTTGTGGGTCATATGCTTACGTCATTGAAGTAGTCTCTTAAAAATTCTTCATTCATGGCTCCTGCTGCTCCCACTGTGACTCCTGCTGCAGTCAACGTCTTGCCTTCTGCACCTGCCATGCCTTCAGCCCCTCCAAGTGCCACAGCTCCATATTCAGCACCAGAAAGGAGATTTCTTTGCTCTTCCCATCTTTCCTTGGTAACAGTGTTGTGGTACTCTCTTACATGAGAGGCAGAGCTGCTTCCTCCTGCTGCAGTTTCCACTCCATTCATTCCTGCTGCTGCTGCTGCTGCTGCTGTTGCTGCTCCGCTGGTTGCTCCTCCTGAGCTCCCCAGTCCAGTGGGTGGGATGAAGCTTAGCACCGGCTACATAAATAACACAAATTAGGAAGTGACATGAAAGCTGTTCTGTCTAGCATATGGAACTCACCAAACCAGCATCTGGGCTGGGTGGGACCTGGGAGGGTGCCATTTTATGACTTGTTCGAATTCGCATTTGTACATGTTGCTACAGCGAGTAAAGCACCTCCCGAAACAGGGTGTAGCTTCCCTAACTGTGTTCCCAAGGAGGATCATGGAAGTGTTTCTATAGATCATTGTCTCCTTGAAATTCAAAGCTCAAAATGCGAGTGAAAGTGGGAAAAAAATTCCCCCAAAGGCATGCTTGCAAAACTCTAGAGGTCAGCTGTTCCAAGTCAGACTCTGCCCAGGTTTCCTTAGACACAAAGTTGGGGAGTATGCACTGCCTGCTGCCTTGGTGCTGCTGCTTGGCCCATTCTTCTTTTCTAGCAGTTTGGCTACCCTGTAATTGTATTCTATCAAGAATTTGGCATGAGCATTGGCCCTGAATCAAACCCTTCAATCTTACTTCCGTTTCTTTGTAATTGTGCAAAAGCATGCCCATATCATGCCCTTTTTTTCCTTTTTCAAAACTGAGTTTTGTATTATAACAAGAAAGGGCAAACTTCTCTTGACATTCACTGTTCCCTTTGCAGATCTGCACTTTTTTTCTGCCACCTCTCCTGTTTTTTTTAAAGAATTTACACAGGGAAGTCACTTAAAAATTAACCCAAAACTAAACTAGAAACTAAGCTTTATAACCCATTCTTTCACTGCTTTACCATGCTCCCAAACACACACAGAACATTCCAGGCCTAAAAATGCACACGTTTCACTATTTACAGCATCAATGCTTTTCCCACACTCCTATCTCTTGTTTAGATACCATCAACATTTGCTTGCTCGCTTCCCCTTTACTTTGGAATTTAAACACCGTGGCTGGTGTTTCCAGAGCTGCTTGCGGAATTTCTCTTCCATGCGTCCTTCACTGAGCCTCAAAGGGTTAATTTTAATTAATGTTCATGAGTGGTTAAAATCTGCTGTGTACCTTGGACACATCAGTCCATTATGTGGAAGAGATGCCAAGTACCAAACTGAACTCTTGGACAGAAATCAAAGAGAACTGCTATTAGAGATACATGCCTTCTCCTCGGGAGCTGCCCCTTCGCTGTTCCACTGACGCAACATCGCTTCACTGTAGTCTGGTATCGCAGCAAATCCCTTTGCTCCAGAGCCACAGGGACACAGCAGCAGTAACAGTGGAATAACTATGGGGAGACAGAAATTTCTCATTATCTATGTGATGATTAGTGTCAAAGCATGCTCATACTCAGCACTAAAGTTTGGTACTCTCGTACCAAAGCATATCTTCAGCAAACTAGTGATAAGATGAGGGCTGATAGAAGAGTGAAGACATGTTACCAAATATTCAAGGCTATTTCCTAGAAACATAGCCCAGGATGGTTTCCTAGAGAGTAATTTGACAATTAACCTGTCTGGGCCTCAATCCTGCTTATGACCATGCGTGTATATAGCTATACTTCTATCAAAGATCTTATATACCAAAACCAAGCCCCAAACATCACTGTACAACCTCAGCATTTCTAACTCCTCCTGTTCATTTACTAGTAGATAACAAAATGATATCATGTAAATTCCCCCTCACCACTCCTGAAACATGTCTAGAGCATTGCCTGGAGAACTCAAAGCAATCCAGTCTGAGGAGCAGAGCATATTCATGTGGCATGAACTTTGTGTTGTCACAGCCAGATCGCTACTAATACAAGCAAAAAACTATTGCCATTTTAAACACAACACTAGTACACATGGCCACATGGCCCTGACAACAAGTGTTCTTCTCTTACATTCAAGCTTCTATTTTGTCTCAACAAAGAACAATGTCACTTGCTGCTCAGAGCAAGGGACGAGACCTCAGTCTACAGTGAGGGAGAAGAGAGTGGAGAGACAACTGTGGTTTGAGTGGGAAGAGTTAGGATTCACATCAGGAGGTGTGGGAAACACCAATATGATTCCTTAGTGCTTCCCCACCTGTTATTTACAGCACCATAAACAAATATTAAAGTGGTACATACTAATTTTAAAATGCACAGCTTGAAATCCTTTCAGGGTAAAATGCTGATGTTACCAAAATTAGTTGCGGATTTGCCATGACTTCACACAGACTAGGAATTTACACAGAATATATCAAGATGATAAAACCTGCGAGACAAACTGTTTCTTTCCTGATGCCTTGCAGACCACATTTACAGTGCTTCTGAGATAATATGAAACAATTACTTACGCAGCAAAAGTAAAAATGCCAAGACGATCAGTGCAACTGCTGCTGGTCCCAGACCCACTGACTTAGTGCCAATAATTTTCTCCTTGCATACTCCGTCATCCGCACACTTACAAACTGTCAGTTGCAGAGACTGTGCTTGAGCACAGCTGAACCCTTGGAAATCCTTTATTAGAATGGGAACTTCAGTTCTGCCGGGCTCCAGGTTTTGTGGTGCCAGCTGTATGCTGGTGCCTGAGGCAGAAGGGAGAGGTTAAAGAAGAAGAAAAGACAAACAAGAAATCAGTGGAAAGGATGCTGACTCCTGTAAACCAAGGGAAATAAAACCTTCACAGCCTCCCAACAAGCTCTCTCCTATTAAGTCCAGCCAATGCAATGGTATTAAGCTTTATTAGCAGCTGCTACAGTGTATGTGCACTTATTTTAATCAAGTAATCCAAGCTGGTAACAAAGCATCTGTATTCACTTGCAGTCTCAGTACATTGTGAGGAGTTTCACACCACCCTAAACTTACCATGGAAGACAGCCCAACCGCCTATATAGAGTTAACCTCCATGTTATTTGGATGGCTAAAGGCCTAATTCACAAAAAACCAACTTCTGTCTTTAGGCAGTTAAACTGTTGTAGGGCACAGGCAGAGACTGGGGAGCCAACATATCACCTGGTCCTGTGTCGCTGTCATGTCAAGGACACAACTAGGCAAGAGAAGCCCAGATGATGTTCCCAGATAGGGAGCAACACCCTATTTTGGAAAGCTGTGATCCCTACAATTACAGCCAATATAGCTGCAAATGTGGTGAGAAAAACTAAGCAGCTTCCTCCCTGGTCCTAAATGTGGTCATAAGGCTGACTCTGCTGATTGCTTTGCAGTGTTATGCTGTAGGATTACAGAGGACAAAATAATGAATCTGAGAAGAAAAAAGTGGTTTTTTGTGCCTTCAGCCCACCTGAAGCTTTTCCTTCAAGCATTTCCCATGCTTATACGAATGGAAATGTAAGAAGAAAAACTCTCATCTCATTTTGAAGTACTCAATAAAATGATTTATTTCTGAATTATTTTTGTTCCTACTGTACTGAACAATCTTAGCAGGTTACACTGTATGTACTTCGTTCAAGGCTCACTGTGCAGACGGATTTGTGTATTAACTGCAGCCAGTAACACAACCATATTTCCAAGCTCAGTTTTAGCAAAAAGCAATTCTCCATCACTACATGCCTTGTGTGGGAAGATGAGAATGGCTTGATCCCAGCATCACCCAGGAAATCTCAGTCACCACATATGGATCATCAAGCTAAGCAAAGATGACCTCTTCCTCTCTGTCCCTGCTTCCTCCAAAAGCTGAGCAGCAGCCACCCAGGAAAGACTATATTACAGCCATGAGGGAGGTGGGTCCACCGTTAGATATACACCTCTTCCGGCCTATAGAATTTGTAAAATGATGATCAAACTGAGGGAACGCAACAAGCCCCAGAAGACATCACTGTGCTTTTATAGAAATTAGAGAGAAGGGAGAAGAACATGAGTGATTTGTCTTCATGGCTGACTCAATATATATATGGGTTTATTTTGTCTACATCAGCCGCCCTCTCAGCTTGACTAGAATTAACAAATTACAACACTCCAAGGACTCCAAAGAATGGAAAGTAGTAAAAAATATATTTTCTTACCATTTGTAGATGCAATTATCCATTTTTTTGCTGTCCCTTCTGGATTATCAATGACAGTAAAGCTGAAGGGATCACTGTTTGGGTAGCCATCCAAATCATTTGCTGTAACATTGACTAATTTTGCATCTGAACACACAGTCTGTACAGGGTTCACAATAACTGGGCAGTTGTCATTCTCATCTCTAACTTGGATAATGACTGTGCCGGTGGCAGTTTTCTTTGGAGAATCTAAGATTTTAAACCACAAAAATTTGAATTGAAAAGTGCAAAAATTTCATCCTAAAATAAAAACCCTTTATATTTTCCAAGACACATACATTGCTGAAATAAGTTTCAAGAGCTCTCTCTGGAGCTTAAAGGATCAGTATTTCATTCCTAACGTTCACAAACATATGGACAAAGTTCTTCTGAAGGCAAACTGGTTTACTATTTTAACTTAAGAAAAAAAATCTATTTCCTGTGCATGGTTACACAGAAACATGCAGATTATAAAAGGAGAAAGCTTAGGACTCTGAAGTCTGCCAATTAGCTTACTGAGATACTGGCAATTTCCACTTTGACAAGGGATATTCCCAGCAGATTTAGTCTTTGCAAAGACATTTGTAAAAGTTCACCTCCATCTAATCAAAGAAGAGGAATGGGCACCTTCCAAGGTGCATTCCAAGGTTCACTCTATTTCAATGAGTTGCCAGTGTCTCCCCTCCAATTACAGTGCTTATGGGAAATCACACTACGTGCCTAACTTTTAGGTAGTTAAAGACAGGAAGGTTAAACCAATCATAGTTGTATAAGGAAAACTAAGTCCCAAACAAACCAGTTACTGTGAAAACAAAACCCTCTCAACTTACCAGTAGTTACACCCAACATGGTGACAGTGTAGGTACCATTTACTACATAAGATGATTCATAATCGAGGTTTTTGGCAAGTCGGATTTCACCTGTGACTGAGTCTATTGTGATCCAGTTTGCTGGATCTCTTCCTTTCATGTATCTGATTAAAATTTAATACAAAGATATACATATTTATAATGAGGAAAACAACCATCAGTGGAAAGCAGCTTCACTGTATGTTTACTCTTTGTTTAAAGCAGAGACCAAAACTCTAGACCTAAGATCTGAGGCTCCTGCCACTGGAATTGGTTTCAATGCTAAACCTAAGATTATAAACCTATCCTGAATGTTGAAACCTGCTTTTTCCCTCTAGAGTCAGGATTTATGTATGGAGGCATTATAAAAAGCAGACCCAGAGAGCAGGGGAGGGGCCTGTGCTGCTGGTCATTATCCTCTTCCTCTCTGTCCCTGCTTCCTCCAAAAGCTGAGCAGCAACCACCCAGGAAAGACTATATTACAGCCATGAGGGAGGTGGGTCCACTGTTGGGTATATACCTCTTCTGGCCTATAGCATTTGTAAAAGCCATGGTGGTGATTCAAAAACATTTCAGCTGAAGAGCTGCAATTCAACATCTAAACACACATATGCAAACTTCTCTACTTCACACCCTTTTCTGTCCAACTACTAGATATTTCTGCATATTTCTTCCTAAAGTTCTGCAGACGAAGTTGATGAGTAAATCTACTTACAAAAGTAGACAGGCATGACAAAGAGCATGCAAGCATGGACAACTTCAGCACAAACACTCATGTCTCACTGTATACAACAAAATAAGTAGGATTTTCACATCAGCTATTTTCTGCAAAATATTGATGAGGATGATAATGATGTTGTTCTAGGTATGAATTATGCATGGTAGGAGACAATTGCCTCTGAAATTATTTCAGTTCAAAACACACATTTTTACAGTAAGATGTGATTGCAGACTACTCAGTTATGATGGTTATAAAAAGATTCTTACATAATGCGCTCTGCTGCTCTTCCAGTGTCTTCATCATAGGCTTGATACTGTCCAATAACCTGTCCTATCCGCACTTTCTCACTTGTTTCAATAATTTTTGGGCCGTTGGGGAACACAGGACCTTCCTTCACATTAATCACATTAACTTTGATTGGAATTGTTCGTGCTTTATAAGTGTGTTTAATCGACTTGTGGAACTCTGCTTTGTTTGTTACAACGATGCCCAAGGTTAGGCTTTGCATTTTTTCATAATCCAGTTCCTAGAGCAAGTAAAAAAAAAATTATTCAGAATTTGACAGAATCTGATACTTGACAACATTCATACACTTAATATTTAAATAATGCTATTTAAATAACAAAACAAAGAGAACTGTTGGTTAACATATTACTCTCAATACATAATGCTTCAACTCTTAAAGGGTACATTAGGAAGATTACTCTTCTTATATTATTGGACGGCATCATAATTATGTCTTTATACTATTGGATTTAAACTAATTTAAGGGATATGTTATGAGACCTACTCTAATACTCTGTCTTTAATTTCAGTGAATCAGGGCTCAATATTACTTGGCTCCTCCAATCTTATTTTCTATTTTAAAACCAATTCATTTACTTAAAAATGCCTATCAAGTTTTTGCAATTATCAGTTTTTAGGTAAGGAAACGAGAGCAGAAAGAAAAAAGAAAAAAGGTACTTAGGGCACTATGCATCTTCAGTTCTTGTGGACTAAAGGGGAGGGAAATTGATAAAAAAGAAATTTTAATTTATGGAAAATATTTTCATAATTTCAATTTATGTAAATTAATAATATAGTGTGTAGCCCATGGATCATGGAGTATGTGTTGCCTGCAATATTATTTGTGGCCATGACAAATAAAGAAATTTAAACTCAGATCAGCAAGGACAGCAAAAATACGGGAAAGTTTACAGTGTATGCGTTCGCACTGTTGCCCAACAATGAGGAAAATCTGAGGACTTCTGCCCCACTAGCTATATTTGAGATCACCCAGAAAATAAATCATAAAGTTGGACAAAATTATTGAATACACCAGCAAAGAATATGCCAAAAGAAGAATGTCCACCATGTAAATTTACAGTTTACATACTAACTGAATATAAGTAGCTTGTATGCTAACTTAAATGGAATAAATTATTCTAATATTTAAAGAAGACTCTCTAAAGAATATACTAACCTTCACAAGAGTCAAAATTCCTTCATTTGTCTGGGCATCTGTTACTATATGAAAAAAACCACCTTCATTACCAGAAACAAATGAAAAATTTGCCAGCCAGTTATCAGAAAACTCTTCATCTTTGTCAAATACTTTTATTCGCATAATTTCCACATTTGCTCTGTTTTCTTCAACGCTTCCTTCAAACTGCAATTGAAAAACACCCTTCTTTAAAAAGATGTCATAATCTACCTCATTTCATCAGTGCAAGAAAGTTTGTACAACTTCATACTAAAGAATGGAATACTGGCAGGTGTAGGAACATGCCAAATATTGTGATAAATATACTTACTGTATGACTTTCAACTACAGGCAGATTGTCATTGACATCCAAAATCTTGATTTCTAAAGCGCATGTCGCAGCATTCCCATCTACTTCACCACCACGGTCTTTTGCTTCCACCACCAAAGAATAGCTACTTTGTGTCTGCCACAATAAGAAAAAAGTGTTTAGACCAGGCTAAAAATTTTTCCTTCACTATATTATCTCTTAAATTTTAGTAATCTCTCTTGTGGCCAGTTACAATTTCTCTCTAACTAGTAGTAAATCTCACACACAACTACCTTGACAGGCTCTGCTGGAGCAGAACTGAGGCTTTGAAAAGGATTTAGGACTTTTGCATCTCCCCAACAAAGAGTTAGACTGTAATTAGAGGGCAAATGTAAAAAATTTCAGTGGCTATAAACAGGAACAAGGCCAGTGCTACCTGCATGTCAGGACAGGACTAGTAGCAGAGATGTTGCCCTCACTCGCAGAGCTAACATTCAGATCACCATCTGCTGGCCAATGAAAATTCACGCAAGAACAGGTAAAGCTGCGAGTAATACATGGCTTTCAATGCTGTTTCACAGCAGCACCCATCCTAACTCTTTGCAGTGTAATTTGCGTAGCAGGCTACAAGAATTTAGACGGAGTTGGCAGCTTTGCAGATGGTGATCTGGGTTGTCTTTGCCATACTGTCTCCATCACAGAGAAATGATCCCTTGCTTCTGCCCTGGCTGCATGGGAGCGACAGAAAGCAACAGCCACCAGACTGGTGCTGTACTGGAGAGGTGACAGGGGGAACACAACCTTGATCTGGTCACTTGCCCCCTCAGGCCCTCGAAAAACAGGCATCAGACAGACAAGGCTTTAATCCTAAGGGAGGCGAAGGAAGGTAAGAGAGCCAGCTCTCCAGCCTGGCAGTCAGAGCCCAGGGTGACACAACGGGCATCAGAAGACTGCTGTTAATAGATCAAAAATGGAAGGGTGTTTTTTACCTCTCTGTCAAGGTTTATTTTCGCTACTCGAACCTCGCCAGTATCCTTATCCATACTGAATGCAGCACTGGGGCTTTGGGAAACAATCCTGAAAGCAATTTTGGAATTTAGGTTATTTGGTTCATCTGCATCTGTTGCATTTATTCTCATTACAATTGTGCCTGGAAAAAAGCAAACAAAACATAGTATGTTTACACTGTTATGCATTGCCAAGTATTTTTACAGTAATGTCTCAAATTAACAGAGTGTTGTCAGATACACTGCACGATTTTCTAATGATCTTGCCTATATTTAATTAATAGAGGTGAAGAAGTGTCCCTAAAATCCAAATAGAACATAGAATAGTGTATCCTCTAGCAAACAATAACATTGCGTCCACACATCGGTAACTCATAGAACTCAATGCACCAGATTTATAGAAAAGGTCAAATTCTCTGAAAAACTTTGACAGAAAACTGGAGGTACCACATAGAGAAGAAAGAAAGTGTTTGTACAAGCTGCATTTCTCTCATACATTATTCTCAAGGGAGCACTATTAACTCCTCTACCTGAGCATTACTAAAATAACTGCTCTGTATTGATGCCCTTACTGTCCCTCCAACAGCTTCACTCAAAATACATAGTGATTGCCCTGGTGCAATCCCCTCAGAGCTCATGGCACAGGATTTTGTCCCCTGGGAAACGATGTACCTCAGCATCCAGTGCCTGAGTCTGAATTTAAGCAAAGAAGCGATTACTGCATGGCGGCTACTGACTTGAAAGAGAGCTGAGGAAACTCAATGACTCACTCAAGTAGATGGTCAATAATACGTTTCTTCAGATTATCGTGACATTGAAAGGGACACAATGTCAGGTATTTATTACTTTGTTTTACTCCAGATTTTCTTATCTTCTGGTATATAATCTGTTGCTCTTATGTTTACTGACATCAACAGTAAAACTGCTACTACCTTGTTCTTAGAAGGTTAGGTCACAGCCATATATTTGTAACAGTGAAGTACCTCTCCAGCCCATAGATAAAGCAGCCCTTTTTATGAGCATGACAGAGCGGAAACTCTCTCAAATAGGCTGGGATTAATAGGCCAGAAGATAGACTGCATTTCCCGTGTAACTCCTGATGAAGGACTCAGATCCCTGGATTTGTGGTAGCTTTGACATCAAATCAAAGATGCCATAAGAGGAAGCATTGTTCTCTGCTATGTTTATGTGGATACTTTCCCATCATCACAGTTTAGTGTCAAATAAAAACTTGCATTCATATGTGAATAACCAGCCTATGCAAGCAAGAGAATGCATCCTTGTTACTTCAGATACGCTGCTGCAAAAGGTATATTCATTTGCGCCTTTGCATGTGTGGGGGAAAAGCTAAATAGAAAAAAACCCAAAAATAATGTTACCTGTTTCACTTAATTCTTCAATTGAACCAACAAAAACTTCATGAGAAAACACTGGAAAGTTGTCATTTATATCCACAATTTTAATTGGGAGATCTATTGGCTCTTCCAGTTTTGCTCCAGTCTTATCTAGTGCATGACCTCTGACCTGAAATAACAGACAGAAACAGTAAGCACATATGAGTGACTGTAAAACACATAATTGCATAGACAAAATAGGAACACACAGATATATATATTATATACATAACAAAAGCATATACAACCCGCTTTTAAATATAAGTATGCATATACACACAAATATCCAAAAACATTTAAACTAAATGAAGCAAACACATTTGAACAAAGCAAATGAAAAATCCATAGGTGGGCACCTATAAGAAAAAAGTTACTACTGAACTTACAAGCAGCATTGGAGTCTTTTCTCTGTCAACCTTTCCTGTTATGTTCAGGTCTCCAGTCTTTCCATTGACAACAAATAATCCATAAGGGGGTTCTGTCACTCCTTGACCAGATATAGTATAAGTCACAACTATCCCTGTATCTTCAAGATCAGAATGCATCTAGCAGGAATGGAACAGGTTAAATAGCGTTCAGTAAAATAAATCACAGTTAAAAATGCAAAGAAAATATCTTTTCTGCTTTTGTAATGAACAAATAAAAATAAATAATAAACATATTTTCCTGCACTACTTTGACTGTGGAGATGTTGAGATTAATCCAGGAAGAGTTACATGTTGTGTCTGAGGATCTCCACCATGGAGTGGAGAGGTCTGTGGGAGAAGAAACTTGGGACTGCTTGGACAAAAAGAGTGGGATAGGATACAAATAAAAGGCAAGGCTGGAAAACCACCACAATAAGGTGAAAAGCTGGACTAAAGGAAGAAGGAGGAAACTGGCTGATCAAATGTATGGTGGCAAATAAAATGTAGGAAAAAAAAAACCCTGAGTCTGGAACAATTAATTCCGCAGGGGAGAGTGAAGTTACTTGAGCAAAGCTTGGAAATAAAATATGACAACTTTTGAAGGGAGATTAGACCTAAGCTAGTGGGTGTGACCTGGACTAAGGAAGTGATAGGGTGGAAGAAAAAAGATCAAATCTGGAGAGGAACAGGTAGAAGAGTCTGCATAGGCTAGAGAATATATCCTTCCTCTGTTGTCAGCATTGAAACGTGGAAAAGTGCATGCTCATTGTGCCAGCATCACCCAGAGGCAGCTCAAGCAAAGGGAAAGAGCCTGCTATCATCTGCAGTTACTTCATATGCTGAAGTGACTGGCGGGGTGAATTCAGGTTTCAGCACTGGTGCTGAACCAAATGCATATCACTCTTGAACAAAGGATAACACCTCAGTTATTTTTAGCTCTGTTTCCTAAAATTTAGGCATACATAATCATGTTCCATGTACACCTTTCTGCACAATCATTGCCAGCAGTTTTGGGACACTCTTGCCAAGTTTAACCACAGCTAAGTAGGGACGGTGAAATGAAGAAACTCAAAGATATTAAATTCCCAGAAGTTTTATGAAAACTGGTGGCTGGGAAAAGATGAGAGACTGAGCCAAAGGAGCTGGCAAGAGCAACTCATCTACTGAAGGAAGGAAACAGAAGGAAATGTGCCAATCATTTCCAACGGACATTCAATAGCCCTTTAGAAGTCAAGAAATATTTGTTCACATGTTTAGGGCAGCCAAATACTTATTCTACATTTGCATTTTTATGTGTATTCTGTATTTCTCTATTTTCTGGGCTTACTCTAGCAATTGGATTCTTATAGGAATTGTCCTCCTCTTCCCGTATGAAAGCCAGAGGGACTGTCCATTCTCTCTTCTGTCTGACTAGGCTGTTGGGGTGAGACATCATGCCACTCTTGACGTTTCGATTATAAACCTGTGAAAAAACAAGGTTGAATGTCAGCATTACATGATTTTAGCTGAATGCTTTATTGCTGCTGTAACCCAGACTTCTGAATAGCTTTTAATCTTCTGATACCTAGTAGCTTCAAAATCATGGAGTAATATTAGCCTTCCATGCCAGAATGTAAGTGCAACACGTTCCTCAAGCTCTTTGAAGAGGAAAACTACACTAGTCTTTTCATGATGGTGGAATTAGGTAAGACAGGCTTTAAATACGCAAGGAAAATTCCCATGACTAGGGGTTGGTGAAAATACATGTTCTGGAAGATTTAACTGCTTGTCATCAGGTGTGGGAAGAGGTTTGGCTCTAAGACTATTTAAACAACCATTTCTGCATTACTACCCTGTTAAGCATCCCAACAATAATGCCTTGCCCTCAACCTTGTCTCTGAAAAAGAACACACGAAACAGCAGACCTCTATTCAACCCTTTGCTATCCCTGCTCAACTACCGCTTATTCTCACTCTGCACGACATCCATTGTCCTTCTGGCCCCATTAGTCCCTATTGTGTCTGCCAACTTCAGATTAACAAATGGAAATGTTTCCACAATTAATATCTTCCATAAAACAATAGTTGATTTCATTTATAGAGTTAAAAAAATATAACTAAAATATACTATTTCAGGGGAGGTTTCTCAAAGTTGAACACCGCTCAGTTTGATACATGTAGAAATCTATTCACTTACGTTTTGGTGTTCATTTCATTACTTATTACACAGCTTTCATGCTTCAGAAATTGAAAAAGTCAACACATTTGTCAGCTGAAGTAAAGCATGCCTTTGACATTTTCTCTTTGCTCAGATAACACTCCTTCAGACACAGATAAAGAAAATAAATTTTCCATTATTTCATACCTTCACGTAGAGTCCATTTCCATAATTCAGACAGAGCTGCAATAGAAGTTATGATAATCATTAATTCAATGCCACTTCAACAGTACGAAAACTTAACAGACATAACCTATCTCACAAGAACAGTAAAATCATTAGGAAGAGAACAACTTATCTCTATCAATTAATATTTAGTATTTATCCATAACAGCTTCTGAAAAAAATACCGATAACCATTCATATTAAAAACATACACTGTAATTATATAAAGTTTTGAACTTTTGTCCCAGCAGGAAAGAGATAAAAAGCAATTAATTTTAAAAAAAAATGCAAAAACAATAGTCACTTTTAAAAAACCATTTTTCAATGCTGAATAACGTTTCAATATTCTGAAAAGATAGGAATTTGCCATTGATGGGTAAGTGTGGGTTGCCAGCAACACCCTCTTCTTGGGTTATCATGGATTATACAGGCTTTAGTGGGTTACTGACCGCATAAGAGAACAACACAGGTTGGGTAAGGTTTAAAAGCAAGGAGTAACCAAAGCATCTACTGAAGTGTAAACAACAGAAGCAGCTCTCTACTTAGCACCTTGCTGGGAGAATAAATGGCATACGTACATCCCTTACTTAAAACAAGGCAGGCACACGTGCATGCTAGCAAGCAAATCATGCTTGTTCTGACAAAACCTTGCATGCCAACATCCAGTATTGGGACTGCCCATCTCTTCATGCACCAGGATAGTCCAGGACAGCTATGTATGCCCTTAAACAGCATGCCAGACGTAACGAACTGAAGCCATTAGCCAAATTACCAGAGACGCTGTGCTTATGTCTGTTCTGCACACACCAAAGATTCTGCAAGTACCAAAATACCCTCAAACACTACAAAATTGTAGCATTGGGAAACAACAACAAAAAAGGTTATTAAAACATGTGAAACCAACAAACAGAAATATTAACCTTTGTACAGGCAAAGAAGAGGATACTTTTCTTGTTCTCAGAACTATTACATCTACCTACATTTTTCATTTTAGGTGATTTTTTTTTTATTTTTAACATTAATTCCTGAAGCAAAGCAGGCACAGAAAAGGTGATTTCCTACTCAAATATGTCAGGGAGTATTTCTTTACATTAAACTTTGACTGGTTTCTATACTGTTGATTGGGCTCTCCCCATTCCTCCTTCTGACTCAGCCCTGATTGCTGTATAAATGAAAAAAGATATTATCTCTTTCCCACACAATACAGCAATGCTGTGGACAGTGTTGAGCAATGTGGCAGACTGCTGTTTGGACTTGCACAACAAAACTGCTTTTCAAATGGCAACTTTCCCACTATATATATTCTGAATTAAAAAATGAGCAAGGATTAAGTTCCCTAATGGATAAGCATTGTGAGGGCTACAGGATCTTACACCTTAGGCCAAGTTGTTTTCATGAATATTCTTATTTTTACTTGTATGGATCTTTAAAATTTATCTTTATGATTAATGAGATTGTACCAGCAAGAATGACAGGAGAATTCTGGTTCTAAATCAAGGTTTTCCAATAGAAGCTGTGACTCTTTTGGAAGTTGAGTAGTTGTCAAGATGTCATTGTGAACATCCTTGTTTGTCCTTACTGGTAAGCTGAAAGGGTGTTTCTGTCTCAGTAGTGAACGGAGACAAAAGGTATAAGATGAGAAGCTTCCTTGTATTGGAAACCTGAACAACTGCTGTACTAACAAAAGCATCTGAAGTTCAAGAATAAGCAGGTCTTCCTCTGAGAGGAAGTAGAGAAAATCCCACTAGTCATTATAATCAGAAAGTCTTCCATAAAGATAACTAAAAGTAAAAATCAGTTTGTTTGCTTAGTAGCACAACAGCCTCAAAACACTCTGTTTTATTGGTAAAACAATAAAAAATGCTTTTGCTCTTGTATTTGCCAATCTATAGCCCACAGAATATCTCACAAGGGATTTGTAAGACATCTACAAAAGGTCTTTAAGAGTTGCAATTTTATTTACAAGATGCATAAATACATGTGGAACAAATATATAAAGGGATCTTGCATTTTTACAGAAGATTTTTAAAGGCTCCAAAAATTTTGCAAAAGAGAAAAGCACTTTTCAACGACATTTTCTTTAAGGAAAAGTGAAACATCACCTATCTAACAGGTGCTGAATTCTGAATTTCCCTTTTTTTAATATCCTAGAGCTGCCTTCTGTTAAATGGCTTAGTAAGAGTAGGAGGGCCCTGTCTGTGAGTTGATGTGGATCACAGCCTTGGCACAAAAAATAGATATCTACTGATGACATCTGTTGATGACACAGAGCTGAGAAGGCACTGTCAGAAGAAAGCTGGATTGTTAAAGAAAATTAGGTGGAAAACCCGAGACCTGAAGTAATAGAAATGGAATGAAACACTACAGGAAAGCAGGAGGAGTAGGCGAAAGGGCAGGAGAAAGAAGGGAGTGACTGCCGTATATGGGGAGTACCAGGCTGTTCTTGCTTAAACCTTTGTTCATATATATAGTCAGCAAGTGACTAAAGGACAGATTTTGAGCACACACCTTAGTTTTATAATGTAAAGATGGAGACTGATCAAGCCAGGAGCTATGCTACACTAGGTAGCTTCTAGGTAAGTCCTAGAAATGTTGTGTTTCACGTATGTCAGGAGATTTGGATCTCACACCTCCTGTGCATATGTTTGGTGTTGAAAATGATGGGCAAGTGGAGATCTTCCACGCTTAGAGAAGCAGGCTGGAGAGACTATCCAAGGCTATCTAATAGTCCATCTTCTGGTCCTGGGGCAAGATTAACTACACTAAATGCTTCCCAACAGCTGTTTAATCTGTTCTTAAAAGTGAATGATGGAGGTCCCACAGCGTCACCAGCTAACCTAAGGTGGTGCCTTAGGTCATCCAGCTTTACAGATGGAAAAGTCTTTGCTAATTTTTATGCTAATTTTTATACTGGTTTTATTATCCTAATTTTTAGTTCTTTGTAAATTGATCATTTTGCTGTTTGGATCAGATTCAATTTCAGATTAAGGGACACAAATTTGCATGTCTAAATGAATCCTAAATGGTTAAAGTTCTGTTACACTCAGCATAAATACCATAAATATTGCCAATACAGACAAAGCCATCAGACAGCAGTTGATTTGCCCCAATGCCAGCCCACATCTGCTATTATACTCCACTGAGTATGTCTACTTTCTAAGCCCAATATGAGAGGATTTGTAAAGCAAAGCAGTTGCTGCTGAGAACCCAACACTCTACAATCCATGCTCCATGGTTGTTACTTCAAATGAGAATTAGCCTGGTCCCACAGACCAAACACAGACAGCAGATGGATGCATCTCCCAACACAGATCCACCCAGGAGGGATCTGATTCATGCACTCTGGAGATTTGCTTTGAAAGCACAATTTGATCCAATCAAAGAGGTGTCTGCATTTACTGCATCCTCCGCTTACCATAACAGAAACTCAAACACCTATATTGAGATGTTTTAATCTCAAATTGAATTTCCCTCTTTGCCATGTTGATAATGCTTTCATCAGTGTAATTCCCTTTTCTTCGCAATTACTCTTCATGTACCTGAAATTTATCACGCATCTTACACACTCTCTTTACTCAGTTCCCAGTTCTTTAATCTCTCTTTAAGAATGACCAAAAAAAAAAAAAAAAAAAAAAGGATTTTCTGATTTTAGATCACATTTTTTGCTCTCCTCCCATCTCTTCTGGTCAGATTCACTTTATTCTTGTCTGGTATCCAAAATAATACACCATCGTAGTTCCACAGGATGGATAAAATACTACGTCTTATGCAATTCTCACCTGCTTTCACGTTTCACCATGGCACTGGCCTTTCCTCCCTTTTTTCAACAATATTCATAGAATAATAGAATAATTAATAGAATAATAGAATAGTTTGTGTTGGAAGGGACCTTAAGGAACATCTAGTTCCACCTCCCCTGCAATGGGCAGGTACACCTCTCACTAGATCAGGCTGCCCAAGGTCCCATCCAAGCTGACCTTGAACACCTCCAGGGATGGGGCATCCACAGCTTCCCTGGGAAACCTATTCCAATGCATCACCACTCTCATAGTGAAGAAATTCTTCCTTATGTCTAGTCTAGATCTGCCCCTCTCCAGTTTATAGCCATTGCCCCTAGTCCAATCACTACATGCCTTTGTAAAAAGTCTCTCCTAAGCTTTCCTGTAGGCCCCCTTTAGGTACTGGAAGGCTGCTCTAAGTTCTCCTCAGAGCCTTCTCTTCTCCAGGCTGAACAACCTCAACTCTCTCAGCTTGTCCATGTATGGGAGCTGCTCCAGCCCTCTGATCATCCTTGTAGCCCTTCTCTGGACCCGTTCCAACAGTTCCATATCCTTCTTATGTTGAGGATTCCGGAACTGGACACAATACTTCAGATGGGGTCTCCTAAGTTGTTAAGTTGTTGAATCCATGCACAGATGCTTGTAAATATTTAATATGGTGATAGAAGCCAGACTGCTTTGAATTAGCTCATCTTTGCTGATTCTAAAACTAAGCATCACAGTTGTTTGGTTTTTTTTTTAAATTTCATTTCCTTCTATGAATTTTGAAGTAATTGCTACTGGCTCTGACATTACAATAGTGATCTAATGTATTCTAGACTAAATTTCATCATACCCAAACTCTGACATCCCAACCATCAAGGAACTACAATTTGAGAAGACATTCAGAGAAAAAATAAGTTTTGCTGCTTGCGTAGTAAGATTAATATATCTGTCATGTCTTCTTTCCTCTCTTGATGATGTGATATTCACCTCTTTCAGAAACAACCAAGAAACCTCCCAGTCTAATAATCCTTGTAGCCCTGCCTGCCCAGCAGGTCCATGGCTCTGGGTGAATGCCCTGGACAAATGCCAAGTCAAGCCCAACCCGGATGCAAGACCACCGAGTATGCCTGGACATCCCTGGAAAAAGGCAGGAAGCAGAGATATGAGGAAAGCTGCCATGACCTCTGTGAGGTACCCAGGGATGAAGATACAGGGATGCAGCTGACAGGCAGAGAGAAAGACAGATGACAGACAAAGAAAAAACAGGAAGAGGAAGAACTTACAGTTGTCGATGCTTCTAAGGTAGAACACACCTTGGGAAGGTGCTGCTTTTAGACTGATTTTGGTTTTTGGTAGTTTCTTGAGGTTTTGAAGTTATCAGTGCCATCTTTGCATGTCATAAGATAGAAATTACTGTAATCGGATGCTCTCAAAACAAGCAACTAGATTTTCCACCACATAAATGGCTTTGTTCCGATTAGGGTGAAAAAAACAAACAAACCAGAAAACTAAACAAACAAAAAAGGCAAAACTCAGCAGCTCTCTCTCCTGACATCAA
Source organism: Cuculus canorus (assembly GCF_017976375.1). Taxonomy (NCBI): domain Eukaryota; kingdom Metazoa; phylum Chordata; class Aves; order Cuculiformes; family Cuculidae; genus Cuculus; species Cuculus canorus. Next base: position 46,743,605 of record NC_071402.1, read on the forward strand.
CCAACTAAGGCAACTTTAGTTGCTCTAGTATTCTATCCAACGATGAGGCATTTAGGCACCTAACTGAGTTCACACTTAATGTACCGTACCCTGCCCCAGCTTTGGCTGAGACTGAGGATGATGAGCACTGAAAAAAGTAATTATCCTCTTTTCTTCATATAAAAGCAGCAGCCTCCTGAGCTACTACAAGGCCACCAAAATGGATGACAGTGTGACTTCAGGAATCACAGAACTGGCAAAAACTTTTGTACAAGTGGCACTCCGCATGTTTCCCAATGCTCTTCTGGGCAAAATGAGGAAAAAAGATTTTCCAACCAAACTGTAGCTCCCAGCTTGCTGCAAAGAACAGGGCTAACTGTTGCTGGCTGACTTGTAGCCAAACAACATTAAAGTTATCAGGCAACGTATCTCCAGCTAACAAAAGTGATTTTGCAGGATCTCGAGCTCAAAGAGTAGGGTCCCAATCTGCAGTATCCTCCAGCCTAAACACACAAGAAGCCATTACTGAACTCTGCCCAGCTCCTTGACAGCTCCACAGTGCAGCCCACGGCCTGGCCTCCACCCTCGCCTTCGTCTGAGCAGTGGTGGCTCAACTTCCGTGAGGCATTTTGCCAGCCTGGAAAGGTGAAGAGCTGAAGAACAATGCTGCAGACATGAAGGAGAGCTTCCTGTAAAATATCTAGGAATGGATACAGCTTTGTAGTCCAAAGTCAGTCCAAATCAAACAAACTAGGCATTTTGGCATCACTTTAAGCGATACTCCTTGCTTTTAGCCTGAAAAGATATTTGATAGGATGGAAGACCTAAAGGGCGATGGCTACAAAAAAGTGAGGACAAGGAAGGAGAAAGCCTGGAGTGTTTTGTGGAAGGTCTAAAGGGTAATGGCTACAAAACAGTGAGAGCAGGGAAGGAGAAAGTCTGGAGAGTTTCAGATTGTTAAGAATTTGGTATCAGGCAACAAAGGCAACTAAGGCAACAAAGACCTCCATTAAATCATATTTTATGACCTTTTTCCCCTCCTGCCACTATTCCTTCAACAAGGCAATACAATTTTCTAGTACAGACATTGTGCTAGACATGAAGACGACAGCAGGATGAACTCTTCACCGCGTTCCTGTTCCTCCAGGCGCCTCAAAACCCCACACCCACTCGCGATAACGTTCTTATCGGCTTTTCCTGCCTCCGCTTGCTTTCGGGCAGCAAACCGGTGAATTGTTTTTTACCTACTTTCGGAAAGAAAGGGAGCAGACCCGTTCCAGCCGCAAGCAGCCAGCGGGAAGGGCTTTCCCCTCGGGCGCATCGCGCAGCATCCCCGCACCCCGCAGCATCCATCCCCCCACCGCCCGCCCGCGGCGCCGCCACCCCGCCGGGTCCCAGACTCACCAGCAGCACCAGCAGCCGCCACATCGCCGCCGTTTCTCTCCTCCTCGCTCTGCCCCGGAGCGGGTGGGTCACCTCGCCCGCGAGGGGGTAATGGAGAAGGAGTGGCCGAGGGATGCACAAGTAGCCGCGCGGGGGTGGAGCGCCGGGACGGGGCAGGTACCGCTCGTCCAGTCCCGTTCCGCCCTCGGGGCGCCAGGGATGCGGTGGGGGAAGCTCCTCCCGCGGAGTCTGCCCGTATGCGTTCCCCTTTCCCTGCGAGCTGCATCTTTTTTTTTTTTATCTCCCACCACCGAGGGAAAGCGGGCTGGAGCTGCGGGAGGCTTGCAAAGCGACAAACAAAGCGATAAATTAACGAGTAGTTGACGGGAGGAATGCAGTCCCATGGGAAAATAAAATTGTGAGTTGTTTCAGCATAACCTTCCCTGTGATCTTTTTAATATGCTCCGAGCTATATCCTTCCTGCTCTTATCTGGCAGAGATCTCTCCTGGATACACCTGATTAAGTGATGCTTATAAAGGCATAACTGATTCTTCATGATGTTGATACAATTAAATATGTGTCCCGTATGTCCTCTCTCTTGGAGGCACTTATCTAATTAATCTTTCTAAAATCACACGCAATCATCATAAATATATAATTTCTGAAGCAGCTGGCTGTGATGCTGTTAGGGTTTGGTGAGGGAACCATCCTTAGGGGAGTCTTTCCAGTTACATTAAATCCCCTTATTACATGGTGTAACGGTGTATAGTAAATGATTTCATGCTGTGCGTGATGTCAGCTGCAACAGTTATAATTTACATGAGGATCACAAAGGGAACAGTTTTGCCTCACCATTTATTCATAGACTCATAGAAACATAGAATGGTTTGGATTGGAAGGGACCGTGAAGGTCATTTAGTCCAGCCCACCCTGCTGTGAGCAGAGACATCTTCAACCAGATCAGGTTGCTCAGACCCCCATCCAATCTGACCTTGAATGTTTCCAGGAATGGGGCATCTATCACCTGTCTGGGCAACCTGTTCCCGTGTTTCACTGCCCTCACCAAAAAGATTTCTTCCTAATATCTAGTCTAAACTTCTCTTTTAGTTTAAAGCCTTGTCCTATTGCTACAAGGCCCCGCTAAAAAGCTTTCCCTGTTCTTCCTTATAAGCCCCCTTTAAGTACTGAAAGGCCACAATAAGGTCTCCTTGGAGTCTTATCTTCTTCTAGCTGAACAACTCTAACTCTGAATTTATGCATATGATGTATATAATTTATAACATGTATGTTATAATTTATAACATACATATAACTTATGTATATAATTTGTATTATTTACTTAGAATATCATAATTTATGGAGTTTGCCGATACCCTTGCATTACATAATTTCCTTAGTTTAAAGAAAACAAAAACAAAGAAACCAATATACACAAAATGTACAATATCAAGTGTTTCCGTATTCTTTCATGGTTCTTTCACTGAGTCACTTTGCTGGACTGATCACTTTGTAACTGAACAGAAATGTTTATATTTGCACAAGAATACACTCCAAGATCATCTGAGGATCTTCCGGGTCTCAAAGGCAGGAAGCTCATTTGCTACAGCTTAAACAGCCCATGTACCTAATACAGCTAGTCTTAGTAAAACTAGGATGAAATTCTCTTTCAGTAATTCCTCTTTGAGATACATGAGGGAGAGCATGCCTCAGAGAGGCTTTGTATTACACTATTTTTAAGTTGGTGATTTAGAAGCGGATTCTGATTCTAGCTGTATATTGCATTTCCTAGTCTTAAGGTTAAGTTTGAAATTACTACTTAAACTTGAAAGTATTTCTTTACATCAAAAGCCTGCAAGAGAAGGACCTTGATTTGTGACTTCCTTCTTAATCTGGAAGTTATCTCCCTGGAATTCTGAAAAGTTTTTGGCTGTCTATCCAACACACTGTTAATGAACTGTTAGTAAATATATATATATATATTTACTACTAATTGCCATTTCTTTTATGCTAATATGATAGAATAAAAAGCTGATTTAATTTCCTTTGAAAAATCCTTAGCATTGCTTTCCTTTTGAAGTTTTCAGGAGGAATGAGTAGAATCATCTCTTCTTCACAGAGCTGTTCTGCAAATTATTTTGCCAGAACTTAGGCACCTGTTATTGTGTTGCTTACAATTTTCACGTGGGTCAGCTACATGTCCTGCACATCCTACAAGACCCTCAGTCATCATAAAAAAAGTTGGGGGCTTTTTCATAAACTCGTTTAATCGATCAAAGCAGGAATAATTTAAATATTACGAAGGTTTCTCAGTTCCCTTGTATGGAAAGCTTCTATTATTCATACTTTACAGAAATAATTTGCCTGATATTATGAAATACATGTCAAACAATATCAATTTGTTTCTAACATAGCTAGCAGCTGTGCCACCAACCACTGAATTTGAATTTATTTTTGCCTATCCTCCACTTCGGTCTGGCATCTGATGAACACTCGACCATCGACAACCAAGCTGCAGTTCTACCACTACAATCAGTTTGCACTGGAGGATCCATGGAACATTAGATCTTTGTATTCCCTCTGGAGATAACAGCAGTTCAGAGTTCACCACAGAACAAAAAGGATATTCATTTTTGCTTTTCAAACCATAAAAGCAGCTGAGCCCCTCAGTGACTGGTGAGGAAGGTGGCTTTACAAGTTTTGAGGCATGTGCCAGGTCGTTCTTTTCTCGAAGTACAAACATCTGTTTACATTCTCTTGATAAGCTTTTAGCAGCAAATAAATTATCATCTAAAACAACCTAATTTTTCTCAGGAAGGAGAGTGTTTGCTCTCAGCAATAACAGTTGTCAGCACAAGTATTCTAGTGAGTTATGATTTCGCTGAGTGGCCTCATTGTAACAGGCAGTGACCGGCCCTTGGTGACTCTCCAGAAACTTTGTCTTGCCCCTAGCTATGCCTGCCGCTCCCTCCTCACGCTGAGTAATGCTCTACAGCAGTGCCAGGCAACTGCTGACTTCCCTGGGGTGGAGGACAAGGACATGCTTTAGATCACACCAGCAGAGTCCAGCTCTGCTTCTTACAAAAGCAAAGGTAACTTTACTGCAGCTGTATTGGGTTTTATTTTTCGTTGTTTTTCCTAGAAAAGTAGTTTCTTCTTTTAGACAAGCAACTCAATCAGTTGAGACAAGTGTAGTATGTAGCAAATGGTGTTAAGGTGGGAAATCCAGTGTATATTCTTAGTAATGAAATGTCAAAATTACTTTATGATTGATATGAAGCTATTATGGAAACATTTCACATTGTTTCAAATTCTGTCATTAATCTTTTCTGCATTGTTTAAAGATTCTTTAATGCACCGTGGCCCCAGTTTCCAGCTTTTTTTCTGGGAAAATATCCCAGTAGGAAAACACTGTATATCAAAGTTATATTTAGTTACTCAACATATTTAATGATTAATGCATATCCTGTGAAAAAATACATCACAAGGGAGAGTTCCTAACCCCTGGACATCTCTGGGGACTGGAGTGGTTGCGTTAGGTACAGTTACCATCTTCAACGTGCTTGCAGGACCAAAGCACTTGAGGTGGGGGAAATGAATGGACTGAGCAGAGAAGTACATTAGTTGACAGGGTTTGTTATTTTAAATAAGCAGTTGGCACTTTCAGAACAGAGCTATTTTTTTTCCCATGTGCATTAACTATGTTTTTTATTAATAGTGCTTCCTGTCATGCTCCTGAAACAAATTCAATCTGTTTAGTCCCTTGTAGCTACCAGGAATAATCCTCCCCTTTCTTTTGCTTTGCCTTCTCTCTGTCACTCAGCTGCATTCTCATCTTTCTCTCTTCAGCTCTTTCCCCTATATCCACTCTACCTTTTGCTGCCTGCCTGGTTTTCCTTTCTGTGGCTGGGTTAACTTTCCAGGTGCCGGCTGCTTCTTCCGAGCTGCGAGCTGTGGGATTGGTGGAGCTGTAAAAGCCAGACCAGATCCTTGCCCTGAACACAGGCATTTTGTTACTCCTGCCAGCATGAAATACAGTCTTTTATGTGTACAAAATAAGGTGTGGCGGAGCAACTCTTTTGTTGTTTTCCTCTGCGTAGCAACCAAGGCCAGTCTAAAGCTGCCTGTAGACGTTTTTTTTCACTGTAGGATGACTCTCCTTCAGGGAAAACTGATATGACAGAGAGTATTTAGGTAGATGCAAGCAATTGCTGAGCTTCTGCCCTGCAGCTGGTAGAACCAACTAGGCTAGATTAGACCAGAATAGTTCATTTGGAAGAGATGACCATCCAGTCCAACTGCCTGACCACTCCAGGGCTGACCTGAAGTTAAAGCATGTTATTAAGGCACTGATCAAATGCCTCCTAAACACAGGCTTGGGGCATTTGCCACCTCTCTAGGAAGCCTCTTTCAGTTTTTGACCACCATCTCGGTAAGAAAAAAAGGGAATTATTTCAGGGATAAATGAGGAAGTAACAGTCTATAGTTCCAGGAGTTTAAAATATCAAGTGAGTCAATCCAGTCACAGCTGATTTCAAGAGAAAGCTCAATTGAACTTAAAGTTAAAAAAAATAAGCAACAGTTTGCTTTGTGAGGGAGAATGACTTATTTGTTACCTCAGTGTAAGGGACATCAGGGCATATTGTATTCAGACATTTCATTATATCTGCTAACTTTGTCTTGCAAGCTCTTAATTCATGGTGTGTGTAATAAAGCTGGTGGAACTTTTGCTAAGAAACTTTTGCTAAGAAATTTTTGCTGATAATTTTGTCTGTGATATTTATAGCGTGTGGTATGGCACAGCCTGTGGTATACTACACTGAAATGCACACATATGAAGTACTGTAAAGTGCTTTAAGTCTGTTGCATGTTGGACCTGTTGATTTTACTCCCCAGTGGCCTAATGCAACTAATAAAACTGCAGCTGTTCAATAAAGGCTTTTCTTAGAGAAATGAAATATTAATGGCGATGCCAAAGTGTGGTGCCTCTCACACACTTAACCCAATAGTATTTTCTTTATGAAGTATAAAATTACATCAAAAAAAAACAACTAGAGAGTTACTCTGTGTATCACAAATGGCAATAGAACAAAATAAGTGCTGGCTCCAGAGAGACTTCTGGGACAGGAGGCTGTGGACATGCACGTTTCTGTGTGGGATGGTTACAGGATATGTATCTCACAACCTTGAGATCACTGATACTCTGTTAAATCAAGATATATACTGATTTTGAATAGCAAAAGGCAAAAAATCTCAAGTGACCCAAGGGCTGCATTCAGTTTTTTCATAGTGCTTCCATAGCTATGAATGTGAGAAAGTATGAATGGTATTGGTTGATGTTAAGACTGACAACTTTCCTTTAAGACTTGCCTGTTTCAGATGCTTTCAGATGATTCCTCTATAGAAAGTGCAACTCCCAGACAATCTCCCAGAACTGCAACTTGGAAACCTTTCAAAGGTGATAAAGAAAGCTATTTGCAATCACTGGCAACACTGCTACTGAATTTTTGTATTAGACTCTGAACTTGGGCGTATGAAATTGAAAACACCTCCCTCATGACAGTGGAGAGTAATAGAGAAGACTTAGAAGAAAAATAGGTGTGTTATTTTTCATTCTGTCTCTGACAATGGCAATAGGAGATGCTATTTAGAAACCATGTGCAAGCCTGGCCGTTGTTTGCAGTCCAACCCCTAGTACTCACCCAGATGAGGCTCTTTAGTTTGTATTTGTAGACCTGTTACACATGAATTTTGCTTCTTGCTTTCTAAGCCTGTTGATGGTGCACCTACCGTCCTCTTTTTTATTCTGTAATTTACTAACTAAGGAAATCAATGAAATAAAAGTCAGACTTACATACCCAGAAATAACACAAGAAAAGCTTCGCTTTCCTGCTATTATATATAAATTTTGCATGTGCAATAGCTGTTATTTTGCTATTTATATATGAATAATTGATCTAGAGAGGATTTTAAAGTCAAATGGCATTCATTTTAATAGATATTCAGCATCAGAGACTTAAGAGGTGTCCTCTGTATGCATGCTACAGGCACATTGCTGGCAACGTATTTATAGGTATTACCAAAACACCTTAACACCGAATCATCTTACAAACATTGATGAATTTATAATCATATTGCTAAGGGGAAGAGATTAAGTTGCCATTCCCCTCTTCAGAGATAGTTTATTAAAAATGCAGAAAAATTAAACAACTTGCTGGGATTCTTTAAATTAAACAACTTACTGGGGAAATCTTTGTCTCTTGAGTTCCAATCCAGCGTCACAAGATGATTCACTTCCCTGACAACCCGAGTCTGTGTTGACTGGCACATGGATGGACCCTCACTCATGTTTTTGCTGCTGGATCACTGTAAGATCAAAGCTACAAGTACAAAATCATTACTTAATTTACCTAGATTTTGACTATTTTGAGAATAAAATCTTTAGTTATTGAGTTGGAAAAAAGCCTGTAAGTAATATATATAAATGTTATTTTATTATTTAGAGCTTTCCTGAAAAATAGAAAAAAATGAAAGGGCTAACCAGCTATGAAAGCTAACTAACTAACTAGGCCCAACGGTGCATGATGAATATCAGAGGTCAGGGTACACGATGGATGTCCGATAAGCAGGTTTTTTCCTAACTTGGCTTTTTATGACTATTTCATTTCATATCTTATTGTGCTGTATCCTGACTTACAAGATGCTCTTCTAACTACTGGTGACAAGAAAATATGACAGATTTGTCATTATACAAAAGTGCATCCAAAACTCTCACCAACTGTAATTTTGTCATTGTTCTCCTTTCTGAAACATTTCAGTGCACTTGGCATATAAAATAACCTCATTGACCTGTTTTTGACTTGAACATGCACTTCCATAGATTTCAACTAAAGTTGTTTGAGCATAACAAATGGTTTTGTTTAATAGAATTTTGCTTTATTTCTACTTGAGCAGTACACAGAAGATAAATGTGTTTATTGCAGTGGAAGTAGCAGGAGTGTCAGACTAATAGCAATATCATTGCTATAAATTGGAAGATGGACAATATTTTTTTCTAGCTTTGCTTCAGATATTTAAATCATTATCTGAAGTATGTATGAGTGCCAAAAATAATTCTGTGTGAAATACTGAGAAAAAAGATGTCAAAAGGTTAAGGCAAAATAAAATGATACATTAGACTTAGAAGACAATACATAATTCTCTTTTTAATATTTTACTGAGCTCAGATAAACCTTTTTGAAAAATCTCTGTACAAAAAATAACTGTTATCATGACTGTTGGTCTGGAACATTAGAAAGAAATCTGCTTCTGCAAAGTCAAAAAAGTTTTTACTTTTAGAACCAAAGTGTTGCTGCTTGGTTCAACTTATCTTGACCTGTATGCACTGAATATACCTGTAATGCCTGTGCTGCCCAAATACTGTGATTCAAGTGTCTTTTGCTGTCAGTGGCTTGTGCTCCAGTATTAGTCTTTAGCTCCTCTGAAGCACTATTTCAGAGTTGCGGGACAGAAGAGCGTCACAAAATCCGGCTGTCTAAAGAGAGAGAATAACACAGAGAATGACGGCTTGAGGAAATTGTACTACAGTTCTTATGAAACCTAACACAAGCTTCTGCTTGACAACCTAGAACAAAATATCACAGTCAATTTGAGATGGGATAGTTTCACCATGGAATGCCTTGACTTTCTAAACTAATACCTTTTATTTATTAAGAAAATTAAAACTAGAATTTCCCTGAACAAAAAAAAAGCAGTTGTAAGGAAACTATATTTCCTACTGATAAATGGAAAAAAGAATATCCTGAGCCACTCTACTTAAAATATGATGTTCCAGATGAGAATTTATTGTATTTTTTCAGTGCCATTCAGAAATTATTACAAACAGATCTGTAATATTTTTATGAAATATTTATGAAAACACAGTAACACTGTAATATTAGTAATATTTCAAATAGATTGAAAATTATACATTTGGTTACTCAAGAGTGAGGAGCATTTTCAATTATGTGGTTATGTTAACTCAAGCAAAATAGTAGACTTTTAAAATTTTTCTTGAACTGTGTGGTGTTTTAGTATTGTAAGCAGTAAGTGCTGCTCACAACAGTTTAAATATCTTATTTATTACTACAAAATCAGGACTGAGTAAAAAAAAATTGAAATCTACAGTTCAAATTCAGATAGTGTTCCCAAGGTAGAAATCTAATGAGATCCTCAGCTTGTGGCTCTGTTTTCTTCCATGGCAGTGTACTTTTTGTGCTGCCAAGATCTCAGCGAGCCCATATAAAATTGTAGGATCCTGCTCTACAAAACCCAAGTAAAAAAAGAAAGCCATAGACTCAATGTTGCATGCTGCTGACACTTTAATAAGAGGTTTTTTGCTTTAAAGGTTTAAACCAGGATTAGTATCACTACTCAAAAGTTGTCTTCCTTTCCTGAAAACCATTCAGTCTTCATTATTAAATGACATGATTAAAGATACGACAGGCAGCAGGCTTCTAAATTACAACTGAAATAAAAGAAATAAAACTAATGTGTTTTAGTCAGGATTAAACTGTATGCTATTTTAAAAGAAAAAAACTAGAAAAAGAATTTGCACAGAATTTTTAATGAACCAAGCATTTGTTCACATCTTCAGATACATTTTTCTCCCACAATTCGCAGTAACTGAAAAATGTCCACATCTCACTAAGAAAGCAACTTTAAGAAAGTTTGCAAAAATTATGCAGCAGTAGAAATTTGTATACAGAAATGGACTGGAACTGCACTGAGGGATAATATTGTGATCGCTGTTTGATGTGCAACACCAATATGAAAAACAGCTAGCAAACTTTCAAGAAGTTGCATTAAACAATATGCTGTTTATCAATAAAAAGTTGGTAAAAAGTAGTATGAGAAGTAGACAATTACTGCTTTACCAAAAGCTGTACTTTGAAAAATCATTTTTTCTCAAGCAGTTCTTCCCCTTTCTATTTCTAGACACGCAAGAGACCATAGCTAGTTCAGACACTCGTACTTCACACAACATTACTGTTCAGTAGGATCACAAAGAATTCAGCATATGTTTCTGAAGACTAGATATTACTATAAAGCACAATTAGGAAAAATATTTCTGATTTACATAAGGTGATTGTGGAAATATTTACACAAGACTTCATTTCATTTTACATTAAAAAATCTCTCTGATGGGCTTTGGCTGTATGGCATAGACTTTCCAAATGTCCAGAAAGTCATACGTATTTCAAATATTTGCCTTTTTATCTAAATATGTGGTTAGCAAAATGAAAGAGAGCTTGTTAACATTTTAGTAAATTTCAGCACAAATTCTCCAGATATAAAAGAATACAGCTTTATATATTAGTACCACTTTTTCTCCCTTAAAGAATGTTTCCAGAAACCATACTTACAGTTGGTGCTGTAAGATATAGGAGATACCAGTCCCACTGAAGTCAATGCAATTTTAGTGATACTTAAGATAATCAAGGCTACGGGACCAAGTAAAAATAGCAATACTTCAGATATTATGGGTAGAGCACATAGCATACTCAATTGCTTCAGAAAAACTTGAAGAGCTGGAAGGGACACTTTCTTAAGGTAGCATGGGGTTTAGTCATGGTTCCTGGGGATTACTGGTGCTAATGGCTGTGGCATTGACTCAAAGGGCATCAGGAAGGATCTTTTAAAAAGCATTTTCCTGATAGCAGACTCAGAAACTTGTCATCCAGTTCTGACATGAGTTAATCTGGTTATGCAACTGAAAGTTTCTTCTCCAATTTATAGAATGAGAGGTTCACAGACAACTCTCAAACTTTTTGCTAACCTATCCATCAAAGCTGAAGAAGCAAAATTTGAGGGAAAACTACTGATTTGGTGATCTAGGAAAAAAAAAAAAAAGCTAGTCCCTCTATATAACTCTGTTGTATTTGCACAATGTTGTGTACACTATGATTACTATAGATATGATACAGAAGTAAAATGACATAGGTAATATATTTCAGTATTTTGCTTCTTCAGATCATATTCTAAGCCACATTAAGGTATTATTGGAATAACAGAATCCAGTAGAGCTGTTTTTGTGGGAAAATAAAAGCCAGATTTAATTAAGATTCTAGAATCATAAAGACATCTTCAATTAACACATTCAAATAAGCTTTCAAAATATCAATGCAAAATACATTGACATATGAAGTAACAATTCTCCATGTTGCTTATTAGCAAACTTATATTGTTCCCGAGTGTTTTTTCCTCTTCTTGAAGGACTTCAGCTACCAGTGTCAGTGATAGAATACTTGCTATTGCCTCCTCACGTCACAAAGGTTCTAAGATTTTATTTTCTTGTCAGTGTTAGAAAAGAGAACTGGCACAGTATATTATAGCCCTCTCAGTATAACCTGTCTTTGGAGACTTAAATGGTAGTCATAGTTTGGCACAAAAATCTGACTAAAAGTTCCTGGTTGTCACTGAAGTCCTTTTAGACTTAAGTAAAGCTGTAACGGTATGGAGAAAAGATGAAGCCAACGTCCTCCTGGGTGACAGTGTCAATGTGGCAGCGACGGTTGTGGGAAATTGTTGGTCATGCTCCCCGCCATAAGAGTGAAAGCATGACAGGCCATGGTGGGATTTTTGTTTAACTGAGAACTTCATAAAGGGATGAAAATATATTATGTTTATATGATTATTATTTATAACTATTGCTGGTGATGGGAGAAATGATTGAAAGTGCCGTTTTGTAGCGTTCCTTGAATGACATGCAAAATAAAGCGATGCATTTGAAAGTGCTTATTTAGTCTTGAGTTGACTAATTATTAATTACATTCTTTCCCTGCCTTGTCAGTGAGGTGCTATTAACTCAAATCTGCTTATCGTAGGAGATCACTCAGCAGTACAGTAGTTTAACACTCTCTTATATGACATTAATTCATGCCAATGCTGTATGCACACAAGGATCCCCTCTTACCGCTCCGCTCTGTAATCAGATCTCTCAGATCATTGGTACCTGTTGGTACATTTGTAGTGCTAGGTGGAGAGAAAGAAATAAATTTTAAGCCAACTTCAACTTTCCCTTCACTGACAAAGTCCTGCTTTTGACCTTGAAACGGGGCATCCTTTGGAGATCCTCATATAAGTAGGAATCCCTGAAATTTTAGCACTATTTCCTAGTTATAAATAATAACAATATTCCTGATGGTTGGCAGATAAAGAGTGTCAGTGTAAAAGGAAATTTCAGTAGGAAGGGGCCTTACTGACTGGAGTACTGCACGGTGCTGTACTTTGTCACTCTTCTCCGGGAGGTGCCAGGGGATACTGTGCCCATTGCCTGGCCAAGGTGACAGTCGGCGCTGAGCATCTGACCTGCGCTGCTCAGGCCCCCCAGATTTGTCCCTCCCAGGCTTGTGCCCCCCAGACTGCTCATCCCAGACCCTGACACTACCCTCTCGGTGACCACCACGTTGTGGGCATTTGATAACTCTGAGGGAATATTTATTAAGCTGCCTGGCATGCCAGAGGCAGGCCTGATAACCCTTTCTGTCACCACCACATTCGATCCATCTACCAAATCGGGAATGCTCAGAGAGGCTGGGAGCCGGGAGTTGGGAGCAATTACTCTTTCTGTGACAATAACATTGGACCCTTCTGTGAGATCAGGGATATCTAGCATGCCACGCAAGTCAGAGGCAGATGCAGGACCAACAACCCTTTCTGTTACAACAACGTTGGATGCACGCAGAGGGTCAACACAAAGAGAGGGGGAGCCAGAGGTGTAGGTCTCAGTCACTGTCATGTTGCCATGGAGCAAAGGATCTGGCATCGGCCTTGGGGGCTGTATGGTTGACCCAGATGTGTAGGTATTTTCAGTAACGACTGTTGTAGTGCCGACTGGGGGAGGAATAGGTGCAGATCCATTGACAATGATGGTTGTTCCAGGTGGTGGGAGGTTTAGATCACTTTCAGGACTGGGAAAGGTGACATTAATGCCTGGCCAAGGTGGGTTGACATCAGGGAATGGTTCAATCTCTTTGCCCAGACAGATCTCCGCCAGAGTCTTAAATTTTGGTCCTAATGTATCCAAATACGTTTCATCTGTATCTTCTCCAATAAAGCTGCAGCAGCCCACAGAACCAACAGGAGTACCAACTCCTTCATGATCATATATTAGTAGGCAGTCATTTGCTGGACGACCTTCATCTTCATCTGCATACACAAATGCTTTCTGTAGTTTGCAAAAACAGAAAAAAAATGTGGAACAGAGTGACTTTTCATCAGGTTTTTAACCATGGAGACTGAAGCATTAGTAAGGATTCCTTAGCCACAATAAGACCCAGCTGACTTGAAAAACAGGACATCAACTGGACTAATTGTACCTTCAACATTTTCATGATCTTGAAATAAGTTTTATTCAAATATTATGGATATTTTATTCTTGTTTCTGCAAACAGTATCTCAAATTTGGTCTGCTATCAGTGGATCTGAGTGTTGGGGTGAAGGGAAAGAGTGAAAGGGACAGAAGAACAAATGTATTCTTCAGGCAGCAATATCCAGACAAAGCAGTAGGAAGAAATGCAAAGCAGGATAGTGAGGGGAGCAGTGGAGAGGCCAGGACAGAGAGGATGGGATGGAGGGTTGGCCACAGTGGGGAAGCCTTGGTGAGCCCAGAGGGGATTCCATTTTTAGCAGGATGGAGATCACAGATTTGTGATGGCCTTGGAGATGGTGTGATGGTCGGTGCAGAGGTACTGTGCAGGAAAGAGGAGAATTTCAAGTGAGTGAAGGGTTGTTTTGGATGAAGCAGGGAAGAATGGAAGGGGAGGGCTGTGAAGGCAGAGTTTGGAGACTGAGATGGTCAGTAGATGAGGTAATCTGTGGGGGCCTACAGCTGGCAAACAGCTAATACGTAATACTCCTAGCCTAGGCAGGGAGATCGCATTCTGGGAGTAGTCTGTGCTCAGGACTTAAGACTACTCTGTCCTCTGCTTCATGGAATCTTGTTTACATTTTGAAATGCATCAATACTTATATATTAATTGATATTTTAGTGATGTATGGAATTACAGTAATTATACCTCACAGTTCATGCTAATTATGAAAATATATTCCATTAATCATGCAAAAAACATAGCATTTTTCTTATCCCATATGTAAAGAATAATTATATGTTGCCAATTACAAAATAGCAAATTTGTGTCACTTGTAATAGGCTCACAGATATAATGCAAAGAAGATCAGGTCATTACCTCAGAGAAATAGTTGTCTAGAAAGGCCATGTTCACCCCTCCTTCTCGATACTCTTTTATTGTTCCTCCAATTGATCCTTTTGCTTCCCCTGTTCCAGAAATTCCTCCAGCTGTTCCATAACCAGTACCAGTGCCATATCCAACTCCTGTAGTTTCTTCAACACCAGAAGCTACTACTCCTCCTCCTCCATATGTGTTTGTATATATGTCTGAAAATAGAAAAATAAAAATTTTCCTTCCTGTGCTCTGTGAAAATTTACATAAATTTGCTAGTATTTTTACAAGTAGTACAATGACATTACTGAGTTTCTAAAAGTATTTTAGGCTAGTTTAAGTTACAAATGCATGCATGTGCCAAACATTGAAACTACAATAAAAATTAAGTGCATATTAGCAGACATCCAATATCTTGATTTTATTCCTGAGTCTAGGGAGTATGAGAATATATGCTTTAGAAAATCAATGGTTTACTTGTGTAATTGGCTGGAAAGATTCCTCTGTCCAGTGTACATGTATGCTGTCATGGGATTTGCATTAGAAAAACAGGTAATGCTTATGGATATTTATGCAAAAGCCATAAATACATATTTATGATCACATCGGGGTTAAAATTGTTTTGCCTTAAACTGTTTTCAAAAAGAAATAGTTTTGTAGCTCTCTTCATATTTTCTAGTCATCAGATGGTTAAGTAGGATTTGGAAGAACAACAGTTGATCCTAATAACCACCAGTGTTCATAATCCAGAATGAAAAGGACCTTTACAATAAATTTTAAAGTCATACTTGCAGGATTTTATCTTCTCCAGATTTTTTTCATATGTGGTAACAAAGAGTGAGTGGTCTTAAATATCAGCATGTAGTGTAGTACTTGCACACTGTAGTCTTGACTATGATTACATTAAGAAACATAGGCTAAATAATATATTTTTTTAATTTAATCTTGCTGGTCTCAGTTTATAGAATTTGAATCAGACACTTTCACTGTAGTAGTAATGAACAGTAGAAATAAAGTAAATCACGTGTAAGTCTTAAACTTTTCAGTTTTCATGGCAGCAGAACTTCCCTGAGAAAGAAGACTCTTAATTTATGTTTATGCCCAAAAATGTTCTTTTTTTTTTATTTTAATTTAAAGATGAGAACATTTTTGAAGAATCAATAGTCATCAGAGAAGTTGTCTTGCAGAGTGACATTTCTTCCTTTCAGAAGCTAGTGAAAATGGATCTGAGTAAGCATCCTTACTTCCTGTTGTGGAGTAAGGAATGGAGAAAAGGAGAAAGTGGCACTGCATATCTTGGCTTATTATCATAGTATCATAGTATCATAGAACAGTTAGGGTTGGAAGGGACCTTAAAGATCATCTAGTTCCAACCCCCCTGCCATGGGCAGGGACATCCCACTAAATCAGGCTGCCCAAGTCCCCATCAAACTTGGCCTTGAACACCTCCAGGGATGGGGCATCCACAACCTCCCTGGGCAACCTGTGCCAGTGCCTCACCGCTCTCATGGTGAAGAAATTTTTCCTAATGTCCATACCAAATCTGCCCCTCGCCAGTTCATACCTGTCCCCCCGGTCCTATCCCCACAAGCCATTACGAATAGCCCCTCTCCAGCTTTCCTGTAGGCCTTTTCCTGTAAGCCCCATGTTCTCTATGGCCATAAAATTCCTGGGGAAACCTTATCTCAGAAACACGAATATACTGTCCTATGTATCCAGCTTTGTGTCTCGGCTTGTGCATAAATGGTCAATAATTAACCAGCTACTTGACAGGTTCTTCCTGTGGGAAGTACCTTCCTGTGGTCCTTCCCTTGTGGGAAGCAGAGACTGGAAACTTGGAAGAACTAAACCTTTCACCATGGAGTTATGAAAGAAAATTTCCTTATTCCGGCCTCAAGACTGATTTCTACTAAAACTGGTGTCTTGAAAAGGCCCTCCATTCACTTGATGGAATGGTAAAGAAAAATTCCGTGAAATTTGAAAGCTTTCACAGGTATTTCAAAATAAATGTAGTTTGCAGAGATTAATTTGCTCAAAGGCTCAAATCTCAGATCCTTTATTCATACCGGAAGTCCTACTAGCATCAGTTTGACAATCTGCACGTGTAAGATTGGAAGGCCTTAGTTACAGCTGAAAAACCAAAGTGCTCGTTGAATCAGTAGACCTGAAGTTCTGAAGGACAGTTTTATGTGACAGTGCATATAAAAAATCTTAGGATCTGCTTACCAGAGGGTTCACCAAAATCACCTCCCGCAGCTGTTGTTGGGGCAAGAATGTGTGAGACATCCTGGAAAACAACAATTTGATTCCTTCAACAATGACTTTGAAATTCCCATTTGAAGACAAAGATTTGTAAATCATGTTAAGGAATTAGCAGTCTATGCTATTAATGATAGCTATTAATAAACATCTCCAATAATAATAAAAAATTCTCCAAGTTTTTCTCGTTTTCAAAGTAGATGCTAATCAGTGAAGATGGTTTATGTTGTCTTGTCCTACTTTGCACTGAGAAAGCTTGCTAGTTATTTTGTTTCAGACGAGGGAATAGTAACGGGACGCTGTTGTGCCACACTAACTGGACACAACTTAAAACAAAAAAACTCCATCTGCAAATGTTAATTAAGAATCACCTTTAATATCTGCCTGGCAATTACTCACAATGCCAGGTTTCTTTTAGAAGATGACACGGTACTACCATCACTTTCATGCTTCTCGTCAAATGCAGTCTTATCTGTAAACATGAGTTACTGTAGGTTTTAGAAACATGGGATGTACTGACCCTGTCTTCAGGCTGTGCACCTTCTATTCCCCATGGATGAATTGCTCCTTCTGTGCACTCAGGTACAGGTTCAAATCCAGCTCCAACTCCACCTGCAGCACCGGGTCCACAGCCACAACAGTCACTCATTGACATCAAAATTGGAATCACTTAACAGGAAAGAAATGGGAAACAGGAATTTAGAATATCTCTTCCTCATAGAAATAGCTGATTTTCCCAGAGGGCAAGTGCTCAAGAACTTTTGAAAATATGTATTTTAAAATATTGCAAACCAAGAAGCCTGCAAGTCTGGCTCTCAGAATCATTGGCTGCTTCTGGAAATGTGTGTATTTGGAAATTCAGAATAGCTACCTTTAGTTAGAGCTGAGCAAAGAGGGAGTGGAGTCAGGCTGTTACTCCAAATATATGCCTATACACCTGGGAACAGACTTTGATCTATCTCAGCTGAATGCATATAAGTTGCATACAGATGAAAATTAAACAAACGGAACCAGTTTTGCTATGTATAGCATTCAGTGATATTCTTGACACATAAGCATACATTAGTCTCTTCAGATATTGTAACTGAAAAGAAATACACATTAATAATAATAAGCTTATGAGAATCAGTGGAGAGATGCTTATCTGGCTATACTGATCCTTGGCTAAAACTCCAGCTGCATTTTTCACATCACATATACATAATGCTTTCTTTGAAAAAACAGTAGAGGCAAACCCTCAACCTCAAGTTTTAACAAACGATTACATAGAGTGAGTCAGATTTCCCAGTGTGCTGTATTGTGCTTAGTTGTTTTAGTTTTTTCAAGAACTTGGTGTTAGAAATTGCAGAATGCTTTAAATGTCAACACTGAAAACATTGCTCATTTTAGAGAGGCTCTCCAATGTTAGTTCTGGCTGTCTTTATCTCCTTAACCTAGATGGCTAAGTTAGTAACCTCATATTACTGCAGGAGTGCAGAGAGACACTTGCCTACACTAAACTAAGCAGAGCATCTAAAACTCCCAGTTTAACATCAAAGTAAGCTAAAGAGAAAAGAGGAAAGGGCTATACAGTGTACAAAGTGCACAACTAAGGGCATGTTTACTCCAGACTACTAACTAGCAAAGGAGATTTCCAAAGGCAGGAAGACAGTCTGTCCTGTAACATCAACCACCTGGGAACTACAAACAATGCAGCTTCAAAATTTTCAGTTTGTTGATTCCCACTAATCAAAGATTAAACACCCAAATGTCCTGTCTCCCATTCTTCTTCAAAAAATCACTTTTCTTTGGTTTTATAGTCAGTATTTCTGCACTGAGAAATTTCAGATGTTCATTGCTTGATGCCCAGACCAAGAAAGACAGATGGTCACATCTGTTTAAGGTTGTCTGATAAGTAATTGCTTACATAAAATCTAACCTGACTTATTCCTGAAACTCATGTTTCTTAAAAAATGCCAAGATGTGAATGAATGATTTGCTGTTTTGATCCTGTTATCACGAATGACACTTGTTTTTAACAGATGTAATGTTTGGCAGCAACAGTGAAAAGGTTCAAAATTCAAGATGATTATATTTATTGTTTTACTTCTAAAATCTGTCTTTAAGTTCAAAGAAGGCTTATTCTTTACATCTTTTCATACCCGTCTTTGAGCTGATACTTGTCCATTTCCTTTGGTAAGGTAATGGAGGTATGAACTGCAATGTGAATGAAGTTGTTAATTGACAGGGACAGCTCTTGCCCAAAACCTTCTGAATCTTCTACTAAACTATTTTACGCTGTCTTATGGTCTGAGAACTGGATAAATCTTTAGGAATAAAGCCTCTAAGTCTTAGGAAGGAAATAGTTATTAGTGAATGAAATATGTATAGAAATATGTGGAGTCTAAAATGTACAGAAATTCCTATAATTTAAAAGAAATTGTTTTCTTTTTCAAATGGCCCATGGGAACCAACAGTTTAACAGCCTATTTTAGAATAATTAGAATAATATATTTCTTAGACAATTAATAAAATCTTCTTAATTTTATACTTACGAACAAATATTAATCCACCAAGAAACATCAGGCCAATGGCAGAACCACTAAGTGTGGTGGCAGATTCGCCCTGCCTGCCAGAAAATCCATTATCATTGTAAGTATCTTCAGTGGCTGCAGTATATCCTTCATAACCTTCGCTGTATCCACCAGTGTAATATTGCCAGTCTGTGTTGCTATCGGTTTCTGCAGGTCTATACTCACCACCACCACCTTGGTCTGTTCCTCCTCCACCTTGCTGGCCTCCACCACCAACACCACCACCACCAGCACTGCCGCCACCGCCAGCACTGCTGCCGCCACCACCAGCACCACCACTGCTGCCACCACTACCACCACCACCAATGATAATTATTCTTGTGGCCCCACTGGTGCAGTAATTACGACTGTCACACTGGCAAGCTTGCACGGGAATTATATGTGGTTTAAGGCAGCGTCGGCCTTGGCTATCTCTTACGCTGACATAGATCCTATACATGTAAAAGTCAATGTTCTGATTCACTAATTCTGCAGAGGAAGCTTTGGAGGGAAAAAAAGGAAAAATATTTAGATTAAGGCATTGACTACAAACACTGTACATTACATCTATAATTTTTATAAGTAATGTTCATAGAACCAAATGAAGACTGTTCCCATTCTAAGGTCTTCAGTTACTTATGCATCTACAGTACTTATTCAAAGCTGAAACTTTGATATTAATCTGTGCTAGGGTTTTTTTTTGGTTTTGAAAACCTGAGCCAGATCAGTCTAGTCACCATGTTTTAACCTGAAAAATATAAAAGGCATAAAAGCACTTTTTTATATCTACTGCTGCTTTTCCTGATTTTTAGTCGTGCATTAGTGAATGTAAAAATCACAAGTTTTATGCGGTTTTTTTCTTCTCACATGAACTTACATGTAGTTTTCAGAAGTTTTTTCAATAGTTTTAAAATATTTAAAGCAAAACATTTACATCTGTTTTGGACAAATAGGAGACGTAAGAGTATTTGTAATTGTGATGTTTACTATTTAATATAGTCTTCCATACATACAGTAAGTTATGTAAATTCTCTCATTTAGTAAGTATGAGATTTGATTAATTCATTAGTTTGTCATGTCCTGTTGAAGGAAACTGAAAAGCTCCACTGAGCACTGGCTAAACCTTTTTCTAAGAAATACAAGTAAATAAATAATAAATTGCAAAAGCTGCAATCTTTATTTTCAGTTTTCACACGCCTCTCATAAAGGTAAATTTTGCCAACTAATAATTTTATACTCTAATAAATAAATGTGAGAGTTTTGTCACATGCTTAGAATTTTGATAATAATATAGAAATAAAAAGGTATCAAATTTCTCCGGACCAGTAGAGATGCTCATCATAACATACACTTAAGTAAGGTACAGTTTTGCTGCTCTATTTTTATCAGTATATTTTTTATTTCCTTTAAAAGATGGTATCTAGATAAAGCATAGATAATGATTCTGATTCTAGTTCTAATATGCAACTTCTTGGATTCATATTTACATAAAAGGACATTTAAGTGAGATTAGAATAGATATTAATACTAAATTTTTTGTTATTAAAAGGTTAACCTATCTGTTAAATAAGAGTTTATTACTATGGTCTATTCTCTTATAAAATGTAGGTTAATTTACCATTTATTGATCTGATAATCCATGTAGTTTGTGGTTCACCATGTATGCTGAATGTGAAGGGAAGACCATATGAATCACCACCTGCATTCTTTGCTGTGATAATCACTGATGGAGAATGCATACATACTTTCCTTAATTCAGTATTAATAGTTGGGCAATTGTCATTGATGTCTCTTATTGAAAGCAAAATGGTGCCAGTAGCAGTATATCGAGGAACCCCTGTAAAAAGAAGATATTTATAAACAATACAGTTCAGGTGGGAAAACTAGAAGCAGGAGAAAACGTTGAGGAAAAAAGAGATTTTGTTTCAGGAAATTTAATCTCTTCTTACCTCTGGTGATAGCCAGAACCTCTGCTTTGTACTGCCCATTGGTTACATAGACTGATTCCCAGTCAACAACTTTGCTCAGTGTGATTTCACCAGTGTTTTGATTGATTCTGAACCAGGCACCTGGATCGCGTCCTATACTATATCTGTATTTGGTGAAGTAAAAACACTCAGCTTAATGCTATGAATATATGTATTACATATTCAGTTTGCAAATAGTATTTGTGACTTTTGAATATTTTTCTCTAGACTGTGCTGTGTTCTGTTGTATTTCATCTGTTCAAGCAAAAATCCTTTAGACTTCAAAAGAAGTAGACTAGAAAACTAATTAGGAATAAAGTAATTGCATAGAAGTCCTTTATATTTTAAAAGTGGTATCATAGTCTAAGTTATTGCTATTATTCTATTGCTTACCTGTTCCCATTTTTTAGGTTTATTAAGATACCTGTTTCTCATCTCACTGAAATCTCAATTAAAATAATTATTCCATCTAGAGAATTAAGCAGATCAGAGCTTACACAACGTTTGATGCAGTGATGCCAGTGTCCTCATCGATGGCTGTGTATGTTCCCAGAACATAATTCGCCCTTGTGCTTTCTGATACATAAAACACATTTGTAGATGGATGAAATCTTGGTGGTTCAATCATATTTGTTACTTCTATAGTGAGAGGTGTTCCAGACATTTTGTAGTCATTCACAACAGAGTGGTGGAAGGCAGCTACGTTCCTGACACCAATCATCAGTGAGTGACTTTGGAGATGTTCATAATTCAGTTCCTAAAAGATAAATCACAGAGAACTAGATAATAAATAAAAGTTCCTTTAGTTTTATTTAAGAGTTGCCTATTTTAAATAGCTGATTGACAGTGTTTTTAACTAACGTAATTTTGTTAAGAATTAATTAAAAATATTTTAAGATGATTATTTCAACAGTTGAATCACAGTATTTGTCCATACCTTAATTACTCTAAGGATTCCTTGATTCGTGGCTCTATCTGTAACAATTTCAAAGCAGTTATCTTCATTACCGGATATAAAGAAAAACTCTGCTAACCAATTGTCTGTAAACTCTTCATCAGCATCCAGAGCTTGTATTCGTAACAGATCTGAACTGAGTGAATTTTCTGAAATGCTTGCTGAAAACTGGAATGACAGATGAATACCCATTAGTAAACACTAAAATATATAATATGAGGAAAACACAGTTGACTGCAGAGATCCTTTCAAAGGATTCCCTGTCCACAGTCCATGCCAATTTAATAAAAATGGTGTGTAAATTGTGATTATAGTTGCAGATCTGAAGAGCTGTATCACCTCAAGTATTTGCAGACGCCATTCAGAGGAAGTGGATTTGTGCTTTCAATAGCAAAAGATCACACAAAGATTGGGTTAATTATATAGTCCGGCTGTATTGCATGGACCTGGGCACCTGAATGACTGGATTTTTCTGAATACAGAGAGAAGAGTCTCAGGATTTAGTTCTTTGAATGCAAAAATAATCTATGTGTGTGTTATCAGGTTTGGTGTGCAAATGACAGACTGGATTTTGAGGACGCTTCAAGGAAACAATCCTGTTAATCCCATGGGGCATTCAACTGTGAAAGCACTCTATGGGTTAGTAAGGGCTCTATTATCAACCAGGCTTTTGAACAAGGTTTAAAAAACAGTTATGTTTCTTTTGGTATTGAAAACTTACAGAACTTTGAGCAAGAGTTGGGAAGTTGTCATTGACATCAATGACTTTAATGTTGCAGCTACAAAGGGATGATATTCCATCTGCAGCTCCATCCCGATCTGATGCCTTCACAACGAGAGTGTAGCTACTATGTTGCTGTCACAGAAAGAGAAATGAATGTGTTAGAAGGACCACCTGCACATCTTAAATGTTATAAGTATTTATGTGTTTCCACTGTTTCTTAATGCAGGAATTAGCCTTAGACAATTTATTGTAACATTCAGAAAAAAAACATTTCTCCCTTATTTTTTGCAACGCCCCCACCATCTTTCTCTTTTTTCCTAGTCCCCCAGGTCCCCCCACTCTCATAACCCATATATACCGTAACATGTAATTTGACTTCAGAAAGGGAAATATTACCTCTCTGTCAAGATAATTTGCAAGATGAAGTTCTCCAGTATATTTATTCATAATGAACATGGGTGGACCTGGAGGGTCTTGACTTTCTATCTTAAAGGCAATTTTAGAATTCAAGTGATTAGGTTCATCTGCATCTGTTGCAATTATTTTCATCACCAGTGTGTCTAGAATTAAAAAGTAATAATTAAAAAAACAAATCAGAAAATCTGTTTTGTTCCTGCAAGCAACTCATTGAGACAATGTTAAATCTTGGTCTATATGATAGACTGCTATCTATTCATTGATGTTTACAAAGAAAATGGAAAATAATATTGTAGTTATGATTCTGAATGTATATTAAGGACTTTAAAATGTATTAAAAAGTAAGGTCAAGTGGGATAATGCAGATTTTTACTGAACTTCTTTAAGTCACCATAGAGACTACATAAAAACAGTAAGTACTGAGCTTGTAGATCTTAATGTAAGAAATTTCTATGGTTTAAAAAGAGATTTTCTAGAAAGTAGAAAATGAGGATTGTCTCAGTGCTGTTTGCATTTCTAATGTTGATTGCTGTAATTTTGGTAAAAAGAACCATTTTAGTGGTTTAAATAAGGGTTTATTTAGTAATATTCTACTGCAACTGCAGTACTCAGACTACAAATACAAGTATTTGGAATAGAAAAAATGGGAGAAACATATTTTACATACCCTCAAAGGAAATAAGTGTAGGTGTAATGTTAATTTTTTTAATGAGAAAGAATGAATTGATTTATTTTAAATTTTCACATCTTAAAAAAATTGCATGATACTATAACATTCAGCATTCATGTGTAGGAGGAAAGGGAGAAGGAATTACCACCACTTAATTTTAAGCTCGGGCCCTGGCTTGAATGGCATTTGGAGAAGCATCTGCCACTCCTTCCTATGCGACACTGGCCAATATATATCATTGCCTAAGAAAAAGTAGAATGAGCACACTAGGTTTACGTTAGCTGTGTTCCGGGAGCTTTATTAACTATACTATAATAGTTACAATATGGTTACTTACTGTCCATACTGCTTTCTTCAATAGATCCTGTAAATACAGTTTGTGCAAATATGGGAGGGTTATCATTTATATCCAGAACTCTGACTCGAAGTTCAAGAGGTGTTTCCAGATCTGCCCCCGTCACTGAGTGTTTAGCAAAGCAACGTATCTAGATGAAGAGATTTACTTGTTTTAAAACTAAAAGTGAAGCAAGCAAAGTAGCAATCTGAAACAAATGAATTTGTCTCCTTCTGTTATTCCTGCCCCACCCTGGATCCATCATTATAAAAGTAAAAAAGAAAGGGGAGTACTTACAACAAATACTGGAGTTACTTCCCTATCCACTATTGATGTTATATTGATTTCTCCTGTTTTTGGGTTAACAACAAATATTCCATAGGGAGGACTATCAATTCCAACTCCAGAGATGCTGTATGTAATTGGATTGTTTTCTTCACAATCTGATCGGATCTACAATAATAGATAACAAAAATTTATGCCAGTTTACTGAGGACACATGCAGGACTTTTTTTCCTGTAATTAGTTCCTGTGAAAAAAATCTAATTTCACCTTCTCAACCTCATATCACAACGTTCAATTGACAGAACAAGTTGAAGGCTTTTCTACAAAATGGTGAACCTACAGATCCATCTCCCCTCAGGAGCTGGACAGGTTTTCTATTTCTCTTAAATCTGGCAGGGAAGTGGAGAGAGAAATTTCCAAAACTATCATGCTGTGGCTGGACCTCACTAAGGGAGGAAGACGTCTTTGCTCTCTTTCCCACAGAAGTCACCGACTACCCTTAGGCTTTGGATTAGGTGTTTTTCAGGGTGAGAGAGAAAATAAAAAATATTGTGATCTAGTACACAGATACCGCACATGAAGAGATTATGGTTAGACCTGTCTAGGAAGTCAACTGATGGCAATGTTCTAGAAAGCCTTTGGTCACTCCTTAGCAGCCATGTGGGTTCACCTTATGAAACTGTCTCAGCAGAGCTGGAAATGTTGCATTGTCTTTCTTTTATTCTACATTGCTTGCTTTCACTGCTCTAAGCAAATAAACTTTTAAATCTCTCTGCTTTTATCAGCCTGTCTTTTGAAAAACTTCCTTGTGAACACTTTTGTTTTTCTTTCTACTTACTCTGGCAATTGGATTCCTCTTAGAATTATCTTCTCCTTCTCTGCAAGCTGCAGCAAATTTGATCCATTCACGTTTTTGTCTTCTGAAGGTTTTCCATCTTACCATTCCATTTTCATCCCATTCTTTTACCTTTGACAGAAAGTTCCAGTATCATACAACCAGTAACTTCAATCCACTTTAAATTAATACAGACATTTAGGATTTTAAACAATAAGGAGAAAAGTTGCTTGTTTTATATGTCTGCAAGTCCTAAACTCTAAGACTGTACATATTTACTTTAAAATTATTTGGGTTCAGGAGAACTTCTCTTGGGAGGGTGAGCAGTTATTATCTGTGACTGCTTAGTATTTAAATGTAATTTCAAACTTCAAGTACAGAAATGCCTCAGTTCAGTGTTTTCCATTTCATTTTTGCAACAGTTACATTCCATTTGATCAGAAAATTGGTTTCTAAAGAAACATATATTACCTCTACATGAAATCCTGTGCTGAAATCCAAGAATACCTGCAAGAACAAGAAGATTGGCATATCAAAATGCAGATAAGTATGAAAAACCTAACTGCCTTACATTGCTGTATTGCAGGACTGGAGCAGTACTTTTTCTCAAGTCTATTGCAATAGCCTATCTCAGACATAGCTATGGGATTTCCACAAATGACTTTGTGTAATTAATTTTTTTCTATATCCACCACTTGAATTTTTTTGACAGTTAACACCTTCAAAATTAATGCTGTCTTTCAAGGTAGGACTTTGAGTTTTAATGGATGTGTCATAATAAATTTGAAGTCATACCTACATCAAAATATAGCTTTGACACAGAATTTTAAGTTGGAAAACCTCAGCTGGAATAAGAAGTATTTGCAAGTGTTGTTATTAAAAAGTATGTCTAGAAAACCAGAAAAGGAGCATATATTTATTCTAAAGAATGTATTCCTTATTTTTTTTCTTATTTAAAAAATCTGCAGTAAACCTGGAGAACTTCACTAAGTAGTTTAACCACAAAGAATGAAAATACTTTCTTGAAACTTCCCACTGAGACTGAAAAGATTCAACATAAGATGGAAGGCCAAGTCATCAGAGAGATTTCTCTGGAGTGCAGTGGGTTTTGATGTCTAAATATGAAACCAAAGTTTTGAATAAATAAAGGTGGCAGGATCAGATGGAATATGTAATTACTTTAAAATTAAAATTGAAATAATAGAGAATCATTAATTTATTGATTAGCGCAATTTAAAAGTAGGCACAGTTTAACTAACCTCGTTCCTAAATAAGGTGTGAAAATGAAGTTCACTTGGTGAATTTACCTCTCCAGAGCATCTTTTTTGGGTTTAGGACCTACCTCTGCTCTCTGCAGACAACAAAGGGTGAAGAACCATAGGATTTGCAGGACTGAATGCTTGCTTCATTCATAATTGGGATAAATAAATACCCAGGTGACTCAAGTTATCGATTTTCCATTTTCCTTCTCATTTCCCAGTACTGTTCAATAGTTGGTTTTTTTTGGTTTTTTTTTTGATCTGACATGTTTTATCTGGTGGTTAGACAAACTCTTTCTCTGTGGTATCTTTGCCTTGTGGGACTTGCTTCACTTCAAATTTATTGCATTGTTCTGTCAAGGCTGGAAAATTGGCAGATTTTTTTCCACTTCATGTTAAAACAACCTCTTATGTGCAGTAGAGTAATGGAGAGCAGCTTCATCCTCCTTCCTCTGCCTTCCTTCTTTTCCCCATTTACCTATGAGCTGTAAGAGGTCTGCCATCCGTCATTTACAAAGCAACGTCTCCAATAATTTGATCTTGCCCAAAACATTCCCTGTGACCTCGGCACATGATGGCTGCCCTAATGTGCTTCTGAATGAGGGAATTTAGACTCTGGTTTTGCCCGTTTGGAGGGCATAGACCTTGAAATTTATTGACTATTCATGGAGTAAAGATCTTTTTTCCTTGCTTCTTTGAAGAAGCTATTGACATAAATGGTTAAGAAAAGTACTCTGCAGGAAAATATTACAATATATTAATGCTGTGCTGAAAGCATCAATACATTTTTTAATTTCAGTTTATATCTTGGTGACTATTTCAATCTTCAGCTGCTGAATGGGGTTCAAATTCATGTGCAGTCATTACTCATCTTAAAGAAGGGACAATATCAGACTGCATTTAAACTGCACAGTTGTTTCACCCCAGTGGGTGTTCAGACTGGTCCTTTTATAATCCCCCTTGAAGCGTGGAGAAACGTGGGAGAGAGTGGAAGTGGCAGATTACACCCTCACCAGAGAAGCTGAGTGAAAAAGTCCACCAGAAATAGCACCAATTCAACATCTCTTTATCTGTTGAGTGGAGAGCAGAGCCTCCTTTGGTGGATACAATGAAATACCCTCTGCCCTTAGGCGTGCAAACAATTGCCTTGATCCAGCAAAGAATGGTCATACACCTCTAAGGGCAGCATTAGTGAATCTTGTCAACTGTCTGCATCCTGTGGCCTATTCTGTTATTTAACAGCGGAACTATCTCACATCCAGCCCCATCAATCGCGTGCTTGGCAGGCCTAACTGGAAAACTGTGTTGAGTATCTCTGAAATGTGAATTGTACCTGCAAATAATTCTGTTCTTTAAGGATGTGAATATTCATAAAATACTTGCTTTCGGCCCATAGGGAGTTTTATTTTCAAGCAGTGAAAAATACATATTTTACATTGTAGTTTCATCTTTTGTTTTTCAGTGCCAGAAATGAGAATGCCAAGAATTTGTCCATCAGTAAAACTGGGGATTGTAAATTTAGGCCCCGTATTGCCACACTTGTCCTGTGCTGACTAAGGAAAATCCCATTCTGCTGTGTGTTGCTAATGGAAGGTCTTGAAAAATGTTTTTTCATTTTGAATCCAAAGTCCTTAGTACAGTTTGTGATTCTAATTGAAAAGACTGATCTGATGAACTTGATGCCTCCATTTGGTATGTCTCTCTCAGTCACTGCTGTGTTATAGGAAGGAGGGCAGGCAGACACCAGACAAAGTTGCCTAGTTCACCAGCTAAACCTCAACACTTCTCAAGTTACATCTATCCAACTTTATCCAGGGCTGAATGTTCTTCTGCCTCCTCAATTAACGTTTTCCAGACCTTAACTATTATCAGCAGTTAGAAGGCTGTTTCCACGCCAGCTGTCTATTTCTAAAATCTCTGCAATGCAATCGCTTTTTTTCTAGTGCTGTTTCCAGGAGAGAAGTACTGTCTCCTAGCAGTTAACTGCAGTATAGTTCTAGGTAGTGAATAAACTTACCTTCTAAATTAGTAACTGAGTATCTACATCGAGCACTTTCCATAAGCCAGTGATTAGTGATAGTTAAAGTAACAGAAGCCACTGAAACTTGTGGGATGAATCCAATAGACCTTGGAGTAGGCAAGCTGATCAGAATGATATCAAGATTTGCTGTCCGTGAAAAAATGGAAACTGCAGAGAAGCTAGAGGCTCATTGCACAAGTTGTTTCTGGTTTAGGTTGGGAGAGGTGCGGGTTGGAATCGTGTTGATGGTGATGGTCATTCACACAGTGGCCTGTCTGAAAGCTTGTCTTTTATTGTAATGATCGAGCCTGAAAACTGATGTGTTAGAATCATGCTGGAGTTATATTAGATTTACTCTGATGTTACTGGGAATAGAATTAGGCCCATAGGATGTATATTGTTCTTTGCACCTTCAAAGCAATTTACAAACAAGAATTAACTAATCATTAATTGACTGCCAAGCAATATTATATGTAATTATGGAATCCTCCCTTCTCCACCTACTCAAATCTAAATGACTGAACACGCCTTTAACTTCTTCCCAGCATTATTCATATTGGATATGCTTCTCTCTCTTTGAAGTCAATGGTGCTATTGTTATTGGCCTGGATGGGAGGAGTGCTGAGAACTCACACATATTATATTAGTCATCAGGGTGCCATAGTAGCTCTGGTTGTGTCAGCATTCTGGGACTTTTACACCTTTCTTACTCAGACAAAGCTCTGAGTAGTAAAGGGCTGAAATAACGAGCACTTTCTTTTATTCATTCTGCATCTCTTTAAAAAATAATAAATCAATGCACATGAAATAATGAGTTCAAACATAAGACAAAGTGTCATACTTCAAAAAGAAACCATTTGATCACTTTTAAATCTAAATACAAATGTTTTTTTCTATACTTTTTTTTCCGTAGGTCACTAATGAACTTGCTTCTTCCAGTTTAAAGGGCAAGTTTTCCAGAATTATTTTTCTGACATTTTGTTTTCCAATTCTGCACAATTCAGGTGTTTCTGTTGCTTCCTGTGTTAGCAACCGACATCAATATTTCGTATTGCACTCAGGATGGAGAATATATTGCTATTTTAGCATAAGGATGACAATGCTTATGTGAGTCAAAAGAATATATTCCAAAGTTTTATTTATTTTAAAATACCTTTATTCAAAGAACTGACCGCTATGGGAGAATATCCACTGAGAATGTTTCTGTGCTGCTGATCTAAGTAACACAGGACAAGTCATACAAAAATAAAGAATTTCCATACAATAACTGAGCTTAACTATTAGCAAAATGAAGGGAAAATGAATGGTAATACAGGGTGAAAGCCATTATAATTTTCAAATTAGTTTTGCTAAATCTCCTCAATACACCTCCTCAATAAAAACTGAATTCTAATGTGGTTTAGAGTGCTCTAGCTGCAAATACATGTTTTCTTAGGGGCCATTTTTGCTTAGGAATGAAAGAACAAATCTTAGGTGATAATTTGTGGATGTTTATTTTCTATTTCTACAATGAAATTCTTCGGCAGAAGAGCCTGCCAGTTCCTGATGACAGCCTGGTAGATGTTTTGTTTGCATATGCATGGAGAGGATTTGGCCCCTTAATATTTTTACATGCAACCAAGTTATGAGTAGGAGATGTTACCACAGCTTAACAACTGGGGAAAAAAAAAAAAAGCAGCATAGATAACACATGGGAAAATGTGGCCAGACAAAAGTGCATATAAGAGATGCGGTGAATTTTAAATTATAAGCTGTCACATGATAGCTGGCAGGAGAAGAGTCATACCTGATCAAACAGGTTATTTCCATAAAATGTGTCTGTGCATGCATCACAAACAGAACTCCCTTACTCATGAGAATAATGTCTTTGAAGCCACGTGAGCAAGGATTGCAGAATCAGTCCCACCAATGGTGAAATACATGTAGAAATTATTAGTTTCAGGGCTGGTAAGTTTTCTTTTTTTGAAAGCGTAATATTGTACTAAAATATCTATAACTCCAGAACGATTTTATTTAATACAACTTATTATAAATATGTGAAACAGACATACAATTCAGATGGGTGATTTTCATGAAAGATTAATCAAGACAAAACCCAAGACAGTTTCTCAGAATACACTAACACTGTATTTCTTATTTATTTAATTCCTACACTTTGCCTGTCAACTTTCTGTAAGGTGCTGAAAGATACTATTAAGCTGTACAGGTCACCATGATCACTGCTGTCAGAAGAATGCACAATAGGATTGTTTCCTCTATGCAGTAAAATTTCAAATATTTGATAGTCATCAAAACATAATGCTAGTTTTCAAAATTGCTCCTTTTTCCTGACCCAATGCATATCCTTCATCAGCCACAATTGTAACAATAATATACTGAAAGAATAGAAATTGTCTCAGAGTTGCTGGGAGAAGATAAAGCAGTAAAATCTCTTTTGTGTGGACAGATCTTTGATATAGTGTAGTAAGCTTTCTTTTGAAATTCGACACATCAGGAGTATGCATCACCAGGTAACTGAGTAAAACAAATAGTCACCAATGCTCCATGGAAATCCAGAAGTATTAGTGTGATGTGCAATATGCCAATCTCAGAGACCTCTGTGCTGGATTAAACAAGCAGAAACTCATCTGAACTGTAACTTGCTTTTGCCAACTTTTGTTGTTGTTTGCCTGGCAGCTACCCTCTGTTGGTTAGTTCCACTTTACTGACTGCAGAGCTGTCAACTAAAATGAATGGATTATCTTTTCAGAGTAAATTGTAGGATTTCATGTTCTACAATAATGTTTTTTTCCCTGATTATAACATTTCTAGAAGGGTCGGTAACAAGTTTAAAACATTTACACTTAATAATCAATTGTTGAAAAAGAAAGCAAAGGAAGCATAATTAAAATAGAAATCATACTCTTTTCAGTCTTCAGAGCCTTAAACCTCTACCTAATTTCAGAAGAGCAGCACAGATGAGTAAAAATAATACGTGCAAAAATCAGATTGCAGGAGTTGAAGGGTGTCAACTTAACTATAGCCACAACTTTATTTTAAGAGTGAGAAAAACAAACCTAAGAGCGACACTTTCATCAAACATTCACTTGCTCTGCACATGGCGGCTCAGACACTTATGCACCACAAGACAGGAATTCTTCATAACATTAAATAATAGGCCAAATCTTGTTTTTTACCCAGCTAAGATCTCCACTAAATTGAATGCTTTTCTTTTTCCTGGCATATACTAGTAAGATTTTGTCAGCTCTGAAGCGCTCTTACGAATCAGTTTAGGAGAGATTTGCTCTTCATGTTCCCTCAACCGGTAAAACCAAAAAGACACAGAACCAAATAATATCCAGTCAGGTTACTAAGATTTTACAGTGCTCAGATTTTTATTAATCTGTAACCCCTTAAATAGTAGCCATAGACAGTGTTCACCTGAAAAGTCATGCATTAAACATAGAAAGTCACATATTGAACATCAACAGACCGCATAAAGTCACAATCAAAAGATACATTTGTCAGTGTTTAATGAAAAAGTAAATAATTTTGAAAGGATATTCAGAAGTGCAGTTTAAAATAAGCACAGCTTTATTTTTTAGGCTAAATTGCACCAGATTTTTTCTGTGTGGTGTTTTCGCTGTAAAATGTAATGGTCTGCTGAGAAAGACTCAACTCGTATAATCAAAGAGTTTACAAATATAGTTTTAAAATCTGACTTACCAATAAAAGGAACAGAAAAAGAGCCGTTCGGTGAGGGAGCCAATCCATGGCATCTGACTTCTTGGATACAAGTCCAAGTGAGTTGTGGATACAAGCCTGTTCCTTTTCCCCTCCCCCCCCAGCTCTAGTGTTCATTTAAAAAGACACTCAGTAGATGTCCTTATACCCAGCCCTTCAAGGTGTCTCTGCCTCCCTCTGAGGGAAGCACTGAAGATGCTGTATAACACAGTGTCTTTCCCCACCCCAAAATCCTGGGCTGGTCTCACCTGAAATGCTTGACAACATCATTATTGCTTGCAGGTAAAAGCTAAGAGACACACCTTAATTCTTATTGCACTGAAACCCTTTGTTGGATACGAAAGGGTACATTTTAAAAACAGAAGGTAAGCTTCGCTGAGAAGATACCAAGTGATTTATAAATTACTCACAACATAAGGAATCATTAAAATGGTAACTTATCATTGCTTTGAATACAATTACCAGTTTTCTCCTTGCACCAAGTGTAACAGAAGAACTTAATGAATAGTACTGTAGAGAATATGGACTTTAATAAATTATTAGTTTGAATAAAATCTAAGTCCATTTGTTTACTTCTAGGTGTGATGAAGTCAGTTCCATGCACGTTCACAGAAGTGCAGCATTCAGAGCAGAATGGGTTGTAATTGAAAAGATAACATTAATTCTGGGGGAAAAAAACAGTGTTTTGTTCATTAGTCTACAGGAATATCTGAAGCAGAAGAAGGAGACTTTCTGCTTTCACCAGCTGCAAATCCTCTTCGTGCCATACTTTTCCTTTCCTATGGGTTGTGCTCTCCCGGACACGGTGGAGAGGGAGATGTACATGTGCCCCGTGCAGGAGAAACCTGAGAGCTGCTCAGAGCAATAGCAGAGGAGGATGTGCTGCACAGCTGACTTCTGGCCTCATGTTGAATGGCACAGGCACAAATACGTGAGGGAGGGAGAAATCAAAGAGAATTCCTCACTCTGCTCAGCAATAGGTCCCTCTGTTCTGCAGCAGAGGCATTGTTAAGTTCCTCCTTGTGTCCTTGGGACACTAAAACTGCCCCGTAATGAACAACTGAACCTGTGAGGAGGGTGCATGCTTCATCCCTGAATGTGCGGTACATTTTGTGTGCTCCTGAGCCTGACAAGCCCACCACTGTGCTGGGCATCTCCCAAGAATGAACTCAAGATGGGAAAAGGCAGCTCAGCACCTCTGGGGTTACTCAGCATCTCCTGGGATGAGACCTCATGCTCCTGCTGGGTAAGCAGCTTCACAACATGCTGTGCCTACACGTGGCTTAGCACGAGCTGCCTTGCAGCTGGCTAGAACTGCCAAAGCCAGTAGTGCACGTCCCTGCTGTCACTTAGCTTTTGGTACTGAGCTCTACATGTCCAGCAAACTGGGAGTGAGGCAAACTGGGACAGGAAATGTTAAAAGGATCACATGTAGAGCTTTGGTTTTTTTGCAAAAATTTCAACAATATGGAATTTTCTTTTGGATTATGTAAAAATAAAAAGGTATTTTTTGTTTATGTATGCTTCATATATGTTATTCTTTTATGAACAAATGTATCTGATTTAAGACCTTTTGCTTAATCAAATATTCCAAAAGATGCAAATTTAAAAACATCTTTCCTTCTAAATTGTTCAAATGTTTTATTTGGAGGGTTAATTTTCTTATTTTGAGGAATATTCGGTGTTATGTTTTAAATGTTTTTTAATGTTTCATACAATGCTGATATCATTATTAGTGCAGTAACACTTGAAATATCCATACTACTAATGCAATAACCAGAGGTTGAGGTGGGATAGTATTATGGCATTTCAGAGTTAGTTCTGCAATCTCTGTGAAATGGAAATAGACTATTTGCCTAGAATAACGGCAAAAACAATTTCAGAATTAATGGTTCTCAAACTTCTCTACAGACCTTCAGAGTTGGGTTGGTAGACTGTTCTTGGACTATCTTTGAAAGAAGATTGATAAAACTTATTTTATTTAGATTACAGAGTAGTCACTGCATGTCAAAGATATGTAGGAATCTTGATGGAACCAAGAAAGGCTGAACATGTGTGTCATTCAAAACTGCTCCTAGCAGTTCTGAATTTCCATTTTGACCAATGGATAGAAGACATTATGTAAAATATGCATAGTCTTTTACAGATCAAATTATCTCCTTTTTGTTGTGTCATTTTTTTTTCTTATGACAGAAGATAATTTGATCTACAAAAGATGATAAAATGCCTCAAACAACAATATTAGTCGCTACAAAAGTGAAAACAAAACTCCCAGCTGTTACATGCCTCGTTATGAAGAAGAGTGCACATGGACTCATCAGAAAAGATAAATAAGAAAAATCATTCAGTGGGAAATCTGTCATGTAATTTCAAATGGGATTTTGAAACAAATGTTTAAACTTTCAAAAATATGATTTGAAGAATAATTGATAAAAAAATGGTTTAGTCTAAACAAAAATGTCAAAAATGTACAGTAGTTTGATCTAATTTGAACAGGAAATCCCAAGCCACTGATCATTGCCCTTTAGGAATACTGGAGTTAATAAGACAGAATTAGCGGCATCTACCTAACGCTCATTTTATGCTCTCAGAGCTTTTCCCTCCTTTACACTTTGTATGAAGATTATTGTGTTTTTTCTCTTACCCCATTAGCACCTTGCAGAGCAGCAGAGGAAAGGATCTTGGTTCATTGTGTAAACAGAGTTGTATAATTCAAAACATAATGGGACTATAATGCAATTAATTAAAATTCCACTTTTCTTCTAATGGAAAGATTTTGAAATGTGTTTTAATGTCTAAAAGTCCAGTCACTTATTGATATTTCAAAGCCAGCTAAGAGCCCAGTTCCTGGTGACTCCCATTTGCGTTAGGGAACTGACATGTTTGAGTGCTTTAGAAATCATGCTTTTCCTACTGTAGTGGTCTCACTATTTTTAAAACACAAAAGTTTATTTTTTTCCTAGAATCTGTAAGATGTCCAGTGAGAAGGAGATGCACAGCAAAGTTAGTAGAATAAGAAAGATACATAAAAAAGCAGTAATTGCAATAATACAGTGCTGTTCTGTGTGCTTAATTTCAATAGAAACTTTCTTAATGTTTTGACAGCTAAGTTCAACTTCTGTGTCCCATCTAGATGGCAAAACATGATAATTTTTTTCACTTAATAAAGTTTCTGACAATACTGTGATTGTTAATTGTGTCTCTAAATTATTGCTCTTCATTGAACAAAACTGACCAACATATTAAGTGTCATTTGCGAAATACATGAAAATGGAACTGATATGATCTGAAGTTACCCATAAGCCTGTTCTCATGATGAATGAGTTGGAGAATCAGAATCATCCTACAGTGTGAAATGACTACAAAAGGAAAGGCTATATGATTTTTTTGGCTTGTTTGTGTCACAAGTGAAGGAAGAAGTAGTCACTGATGATGAAGAGATAACTGAATTACAGATGAGAAATTCCAACTGGCCTAAATCCATATCCAGCACTTCCTTCAGTGTGAGGGCTGGTGAAAAGCCTCACTCAAAGAGAGCTAATCTCCAGCTCCCAAGTCCCCCTCCCTTCAGGATGAGTTATGAGGTTACCAAGTGGGAATGCTAAAGAAATCAGGGAAGTGGTGTCAGATTGAGTATCTCAGTCAGATGTATGCTGTAGCTATTTTCATACATGACTAACATTAAAGTTCCAGTAGGCTGAAGCACACGATCTTAACTCAAGAGTTGTTCTATAAGGGGAAAACACGTGAAAGAAAATAAATGTGCCTTTAAAGGTAAGCATAGTACAGTCTGGGATCATAAACCCAGAACTGAATCATGACAAATTTATCATGATTTTATTAGACTCTTACAGAGCAGGCTAATGGGCATGTCTTAATTGAATTTTTAAATTAAAAGCTTTATCACTTAATTTATTCCGTTTAGTTCTTCAGTTTCATAATACCAATCACATCTTGTAAAGTTTTTCTTTTTTATTAATATTTATTTTTCAGTTTAACTTTTTTTTCTGTCTTTTGATTCACTTCGGTCTGTTTTTTAAGGGCATTTTCATTCTGGTGGTTTTTTTTTTTTGTTTGGATTTTCACAAATTTTATGTTAATTAGTTTCCAAGTTTTTCTTAACTAAGCATATGTATTTATACCATTTTATATTACCCGCAACTGTAAAGAACATGCATATAATCACATGTATGAGAGGCTTCATATAATTTTCAGATTTCCTAAACACCTTAGAGCCTGCATTTTTTAAAGATATCAAACATCCAGAGCAGATGATGGCAGAGAGGAAGAGCTGTGGGTGTCAAGCCAGGGGCAGAGGATGGGTAGCACAGTCCCTTTGAGCTGTAGAAAGGGCTTGGATCTACATGAGATAACAGTGAACAAACCTCCTAATACTGTAGTCTCAGACTTAGCCTTGAGTGAAAGTCTCCTGTGTGTGAAG
The DNA here is from genome assembly GCF_017976375.1 of Cuculus canorus. Classification (NCBI taxonomy): domain Eukaryota; kingdom Metazoa; phylum Chordata; class Aves; order Cuculiformes; family Cuculidae; genus Cuculus; species Cuculus canorus. The sequence goes on from NC_071402.1 coordinate 46,780,629, forward strand.
AAGTGAAAAAAATCAACCAATAAATTATTTAAACTTTCGGCTGTAGCCTTATCATTTTGATTAAAGGAAGCATATTTCCCCAGAACTTACCTAAGGATCTGACATTCCTAAGTTTGGGTATGTTTTGATATGTTTTGGGAATGTCATTTAAATATCATCAGGATCGCTGTTGTTACTCATAAAATTTTTAAGGACTACCTATTATTTCAGACAGCTAAGTGTCCCTTTCGATCCAAAAGAAGTTATTTCTAACAAAAAGATTTTTAGCATGGGTAATATCTCTTGTTATCAGCCTCATTAACAACATTGCACATTATGTTATCAACCCACCTGTCTGGAATAAGAAATTGAATGCTAAAATTTGATTTAGGCAAGGTCATGCCAAAGGCAATTTTTTATCCTCCTCAGAGCAAAGATTTTTGCAGCCTATCCATTTCAACTTACTTATTTTTAGTAACTCTTGGTAATAATAATCATCATGATAACACTGTCATTTCCGAGTTGCTGAAGATGTGTGTAGCAAACCTAGGAGCATAATCAGGAAGACAGTCTTGAAGCAAAACTAGGAAAATTAAACATGATGCAAGGAGCAGAAGGCAAGGAATAAAAATAAGGTGTGTGGCTATTAGAATGATTAGAGCAATGCCATCATGAGATATTTCTGGACAAGTTGTCTTACTGTTGGATGAACAAGTTCAGAGCGCTCTGGGTAAGTACTGACTCAAGGACAGAGCTCAAACTGTTGTAGTGAATGCGGCTACATCTGCCTGTAGACCGGACACCAACAGTGCTCCTCAGAGTTCAATTCTGTGTCCAAAGCTGGTGAAAAAGCTGGAAGGCACAACCTATGAGGATCGGCTGAGAACTTTAGGCTTGTCTAATCTGGAGAAAAAGAGGCTTAGAAGTGACCTCATTGCTCTCTGCAGCTTCCTGGGGAGCGGAAGTGGAGAGGGAGGTGCTGATCTCTTCTCTCTGATATCCAGTGACAGCATACATGGGATTGGTTCAAAGCTGTGCTGGGGGAGGTTCAGACTGGTCATCAAGAAGCGTTTCTTTACTGAGAGGGTGGTCGAAGACTGGAAGAGGGTTCCTAGAGAGGTGGTTGATGCCCCAAGCCTGTCAGTGTTTAAGAGGCATTTGGACAATGCCCTTAATAACATACTTTAACTTGGTCAGCCCTGAATTGGACAGGCAATTGGACTAGATGATCGTTATGGGTCCCTTCCAACTGAAATAGCCTATTCTATTCTATTCTATTCTATTCTATTCTATTCTATTCTATTCTATTCTATTCTATTCTATTCCATTCTATTCCACTCCATTCCATTCCATTCTACTCTACTCTACTCTACTCTACTCCATTCCATTCCATTCCATTCCATTCCATTCCATTCTATTCTATTCTATTCTATTCTATTCTATTCTATTCTATTCTATTCTATTCTATTCCATTCCACTCCACTCCACTCCACTCTACTCTACTCTACTCTACTCTACTCCATTCCATTCTATTCTATTCTATTCTATTCTATTCTATTCTATTCTATTCTATTCTATTCTATTCTATTCTATTCTATTCCATTCCATTCCATTCCACTCCACTCCACTCTACTCTACTCCACTCCACTCCACTCCACTCTACTCTACTCTACTCTACTCTACTCCATTCCATTCTATTCTATTCTATTCCATTCCATTCCATTCCATTCCACTCCATTCCACTCTACTCTACTCTACTCTACTCTACTCTACTCTACTCTACTCTACTCTACTCTACTCCACTCTACTCTATTCTGTTCCATGCTATAGCTGTGCTATACTATTCTATTCTAAGACAGGGTAATAGACATCAAATAGGCCCTAGAAAACAGCAGCAAACAAGAAGCAGGCAACGTCAAACAGGTCTTGGTTTTAAGAAACACAGCACTAGATTTTGGTTTTGTTTCTGGTGAAGCAGTATTTATTTGTAAGGAACAGACTGTGCCTTACTCCTATCACTCTTTTACCAGATAGAGTAACAGATAGGCCCAGAATCATAGCTCTGAGCAGTAGCAGGAGTGCTGGTGAAAGGTGAAGGCAATGGCCTTCTGGCACACAGAGAAATTCTAAATGCATCCATCGTGAACAAAGCTTAGCCTAACTTTTAAAGTCAAGCAAAAGGAAGGAGACAGGCAGTAACTTCTGCACAGTTTTTACAAAGTATCACAGAAAATAGTAATATTAGAGACTTACAGTTCATATTACTGAAAGATGAACATTTTGTATTGCTGGAGGGATTAGCAAAGTCATTATGAATCCATATCTTTGCTGGCATCTTGCTGGCACCACAGTTTATGGTGGTGATCTTGGTGCTGCTGTTTTGGAGAGGTTTAGGTATGAAGACAAGCAACCATGGAGCAGGAAACAAACCAGAGGAGAGGTGCACCTATTGCTGAGCCAAGGTTAGACAGGTCAGTGGCAGGACCTGTGTGCTGCTTCACTGCAGGATACTGCCATCTGGGATGCTGCATGGAAAAGACAGAGCTGCCTGTATAGTTGTCCCATTTCTTCTAGTTTACTAAATAAAGAAAGAAACTATAAAATGTTCTAATACAGTGGGAGAAAGAAAACTTTTTAACTGTTTAATTCAGACAATAAGAAAAGATTATGTGAGTGCAAAGAAATGGTTTAATATTACTGTTTTTTTAAAATAGTCAGGATGATTAAAACAGCATTTGCAATGTATAATTACCTTCTTTCTATACTTCCCTCCAGACCGATCAATTTGCAAATCTGTCTCAGATGATAACTTGCCTGACTTACTTCCGAATTTTTTGAAGTTGATGTATTTTCCTGCACCATGTCAATGTCTTGTCAGCATTTCAAAGCTTCTGGATATAATCTGCTGCAAGTTTCTGTTCTTATGTAGGGTTGGAGACAAAGAATCAGACTTGCAACAGAGATGCATAGATTCAGAAATAAAGGGGACACGGTTATGTACTTGACTTCAGAAACACTGGAGAACAATCAGTTCCTCACCTTAAAATGCACAAAATGTAGAAACTAGATTTGTGTAAAAAATCTGTGAATTGGAAACTGAATGCTTCAGGAATTATTTCACAAAACATTTCCATTAAGAGCATTGGAAAGCTGGTCTTCGGAGTATGTGTGGCATAAGTATAGAATTGAAGACACTATGATATTAGTTGAAATGTCCATGAGAAGCCAAGAAATGTGTGTTCTTTTGAAGGCCAGTGCTGTATTTGGCATTATACTGCGCATCAAAATAAAAAAGAAGTCAGATCATAACTTGTATGATTGAACCCATGTGTTGCAGTAATGCACAGAAACTGCCCAGAGGCTGCTCTTGGCATCAGGCCCCATTGTGTTTGTTGCTAAAAGACTTATACAAACTGAAAGGGTCTTCCAGACATCTTGCAGACATTATAGCTTATTAAAAAAAAAACCAAACTCCTATTTATATTACATTGCAAATATTTTAATATTATTATCTGCTTGATTATTTATTTAAGTTTTTTGAATCATCAGTGTTATGTGAAAGATATTTTATGTGGTATCTGATAACATTTCTGGAATTTTAATAATGCCAAAGATTTATATTATATCCATATATGAGAGGGAAGTGTGTGTGAAGGAAGTTAAAGCTAGACTTTGGGAACAGTAGGATGGCTAAACCAATGTGGAAAACTAAAATCAGTCCTAATGTTTGGAATGTGTTGTATACTTTACTTTCATGCTTTTCAGTGGCTAAAGAGCAAAACTATAATATTAATTTGGAAAATTCGTTTTTACCCTATAGTTTGTTAAACTAAAAGTTCATTAGAAATCTCATGAGCTATCTTTCTTACAGATAAAGAAGGGAACCTCTGTGCTGGGATGAAGAAGATATGTAATCCTAGATTTAAGGTAGAAAATAACCAAAGAAGGAAGAAAAGTTAAAATGCTCTAGAGCTATAGGAGCAATCTGGAGCTACCCAGGACCAATTCTGTAACAACTGGAGGCTCACCTTGAAGCAACATTTCTAAAAGGCTTGTAAAGTCATGTCCAAGAATCTAAGTGGCATAACTTTCAAATATGTCAAGTAACACCAGATTAGTGCTACTAAAATCAGGCCTGCTAATTAGAAAACCGAGTTGAGTAACAGCATCACAGCATCACTTCAAAAGAAGAGTCTAACTTAAAAAGCCACTAAAAAAAACACCCCAAACCAAAAAATACCCAACAGACCTAGAAAATCTTGGCTTGGAATCTAAAGCATGAAGCCCTATGCTTACATGATCTAAAGGTGAATTTGTTTTACATGGTGAAAAGTTAGGTATCGCTTTCAACAAGTCTGACTTTGGATAAGCAAGTGGAAAAGCGGAAGCATGCCTGTGCATAAAAGTTAAAGTTATAAAACTGTGTCTGGACAGCTTCTTCACTCTTCCAGTGTGCCTCCTGCAGCTGACTTGCTAAGCTTTTGTACTCGGTAAGGAGATTTTTTTTTTCTGGGCTTAGGAGTAATGTAATTGACTTTCAGTGTTTTTAAAATGTGACTTGGATCGATTTTGCAGTTTGATCTCTCAACTGAAAAAGAAAAGTCCATACTGACATTTCACATTTTTACAATGTGGCTGCTAGTAAGAACCAAATGTATGTTCATTTGGCCTTTTGACATCAGTTGCAGCTAAAAATTATGATTTTGCCTCAAAATAAGCTTTCTGAATGGTGGTGCCACCTCATATGTCCTGTAGCATTCTGTTTTCACGGGAGGAGTGCGTGCAGGGACACATGCCACTTAGGAACTAGTGAAGTAAACACCAAGGATAAGGTCTGTGTATAAACTTGAAAAGATGAACATTCATGACAGGACAGTTTGGATTTTTTAGATATATGTATATCTCTTTATTCTAAGCCCATGATCAGCATCAAATAAGCCAGGAATCCATGTCTAAATTCACATAAGCAATGTCACCATCTCAATTTGCATATATTGTACTAAAGCATCCATGGTTTCTAAACCCTGAACAATGTTATACTGTTATCCAGTCTTACTGCTTTTGGTAACCAAGAGCAAATAAACTCCTGAAGCATAATGCTGTCATCCTACTTTTACTTTCAATTTTTTTCCATGCTTGCCAAGAGGACGTGATTGAAAGCCACATTCCCGTGTTGGCTTATACCAAGTCTTGGTTGGTTGGATGACTGTCTTATCTTAGACACCCTGCACAAGTTATACACCTGGATCCTTCCCCTTGAAAGCTGCTGAGCAGGATGGGCAGATGAGAGGATGCTGAAGGCAAGAACTTAAGAAGATAACTGGTCTGAGGAGGGCTGTCTGTTAGGAGTGGCACTAGAGTTGGGCACCTGCAACAACACTGGGAGGCTTTTTTAACTCTGGGTAGCAGCTTAGAGGAGATAGCTTATGGGTTTTTTTTGCCTTTGAGATTTGAAGTTATAGCACTTTAATGAGCTTTCCCATCCTAACCTCCATTTGCGGGCATCAGACATTTCTTGCAATAAACTGCTTGTCAATCTTAGCACTTCGTATATACACACTCGCTTCTGGTTTAATTAGCAATGAAACACCAGAATAGACTGTCTGGTATAGTACCCTGTCCCACCTCTATTTCTAGCATAATTTGAGAATATCTCTTCCTCCCAGGCACATGTATGACTCTAGCCATCTGTTTGCACTTGCAAGTCATGTGAGACAGACAGCTCTCCGTCCAGCTCTCGCTGTATGGAGCTAGAGGAGAGCTGAGAGTTTTGCTGGGTGCATGCTCTTTGCAGTGTCTTTACATGTGGTGGGAGAAGAGCTTATACCTTAACTGCCTTTTCCTGGGAAAAAAGGAAGGATAAATGAAAGAGGAAACCAGTGAAAGGAAACTCTCTTTCTAACCCTTAGAGCCTGTACTCTAATTAATAGAGTAGCCTTGAAGGTGATTGCAAAGAAATCCCAGCACAGGTTTAAGATAGCAATGACCAGATATTTCCATATCTTGCTGCAGGACATGGTCAGTGGTCATCATCTACTGCCTTTGCTGAGGCTCAGGGAGCATTTATGCTTCCATAGCACTAAAAAAAACTCTGTCATGACACTGCTGCGAATGTGATCACTTCTTTTCAACCGAGTGTATAGAGGAAGTATGTGAGCCACAAGAAAAGCGTGCACTTTCTTGTCTAATCTGACTGCTCAGGCAGTGACTGCTGTGTGAATTGCATGACTAATAGCACGAAGACATTCTGAAACCAGCCTGATTCAAGTATGAACTGGGGCCCCAAAGAAGCTTGGATGTTTTTGCTGTCTTAGTCATCACTGCATCGATAATAACTTCAGGTGCTGCCCCACCTTTCCAAATTATTTTAGTGCATGGATATCCATGTCTTTTTTTCATAGAAGATCTGTGTGGTGTAGCCCACATCTGAGATTTCAGGTAATGAGAAAGTGGAATTTATATGGTTTGACAATCGTCATTAAAATATCACCATTGGCAACAGTAACAAGTAAAGTCAAACCCATCTCTCTAATACAATGCTATATTAAAAATTAGTAACTAGCCAAGGAAATAATTGAATAAATTTAAGGTTATTTTCTTTTTTCTTTGAAGAGGGAGAATCGTGGTATTTCAGTACTTTGTCACCAACAGAAGATACTGAATTCCTAAGTAGTGACAACTCTTCATTTCAACAACTAGCTTTTGTGAAATGATCACAAATATCCACATCACCCACAAAAAATATTTTAAGATGTCAGATTTTTTATTTATTTTCTTGGGGAAAAAGCCAATGCTCAGGCTTGAGCCTGAAATATGTATTTTAGTGTTTCCATAATGTAATACTTCTACTTTACTTTTTATTTATATAACATATTACACATCATCTTCTTTAATACAACGGCATTGTTATTTTCTATTTTTATCTGAACACTAGTAACATAAGCCTATAGAACATTGTATTGCCCAAGAATCTTTGCATATTCTATTCTTGTACACTGAATTAGTGAGATGCCTTAATAAAATTATTAAGTGTAGGTAATGACATAAGAATACATCACACCAGTAGCCATAGACATCAAACTGAAGTTCCCTCTAGCCTGTTAGCTTGCCTTTGAGAGTGGCCAACACTAGTTACTTAGTGTAACAGCCAAGTTCAAAGAGGAACTCCCAGAAGTATCATTGGTGGTTAGGAACTTCAGGAGCTGAAAATTGCATCCATATGGCTATGCCTAATAGTATTTAATGCACCTGTCTTTCATTAATTTGTTTTAACACTTTTATACCACCAAAACTTCCTCTGGCAATGAGTTCCTCAGATTTAGTTATGTGCTATGTGAAAAAATTCTTCCTTCTGTTGTTTTAAATATGAGGACTGATTATTTCAATGAATGCACTGTTATGAGCAGCAGCATAGTAGTCATTCATTAGTCACCTTCTCGAGGTCATTCACTGGCATCCTACTGAACAAGGTGGACTTACACAACAAAATAAAGTGCATACCTTCTAAGAATGACTGCTAAACTTCTCTTTTAATCAAGAGTCATATTTCCTGCAAATAACAATCATTATGCACCATTAAGGATGAACACGGTGCACTGCTGGAAATAAAGATCAGTTTGTTTTATCTCTCCAGTTGTTCTGGCTTCTGTCTTTCATCTCAGGGATGTGACTGACCCAGAGACTATTGAATTCATGGAAAAGGATGTCTTTGAGTTCACTGAACTCTGGAACAGATCCATGATGGGAAATATTTTTCCCTAATTTATGTAACCAAGGAGAGCAAGAAATGCCTCTACAGGAGCCTTGAATACAGATCCATGAAATCAGAGTTCAAGATTATGTGGATCGTGCTTTTGATTTATTCTCCTGACACAGGTGTACTTGCACACTGTATCAGAAGACCCAAAGCAGCCACCCTTGCTAGGCCTTGCAAATGCTCTGCTGAAGAACAGATGGTGGAGATTTCTCACATCACTAAATCCAGGAAATAAGCTCCTACAGGGCCTAAAGTGAATTGACAGAGGCTTAAAAGCATTTAGTAAATTGAGTGTCTGCTATTGGTACAATGCAGCCTGTTTCCCATACCCTGCTCTGTTGACCAGCTCTTCTTCATATTCCTCCAAAGCCTAGATTCATATCACCTGCCTAATGTAAGCAACACAAGTACATGTATAGTCAATAGAGGGACATCTGCTCAAGACAATTAAAAGATAATCACCCAGAAATGGTGCTTTTTGACTGTTTAAAAGCCAAAGTGACTGTGCTCCTAACATTACACCTTTGATGAGTGGGCACTTAGTCAGGCTGATGGGATTTGTCTTGGCCTGAGTTCCAAGTTGTGTGTGAACTGAAGAGGTGGCTGACCCCTACACTGGTCACTTAATGATGTGCAAACTTATCGTGCATTGCTCCATCATACCTATGTCAGCTTCTGTTGCAATATGGCCCACAGACATCTCGGACAAGTTGCTGAAGAACACCTAGACTGGGTTGGGTACCTATTATAAGTCTAATTAGAAGGAAACAATTACTAGGATTACACGCACAACCAAGATTCTGTGCAAGCAAATATCCACTTTGACATTTATTGAAGCTTCTGTTTTAAAATTCTTCTTATAAAATTGTTTGTCTATTAATTTCAAGTAATTGTATATATAACGCAGAGAGTTGAGTTAAATTTGTTACAAAGCTCTGCATTTTATCAAAGTCTTTCTAGCAAATTCAGCCTGGTTTTGTTTCTTCTGGAATCTCAAGAGACTGATTTTCTAGTTCAGTTACCATAACATGGGGCAAAGGCATTGCCCCTTCACAAAATTTTGGATCCTATTGCTCTCCAGTTTAATTAATGCATCTTTTGCTATGCTCCTTGTTGACTGTCTTCAGTTTTCACCCGCTGCAGGACCTGGAGGTCCTAAGGTGCATAGTGATGACAGAGCTGCCTCTGAGCACCTGGGGAGCTAGTGGGACTGCAAAAACTGCTGCTGGGTTTTCATTCACCCTGTGTATGTTATCTAAAGGACAAATCACATTTTTAAAGTTGTGCTTACTTTAAGGTATTTGAACCTAGGTATAATAGAAAATCTAGGTATACTAGATTTCTAGGCGTACTAGAAAATCTAGAGAAACATGTATTCTCCATGTTGACTGCTTTGTTTTTTTGTTATTTTCCCACTTCTGGTGGTATACATGGCAAAATTGTCTCTAGAAAATACCTGTAAACAAACATACATGTATTTTTCTAATTTGGTTTGCATGGTATTTTATATAAAATGGCTCCGATCTAAACCACACAAATCTAAAAGTGACCATTTTTCATTACACCCCCAGGAACAGTATGTACTTGCTGAGACTGTGTTGAGCCCCTTAGCATTTTGGGTTGTGTCTCAGGGATCTCCCACAGGAAGGCAAATGTCACTGTGGTAGGTCCTTCTCTGGTGCGTGCAGTGGAGGATCTTTATCCTCCAGACCTTTACAGTCTCCCCAACTTCCTCTTCTGGTGTCCTCTCTCAGGATAGTTCCCTCACTGCCTTGAAAGATGCAGAAGGTATACCAGGCACTATTTCTGATCATTTGGTCTATCTAATGCATGCATGAAATATGACAGTGTACTTGAATGCACATTCATAAATTAATGAATATAGCTGGAATATATAAACACCTTGCATCTGTCAAAAGATGGTGAGATACTCGTGTAAGTTCACACAATATTAAATTGTCTGCCACTTGTCTGAATTCACAGTCATCCTCTCCTCCACCTCCCCCTACATACATTCCTCAGCTAGGGATGTATCAAGCTTTGACTTTGACAAGAAGGTATATCTTGTAGCAAATTTAGATGAAGACTGCATACTACTGGCCTCAGACTGGCATCCTTGAGCTAAAGCACTTTTAAACTATTTGGATTTCGTCATACACAAAGACAAAGGGTGAGAAAGTGAATCTGTCAAGTGCAAAGCAAGGCAAAAGAAATTACAAGGATAAGTTTTCAAATACTGGATTTCTCACTAGTGTTTCATTCTGAAAACAGTAAATCATTATCAGTAGTCTACACCTTTATGACTGAGATGAATAAAGTACGTTGTCAGAAGAAGCGAAGATTAAATACTTAAAATGTCTTAGTAATTTTTAGATATAAAATTGATGCTTCAACAACAGAAGCAATCACTGAAAGAGCTATCATGATATTAGCAAGTTATCCGCTCGATTTCTCAAGAGTATGACAGTGGACATGTAATTAGAGAGAGAATGACAGTGGTGAAAATGGAGAGGTGCGGTTTCATAGTGCAGTGAGTACAGGCACACACCTATGAAAACAGCTACTCACTCGGGAAGCTGATAAAAAGTTTCTCTACCTTACGTTCAAGGTAATAAGCCTCTCTGGACAGCCAGAAAACTCCATCCACTGTTTCAGCTGTATACCTGAGAAGAACAAGTCTGCCAAACTACCTTAAGAAAGGCATGTGAACCCTAAGCGTACCTCAGCAAAGCATTGACTTCAGGTTGACTAGAAGAGCACAGCTCCAGGAAGCAATGCATAGGGTACTGCATATTGCACAAGGACATGTCAGTCTGCTTACTATACGTATGTGTACACACACATATATATACGAACATATGCCTATATACGTCCATATATGAACACAGAATAGAATTATAGAATCATAGGGTGGTTTGAATTAAAAGGGACCTTAAAGATCCTCTTGTTCCAATCCCCCTGTCATGGGCAAGGACACTTCTTCCGCTGGATCAGGTTGCTCAAAGCCTCATCCAACCTGGCCTTGAACACCTCCAGGGATGGAGCACTCACAACTGCTCTGGACAACTTGTTCCAGTGCCTCAGCACCCTCACAGGAAAATATGCATCTATATATATATATAGTACTGGGTTTGACCTCCCACCTGTGACTATGATCTGACTGTGTCTATCTCTTTTGTTAAATAAATGGCAAATCTTTTTGGGAAAGAACATTTTATTTTAGTTATGTTTATGAAAATTACAGTGCAATATAAACACTTTATATAAGTAGCAATGGTATTAATAATGGTAATGACAATTGGGGAAACAAGAAAACTTTTGTGTGGTGTGCAACAGAATCTTTCTTGACAAGAAATATTTGGGGTTTTTTTTCCCTTCTAAGCAGTTGCTCAGATATTTCAGACTTATGGAACAGCAGACAAAACCAGAAATGTAAAGAATTTATAAGAAATTTAAAAAAGTAAAAAAACCCCTTTTTTTTACTGTGATGCTGAATATTTTGGAAAAGAGGACTGTGTGCCTATAATAAGCTCTTAGGTGAGATTTGCAGATTATAAATGCTATTTATTCTCTCATGATTTTCTAAAATAACCCTACAGTCTTTTTCTTAGCAGTTGTGAAAAAAAAGCTAAAAGAAGGATAATAAATGAACCTCACTGTACTGGTAAAACTGGATTTGGGAAACTGCTGAGAAAGACAGTGACACAGACATTAGTTTTGTATGGAAATTGCTAAGAAAGCAAAAAGCAAGCTGTCATTCTGTCCAGTGAAGGCAGCTCTTTCACCTTACAGCAAATCCATAGACCAAGGGTGGAAACAGTTTTTCTAAGGGTCTTGTTAAAATTCAGTCATGATTTGTAATGAATAAAAAGCCAGTCCTTCAAAATAAGGCCCTATGAAGTCTGGCTTCCACTATGCTTTTCTGCTTTTCTTTGTGTTGATCACTAAAAATAGATGGAAAATATCATCTGATGTATACCTGTTGGCACAATCTTGGAATTTCTGATATTCTAAAAATAAAAAATTAACAGTTAGAAGTCTGATTTTACCATCAAGTTGAAATTATTTGAGGAAAGGTGATCAAAGTCTTCACATTTTTCTAAACCATGTCAGATTTGATTCTTTACTTTACAAACGTATACAATTCGTGTTCAACCAGTTTTTGAATAGGAGGACAGCATCTAGAAAAGTCTGAGGAATCTGCAGATAAATAATTTGTGATGGCTGTGGTGAGCTGAGTTTGCACTTGTAACCTTTCAAACTTGATATGTTTTGCTGGAGCTTCAAGAAAGGTGGTACTTGGCTAGCATCTCTGCACAGATATAGCAAGCAAACCAAAATGGATGGACCACCAGCACCAGTGGAAGAACATTCCAAAAACCTGTTTTTCACCCTCAGCTGCAATTTCCCAGATGCTTTGCCTGAGCCACCACTGCTGGTGCAATCGCTATTGGTACCGAGAGCAGTATGGAAGAATTCTCTATTTGTGTTGGTCGCTGTTGTCTTACATTAACCTACTGCACCAATTTTCTCTCAAGCACCTTTCCTTTGGGGTGTGGTTTTAAGGACAGCAGCAGTGGCTGGTGTAATAAACTCCTTCTCCTCTTGGCCTTCTGCATTATGTTGCTAGACCAGAGGAAGCAGTTCATATGTTTTAAGGCTAGAGGGGACCATTACAATAATTTTACTTGCAATGCATTAGTCTTGAGTTAAAGCCTTTGAGTGCTGCATATTCCATCACTTCCCCGGTTATTTATTTAATATTATATTTCCACATGAAAAAAATGCACTGCATTTCCAGCTTGTGTTTCCGTAGCATACAGATTCTAGATTCTGAGTCTTGCTATGGCTTAATTTACTGAAGTTATCGAGTCCTCTAATGTAAAAATTTTCCACTCAGGTACATAATTATGGCACATGAAAATACCTATGGACCTCTGCTCCCAGTCTCAAGTGGTAACACCAGCAAAAGTCACAACTCGCTTTTCCTCCTAAAAGACATTGTGAACTGCAAGACCTTTTCCTCAGTCTCTGTTTGCAAAAGAAGTCTCCATCTTTTAATCAAGAGCTCTCTGTTTTCCCTCTCTTTGCATCTGAACTATGCAATTATATTTATTTATATTTATTTATATTTATTTATTCTTATTATAATTATACATGGCGAATTACACGATACCAACAGCAGACTTTGAAAGGAGAGAAGCAAGAGAGATGAGCAACAGGCACTCAAAAAATCCTAGTAGTTGTCCTTGTAAGAGTGATTGATGAGGGATGTTATACTCTGTATCCAAAAGCTTGTGTGCCATTTCCTTTCTACCTGTCATAAATCCCCTGCACGCTAGGCTACCATGTGTTTTGCTCTTCCTTCTTGTTTTCTCTTCATGCAATCATTCAGTAGAAAAACAATCCCTCAGAGATTTTGCTTCTCCCAGAAGGAAGTACCCAGAAAGGCAACAAATATATCTGAACAGGAAGATTTTTTTTTTAATCTCCTTTTACCCACTATACTGGGTCCATCAGTGAGGCTGGAAAGTCTGGTTGTAGGAGCATAAGATTTATAGCTAGAGAGGTAAGAGTGGTCCCAAACCATTCCCAAAATGTTTGGTGTAAAGTCTTAGTGTGGTTGATGACGATAATAGTAGTAATAATAATAATAATAATAATAATAATAATAATAATAATAATAATAATAACCCCCCCCCTTTTTTACTATTTCTGTGAGAAAAGGATATAGTGCCCAGTCTATAAATGCCTTTCTCATATGCAGAGGAGAGTAGACATATTCTAAATAGAAATTCTGTGTAACTTGTTTTCCAGGACAAAAAAGGAAACAAAGAGGGAAGAATTTACAGGAATTCCCTTGGCTAGTCTGGAGAAATCTTTAGTTCGTTTAACTTTATGCACCTAACTTCGGCAAATCAAAGAGGAGCACAGTCTCTCTGTGCAGTCATTGGAGAGGAATTTACCTGTAGAACATGAATCAGAGCATCTAAGATGTCAATTACTCACTAGAGACGCTTATCTATTCCCTGCAACTACAGAGGGAGGACAGGATGAGAGCATTTAGTAAGTCAGAGCATCAGCTAGAGGCCTACAGAGAGCAGGCTTTCCATCCTTCCAAAGAAATCCACTGTACAGATATTTCTCCACTTGTAGAAGATATTCTGCATGGTGTGACTACAGAAACAATGTGGCATGACTTAAGTGAGTTGCATGGCAGGTCTAACTCTAACCTTTGTCGTTTGGATGTTTAAATGAATTCATCAGCAGTCTTTGCAGTGGCCTTGCAGCATCACATTGCCATTTCAGATAAATTCAAAGCCAATATATAAAGGAATAAACTGCTCTTAAATCCTAAGTAGTTTTCAATACAGGCTGTTTACATACGGTATTAGCTGCAAGCTGGTCACGCAGCCATCTAAAGGTTTTTGTGGACAATTAGCACACAACAAAAGCTGACTCCTAAAAAGAGAGAAGAATGATTCTGTGGTTAGGGTGCACATGTGGCTCACTTCCTCTCCTGCCACCCTTCATCTGTGACACGGAGTCAAGCATCTACTCATATTTCAGTTTCAATGCTCAAACTATCCATTAAATGGAAAATGATAGTGGAATCATGTACCATCAGGTTGCAATCTAACCAAATGCAAGATCACTTGTTCACCCTTCAAAGCATAACATTTTCAATGAAGGACCAAAGTTTTTCTTTGTGAACTCAAACTTTCGAGTAGCTTTATAACTGCAGAGGCTCTTACTCTTTTGCAGCTTCTTTCACCTCTTACTTCGTCACTTTGCAGCTCTAATTCATCAAGTACCACAAGTAAACGTTCAGAGATAACTGAATGCCACACATTCCATCAGGCTCATGCTCCATAGTCCTTTCAATGCCTTAAATATATGATAGTTTCAAAGCTTTTACAACTGGCTGGAAGAGAAGCCTCAAGGCTTATGCTTTGTTTAGACGTTAGCAGCCCTCTTCTGCATAGCTTGCAAAACAAGCTAAAATGTCTATGCTGCAGCTGAATTTACGAGAAATTCCATGAAGATATGAAAAGGTAAAATAAAACCTATCCTATCATTTGCAGGTTACAAATTCAGCCAATAAGGAGGCATTCATGCTGCTTAAACTTGGACATTAATCATACAATCCACAGCAATGGCAGTTGAACTTGGAAACCATATGTAAGTTGAAATATGCTGATTTGAGCATTCTTGGAGATATGGGCTTCAGAATGATGAATCACCGCTGAGAGCTGGCATAATTCAAACCTCTCTAGCCAGTGTCAGCAGTAGTCACTGAGCCTGAGGGACAGCTGAGCTCCTCACTGAGGGGATGGGAATCTGCCCAGCAATTTTGTGGTAGTACGCAAGGCAAAGGAAGTTTAGAAAGTTATGCCTGCAATTCCTGCACGTCTGCTTACCACAGCAACGTGTCTCATAAGGTTATGCCAATAGTCTGCAGACACCCAAAAGATATACAGGTGATTGAGGGCACTGCATTGCACTACAGACCTCTGCTAGGGAGATTATCTTCACAGGGAACTGTAGATACCTGCATAGAAGACTTCCTCTGGAATGCATTGTGGTTTAACATGGTGAGACTTAAAGCAAAGTCTCCCTCTACAAAATGCAATCCTGCTTTTCCTCCCCCTATGAGCAGTCCTATGGACCAGAGGAACAAGCTGGGCTTGTAGGTTATATGTATATGAGCCTTTGCACTAAAATCTACTTCCAGTTACACCTCCATGAATTATAGTAAGTCTTGCACTTCACTGAAACTATCTGGAACCTTTCATTGCTGTTACAGAGGAAAGATGACAGCTTTGGTCCTTTTCACTCATTTCAGAGTTCCAGCTTTCTAGCACAACAGCGAAAGACCAAGTGAAAAAATTATTTACTCTATTCACTTATTTTTCTTGTTTTCTGAATCCATATCTGTTCAGAAAAATAAATATTTCTGACCAGGCTTTATAATAAGGCATTCCTTGACCAGAATTCAGCTACAGCTTTAAGTAACCCTGTTCTATTCAGAAGTCTAAGGAAGATTCACGTAGCGTAGCATTTATCTGATTTACTAATCTTGTGCAAACATGTTTTATTTTAAATTAAAAAGAAGAAAAGGGAGCGGAACTTTTCTGCAAGAGAGAGTTACGATTTTTCTTCCATTTGGGAGAAATAGAAAGGATAAGAAGACAGGCCCATGAGGCAAAGGAGTCTGCTGTGAACACAGTTATTTTGCCTGTTTTCCCTAAAGCAAAGGATTTCAGGGCAGTTTCAGAAATAAATGTTTGTAAAAAAAATATTTCACAGACAGAGATACATTAGCAGTAATTTTGGCTGAGAAGAGCAGAGGAAACCTGTGAAGCAAGAAACAACAGTTCGTGTAGAAACTTTGTTTTAATAAGATCAAGTTTTGCCCTGCCGTGTTTTGAAACTATCTGGAAGAGCCTGTTGCCTTCCACAAAGAACAAACACATCTAAAATTACTAACGCAATGACTCTACTTAACAAACAACTTAATACCTGCAGACTTTCTAACTGGGTGTGGAGGTGTAATTTGCTCTTTTGGATCTTTCTGCTTGGACAGTAGCCAATGTAAACTCCCAAGCCTAGTCACTCTCGTTTAAAAACCTTTTTCTGAAGCTCTTGGTTCCCATGAAATCCTGATATCTGTTTAAGAACTAGACATTCAGATACAATTGAAACACTTAATTTGGAGTCTTTCTCTAAATAAAATCAATAAATGCTGAAGCACTGCATTTTACTGCATTAAAAAGATTTTTTTTATTTTAAGGTTGCATTGTACTTCTTTTATCTTTGCACATTAGGCATTGTTGTTTATAATTTTAACCAGAGAAAATCTCTGCAAAGAATTCCAGCCACTTTCACGCTGTCAGAAAAATATTGTGAAATTTTTTTGGAGGCACAATAACCAGGAGCAATGGTAAAACTTTCTACTTATGACTAAGATATCATGTACTTTTCTGTTTGCCTTTTTATAAAACACCTTTGGACATCTTTAACTTGTGAATGCTGGAAAGGCTCCGAGGCTTTCATTGTGCAATTGCATTGACTTCTTTTTGCACAAATACAGATACATATCCACTCATCAAAATATGTGAAATACTTTCATCAAGCATGATGGCAAAAACTTTAAATTAATTTAAAGGCAAATTTGCCTTTAAAATACAGGCAAAACTTTAAATTAATTTAAAAATACAGGGATATAAATCAGTCATCGGAAAAGTTTATAAGCAGCAGCTAATTTAATGATCTTTCTAATCATTCATCTAGGTCTGAATGGTCTGTAAAAATATTTATGGCTTGTCTAGTCATAGCCTGGGTGAAAGCTCAGGTTAGAAATCAGGAAAACAGATCTCTTTAGAGAAGAAGGAGGAGGAACAGAGAGATGGGATTCCCGCTTTCTTTGTGTGACGGTTGCCAGAAATGAATGGATAGAGAAGCAGGAGACAGACGAACTGCCATTGCAGAAGGGTGTACAGGAAAAACTGCATTCTAGTGATGGACCCTGCCGTGTGTGTGGACAGTCCAGTTAATACATCCTGTTACACTCGGGGCTCTTCTACAAGTCTGTTTCAGAAACAGAGGCCTCATTTCTGTTCAGTTTACCTTTTGCTGTCCGTTGAATATATATATTTTAAATCTCACTGTACTTATTATTTTTTATCCAGACTAATGAGAATGGTGGATAAGTAACACTTGCCATTAGTTGAAGTAATATCAGTTTTCTTTGTGATAGACTCCAACATGTTGGTTTCACATGTCAGCCTACAATCACACCTGGAGAGTAAAGAAACCCAGGTGAAAACAAAACCACAGCTATAACACTCACAATCGTGCAACCACACCAGAGATGAGCTAATTCTGCCTTGGTGGAGCTGGGGCCAGAGGCAATACAGTGGATCTCTGACAGCTGCATTGTTGCCAGAGAGAGCTGATAAAAAACTTTTTGGAGTGAAATTCTAAAGAAGCTGCATCAGGAACTCCCCAACACAAATAACAGGCTGTCAGCACCATTGTCATTTCATCTGATGTTATAGGAGCACAGTATATTCAATAGCAATTCTCTTAACTTTACTGAGGTTATATACACATTTTTGCAGAGCTGTTAAAGTCTTCCTGTTTCATCTCTTAACACAGGGAACGCTTGCTGTAGGAACTGAAAATAATGAAGGTAAATTGCAATACTAAAATTAATCAGAAAAAAAACCCTTTTGAAGTGCTGCCCTGTGGGACTAGCTTAGACAAGTTTCGCCAGGTTTGGGAAGTGTTAGAAGACGGAAGATCTGAAAATGCATAGAATCTCAGTTCTGACATGAGAGAAAAGGCATGTTACCCATCTCATCACTGACAGATGTAAGACTGAACAAGACAGAGGCAAACCCACTAAAGGATTTCGATGTGGAAAAAAACATGTGACTAGCAGGTAAGCTAAGTGTTATTCATGCTATTTCAATATTTTCAAGGCATGTTTTCTCCTCAGTGCTTTTTTCCTATTAAATAATATGTTCTTTACAAAACTGGCTTGTTGCTGGGCGTCTCTGGGAGAGCGGCAGGCCAGGAGAAGTGCAGGGAAGCCAGGCCATTCTTGACAGCTGAACAAGACCCATACACAAACCACTGATCTGGAGGTTTCTCCCTCGGGAATGTGGCAACCAGAGGCCTGTGCTACAGCATGGAAAGAGTCCCATTGGACTGGAAAACATGCTCTGCATGCCAGAAAGTGGCTAGTAAGAACTAAGGGCTAGTTTGCAACATTTAGGTGTAGCCATTATTAAGGAATGATGCAAATTCATTCTTACAGGAAGAAGCACTGGGGAACGTGTCCACATATAGGTTTACCTTCCCGTAGTTATGTTAACCTGCATGGGGTGGTTCACCCCGCTTACCTAAGTGAGAGAGGCTGGACTCACCCTCTTTGAAAAGCCTGTTTTCACTGAGGAGATGTGGATGGAGTAAAGCTTGCATTCCTTGCAGTGTAAGATTCCCTCTGGCTGTCCCAGGGACTTTGCAAAAGTGACCTAAACCTGCTTTGTTTCTGTTTTGAGTCTAGTTAAATAAAAGGATTATTCTATAATCTTTAAGCTTAATGGAACTCCTTCAGCCCCTTCGCACAAATTTCAGTATGATCTCAAGTGTTTGCTATCAAATGAAGTTTTTTTTAAAAAATTGCTTATGTAAAAAAGTGTGATTCATCCCTCTGTATACATGGGGACATGGGTGTGTAAAAGGCTTACCCCCTCCATTTCTCGTAACCAGTGAGCCTAAATAGACATAGCTAGTAACTATGAGCAATAAAGTAAAAAAAAAGAAAAAGTGCTTGTAGACAAATACGACCTCCCTACACTGTTCATTTCATGTTATGAAGAAAGCTTTAAAATGGACAGAGAAGTCAATACATCTACAATATGACTCCTTTTACAGAGCTTATATTAAGTAAAATGACCTTTGTGAAACAAAGGTTCAGGCCAAAGAAGTTTAATATTCACCATTTCTGTCATGTAATGCTTATAATTCATGAAGACTGGTAGCATATAATGCTAAAGCATGTTTAAAAGAAAGGATATTCTTTTTAAGTTTTACAGATCAAGATAAAAGATGGGAAATATTCACTGCAAATCCTGCACCAACTTCAGGCACAGAATTTAGTCTCAGTTATTCATGCTAAAAGGTCATGTGTGGCACTGCTGTTAAATTAACACTTGTAATTGCATGGTCACGTTCTGGGTTTTGTCACGCATTGAAGGCTTTATATAGACTTGGTCATGATGCCGCCACCTTCAGGAAATAAGCTTTATGTAAATTTAAGGTAACTGTAGTTGTGAGATGAAATAACTCTAGTGGTAATCTAATTTTATCTATTTTGCCAAATGTGTAAACCACCTTAGATTCACACTGGATTCCCTGCTTTTCTAATAGATCATCTTGGAGTTTAGCCTTCATAGTCTAAGGCTAAGAAATTCTAAGGCAATCCAAGACTGGTTTGATTAGTGTGCCAAGAGACTGGGTAAGCATGTGCCGTGTTAAACAGATAGTAAAATGCCATATGAATGTGTAAATTAAAGTAAATCCCTATTAAACTACTCCTGCTCTGGGCATATATTCCACCATATGGATCAAAAGAGTTAGATGTTCAAATATGCCTTGGAAGACTAGCAAAAAACGGTGTGGAAATGAAATGAGTAAAAGATATATTTTCCATCCCTTTAAACTATTAGAGATTTTCAAACATAACCTGTACTTCACTGCAATGAAAAGGGGATCTTCTAGAATTTTGAATGCCATTAACATCAGAATACTAACTATGACAGCTCCTTAGTTAGTAGACTTTGCTAGGGTGTAAAATGTACTGGGTTTGGTCCTTTCTCTGACTAACGAAGCACAAAGATTTGTCCCAAGGTCTTTCCTATTCCAAGAAAGTAAAGTAACCTAATCAGTTGGATATTTTAAACTATGCCTTGCTCAGGCTTTTTGATGAGATCTTTTTAACATACAAATGAACCTTACAGAAAAGTTTGAAGTGTCATAGAATCATAGAATAGTTTGGGTTGGAAGGTACCTTAAAGATCATCTAGTTTCAACCCACCTCACAAGGGCCAATTTTCATTTATTTCACTTCTTGATGTTGTGAGGTAGATGTCTACATCTGAGCTAGTCACACAGGTAACCTAGGGTCACCCAGTCACCATCTGTAGTCAGTGGAAATAGAGTAAATACAATCAATGCCACATAGGGTAAAAATAGGCCTCTAGTTTAGGATGAGACATATACATCAAGTATTGTCCAGATCTCTGCTGACTGTAAAAAACCTTAAGCTCAGATGTTTCTGTCAGTGTAGTAAACAATCTTTTATACAGATGAGTTCTTACGCAATTCCGCACGTTAACTAAATTTCAGGAACTGGTCATGATACATACCTTGGGTGTTTGGGAAAAACAGTTATATGTACCCTTAATTAATTTTCTCACATCCTCCTACCTATCAGACCTGGTCCACATTGTAAAAACAACTGAATGTTTTTTGGCCAGCAAGACTGATTCTGTGATTGATCTGATTTTTGTAGGATATAGTTTCAACTTGGGTTTGTAAGCAATTTCAGCTAATTCTCTGCCCTTTAAACCATGTTTCAGTCAAAATAAAAAATTGTACATATGCAATTTATTTCTCAATTTTCCCACAAATTTGTTCAGAAAGTGAAATTTTCCTGCCTAAAATTGAGTGTATGCCATAAGAAAAGGCTTTCAGCTTATGAAAGATATGTTTTCTATTAGAAGTAGAATATATTCTCCCTTGTTATCTACTTTTAAAAAAATGTATGTAATGCAGTATTATGGAATCCATATATCATAACTTTAAAGTTATGCTAAGGGGAAAAATGTAAATACAATGAAAATTATTATTATTCTTTGTTAACTGGTCCCTGTCTCATGCAGTCCATTTTCCAGATAATATAATAAACAGAAAGTTAATTACCTTATAGGAAGAAAAATAACCCAACGAGTCTATAATATCCTTGTGTACCCTACAGATTTTATCTGCCCCTAACATTTGATGATCTCAGGTTTAGAATTATATATAGATATCTATAATAAGACTTTGCTTTGAACTGCTTGAAACACAACATAAAAGAAGTGCACACTCCAAATGCAGTATTAATTTGGCTTGCTATCATATTGGAAGGCAGCACGCAGGTAAACTAATTACGGGACAGAAGGTTTGTGTCTTGCCCAAGGCTATACCACAATCTCAAGAAAGTCTAATTTAACTTCTTGCTCAAGCCAGAGGGATTCTTTCTGGTGACTTCAGTAGCAATTGGCCTGGAACCAGAAAAGAAAGAGAGGATGCTAACAGGCATCAACTACTTTGTCTTGATAGGAGCCAGAGACAGACATGTTTTGGAGAGTTATTTTCAACAGCCAGGGAAGAAGCTCCATGGTGTAAATACATGGATGTAGCCTCACCCTCAAATACTTCCCGTTCCTAATCGGAAACAAACAGGCTGCGATATAAGTTTTCAAATATTTTCCTTCTTTTTATCATTTGACCACAACTTCTATTGTGGCGGTATTACACCTCAGGTTGTAACAACATTCTTTTTTCTTTTTAATGTGTGAATTTAAGAAAAAGAGTGTGAATGATTATGGAAATTTCATGGAGTAACAATAATTTTCATTTTTATATCTTCTAACAGGAAGAAATATTTTGTAGTTGCAAAAAAATGCTTTTGTCTTCTCCAAAAAATGAGATATTTTTTTATTTCAGTTTTCTAGGCCACTGTATTTTATACAAGAACTCACGGAAAGAGAAATAAAGACAAAAAAAGACAAATGACAAGGCAATCCAGAAAAGCTTCAAACCCCAAAGTTACATGCCTTTTTATAAATATATTTTTTATTCTTAAGAATCTGAAAGTTGAGCTACAAAGCTTGGATGTGAGTTAGCTGACGGAATATGGCCCTTTGGTTTCACAATTACATGCAACAATAATACTTTTACTATGGGAAGGGCTAATTTCCATGTCCAATAGAGATCCCAGCAAGGTACTTTCTGGTAGAGTGTGTTACCTCAACAAGATGATTTTGTTGTCCCAATATCATCATTGTATGCGATAACTAATGTATTAAAGGTCTGGTGAAATACCACATCCAGTTTGTCATATTCAGGATATAAGTATTTCTTTTATTTATTTACTTCTCCCTTTGCAAGAATAGGAGTAATCACTCCCTCTATTTATATAAAAGCATTAGAATGAAGAATAAAGAATTTTGTCAGGAAAGATTTCATTTTCCACAGTGATACAAGTTTAAAGTACAGATAGCTGCAGTCATAATTGAAATGTGTACTCAAAATGTGGAGTAATATTCATTCTTGCATCCATGTATAATTTGAAAAAAATCCTAAACAGATAAAAACTCCAGTTGTATTTCTTATATTTTTGTTTTCTGACCACAATACAGCTCTCATGAAGGTAACAAAATGTGTTCAGACTTTATATAAATCAGCAAGTATGCCTGGTTAGTTAAAAAAAATCCAGAATTTACAAAATGATATCATCGTTAAGTGAAATGGTACTTTAAGATTACAGACCTCAAAAAGCATGTGGATGAGCTGCATATTAACAGGTGTCTGATAACAGAGGAATGCAGGGTCTTGTTTTGAGCCTTTAAAAATAGAAGTGACAAGTTTGTAAAATAGCAAATTAACCTGTTTTTCAGTAGGGAGAAAATAACTTATTATGAATAGGTAATCTAAATATAGGCAGAAATGAAACAAGCAGTTAACGCTGAGATCAGCCAGTCCGTATACAGAGGCACTTCAAGTAAGTTTCTTTTTTATATGCATAGGCCTCCCCCCAAACAGACTTGCAAATTATGGTATTCTATAAATAATATAGAACTTTCCTATTTGTCAGTCATTAAATCTTTCAAGGTCTTCACACAGAGCCTGTTTGGGTCTCTTCAGAAACATACGCTTAACTTGGGAGGTGAGGTTGGCCGAGTGAGGCACAAGGGAAAGGAAAAGAGACTAGCGGTAGGAGACTGTTCCTGTGTTAGGAGGGACCAGTGGTGCTCTCGGAAAGATCCACCTCTCTGGGAATTAGGGAGGGATGGGAGAGACGGTCCAAGTAAAAACAAAAAAAAAGCTAGGCACGCACACTGACCATGTTGAAGGTCTGCCAGATGCTAATAAATGGCATGGAAAAGGGTCTTCCTCTGTTTTGTTTCAGACCACATTACCTCTGTATAGAGATCCTCCCACAGTTTCACTTACCTTTAAATTACCTCCCTCCTCTTCGACTTTTTTATTCCAGCAGTAGCGTTGAACAAGTTATGATGCCTCTTCTGGGTCTCCTCTTCTTTGGACTAAATAAGTTCTTTCAAGCTGTAATCATAAGCCAAGTTTCTTAGGTCTTTGAACAACCTTGTAGCTCTTTTATAGGCACCTTACAAATGACCCACATGAAATAAACCTTATCAGAGATTAGGAGGTCAGAAAGTTGTGTTGTATGTCTCACAAACAGTGCTTCTATTTATATACCAGTGTTATCAGGAAAATAATTTTGTTGTTCCTATAGGCTGTTTTTCTGCAGTCGTTGAAAATCTTGGATCCAATTCAGCTTGTGATCCTCAAAAACTTTGAACCTACTTTGTATACTTGTTGCTTAGTTACCCATTCTCCATCCTCTGTTTGTGAAGCTATGTATTTTTATGCAGAAGTAGTATATTTTTGACACAACTCACACAGATGGAATGATTTCCTCTTTTAAAGTTTAAAATATACAAGTATTGCTGAATAATGCCAAAATCAAACTTACTGTTGTTACACTCCATAGAATTAGTTCCCATAGGTATGTTTTCTAGTAGGAAAATTGAACGTATATTTTGTGTTTGTATGTGTTGATATGGGTTGAATGGAATACTCAAGTATGTGAAAATCACGTTGATTGATCACCACTAACATTTGTATATCAACATGCATGTTGCAGCTTGGTTTCCACAGCATTCAACTAAAACAGTTCAGAGTATACCTTGCTCTTTTCAGTACCTATTAGTCTTGTTTGGGAGTAATCACATATGCATATCTCTAAAAAAAAAAAGAAAGAAAAGAAAGCCTAAATTGGTAAGAAAGATTTTAGTCTTTATGGTTTTCTGAAGGTGGAAGATATTTGGTGTTTAATGTTTATTTACATAATATTTTTTTCATCTGGCTTTTTGCAAAAAGAGAGATAAGTAAGGGTGGGCAAAATTGTCTGGAGGTAGATTTGGTTTGCTAAATTATTCCTCCTGAATTTCATCTAACCACACAAAGGACAACTGAGTGTTTCACATCTGAGTCAGATTTTATATGATCTTTGAGGGAATAGTTATCATGAAACTGATAAAAACATCAGGAAAACATAAACAGTGAAAAGGACAACGCAGGTTTGATGTGGTTTGGTATGGTGTAAATATGGTAAACAGTGCAGAAGTGTATCAGCGAACTCCAGAGAGCTTCAGAGATTTTGCAGAACTTTATGTCACTCAGATTTTAAATAGAGAACAAGATACTGCCTGTTGCTTATCCTTGGCAGCCAAAGAAAACACCAGAAAAATAGTCTTGACAAGTTACTTTCTGCTTAATTGGCATGCAATCCAACGTGCTTCATCATGCATATTAATATTTTTGAAGAGTGGTGAGTAGGCTTGTTTTTCAGTTCACTTCATTGCTATCAAAGCTATCAAGAGCTCTTTCAAAAAAATCAACAGTATTATAAAGGTGTAAAAAGGTACAATTGGTTAGGAAACAAGGTCCACCATGCTCCCAGTTGTTCATGTAAGGTGCCATTAAGTAGTTATTCTTTACTCCATTACTCTCTACTGCATCCTTCCTTGTACAGTGATTTGCAAAGTGAAGAGTAGTAATTTGTATTTCGTATTACAAGTGTTTATAACTGTAATTATTTTCTGCACACTTTCCACAGGGAGAAATGACTAGCTAAGTTAGAGTGCTTGATTCTGAAGGTCATTTTGACTGAGTAAGGACTGTAGCATTTGAGTGTCAATCAAAATACTTTGAAGGACTGCAAAGGGAGTTAAATTGTTCTGGAGACATCTTCCTTTTTATTCTTCAAAGCTGTCAAATGCTATGGCAAATGACATACAACATAATCATGCTTATAAAGTAGGTGTGAATGACAGCGCTTCTGATTGGCTCAAAATGTCTCATTATGCATTACGTTAACTAATGATACTAAAATTAAGGACAAAAATAGCTAAAATTTCTCATATAAAATCTGTCACTGAAATCTTAGATGTAATTAACTCTTTCCCAAGAGTAATTTCTTGTATGGAAATAAACTATCTTTGTTGACCATAATTAAATGAAATACTAAAGTTATGACACAACACTTTAAGAGTTTATTATGTTCTAAGATAACGTCCAAAGCTGTGCCAAGTGAGGTTCAGACAGGAAGCACTTTTTTACTGAGAGGGTGGTCAAACATTTGAATAGGCTTCCTCGAGAGCTGGTTGACGCCCCAAGCCTATCAGTGCTTAAGAGGCATTTGGGTAATGCCCTTAATAACTTGCTTTGACTTTTGGTCAGGCCTGAATAGGTCAGGCAGTCAAACTGGATGTTTGCTGTAGCCTTCCCTTCCCTTCCCTTCCCTTCCCTTCCCTTCCCTTCCCTTCCCTTCCCTTCCCTTCCCTTCCCTTCCCTTCCCTTCCCTTCCCTTCCCTTCCCTTCCCTTCCCTTCCCTTCCCTTCCCTTCCCTTCCCTTCCCTTCCCTTCCCTTCCCTTCCCTTCCCTTCCCTTCCCTTCCCTTCCCTTCCCTTCCCTTCCCTTCCCTTCCCTTCCCTTCCCTTCCCTTCCCTTCCCTTCCCTTCCCTTCCCTTCCCTTCCCTTCCCTTCCCTTCCCTCCTAAGATTGGTCATACCTTAAGAGGCTGCTTCTTTAGTGTTTTTTGTGCCATCAACCATTTTGGTTTCAGTTTGTCACACCTGGAGAAAAATCTTTTATTTGTCAATATTACTGGTCCTAAAAGAGAGAGCACCTTGAACCTCAGAAGATGCTCGGAGACTCGGCAGAGAAACAACTGAACTAACAGACTCACAAAGAGTAATCAAGCGACAGATAAGGACTGAAATGCTGTTAGGTGGTAACCAGACAAATGCTAAAATCAATTTTTGACAAACGTTTATCTTCTCAGTACCTAGAAGAAAGCAATTATTAAACATAAAAGGAACGGACAGATTTCTTGCAGTAAATGTAGGTTCAGTTAATTATTTTCAAGTTGTGTATAAAAACATTGACCACTAATCTCTCATATAACAAAAAAATTGTTTTGAAATGGCACCATAACTCAAAGAACTATCAACTCAAAATGATCAGATATTACTATTAACTATACCGTTAAGAAGTTGTGGCAGTTTGGTGAAGACCTCATTGACTGGAAAAGGGGAAACATAACCATCATTTTTAAAAAGGGAAATAATAAAGACCTGGGGAGCTACAGGCCAGCCAGTTTCACCTCTGTGCCTGGTGAGTTCATGGAGCCGATCCTCCTGGAAACTATGCTGAGGCATATAGTAAACAAGGAGGTCACTAGTGATAGCATGGCTTCACAAAGGGCAATTCATGGCTGATGAATTTGATGGCCTTCTATTACAGAGTTATGGCACTGGTGGATAAGGGAAGAGCAAATAATGTCATCTACCCGGACTTGTGCAAATCATTTGACACACAATGTCCTTGTCTCTGAATTGGAGAGACATGGATTTGACAGGTGGACCACACGGTGGATAAGGAATTAGCTGGATGGTTGCACTGAAATAGTTGTGATCGATGGCTCAGTGTCCAAAGGGGGACCAGTGAGAAGTGGTGTTCTGCAGGGGTCAGTACTGGGACCAGTGCTGTTCAACATCTTTGTTGGGAACATGGACAGTAGGATTGAAAGCACCCTGAGCAAGTCTGCCAATGACATCACGCTGTGTGGTGTGGTTAACATGCTACAGGGAAGGGAGGCCATCCTGAGCCATCTTGACAGGCTTGAGAGATGGACCTGTGTGAACCTCATGAGTTCAACAAGGCCAAGTGCCAGGTTCTCCACATGGGTCAGGGCAATCCCAAGCATAAATATAGGCTGGGTGGAAAATGGAATTAAAGCAGCCCTGAGGAGAAAGTCTTGATTGATGAGAAGCTAAACATGACCTTGCAATGTGTGCCTACAGCCCAGAAAGGCAGCTATAACCTGAGCTGCATCAAAAAAAGTGTGGCTAACATGTTGAGGGAGAGGATTCCGCCCCTCTACTTTGCTCTTGTGAGACCTCACCTGGAGTACTGTGCCCAGCTCTGGGGCTGCCAGCATAAGGAATACAAAGACCTGTTGGAGTGGCTCCAGAGGATGGTCACAAAGATGATCAGAGGGCTGGAGCGCCTCTCCTATGAAGACAGGCTAGGAGAAGAGAACTGAAAGGAGGCCTCTAAGAAAGCTGCAGAGGGACATTTTACAAGGGCTTGTTGTAATAGGACAAGGGGTAACGTCTTTGAACTGAAAGAGGGTACATTTAGATTATATATATGGAAAAAATTCTTTACTATGAGGGTAATGAAGCACTGTAACAGGTTGTCCAGAGAAGCTGTGGATGCCCCATCCCGGGAGGTGTTCAAGGCCAAGCTGGATGGGGCCTTGGGCAGCCTGGTCTAGTAGCAGGTGTCCCTGCCCATGGCAGGGGAGTTGGAACTGGATGATATTTAAGGTCCCTTCTGGCCCAAACCATGCTATGGTTCTATAAAACAGTGTATGAAGCAGTGAGACACAGGGACTGCAACTTTG
Source organism: Cuculus canorus (assembly GCF_017976375.1). NCBI lineage: Eukaryota > Metazoa > Chordata > Aves > Cuculiformes > Cuculidae > Cuculus > Cuculus canorus. The sequence goes on from NC_071402.1 coordinate 46,808,699, forward strand.
AGCTTTGACATTCATTGTATATTTAGTAACAGAATGAGAAAGTTGTTTTGTCGGGTTTTTTTATTACTGACAGTAAATTTATGTCAGATCCCATATGAAAATCACAGAGAATTTTATGGACTTCCGTATCAGATATATCAAGAAAAGAAAACTGTTGTGAACTACATGTGCAGTCCAAAATACAATAAAAATGTTACAGTATTGTAATTTTTGCATTTGTAGAAACACTGAATTTTCATTTCCTGGCTGAAGGGGTATGATCATTTTGTTACCTATATTTTACTCATTTACCTATTTTGTTACTCATTATATCAAAAATAACTACACGCTTTGCTTCTTATTTCTGTGAACTTTATTTTTTACTGAAGCTGGTGTCCTACTGACAATAGAAACATCCTGCCACCTTGATGTGTTTTGCTGAGTGCTCTGTTTTTTCCCTAACTCTCACTCCAAAGTTTCTAGCCTTCTGCACATTCAATTCAGAGCTGTAGTTCTCCTTGGACTAGCAACATCGTAGGGGACAGGGCAGCTAATGTGCCCTGCTTTGGCACCTCAGGTGGGCTAGGACGAGCCCAGTGTTGACAGCAGCTGGCCACGGAGCTGTGCGCTTCCTTAGTGAAAACATGGAGATTGAGTCTGACTTGAGTAATGGGGTGGAAAGTGTGCTCATATATATTTTACTTACACTGTCAGTCATAAGTAGCCCAATAAAATGATATTAATATCAAAGACATTTTGTTTGCCTGACTACATATAAATACTTTCAGAAGAAATTATCCTTATTTATGAAAAAAATACTTACACATACTTCTGGAATAAATAATTCTTGCTTATTAATCAAAATAGGCCTTTATAAAATAGGCATGTGATTGCAAATGCAGGAAACCTCTTCCTCATAGTAATGTTTGTGATTTTTATATTTATTCACATTTTTATTTTGTGTATGTTGCCAATATATTGTACATATGCATACAAAATCCATGGGCAAAAGGCACATTTTCAAACAAATAAAAAAATATTCCTATTTTAACTTACTTAGGTGACTAGCATGTTGTATTTACTGTCTGACAAACATATAAGGAAATAAAGTATTGCATGATCCTAAAATATTTCATTCAGCAAGCCTGAATTGTTTTTAATCACAGAGGGGAAACATGAATCTCCCGTGAGTGCCAAGAATCCGCATCTGCAACCATCAGCACAGCCTGGAAATCAGCTCTGCCTGCTTCTTTAAAGAGGTAATCACAGCATTAAGTGAAAAAGAACACATAAATAAGAGCCATGGAACGTGGCCTCGCTAACCAGATCAAGTTAGGTACAATCTCACCTCTCTAAAGGGAATCTGATTTCAGGCTTTTAGGGACAAACCAACTGAGATGAAGTAACAGTTTAACTTGTTTAACTAGTTGCATTTCATTCAGAGTAAACGCTAAAGCCTGAAAGCTTAATCTTCTTTCCTGTTTTTTTCTCAGTCCTCTTACGCCCTTTCATTTTTTTTTTTTTTTTCCAGTTCTGGAATTATAAGCATCTCATACAGAAATAAATGCAGAGACATTTTAAAAGGAGAGTACTGGGAATGTCGGTGTCACCTTTCTGCTGGTGGTTGCCTCCCCACATCTGGGTTGCAGAAGTGGACATGAACCATTTCCTTAAGCACAGCAGCTCACAGCTGGGTGCCGACCAAAGACCAAAGTGGATGTTGTTCAACGCATCCAGCTGTGAATTACAGAAGCCAAATGCTGGCCTGAACTTGCTGAGTCTGTGAAAAATCTGAGGGTGGAAAAAAATCTTACACTTTCTGTTGTATCTTTCCTTACAGATTATAGAGGATTTTCATCTTTACCCACTAGGATTTTTTGGTGGTGGGCACCATTATTCTCAAACCAGTAACTAAGTGGGAATTGTGTTTTGTCTAGAGTTTGTACTGGAACATGCGTCATACTAACACAGAATTTTATAGGCTGGTGTTTAGGAGAACAGGGCAAATGAGGGAGAAAGATCAAAAATGAAATAGTGAAAAATTGAACATGCAAATGAGAAGTTCATGCCAGAAGCAGAGCTTTTCAAAACCGTACTTGAGAAACAGGGAAGCACACTGCACCCACAGCGTGCACAGTAGGCTATAAAAAGAGCTGTGCAGCATAAGTGGAAATAAGGCTAACAATAAGCTAAGCAATAAGTTAGCTAGCTGGTAGCATGCTAACTTTGAATTATATGCTGGACCAATCACTCAGTCTCCCAGTTCTGTTGCCACCAAGCCTGTTAACAAAAGTTTTAGAACACCTGAATATATGAACTCCAAACTAAAAAGCTAACTGAGGTGGATTTTAGCCCTGTAACATCTTACCAAAAGCATTTTTTGTGGGGCTTCAAAAGAAACCAAGCCCTGAACATGTTACTCGGTATCTGAGCATGGGAGACAGTGTGTAGTCAGGCAAAACCACAATTCTCCACTTTTCAAGTCTATTAAAAATTTTATTGCCCATTAAATGTTTGTTTTCTCAGCCTGAAGTTGAAACCACAGCACTGTAAACATTGCTAGCAAATGCTATTTGAGGTTTTGACCGAAACCTCAGTCAGATGTGAGATTCATTGGACTTTCTCAGAGAATCAGCCATGAGTCTCAGCATAAAAACAAGCCTGAGTGATGACAGATGGCCAATATCATGCTGCTGAAGCTTGTTGTTTGTGGAGGGATGCGGGGAATGCCCCTCACCCAGGGTGCCCCCCTGGCTCACCTTCTGCTGGGTAATTCCCACACCTGAGACTCTGGGTGGTGGAGCCATCATGACTGAGCAATGAGTGCAAGAAGAAGGATACACAGCTCTTTCTTTGCACTTTGAGATCAATGAAGTCTTCTATTGAAAGCCTCCTGGAATTCATGGGATCAGAAAATAATTTTTTTGTCCTTAGAAATGTGCTTTTTGGTTTTGTTGCTTTTCTTTTTCTTTTTCTTTTTTTTTTTTTTGGTGATAATAGACAAAACAATTAATTTAAAAACAATGTATTAAACAAAGGTGAAATTTAATGTGTTAAAGTCGGGTGTTTTTTTTAATCCTTTTTTAATCCAATTTAGTCCAAGCCTAGTATAGAACTTCCTGGAGTTTGCAGTAGAGACTAAACCATGTTGTGTTTCTGATACAGCTGCATAAAAGCTGAAGTGAAGAGAAATACATGAAACTTCATGAGTTATATCTGCAAATAGTAGTATAGGTCACTTTATTTTTTTCCCCTAAGGAAGAATATTAATGTATTTTTATTGGCTACATTATAATGATGTCATTACAAAAAGCTCAGAAGATGTTGCTAAAAGGCTGTTTCTAGCTGCCTACAAAGCACTTATTTCACTAAAATTCCTGCATAATACAGAAAAGAAGGGATATTTTCTTATTCAAAAGGAGTCTAATTCATAAATATTTTATTTTTAAAATAGATTGATTTTTTAAAAAATGTCAGAATATGTAAAAATTTTTGCTCTTTTATTGTGTCAATATTGAAAGCAAAATGAAATTGAAGTGCCCTTATCTTCAATTTCTCTTCAGGTGTGCAAGTTAGCCTTTCCTCTTTGACATTCTAAAATATATGAAAGAATAACAATCCACAGATACTTGCCCAATGCTTTATTCACTAGTTAGATGATGACTTCTTAGTGGTATTAACACCATCAGTTCAGTAAATATGAATATTCACATGAGGAGTGTGGCTTGAAGCAAGTTCAACAGCCCGAGTGTACAGATACAAGTTGATGTTATTGAAGAGCTACAGAGAGCAAAATGCTAACACTCACAGCAGTGTGTTGGGCCTATTTTATTAACTGAATAGACAATGATCTGGTGAACTTCTCAATTCAGTGAGTAAGGAGACCAAGTTTCTAATAATTTTGGATAAGAATATTTTTTCTAATAGTCCTAGAGCTTTAATACATAGTTGGCAAGCATTTTTTTTTTAATGGAAGCAATTATTGCTACACAGGGTGAAAGAAGCAAAGTCTTTTATTCTTGACAATTTTCATAACAACATGTACATTTCCCATGTGTGTTAGCAAAACCTAATGACCTACAACATTAACTACGAGGGTAGAAAATGGGTTTGAATTTTTTCTAAATTAGTCACAAATTCATTCTCATGGGATATTACATAGATATAAACAAATTAGAATGTGGTTAAGAGTCTTCAAAATTGGAAACAGATAATCAATTCTATACTATTATAATTCTTGAGAAAATCTATGAGATAGAGAATTTCGGGGGGTTGCTCAAGGTCACAGGCAGATCTGGAAATGCATCAAGGATTAAAATGGAGGGAAAAGCTCATTATCATTCAGTTCACACTTCCTGTAGAATGTCCAGTGAAGATCATATGCAGCTAGATCAGATACCTGAGATTATTTGACCCTTTCTTTTATTTAATGAAACATGTCTGAAAAAAAAAGGGTATAATGTGTAAAAAAATAAATAAGAATACATATTGACAAAGATGAATTTATTTCATTTCACAGTCTTTGACAAATGTACCTACTAAATAGGTCAGGTGAAGATTCTGCTCTATCAGCACACTGATTGTTGTACATATTGTTCTTATGCCATCAAGAAAAAATGTGTCATTGAGTTTCATCACTTACATAAAAGAAAGAAAAAATAACATATCTTGGAAGTGATTAAACCACACCAAAATGAACAATGGATAAACATAACTGAATGGTGAGCCTTAAAATCCATTTTTACAGTATACATATATATATATATATAAGAAATATATACACATATACACACACATATATATTTGTTGCAGTATGCAAGGGTGAAGATTTTATCACCTGAAACATCAGGACAATGCATAAACTCTATAATGTGGTTCTAGCTGTATAAAGACAGATCAAACATTGAGCCCGGGTGTGGCTCTGGAGTTTCACTGCTCAGGGCTAATTATTCACGAAAAGTCCCCACCCTAGAGAGTTGTCGAGCAGGTTTATCTTTTGGCTGGTAGACATTTTAAAGAAGACACTACCTAAGCTCATCTGTTTTGTGACACACCACACCATCCAAAACAATTTCACAGATTTCATGAGATATTTGACAAACTTCATATTACATGTGAATGTAGTTTTCTCTCCCAGAAGCAGATAGGAGTTTCCAAGACCTTGAGCTCATGCTGAGCTCTAATTAAAACCAATTTTAGTGAATAGGCAACAGTGCAATGCCATAAAGATTGCTGAAACTTTTACCTCCATAAAAAGTAAACCTACAAAACCCATTATTCTGAACATGACCAAAACATGTGAAATATTACACTACATACAACAAAATAATGAATGCACCATTACCAAGTGCCTTTTAGAGACCATTTTTTAAAGACAGCCTCTACCTTTATTTCCTTATGAGTCACCAACTGCAATCAAGACTGCTCCATTCTGTTTTTAAAAAAAATAAACAGGCAAAAGATTTACTGCAATCATTTGTCCATGTCATAGCTAAAAGGAGGAGTAGCAAAGAAAAACAATAGCATTTTTATAGGGAATATAACTCTGTCTTGGGCACCAAGCTAAAGCTAAAGAAGCACAAACATTCTTGTTTCTTGTTGCAGTTTTCTGACTCTGTTCAATATTATCTTCTGGATTTTTTTTTTAATGGTACAGCTGGACCATTCAAGAGTCTCACTCAATTATAAGGGCAAGAACTGCATAGAAAACATTAAGCTTATTTCTCAGTAGTAGCAGCACGTTTAATAAAATGGATTATAATATTTTATGTAAACAAACTACTTTTTTCCTAGCAGTTGAGATTGTGGGGTCAGTGGGTTTGCCTGTCTCTGCTCTCATTTTAAATACTTTTTTCTATTTCTGTCTGCCCTGGTATTTCCATATCTACCTGTTAGAAATGTTTTGATAGCACTGAAAAGTACTAGCATCTGTTATAGAAATTTCAAGAGGCAGGTAAACTAAGTGGTCAATTTGCATGAATATTTGAATTTAACAATAAAAGCTGATACTCAGTAAAAATTCTGGAAGACAATGCAATATCCATCTGACTTAGGAATGGGTACCCATTTCACAAAAGAGTACAACTGAAGAGCTTTTCATCTGCCAATAAGATTATGAACATCAACATATCAATAAAATATATTTGTAAAGAAGGTGTCATTATCTGTGTTTTGAGATGCAGATACTTTAATAGAAGAAAGATAAATATATATGAGTAATTACATGAGCTTTTAGTGGGATCAAGGAGGCTAGGGTTTTAATGCTGTATTTAGTCCATTGTAGTGCACCTGCCATAAAATATTGCATCTGCTTATTAAGGCCTATCTGTGCACAGAAAGAAGCTGACTGGGTCACTGGGCAGGATGCTCTAGTATGGCCACAGGCCACCAAAGACTGGCTTCCTTTTTAAGGCAGGTAGGTAAGTATCCTCTTTCCCTCTATAAAAACAATGTTTTAGTCACTTAAATTTATTAGGTGGTTATAACTCCTATGAATAAGGAAACAGAAACCATTTACGTCTGTGGCTGCACAAGATTCAGTCTTTCAGGAAGATGAAATCTGCATCAGAATGTCAATGCATTTGGTAATTTTGATACCAATGAAAAAGTTTCGTATGACTTTTTTAGTAGAGTAAAAATAAAGTTGTGATAAATTAAATAACACTTCGAGCAATTCTGATTCCAGATGTGATTCTCCCCTTTGTTCAGTTTTTGCATGATCTTGGCTATTTGTATCAGATTAGAAGATCACAAAGATCCCTTTCTCCCTTTACACAATGAAATAATTTCTGTCTCCTCTCCCATCTATGAGCTGTGTAATTGGAAAAATATTGTATTGTTATATTTTAGATGGCACTTTCTGGGTAGACTAATGTACCTTTATGCTCTGATTTTTTTCCGTTAAAACATATCATGTAGAAGAATTCAAGTAATAATAATGTAAGTAGTTTAATCTTCCTACCATTTGTACATATGTGTTTATATACATACTCTCCTCACAATGTTACAACTGGGCTTTCAGCAAGAGTACAGTTTTCCTAAAGCCCTACAGAAAAGTAAATTAAAAGAGATTCTTCATGGTGTAATCTGAACAACTTTCTTAAGTGACAGTAGCTTGGAGGAGGAAGCAGAATTTACCTGAGATCTTAGGAAAAGGTGCATGAGACCGGCTTGATCCATCAAACCTGGGGTTCAGCCAAAGAAACACAGTCTTGGCATAGCTGGAGAAATAATGTCATTTGAAATAAATAAGAACTTTAAATACTTTAAACACTTGATTGTGATTTCATTTACTTAATTTTAATTATTTGGGTCTTGCATGTGATGTAAGAACCGAGTGATGTGTTAAGATGTTTTTAATCACAGCACTCAGGAGGTCTTCTAGCAACAACAGAGCCTGTTAACATGGATTTTGATGACCACCTGCAGGCCTCAATGGATAAAATGCAGTCTTGTGAAGAAAGCATACGGATGGTTATCTGAAATTTGATCACAGATTATTCGTTGTTCTATATTGATTGTTAATTTTTCTATATTAATTATTAGTTGTTTTCTGTGCAGTAAAAGCAAATCACTGAAAAAAAATGTGTAGGAGTAGCTTCTTTCACTTGATGTCATTCCATTAATGCAGGCTTTTTTGGAATTACGTAATGGGAAAACGCTGGTTTACTTTTTAGCACATGCTATGTAAGGAAGTTAGATTTAAGCTGCCTGACCTTGGGCTCAAATAAATGCGGACTATCATAGATTGCATGCCTGGTAACTCCACTCAGATGGGTGGGGATACAGTCAACACTAAATAAGTAGTGTTTATAATAGCTTATACATTATTTAATATAAATAACTCTAAACAAACAGCCCATAAATGAGCATAACAAGATGATACAATTTGTTAGTGATGTTGTTCACTGTACATGTATTGCTTCTTCCTCTGGGAATAGGGAAAGGAGGGAGAGGAAGAAGCAGCCGAGAGCTCTCTCAGGCACACAGTGCCTCCTGAGGCTACCTGAAGGTGAGATAGAGCTCACTGGCCGTGCTTGGCTCAGACATCTGACCTGAAATGTTTGCCACGCTAGTATGGAAATAGCAGCAATGAGCCCATGTAATGCATAAACATGAACATATGTAGTTCACCTGTGCAGACTAAACTGTAGACTAGACTACTTGTTGACTAAATGTGACTGGAGATGTCAAGTTTTCTTTTTCAAGTTCTGTATTTTGGAGGAGGGAAAAGAAGCACTACAGAAAGAGAAACTGAAAAATAGTCAGTGTTTTCAGGAACTTTTCAAGTATTCAAAAATTAAAACTGCTAAATAATAGTCAGAACACTATTTTTTTTTTTTCACAAGCTTCTGCAGATGACACACCTTATTTGAACTGATTATTATACAAATCATGAACTATGAAGATAATTGCTTTCCTGGCCAAGTGACAAAGGAATTTTTATTTCCAGCATATGCCCTGTTGAATGCCGAGGGCACTGTACATGCTAAGGCTAATGCTTTGCTCTGTGATAGACAGCTACTGATTAGTAGTGCTCTAACTTACTTTGGTCATGGTATGATAAATTAGGGAGTGTGTTTCTAAGTAAAACTGACATAATGCTTTTTTTTCCCACTGGAACTAAAATAAATCTGTGCTTCTAAAACAACACCTTCAGAAAAGTTCATTAGATTAAAACTAAAACAATTTTTGAAGTTCATGTATTTCATTATTTTAAAAAATAACCTCATTCTTCTCACGTTTGAATGTTGTGTCTAATTGTTTTAAAAGTTTACATTAAGCATCTTGCCTACCAGGCTCACGTGTGGCTCCTTTGTCTATATCTCTCCTCAGGC